>NW_006399757.1:19596063-19619650 GCF_000299155.1 Elephantulus edwardii | reverse complement strand
AACAACTATGAGATATCATCTCACACCAGTAAGAATAGCAAAATTTAACAGAGCAGCAAACGACAAATGCTGGTGAAGTTGTAGAGAAACTGGAACACTTATTCACTGTTGGTGGGAGTGTAAAATGGTGCAACCACTATGGAAGGCTGTATGGCACTTTCTCAAAAAGTTGCAAATAGAAATATCTTTTGACCCAGCAATTCTTCTACTGAGAATGTACCCTAAAAAACTGTACCCATCACCCAGGCAGACATATGCACACCCATGTTTATTGAGACTTTGTTCACAATAGCAAAGACTTAGAAACAACCTAAGTGCCCATCATCAAACGAGTGGATAGAGAAGCTCTGGTATATTCACCAATGGAATACTATGCTGCATTGAAAAACAAGAAACTCATGCAATAGTATTCAAAATGGGTGACCTGAGTGAAATATTTCAGTCACAAAAGGATAAATACTGCATAGTGCCACTGTTGTAGAATGGAACTGACATCAGGTTTGGGGTGAGACTGAGAAAATTTGGATAAATTATGTGTACTGCACTGAAACAGATGAGGGAGAGAATAGTTTAAAAGCAATTTATGATTGAATATTATGGTTATGACATGAGTCTAGAATAAAGGTTGCATAGTGGAGTGTACAGGGAAGGGAGATTGTATACTAATGAAATATTTTTTTTCTTTTACTTTTCAAAGAGAAGAGCAAACTGCAGGGGAGTGGTGGGCAGGGAGAAAAATACAACAGTGAATGAATGGAAATCCAGAGTCTCTGTAAACCTTGATTAAAATAAATAAAGTTTAAAAAGAAAGATATAAAAAAAGAAATACTCAACATTGTAAAAAAGCACAATCATGCCTAAAACAATCTATAGATTCAATACAATCCCAATACAGATGCCAAACTCATTTCCCAAAGAGACAGAAAATGAAATTGGTAGGTTTATTTGGAAAGAAGAACGACCCCCAAATAAGCAAAACTCTTCTGAAAAATAAAGACTAAGTGAGAGCCACAATACTGATTTTTAAACCTAATACACAGCCTTAGCAACACAAACCACATGACAAAGGGAAAAATTACAGACACATAGACCAATGGAATAGAATGGAGAACCCAGAAATTAACCCATCTATCTATCTATATCAGTTGGTATTTGACAAGTAAACAAAACCTGTGAAATAGAGAAGCAATAACATTTTCAGCAATTGGTACTGGCAAAATTGAACATTTATTCATTTATTATTGACCCTGGATCATTTAAAAAAAACTAACCAAAAACAAACAAACAAACAAAACCCTTTACATTTTGTATCCTGACTTTTGTTGGGAAATTTTCTAATTGAGAACCTTGGAGTCACAGTGACACCAACTCAAAGTTAGCACTCACTAGTTGCGCCATGGCAAAAAATGTAGCAAGCCATTGATCTCCAAAAATAGAGCCAGAGGAACTCCATGAGACAAATCTACTCTGCTCCACAAGGTCTTTATGAGTCAGAAGAAATCCAGTGGCAATACGTTTAATATCTTCTGAGATATAACTTGAACTTGTTGTTGTTGTGTATTGTAGAGTCAGAAACCAACACATTGACCCTCTGGCACTTTTTCAGAGGCAGAGGGAAATTTTATCCTCAATTTTGTATTTGCTCAGTACTTATTCAGGAGTTCTGTATGCCTAATTTGTGACATTCAATACATATTCAGAGACAGCTGGTCACAGGTGTTGAATTAAGCAATAATGTCCAACTTTCTTGTGCAAAAGATTTCTATCATGGGCACGCCAAGACACATACTTTTTCACAGTGTCTTGCTCCGAGAAGGGAGTCAGCTAATTCCCTCTGTGTCAGTCATCAATCTGAAATAGTCTTCTTGCCCTCTGGCTTTTGTATTTTTTTTTTCTTCTTAGTGCTATTGCCCATGCAATTGAGTACCACTCTCTTGTAATCTCTCCCTTTATTTACTAAAAATTTTATGACTCATAAAATCCCATGATTGGTTTGTCTAGCATTTAAAACCTACTCCCTTTCTGTGATCCTTGTTTGCGTTGTTGCCCAGTTCCACCCCCAAAATTACCACAATATTGATAAGTATCTTCTCCCAACTTATTTGCTCCCTGCTCCTCCTGTCTTCCACTTCTGAGCTCCCCTCCTTCTTCAGAAGCTCAATTGCTCCTTAACGTTCTGAGATCTCAATCATGCTTATTATTAAGGGGGTTAGTTTCAGGAGAAGGCTAGAGGCGGTAAAGGGCATATCCAATAACTTCTTCATCTTTCTCTACCTTCATCATATACCCCTTTGAAGACCCTAAATGTAAAAAATTGTGATTTAAACTCAAAGTTTTACAAAGAGACAGAGACAAGATCAGCTCCTTCCCTTGTGGAAATGTGAAACAATGTATTTACTATGTAGTGAGCAGCTTAAATGAGCTTTGAGGTACAAATTAACATTTTATGGCAAATGAATAAAATTAAAGAATGTAATGACAAAGTAGAAAGAGAAAATTAAGGTAAACCTAAACATGCATTGTTGTTGTGTAACAATGAGTCAGAACCGATCCATTGTTGACCCTCTAGCAAGTTTTCAGAGGCAGTAAACAGGCTGGGAAGAGATTTCCCATCTTTCTCCCACTGAACAACTGATGGATTTGAACTGTGGACTTTAGGGATTGCAGCACAGCTTCTAACCATTAGGCTACCAGAGCTAAAAGTGCATCAGTTTATTACAAATTTTACTATGAACATATCTTCCATAATTACCACATGAATTACTGGGGATATGCTTTGAAAGGAGACTTAGTGGATGAAAAACTACTGTGTATAATACTTTTTTTTGTGAGTATATGTGAATTCTAAGTCACATACGTTACAAAACAAATAACAAGAAGAAAAATAACTAAGAAGAAGAAAGAAAGTAATAATAGTTTTGTTGTCAGGATTAGATGCCAGTGATTTATCACAATGGAAAAGTAGTAAGTAAGGTAGAGTAAAATGAGAGTTTGAGCAGAATGTACTCAGCATAAAACTTCAAAGAGACTTCCCATAATGTCTGTGATCCTGGTTTTAAAGAGAAAAGAAAAGAAAATATCCAGCCACTTAAATCTAAAACAAATGGTCATTTAAACGACACAAGTACCTTTTGTCCAGGCAGGAAGGTCAAATCTTAGAAAAGAAAGAACTTGGAAAAAACAATTCTGTATTTAGCACACAAAGAAAACTAGGTTACTTGGTTATATTTTTGAAGTTAGGAATAGGATATCTAAGTTTCACTATTTTAAATTCTATGTTCTCAGGTTTAAAAGCTGCATAAACTAAATCCTTAAGATTTATATACTTTCTTTCTTTTCCAAACCATACTATAACACTTAAAGTTTTTCTTAAAATACATCATCTTAAAGTTTGGGGAGTAAGACTGAACATTTTTGTTTCCTCTCAACTTCTCGATGGGTTTAGGGCTATGAAAAGTGGTCTGTGATGACTAATAAGAAATGTAATGTTTTAAAATACAAAATGATCAATTTATGTCTTGTTTTTAATGGTATAGTAAATCCATACAAAGTTGGGACCTCCTGGCAGTTTGAATCTACCAGGGGCTCTGAGAGAGAATGATGAACAAGGCAATTTATAGCCACCAAAATCTCGCTGAAAAGTCAGCTTTCCTACCTGATTGCAGTGAGTGAGTACTTTTCCAAGTACCTCATATATATTAACTTGTTTGGTAATCTCAATTCTGCTATGAAGTAAGCATGGCAATGCTATTTTGTTATATCACCAATAGAATTTCCAAGAGAGAAACATTAAATGACTGAATTGAGACAAAGACTCTTCTATTCACATCTTCTGATTCTCATTGTAAATTGTTTCCTAGAAATGAATCATGTACATTTATTTTCATTTAAATTCTTTGTGTCATTAGTTCCAATTAGTCACATGAAAGTCAGTTCTTGGCATTCATCTCTTCAAAAGAATACATCTTGAAAAGGTAAAAAAAAATTCTCTCATGTTATTGGGGAAACTTTAGCTGACTATTCATTATTTTTGTATATAATTTTTATTATTATTTTAATGAAATTTTACAGAAAACTTGGGTTTCCATTCATGCGTTCTTGCACATTTTCCTCTTCATCCCATCCCCAGTTCACTTGTCTCTTAAAACAAAATTCATTCACTGTTGCACAATTTCCTCCCTTACCCCCCCACCCTAGTGCACTTTGCTATTCACCTCTTACTGTGAACTGTTGGCATTATTTGTGTAACTACTCATTATTAAAGTAGAGGATTCCGTGGAAGGTCGTCACTATATTCATCCTGTGATTTTTTAAAAAAATATAATATTCAGAAAATAGCAGTGTTTTTATTTTCCATCATTTTAGCATCAAATAACCATTCAATTCTGAAAATCATATTATTGCTGTTGTTGTGCACTGTCTACCTGATTCTCGAGCCCTGTGCCCACGTAGAACAGAGTAGAACTGTCACACAGGATTATTAAGCTGAAATCTTCATAACAATAGATCGATAGGTAATATACTAGTTATGTTACTGGACTTATGAAATGGATTCTTATTGGTGAGATTAGAGAGCTCTGGTGGCCTAGGGGTAAAGAGTTGCACCATAAGCAAGCAGTTTCAATCCACAAGGTGCTTTGTGGGAGAAAGATGTGCAATATCCTCCCCTGTAATTTACAGCCTCTGAAAACAAGCTGGAGGGTCAGCTGTAAGTAGATTCTGACTCAATGACACATAAGGAAATTAGTCAGACAAGTACTTAATTAGTTCAATTGAATATTGAGATGGATTTTATTTGGTGAAAGAAGAGATACTCAAGATGTATGGATTGCTTTAATAACTTTAAAAAATTATTGCTCAAAGTAAGGAACCATGTTCGTGGCACCTATATCATAAGCAGCTTATAAAAAAACGTAGAATCTCAGGCTCCATTCAGATTTACTGCATAAGAATCTGCAACTTAACATGATTCTCCAGTTCTTTGTAGGCAAGGGTGAAAGTCTAAAGATAAAGATGCACTTGACTCAAGCCATGGTATTCTCAGTTGCTTCACACGCCTGTGAAAGTTGAACAATGAATAATAAGGAGGGTCAAAGAGTAAATGATACCTTTGAACTGTGGCATTGGTGAAGGGAATTTAATATACCATTACCTGGCAGAAGAACAAGCAAATGTATCTTGAAAGAATTGTAGCCTGAGTGCTTCTTGTAGGCAAAGATGGAGGGATGACACTTCATCTCACATACTTTAGTTGTGTCATCAGGTGTGGTGGGTTCTTAAAAAAAGGTCATCATTAGAAGTAAAAGGTGAAGAAAATCAGTGGATAAGAAGAACACCCTCAACAAAACACAGTGACTGAAACAGTGGGTTTAAAAATAATGGTGGTTGTAAGATTGGCTCAGGGCAAGGGAAAAGTACTGATCAACAGATCATATATAGAAATGGTTGCTGAGTTACAATAGACTTGGCAGTATCTATCAGAAACAATAATAATATAGAGGTAGGGGTTTTTTAAATTTTTAATTGTTATTTTAACAAAAGTTTACAGAAAACTTGATTTCCATTCATTCGTTGTGGCACATTTTCCTCCCTACCCACTAGTTCATTTTAAAAAAAGAAATCATTCATTGCTGCATCATTTTTTTTGCTCGACCCCACCCCAGACAACTTTGCTATGCACCTCTTATTCTGAACTGTTGTCATGCAAATAATGCCTGATCATGTATTCTTTTTAAATAGTTCTTTCTTTGATCTATTCCAACGCAGTGTTCATTATTTATCCCTTTTTTTCTTAGTTTTCCCCTAAACCTCTTGTCAGTCCTGTTTTATAACAGTGCCATTATGCAATGTTTGTTCTTTTGTGACTGAGATATTTCACTCAGCTTAATGTCTACCAGGGTTACCTATGTTGTATAATATTTTATCAGTTCTTTGTTTTCAGTGTTGCATAATATTCCTTTGTGTGAATATACCACAGATTCTCTATCCATTCATTTGTTGATGGATTATTGTTGTTATGTGCTGTCAAGTCACCTGCAACATATAGCGACCCTGTGTACAGCAGCTCTGAACCCTGCCCTGTCCTGAGCGAGTCTCACTAATTCTGAAATCTGCCCCTCCCCCACTCCCAATTGACCCAGTCAGTGTGTCAATTCATCTCATTTGGGGTTTTCATCTCCTGTGCTGTTCCTCCACCCTTTCAAGCATGATGTCCTTCCCCAAGAATCAGTCCCTCTTGGCCACTTACCCAAAGTATGTGAGATGGAGTTTCAAAATTCTAGCCTCCCAAGAGAAACTTCGTTTCACCCTCTCTAAGAAAGAGCTATTTATTTTCTTGGCAGTCCATCATACGTTCAAGATTCTTCTCCAGCACCACAACTCAAAGGCATCAATTTTGTCATCCTTAGTCATTGTCCAGTTCTCTGGTGGATAGTAAATAATTGTGATGACCATGGGTTGGATTAGGCACATCTTAGTCTCTAGACTGACAATGTTGCTTTTCAGCACTCTGGAGAGGTCCCTGACAGTAGATTTCTCCAGTGCAATTCATCTTTTGATTATCTGATTGCTGGTGTAAAGACTGTTGATTGTGGAGCAAAGAAAGCTGTAATTGTTAACAACCTCAATCTCTTCTCCATCTATCATGGTGCTGCCAATTGGCCCAGGGATGAAAATCCTTGTCTTTTTTTATGTTAATCTTCAATCCATATTGAAGACTTCAGTTCTTGACCTTCTGCAGCAAATGCTTCAGATCTTCTTCAGTTTCAACAGCGACGTTCTGTCATCTGCATAATGTAGACTGTTGTTGAGACTTCTTCAAATCATGATGCCACATTCCTCTTCATAAGGTAGGGAGACCTGATATATCCTCGATGCACTCCTTTCTTGATTTTGGAACCATGCAGTGTTCCCCTGCTCTGCTCTGAGGACTGTTTCCTGGTCCATATATAGGATTCACATAAGCACAATAAAGTGTTCTGGGATTCCCATTTTCCTCAAAGTAAGCCAAAAATCGTTGTGTTCCACACAATCAAATGCCTTTGCTATTTGGGTTGTTTTCATTGCTTTGCTATTGTCAACAATGAAGCAATAAACACAGGTGTGCATATATTTGGGTGAAAGCTCTGGTTTCTTTAGGGCATATTTCGAGTAGTAGAATTGCTGGGTCAAATAGTACTTCTATTTCCAACTTTATGAGTAAGTGTCATACTGCCTTCCATAGTGGTTACACCATTTTACATTCCCACTAACAGTGAATAAGAGTTTCAATTTCTCCACAACCTCATCAACATTTGAAGTTTGCTGCTCTGCTAAACTTAGTTATTGTTACTGAGTTAGATGATGTCTCATAGTCATTTTGATTTGCATCTCTCTTAGATATAGGGACTTTTCTCCATGTTCACCATTTGAATGTCTTTGGTGAAGTGTCTGTTCATATCATGTGCCCGTTTTGTGATTTGATTTTTTTATCTTTATTGTTGAGGTGCTGGAGTATTCTATAAATTTTAAATGAGTTTCTTATCAGACATGTTGTTGTTGTGTTGTTGTTATGTGCCATCGAGTCACCTGTAACTCATAGTGACCCTATGTACAACAGCCCTAAATCCTGTTCTGTACTGTGCCAATCTCACTGTCTCGGACACACCTACCTCCATTACCCAAGTCACTGAATGAATCCATCTCATAGAGGGTCTGCCTCTCCTGCACTGTCCCTCCACCCTCCCAAGCATGATGTCTTTCTCCAAGGACTGGTCCCACCTTGCAAAATGACCCAAGTATGAAGCTTCAGAATCCTTGCCTCCAAGGAGCAGCCTGGTTTAATCCTCTCCAGAATGAACCTGTTTGGTTTTTTAGCAGTCCATGGTATATTCAATACTCTTCTCCAGCACCACAACTCAACAGCATCAATTCTGCTTCTATCATTCCTAGTCATTGTCCAGCTCTCTGATGAATAGCAAGTGATTGCAAAGACCATGGCCTGTATCAGGCACACCTTAGTCTCCAGAGAGACATCATTGCTCTTCAGTGACTTTGGAGAGGTACATAATAGAAGAGTTTCCCATCATAAACCATCTTTCTGTTGGTGCCAAGAGTGTTGATTGAGGAGCCAAGAAAGGAAAGCTGTTAACAATCTCAATTTCTCCACCTCCAGCCTGATGCTGACAATTGGCCAAGTGGGGAGAATCTTTGTCTTCTTGATATTGAACCTCAATCCATATTTAAGGCTACAGTTCTTTACCCTCTGCAGCAAGCGATTCAGGTCTTCCTCAGTTTCAGCAAGCAGGGTTGTGTCATCTGCATAATGCAGATTGTTGATTAATCTTCCACCAATCCTGATGCCACACTTCTCATTACGCCCAGCCTCCCGAATAATATGTTCTGCATATAGATTGAGAAGGTATGGAAATACAACTTATCCCTGACATACACCCTTTCCAATTCTGAACCATGCAGTGTTTCCTTGCTCTGTACTGACTACTGCCTCCTGGTCCAAGTATAGGTTTCACATTAGCACGATCTTGACCCCACATTTCGACTCGATGGCACATAACAACAACAACAACAAATCTAAGAATCTCTGATTGCACAGTGATTAAACTCTCAAGTGCTTTCAGAGTTTCAAACCTGCCAGCTACTTTGTAGGAGAAGAGATGTGACAGTTTGCTTCCAAAGATATTTAAACTCTTGAAAATACTATGAGACAGTTCTCTGTCCTATATGGTGCTATGATTCTATCATGATCCATAACTAATATCCTTTGGAATGGTGCCTTAGGCTCAATGCTAATGGTTCTATCCAATTATAGCTTTGGATTATTTTCACTTAAAAGAATGGTACAGTGCTATTCTGGGATTTTGCATTTGTCTTATTTAGAGAGCTGATCAGAATGCAAACAGTAGAAATGACATTGATAAATGCAAGACATGATATAGATTACCTGGCTACACATTTACTGGAATAGTATAGTTATTAATAATGGCTTGTTTTACTTTCAAGGGTTCTGAGACAAATCATATGAATAGCCTCAGAACAGGTCATACAAATTTTCACATTTATGTTCTTTGTTAATGGAAAACTCTCACATTGAAAGTCTTTGCAGGGATGAAAGACTTTTTCTTTTCCCTTTGGGGAAACAGCCACTATGCTATCTCAAATATAACTACTTATTCTACCATTCCAATGTGTCGTCTTGTGTTAAAGCTAAAGGAATTGTCATATACAGGGAAAGAAATATTTGTAAGTTGAGAAATACAAGAGAAATTAAATACACTTAGAAGGCTATGACTTTTCAAGGTTTCGTTTCTTTGAAAATGATTTCTAATTTTAAAAATAAGACAAGATGGAAGGTGTTCTATTGCTAACGTAAATGTCTTATTGATGTGACAGTAAATCAAGACTAACATCTAAAATTCCTTAACCAAAAAAAAATCTCTTGATCATTACACAACTATAACTATGTAAAGTCCAATCAGCCATCAGAATCCTTCAAACTTCAGTCAATCCTGAATCTAAATAAATTTCTAGAATTCTTGTCACAGTGTCTTATTCAGTTCAATTGGTGGAACTGTAATTTTTTGAATGCCCAAAATTCAACCATGTTATCTAAACCAAAATGAATTTGTAGCAATTCATTTAAAAGCCATAATATAGTTCTAAGTTACTGTTTACTGAAAGTAAATAAAAAGGTTCAGAGCTCTCAGTTAAATAGATGCTACATCTGTGGTACAGATTTGGCAATGATGCGTTTTCCTGGGACATCATTGTCATGATAATGGTTACAGATCTTATGAACATAGCATTTGTGGTAACTAGTTTATAATTGAGAATCGAAAGATACATTTTCAGGATCATAAATAAAGCTCAATACCCTCTTATTCAGGGAACGGAAGATCCAAAACTTGACATACTGTACAAGGATCCCAATTAACTAAGACATTTCTTACTAGTATGCAGGCCAATGTATGACTACCCTGCAATTGTGGAAGCACATCTCTAGGGACTTAGTCTCTATCTTAGATGAAGTTTTTATACTCCTAGTGAATTTCAACAATTCTTGAATTAAATATGGGAATTAAACAGGTACATTTAAAAAATAAAGCATAAACTTATTTATTAGAAATCTTTCCAAAAATTAAATAGTAAATCTATTAAAATACTATATTGCTGTATCAAAAACATATTATTCTGTGAATAGTACTGAATGTAGGGGAAAGTCCGTAACATTGTGGTAATATTGCAACAAAATAAAATGCATTCATCAGTTTCTCATTACTGATAGGTTCTTATTAGTTTCCACTGGAAATTTAAAATGGACTTTCAGAATCTAACAAGTACTTGTGTCTATTTACAATAAATGAAACTATGACCATGAAATGCTACAGATCCATCTAGATAATTCATCTGTTAAATTGAAACGTAGGTAGAAATTATTATGGACATTGGAGGATGGATAAATATAAACCTAAAACCTGTGTTTTTAGCCCTTCCAGCAGTGAATACACAATCAAAGAGGCTAAAAAATGAATGTAAATAAATTTTCACCTTCCCTGGTGTAATTCCCAGGTGAAATACATTGATGATTAAGGTATTGAACAACACCTTACAAATCCTAATTTGTAAACAGCGTTCGCTATTTGACTAATCAATTTAATAAAGTAAAACTAATAAAGATGAAAAACTACACTTAATTAAAGTAATTACAAGAAATTAATGCCTTGAAAAGAACACTAAATCCAGAATTAGGAGTTAAGAGTCTCACCTCTATTCTTTTTTTTTTTAAGTAATAATTACTTAATTGTGATTGTAGTGAAAGTTTACAGAAAGGTTGAGTTTTCATTTATTCATTAATACATATTTCCCTCTCTTTCCATTCTCCCAAGTAATTGGAAATGTACTTCTTGTTCCAGATTGTTAATCGTTGTACATATAATGTCGAGCCATCCAGTCCTTTCAGATAGTTCTTCTCTTCCTCTATTCCAGTGCAGTGTTCAGTTGATTATCTCTCCACTTTTTTCCTGTCCACACCCTCAACTCCCCTGTCCACTCAATTTTTAATGATGAAGCTTCGGTGATGTTGTCTACAGGGAGTTGTAGTGAAAACTCAATGGCCAGGCTTCTAGGAGATCAAATTAACCTAGCTGTTCAAATCAACCAGAGGTCCCAGGGAAAAAGATGGGCAATCTCTGTCTGTACAACTAATAGTCTCTGAAAACCCAAGAGTCTATCTATCATGAGTAGATTCCAACTTGACCGGCAATGAGTGAGTTTTGAGATCCTCCACTGATTGGTGGTATGTACTTGGGAACACTCCTCTTTCTCACCCTCTTTCTACCTCAGATTACTTATCTAACATGGGCATAATTTATAATACGCTTGAGCTGAATAAGGAATTAATAAATGCAAAGGAATTTAAAACAATCTCTGGAATATAAAAGAAATGAAGAATAGTTGGACTTACATGAATCTCTTTGACTCTATAACGTTAAGACCTAATTAGTTTACAGTGACTACTGTGCAAATATTTTCATAACAACTTTTAGGCTACTTTTCCCCCTCTCTTTATATTGGAGTAGATTTGATGATTTCTAAAATCTTCAAATTTTTTAAAATGTGTGAATCTTTCTAAACTTTGGAAAATTAACAGAATAATAAAGTCATTTTTGTTATGTACCATTAAGTCAGAACTGACCCATAGCAGACCCTCCAGTGGATTTTCCGAGGCAGTAAAGGAGACAATTGCCCATCTTTCTCTCATAGAACAAACTGCTTACTTTGGGGTTGGCAGGGCAATCAATTTATTACCACTAAGCCACCCGAGCTCTGTGGATAATAAAATAATATGCTTCAAATCTTTTATATTACTCAATGTTGCCTTGATGAATCGCCATCTAAATTTGTATTTTTCCAAGAGACATACATGTAACCAGAAGAACATTTACAGAGCCCCAGAATAACCACAATGCACTGTCCCATAAGCGTAATTATATTTTAGTATTTGTAATGAAAACAAAACCAAATAAATTAAATATATTTTTAAATAAACAATTTACACTTTTGGGGGGAAAGTCTAATAATTTATCAAAACTGTGCAATGAATTAAAAACCAGAAGTCACTCACATTTTTAAGTAAAGCATGATAAGAATATGTGAAATAATTTAAAAGTCACTGGTCAAAATTGTCTGGCAAAGTAGGTGTTCTAACACTTAAAATTCTGTGATTTGTGCTGGTAAACTTAGATAGATTATGTGACCAACGTGGCTTACTGTTTGACTTCAATTAGCACAGCCACTGAAGGCTGAGAAATTTCAGCTGCGCTTAACAAACTGCTTCTTATGTTGAAATATTCTAACATCAAATTTTTCTCTGACTTTATGTTGTTAGGTATCAGTGAGTTGATTTTTAGACTCATAGCAACCCTAAGAAGATAATAGATAGGAAATTTGCCTCATCTTGAACCGTTGTTACGGTGACTATGTCAATCCAACTTGGGAGGGTCTTTCCCTCTTTCTCTGACCCTTCTTTCATCTTTCTCAGCATGACGTCTTTTCCAAAAACTGTCTCCTCTGAGTAAGAAAGAAGCTTCACCGTCCTTGCCTCCACAGAGCACCCTGGTCGCACTTTCTCCAAAACAGAAGTAGTTTTTCATTTGGCATAGACCTACAAATGTCATTGCATAGCCAGAGTTCACAGCCTTTTCTTAAGTCTGGAAGTTGTGTACATCAGTTTTATATTCGTGAAAGTGTCACTTTAAAAAAAAATATACTTTTTTAGTTAATTGTGGCAGATACTGCTTTTGTCACCATACTAAAAGCCAAAGTGCCTAAAAATCATCCAGCAAGCAATAAAGTGGTTCTTTGTATTTAGTCTTGAGTTCTTTGACAATGGAAAAGACTTTACTGATTGGAATGACCTTCTTCACTATGGCACATAAGAATTTTGTGTAAAATTTAATTCTTTTTAAAAAAAAATCTGAACTGTGTACCTCTGTGTCAACAATACAATTCCTTACCACTAAGCCACCAGACAAGGTGTGTCTGGTTCAGGGCAGGGCCTTTCCAATTACTAGCTATGCATCCAAGAGCTGGACAATAAATAAGGATGACAGAAAGGAACTGGCACCTTTGAGCTGTGATAGTGGAGAAGAGCACTGGACATCCCATAGACAGCCAAGAGAATGAACAGATATGTCTTGGAGAGCTTGCAGCCCGAGCGCTCTTTGGAGGCAAAAATGATGAGGCTTCTTTGCCTCATATACTTTGGGCAGGTTGCTAGGAAGTGCTATTCCTTGGACAAGGTCGTGATTCCAGGAAAAGTGGAGGGTCGTCGAAGGAGAAAAAGACCCTCAACCAGATGGATTGATACAGTGACTGCTGCAGTGGGCTCATGTGTGTCAGGAATTGTGAGGATGGCACAAGATAGAACAGGGTTCAGATCTTTTGTTCACAGGTTTGCTTTGAGTAGTGCTCAACTCGAGGACACCTAACAACAAGCCACGAGAGCACGAGAGTTCCCTAATTACACACAGTGGAGCTTAAAAGACTAGAAAATCCTGATGTTCCAGAATCATGATGATAAATCAAAGCTGGAGGCGTAAGCGGAAGTAGGAACCTAACAGGGTTTCAGTATAGCTATGGGTTCTAAAAGCTGTAAATGTTGCTTATGTGATTATATGAAATAAACAAAATGGCCCACACCATTCCAAGAAGAGTACCCTTAATGTGACCTGAAAGTATACTTTGTCCTTGCAAACAGAACATGATTTTTGACTTGGATCTAGGGAGGGAACACAAATATAAATTGAAATAAAATTAAAAAAACAAATAATTAAAAATGTCAAGAAAGAGTTGAATACAGATTTAAAATTTAAATGCATAAATGTACTTATGTTTCTTTTTATTTTTATTGTACAGATGTTCAATTTTTTAAAAACTTCTTTTACCCCTGGTTAAATCTAGTTATTTAAAAAGTGTTTGTTCAAATTCAAAGTAATTACATATTACATATCTTATTTTCATTTTTACTCTTATTCCCCAGCAAAATAATCTGCTAAGGACACAATTAAAGTCAATAAGGATGATTAAAAAAGAAATTGTAGAAATGTTAGTAAATCCAAGCAGGTATTTGTTATTATTAATGATAGAGGGGAAAACAGTAAGTAATTTAAAATATTTAGATATTAGGGAGAGAAAAGACACTTTCCAAAAATAATAGAGGAAAATGGAATGAAGGACAAGGAGTTAAAGCATTCTTAATTTTTTTTTTGTTTGTTCTAGAAAAGAATTTTTTTAAAAAAGCATAACTCCAAGGCAGTGTTTCTTTGGCTGTTCAAATCCATGAACTGCTCCACAGGAGAAAGATAAGCAGTCTTCTTCAATGTCATTCACAGCCTCCAAAACCCACAAGAGATCAGCTATATGTCAGTTTATACTCAATGGCAATGATGTTTGTTTGTTTGGTTTTTTGTTGTTGTTGTTGTTTTTAGTTAAGGTTTGTTAAATATATATATATATATAAAACTTCCATGCTATTAGAACAAAACAAAAGGCAGATAAATAATGTCTATTGCTGTTGGGTGTCATGAAATCAACTCCAACACAGAGTAGCCCTGCATGAAATAGCAGAACTGTTTCATGAGTTTTCTTGGCTGTAATTTTATAGGAACAGATCCCCAGGTCTTTCTCTCCTGGAGTCATTAAGTACATTCCAACCTCTGTTGACAATAACTTTAAATTAACAGTTGAGCATTTATTTAATCATGCTTCCAAGGCTCCTAGGTCATAGCTAAGGACAAGCAATATAATAACAAAATTGTTGAAATTATTCCAAACACATCAATTAGTACAAAAGTACACATAAATCAATCTAATCTAGCGGAGTCTCAGACTAGATTAATAATTAAAATCTATTGTTATCAAGAAGGAATAGAAAACACATATTGAAGTGTTGCTGTGCATTGTCAAGTTGGAACTGACTCAGAGCTGACACTCCCGGAGGTTTTCTGAAACAGTTAATCACACAGAATTCTACTACTTGTTTTTCTCATTCAGTCATATATGAAGTAGGAGAGGAAAATTAAACAGAAACTTAGAACTGAAAAGAAAGAAATTTAGTTATCCTTGTTTACATATAATCACATTCTGCATAAATGATTCAAATGCATCTACATAAAAATTCTTATAATCAATAAGAAATTTCTGTAGGCTTATGAATTCAAGATTAATATAAAAAATTATCTGCACTTCCATACATTTCTAAAAAATAATTTGAAAAGAATAATTTTGAAACTATTTAAGGTCTTTTCAAACTTTATGTGTGGTTTCTGTGTGGGTAAATAACAAAATGGCAAATAAAAATAATATATCAGTAACTTGATATTAATACCATGGTCATTGATGAAAGACTCAGTATATTAAGAATATCAATTCACTCAACATTAATCAATGCAATCAATAAATTTCAACTATACTCACAAGGGCTTTGAAAGCCTTTTTAATACATCATTAATGATACCAAAGACAGTACAATCCTTTAATGCAAATAAAGAGAAAAATTTGATATATTGGAAGCATTAGTAACATCCATTTCCTAAGCAACATGCCTCTGGGAACTCTCTGAACTTTGAGGAATGATGATACGTAGATAAAGTCTTCAGGTCATTTGTTCATACGTTCACTATGAGTCATGCTAGACTCAATCAATAACAATCCAACAGTTAAAGTGAATGCTTATTTATCAATATGAATTCATCTAAAACACTCTGTGGTGAATGAAAAGATTGCAGGAGAACTAATGCATTATGTGTGATTAATTTTAATGAAATAGTAAACAAAAATGCTCTACATTTGTATAGGTACATATCTTTGTGTTAAAATATTGAAAGTTTGGTTGAGAAGGAGGCAGCAATATGAATATAATGGGTACTTGAGGGGAGCAAGGAATTCAATGCAAGAAAAGAAGGAGTGGGAAAATCTTTGTGTGGATCCAATTGTTGTTGTTGTTGTTAAGTGCCATCTAGTCGCAGGCAACTCGTAGTGACCCTACGAAGGAGGGCCCTCAACCCTTGGGTGCCTTTCATCCTCTCTCCAGGTTCATTGGGTTTCTGGAGGCAAGCTATTATGGAAGTGGATCTCTTCCAAAATTGTGTTCTAAGTCCTAACCCCTAGAGCTCATTTGAAAATAAGGTTTTCTTTATTATTTTTGTTGATGAGTATCATCAAGTTAGTACTGACCCACAGTTGACCCTCTACTAAATTTTCAGAGGCAGATCACACAGGAGGAGTTGCTCATCTTTCTTCTGTGAATCATCTGGTGGATTCAAACTGACTGCCTTTGGTTTGGCAGCACAAGGAACAGAACAGGGACAAATGAAGGCTAATACAGATGGGGAAAGATACCAAGTGAAGATCATGAAGGGAGCGAAAAACAGGCAGGGACTTTTCTCCAGAACCAAAAGAAAAAGTAAGTCTTTCCTTAGAACTGATGTCTTCAGAGCAGGCTTCTAGTCTTTTATTTGTGAGAAAGATTTTTTTGGTTTTGGTTGGTGTTTTGTTTTTGGGGTGTTTTTTTTTTTGTTTGTTTCTATTTTTGGATTTTTATTTTTTTAAATTATAGCCACCTTTATGTGGTGCTTTGGCTACAGCATTAAGACACTCAAGTGGGCTTTTGGTGGCCTGGTGGCGCTGCAATTCCAAAGGCACATAACCAAATCTACCAGCTGCTCTGTGGGAGAAGGATGGGCACTATCCTCCCATATAATTAACTGACTCTGAAAACCGACTGGAGGGTCAGCTATGGGTTGGTTCCAACTTGATGTTAAACAACAACAATTTTAAATGCTAGTTGTCCATAATGAGATGGATTGACATCATGACTACAACAATGGGTTCAGGCATGGCTGAGATCGTGAGGACAGTGTACAACAAGTTTAGATCTGTGATTAAGAGTCAACAAGAGTTGTAAGTAGACCTAACACCATCTTACAACAACAGCAACAACAACAATTGTTAAAGGTATGAAGAAATCTCAACCAAAATGTTAGTATTTAAGAAAATTTGAATAAAATTCAATGGTTAAGTTGATGAAGGGAAAGATAATGTACAATATGAATATTATAAGAACTGCAATGAATTAATTTAAATTTATCTTATAAATCAAAGTGCCTATGAATTATTAAAAATCAATATGATCTTTAAACTTCTATTCCAAATAAATAAATATGTGAATAGTTGAATTAAGGTGGGTTTTTGTGGTATTTAAATAATTTCATAGACTAATTCAATTTCAAAAAGGAAAAGTCAGAAGTGAAAAATGATATTAAGCCTCAATAAGGATAATAATAATTAAAAAACAACAAACCTCAATAATATTTGGATGAAAATCCAAACAGGCTTCCCTATTTTTTTTAAAACATCATTTAAAATGTATTTTAAAAAAGATAAAAAAAAACAAAACCAACCAAACCTAAGAGTCATATAAAACTGCCAGGAGATCAGAGAGGAAAGAACAGAAGCAGGGTAATTTCATCTCCAAGTTCAAATTCCTAGCCATCCCATGGATAGCCACTGAGTGGGTTTCCTTTCTTGGGGGGCTCCCAAGCCTGAACAATCTTTTCTTCCACCTCTGGGACAAAGGTAGAATGAATTCTATTCCCAGTGGGTTCCCCAGCCATAACAGAAGTGCCTGTTAGTCAGGACACTGGAGATAAAAGACCAGAGGCAGAACAAATTCCTTTCCTGGTGCACTACCCAACCTTAGTGGACTTTCCTGACAGCTCGTGGACAAGGCAGAGTATCTGTCCTTCCAGTGAGTTCCCCAGCCACATTGAACTTGGCTGCAGAACCGGAAAGGAAGGATTAGAGGCAAAATGAGTTGCACTCAACTTCCCTAGAGTTGAGCTCCTCAAATATTGCAAATCTTCCCTCGAGTCAGATCTTCAGGCAGTGTGATTTGCCCTTCCCTGCTCTGGAGTAGTGAGCTCTCCAACCGACGTTTCCAGACACAGGGCCTATTAGGATATGGGGAAGGGGGCGGAATCTATCACAGTGCAATGACACAGAAGCAGTAGACTACCTCACAACCTAGACAAAACCAAAACCAGATATCACCAAAAATACATGAGAGAAACAAAAAATCAATGGATTTCCTAAAAGTGGAAAGTGTGATACAACTTTCTGTCACAGAATTTAAAATAACAAAGGTTGAGATTTTACATGGGTGAAAGAAAAACAAAGAATTTCAAGATTCTAAAAGCAAGAGTTAAGAGGAACTTTGAAAAGCAATTCAAGACAAAGCAGATAAAACCAATAAGGCATTAGAATACCTAGAAAAACAAATAGCAATATTAGAATATAAGGACCAGCATCTGAGAAGCTGTGAGCATGTTGGAGGAACAGAGGAGGAGAATTAAAGTGATGAAGCCCACAATCAACGAAACAGAAGATAGGGCTCTCAGCACTGATCTGATAGAACCAAAAGCAAAATCAAAAAGGAAGGAAAGTTAAGGAAGCCTAAGTAAAATGTGGGACACCATCAAGAGGAATACATGTGCATAAATGGAATGCCAGAACAAGAAGTTAAAAAAAAAGGCACTGAACAAATTATAGATGAGTTACTAGAAGAAAACTTTCCATATATCATGAGGAATAAGAGAATAAACATCAAAAAAGCTGAGTGAATAGACCCATACAGAATAGACTCCAAAAGAAAAACACCAAAGCAGATTGTAGTCAAATTTGTTAGAATCAAAGCCAAGGAAAGAATTCACTAACTGAAAACAGTTAGTGGGAAACAAAGACAAAGGAGAACAAATAGGATTAAATGGAGAAAAAAAAAATTAAATGTCGATTTCTCAGCAGGAACTATGCAAGCAAGCAGGCAGTGGAATGACATATATCAGCCACAGAATACAACAATCAACCCAGATATCTTTACCCAACAAAACTGTCTATCAAATATGACAAAGAGATTAAGATATTCTCAGAAAAGCAGAAACTAAGGGAATTTGTGGGGGGAAAAGATCAACGTTGTTGTTGTTTAGAGTTGTTACTGTACCATAGCTGATCCTTCAACACGTTTTCAGAGGCAGTTATTCTCATAGGAGGAGATTGTCTATCCTTCTTCAGCAGCTAGTGGCCTGGAACCCTGTGCCTTCAGGATTGTAGTGCAGCTTATTGCCACTAGACAGAGTTTGTGGAAAAACAACAACAAAAAAACAAAAACAAAACACAAAACCCACCAACGTAAGAAGATTTATTAATACAATTATTATTCAAATAAACGTATCAACCACTAAAACCAAAGATGATGAAATTGAGGCTTTCTATTAAATTCTGTGTAACTTTAATGGATATAATATATAAGCAACATGCACTAATAAAAATTGATACCTGGAATGAAAATGTTGGAAATTAAGATTAAGAAGTGGTTATGGAAAATATGACCTTAGTGGCAGAAACAAGGCTGGAAATTGCATGATAGAATTTTGAACAATCAGTAATCTATTCATTATAAATACCTTATTTAAAAACATACATGGCCATACACATGGGCCTTGAAGGCAAGGATGCTGAAACTTCATCTTACAAACTTTGAGCATATTGTCATTGTCAGGAGGGGCCAATCCTTGGAAAGGACATCATATTTGGAAAATAGAGGGTTATTCCTCAAGGAGATGGATTTCTAGAGTGACTGCAAATATGCGCTTGAACATAGTAGAGATTGTAAAAATAGGCAAGGTATAATCATCTATTATTCATTGATTCATTGTGAGTCATTGTCAACTTGATGACTCCAAACAACAAATTGTTGTGTTTTCCATTTTTTCCATTCAATAATTCGCATGCATTTTGTTTTCTAACATTAATTACAATTGGTCCATTTTCTTCAAATCCTCCATTGTTGTTGTGTACTATCAACCCAAGGTGACTGTCCAGTGGGTTTTTGGAGACAGTAAATCGCATAGAAGGAGATTTTCCATCCTTCTCTCACAGAGTAGCTCATAGATTTGAACCATGGGCTTTAGGGATTAAAGTGCAGCTTCTTACCACTAGGCCACTGGAGTTCTCTAAATCTTGCCTTTCCCTTTCCGTATCCTACCCTAATCATAAATCTCTGCTCCTCTCTCTCTCTTCCAATCCCTGTCAATCCTCCATGATTATTTCTATTTTTATAAAAATATTTCCCTAGTTTTTTCACCTCAATCAACTAATCTTAATATATAATCTATCATGAAATAATAATTTTTCTAAAGTAAACTAAATTATCCAAAGAAGCTATAAAAGTCAAACTCTCTATGTTGGGACAGAACAAATCTTTCAATAAGAAGTGCTGCACAAAATCTCACAAATTATTTTTTTGCATTTAAGAAATTGCCGATGGTAGAATCCATAGGACACTAGGTGCACTGTTGACCCCAAAGCAGCACCTCTCTGGTGGAACCAACCTGACAGCCTTTGAACTGTGGTGTTGGAGAAGAATACTGAATATCCATGGACTACCAAAAGAAAAAAGGGAAATGTTTTTGAGAAGGTGTAACCAGAGTACTCCTTAAAAGCAAAACTGATAAAGCCTAATCTCACGTATTACATTACTAAAAGAGGCTAGTCCTTGGAGATAGACATTGTGCTTTGAAAGAAGGAGGGATATTGAAGAAAAGGAAGACCCTCAACCAGGTGAATTGACACAGTGACTTCAGCAATGAGCTTGAATATATCAGAATTTGTGAGGATGGCACAGGATTAGATAGGGTTCAGATCTATTGTTCATAGGATCAGTGAGTCATACTCAAGTCAATGGCACCTAAACCCAACAACATGTGTCCTTTCTACTCTACATTTGAAACTAGAGTGTAGATAGCATGAGTACAGCCAGGTCTGATAGCATGGGTACACACAGGTATGACCTCTATTAACTCCCACCAAGAACATCCCCTATACAAACCAATCCCCATGAGATCAGACATCCCTCCTACACTCCTGTACCTCTTCTACTAATTTCAATACTAATTTTACTGCTCTAAAGAGTCCAGAATTCATTGAAATTATTACAGACTTTGCAAAAGCATACTCACAGTTACATAGTTTATTAAGGAAATTAACATTCAGGTTGGCAGCAGGATACAATCTCTCAATAGCTTCTCAATCATGATTGCATTCCATTTGGCCTTCAGTCTGATAGCTTAGGTCAGTGTTACAAAGTTTCCTTAGTCCTGCCAGTTTGGGCATCTATCCTCAGTCCTCCAGCAAGCTTGGGTGAACATCTCTGGCTCTGGCTCTGTGGGCAAGGTCAGTTCTGTCTCTCATCAGGTGTCTGTTTTCCTGCTGCATGGTCTACTACTACTTCTGAAAGCCTGGTCTGCCTAGTGCAGGAATCTGTCCCTGATGATGTGTGCTACTTTCTCCTCCTTGTTGTTGTTATGTGCTTCAAGTCGAGTGTCGCAAACAGTTATCCAATGAGCGACAGACTTGAAATCTGTCTTATCTGGTGTGATCCTCACACTTCCTGACAAACAGTCATGTGTCAGTCAACCTAGCTGAGAGTTTCCCTCACCTTTTCCAACTCTCTGCCTTCCCAAGCATGATGTCCCTCTAAGGAATAGCCTCTCCTAAGAACATGCCCAAAGAAGGTGAGGTGAAGTTTTATCATCTCCAAGGAACACTCTGGCTGCACTTTTTCGAAGACTGCTTTTTCTTGTGGTAATCTATGGGATGTTTAGTACTCTTCTCCAACACCACAGCTCAGAGACGTTAATTCTTCTGTTATTATTATTCATTGTCCAGCACTCAGATGCACAGCAAGTGATTGGAAGGACTATGACCCGAATCAGAGGCTTCTTAGTCCTCAAACTGACTACTGTTCCTCAAATATGGAAGGTACCGCAGACTTTCCCAGTGCAATACATCTCTTGATTTTCTGAATGCTGGTACAAGGATATTAATCATGGACTTAAGTAAGATGAAGTTATGGACAGTTTCAGTCTTTTTTCCATCTATCATGATATTGCCTATTGGTCCACGTAGCAAAGTCAAACTCAATCAATGGCTGGGAAAGTCATTCTGAGATACAAATCCTTGACACCACAGTTCTGTATAGGGTTGCTATAATTTCAGGGGTTTCTTAGTATTCCAATATTATTTATATTTTAGGATCATAAGCTTTCTGAAAGAAAAGATAAGAATAAGCTGCTTAGTAAATAAAGTCGAGGCCATTTAACTAAATTTGTAAACGCTCGGGAATAATGAAAGGCAAAATTACAAGGTTATCTGATCCTTCTAACTTGGATCAGTGTCTTGAAAGTGCACTTTTCTAGTTGCAGAAATATTTGCATGAAGCCTACATGTCTCCTCATAAAGAGCAAAGAAAAAAGTCAAGGTACATGCTAAGCTAGAGGTAAACTAAAAATTCAAATCCAGACTTTATCTATGAGGTAGTTATACTCTGCATACATAGAATTCCCAGGGAGAAAAAAAAATCAGTCGATGGCAGCTAACAAAATCATGCTTCTTGGGAAAATGAATAAAATGTAGAATCAGCCCATTGTCTTACTTTGGAATCAACTCATAACTGACTTTCCCATGTATATTCAGAAACTGTAAATTATACAGAAGGATATTATCCATCTTACTCCTAAAGAGAAGCTAGTGGGTGCCTGCCTTTGGGTTGGAGGTAAAACTCCTTACCCACAAGGTCATACAAATTGTATAGAAAAGAAAGGTGTTGACAACAGTTAATCAAAATGAGCAAAAAGTACTTAATTTCAAGATGTAACATTGTGGATCCACAATTAACAGCCTTGGTTCCAACAGTCAAGAAATAAAGAGATGCATTGCACTGGGAAAATCTGCAGTTAGGGACCTCTCCAAATTATTGAGGAGTATTGAGGGCTAAGGTGTGTGATTCAGGTCATCTTTCTGATTACTTGCTATGCATCTGAGAGCTGGACAATGAATAAGGATGATAGGAAAAGAATTTATGCCTTTGAGCTGTGATGCTGGAGAAGAGATGTCTTGAAGAGGGTACAGAAATACACTGATTTAACAGTAGCATTATTCACAATAGCTGTAAGATGGAAACAGTCCCAATGTCTACTAACAAACAAAAAGATTGAAAACTACTTGCCTTTGAGTTGGCAGTGCAACTTCTTATCACTAGAACTCCAGAGATCCCTCAATTATGGACTGGAAATCAAGACAGAATTACTTTTTAAATACCATATAGCATTTCACAACTTAATTTTAATGAAAAAATATAAAACAAATTTAAAAAATATAGGACACATATGAATAGATAAAATAGAACAAAGAGGAAAATATGTGCAAAGAGAGAGAGAGTATAAAAAAAGAATACTGCATCAAAATAATGGATAATAAAAATTTAAATATTTTATGTATAAAATATGCAGCTTAAAATTTTTATTTCATTTTCAAATAAATATGTGTGTCTTTATCAAATTAGCAACCTGTCTTTTGTTGTTGTTTTGTTTTATTAATGATTTTTAATGCAACATAGATGCATTGATAATAATGGGTGACTGGAATACAAAAGTCGGGAACAAAGAAGAAGATTCAGTAGTTGGAAAACATGGACTCG
>NW_006399757.1:19588615-19591073 GCF_000299155.1 Elephantulus edwardii | reverse complement strand
GAGTTCCTTGTTTTTTGATGCAGCATAGTATTCTATTGTGTGAATATAGTACAGCTTCTCTATCTATTCCTTTGCTGATGGGCACTTGGGTTGTTTCCAACTCTTTGCCATTGTGAACAAAGCAGCAATAAAAATGGGTATGCATATATCTCTTTGGGTGGCAGTTATGGTTTCTTTAGGATATATTCCCAGTAGTGGAATTGCTGGGTCAGATGGTATTTCTATTTCCAACTTTTTGAGAAAGTGCCATAATGCCTTCCATAGTACAACCTGTCTTTTTTAATTAAGTACTTAGAACATGCAGGAGGCTGGGTTCTATGAGAGAAATGTAGCATTAGGATTGTAGAAAGACTCATCAATAATCTGTGTTATGCAGGCAATACCACCCTGCTTGCTGAAACTAAGGAGGACCTGAATCGTTTGCTGCAGAAGGTCAAGAACTGCAGGCTTCAGTATGGATTGAAGCTCAATATCAAGAAAACAAAGATTCTTACCACTGGGCCAATTGTCAGCATTGTGATGGATGGTGAAGAGATTGAGATTATAAACAGCTTTCGTTTGCTTGGCTCGAGAATCAACACTCTTGGTACCAGCACCCAGGAAATTAAAAGAGTTATTATGCTGGGAAAGTCTGCTGTCAAAGACCTTTCCAGAGTACTGAAGAGCAATGATGTCACTCTGGAGAATAAAGTGTGCCTGATACAGGCCCTGGTCTTTTCAATCACTTTCTATGCATCAGAGAGATGTCTAATGATTAGGGATGATAGAAGGAGAATTGATGCCTTTGAGCTGTGGTTGGAGAAGAGGGCTGAATATACCATGGACTGCTAAGAGAACAAACAGGTTCATCCTGGAGAGGGTTAAACCAGGCGGCTCCTTTGGAGGCAAGGATTCTGAAGCTTCATCTGACATATTTTGGACATGTTCAAAGGAAAGACCAGTCCTTGCAGAGGGACATCATGCTTGGGAGGGCGGAGGGATAGAGAAAAAGACCCTCAATGAGATGGACTGATTCAATGACTGGGGTAATGGGGGATGGGTGTGTCAGAGACAATAAGATTTGCACAGGATAAAGCAGGGTTTAGGGCTGTTTTACATAGGGTTGCTATGAGTCACAGGTGACTCGACTGCACGTAACAACAACAACAACTTATATTCATATATTTCATAACATCTATATTTCATGTATTTGGTAATGTGATTGAGAGTTTGCTAATTATCATCTGTTGTTGTTGTTCCATAGAGTCGGAATAGATCCATAGCTGATCCTCCAGCAGGTTTTCAGACATAATTTATTGCATGTGAGGAGATTGCCCATCCTATTGGTCACATTTATCCTTTGTAACCGTTTTTTCCTTAGTTCTTATCTTTAGGATTAGAGAAATTCTGGGATGTGATTCCATTTTATTTTCACCCTTTATCATCTCAAGTTTCAGTTTCTTTAGTGGTTGCATGAGTATTTCTTATGTATTTTTATTACTACAGTTCATATTTATATAATTTACACCATTTTAAACATATTGAAATAATTGTAAAACCACATAATTCCATTTTCTCACTCCTATTTTTTTGTTCCATTGTTGTCATACTTCAATTCTACATGTGTTCAAATGCAGGTTAATTTTGCTTCCAAGCAGTTAAATTTTCAAGAGTCTTCAGAAGTGAATAAATCTTTCATATTTAACTACATTTTGTCATTTTCAAAGACCTTCAACAGTTTGGGAAGAGCCAGATCTCCATCTGGTATTATTTTTCTGTCAAAGAATTACAGAATTACTTTCAGTTTCTTAGATTGCAAGTCTACTGACAGTGAGTCCTCTTTGATTTTGAACATATGAAAAGAACTTTTTTAGTCTTTTTTTGAAAACGTTTTTTATTTAAATAAAATTTTTATTTTATACTGGTTTACTTACATTTGCATATATTTTTCTTCACACTGGATCATTCTCATTTCCTTTATCCACCCCTCCCTCTACCCATCAGATTATGCAAACCTGTGATTAACCACCTCCCAACCTCCTGGCCATCTTCACCCCTCTACAGCCACCCTCCTCCCCTTGAATCCTCATATACGTTCTACAATAATGGTCTTATATGGTGTTTGTCCTTATGGGACTTAGTGAGTTCACTTAGCATAATGCTCTCCAGTACCACCCAAGTTAGGTAGTGATTTTGCTGCAGACATAATTCTATAATTAAAAGAGAGGCTTGTGGTGTTTTGTTTTATTCTTTTAGTGTTTTAAATATAGTCTTCTCACCTGAATATAGACTGACAAGAAATCTGCTGTACTTTTTTATATTTGTAGCATGTATACAGGATTAAAACAAGCTTGGAAGCAGGAGTGGCATCCACTTTTGAAATACGTTGTCTCAGGAAACCTTATTAACTTGGAGAAACAACAAAAACAACATGGTGAGATCAGTTGGCCTAGTGAATAGAATGTGTTGCTAAGAAGCC
>NW_006399757.1:19574603-19583170 GCF_000299155.1 Elephantulus edwardii | reverse complement strand
TCCTGGAAAGGGTTAAACCGGGTGGCTCCTTGGAGGCAAGGATTCTGAGGCTCCTTCTAACACACTTTGGACATGTTGTGAGGAGAGACGGGTCCTTGGAGAAGGACATCATGCATAGGAGGTTGGAGGGACGGCGCAGGGGGCAAAGGCCCTCTATGAGGTGGATTGATTCAGTGACTGGGATAATAGGGATGGGAGTGTCGGAGACAGTGCGATTGGCACAGAACAGAGCAGAGTTTAGATCTGTTGTACATAGGGTCGCTATGAGTCACAAGCGACTCGAAGGCACGTAACAACAATAAGATCTAAGGACGACAATAAAATAGTAATTATTACAATATAATTTTCAAAAGTAATAGTAAAATCAGAACAAGATAAATTTCCATTTTTAAGGTAATAAATGATGGTAAATATATGCTTGTTTTGCGAAACTACCTTAGGATATGCAAATCAGATGATTTAAAATGCCGAAGTGTTTTCAGAGTCTATAATTTGCACAGGAAGAGATTGCCTGTATTCGGGCAAATCATCCAGCAGGCTTGAACTGTGTGCCTTTGGGTTGGCAGCACTACCTATTACGACTAGGTTATACAGAAGGGCTGGTTTTGCCACAGCTTAGATCACTGGATGTCTTATGAGATTTAAAAGATCCACAGTGAAAACTGAGACAGCTGGAGTAGGCATGTCTAAGCAAAAGTTGGAGTCACAGAGGATGCAATGTTCAGAAACTTGTCCCAGCTTCTGTTTTGTCCTGTTCTCCAGCTTTTCCTGTGTTAAAGGGTTGAAGAGGGAAGTAGAGAAATAAATACAAAACCAAACCACCAGTGTGTCCACAGAAATGCAGTTTATCCGAGTTTCTAGAAATGAAGCCAAATCCTTCCTACTTTTTACATCCTTTTTTATCACTTCGCACAGAAGAAGTAAACAATTTCAAAGACACAATATTATTAAGTTTAATTATCATAAAACTGATGAAAATTCCATAAGCAGTATGAGTAACTGCTTTGTTTTTGTTGTTGCTGCTGAACATATGCTTTTCTGTATTAACTAGCATTATATTGTGAATAAGTATAAAGTAGATAAGAAGACATTTCAAATGTCAGCGCAGTGGGCACGGGCATCAACTCATACCCTCCAGCAAGTTTTTGGGACGCTAGTTATTGCACAGGAGGTAATGATTTCTCTTTCTCCCTAGGAGACACTGGTGGATTTAATCCACTTTGGAGACGCCGCCTTTGGATTAGCAGCACAACCTCCTGCAGACTCCCAACAGACTCCCAAAATATCAGTTACACATATCATACTAAAAATTGTTAATTATATCTCATAAATTAGAACCTATTCGTAAACTTTGAATATTTTGAAGAGTCTGTCTCACTCATTTTGGAAAGTCCTATACTGAGCACCTGGTATGGGAGGTAATTGTGATTGATAAACTGGGAAAAGGTCAGAGCATAATAGCCCCTCACTCCACGTTATCCACATGTCCGGTCCTAATCAAAGAGAGCTTTCTCAAACTCATTGCCTATTAATGACTAGGAAGAGTGGTGCAGAGAATAGGCATAACACGATTATTGATTGTCAGCTCCTTCTAGAGGGCTCATTACTTGACAGGAAAAAATACACATTGACAATTTCCAGTATCATCCCAATCTTTCTTTTATTGTCTTAAAATACAACTTTATTTAAAATAATTATTCCCAAATTGGACTTCTAATACTTTCAAAAGACATCTCAGTTTCTGTGTAAAATTCAACATGTATTAGTAATTGACAAAATAAACATTTGAAAACACTTTTTTTGGAATTAATTGGACCATTTTCTTCCAAGATACCTGGTTTTAAACAGCGTTCTATTCTGCAAAACAAGCCTTAGGAGTCAGGGAAAGTGTAATTTCTTTAGATAAAGGGAAGGCATGCCTGTGTTCATGTGGTGTGGATTTACTCAAACTAGTTTGCATCTTGCAGTTGAAAAAAACAAACCAACCCACAAAAAAAACACAAACCACTCACTTGTCCCAAAATAATCTGCCTCAGTCATACTTTATCAAGTCTGTTAAAATGTATCATCTTGGAATAATTTCAGAATATATTTTCAAAATAATCTTCATCTGGGAAATCTGAATAAGATGTCATCCTGAACATGGCATCAAATTCTATTTACTTCGTATCTGCAGCAGTTAGAGTAGGAATTAAAATATTAAGATTTGTGTATCATTTGTATTTTCTCATTTTATAATCCAATACTTCTTGTTACTATATACACCTTGCTGTGCACTCCCGAGTAGGAACTGACCCATAGCTGAGGGGTTACAGAGGCATTTAATTACATGGGAAGAAATTGTTTATCTTTTTTCCTATGGAGCAGCTGGTGGATTTGAAGTGTACACCTTTGGGTTGCCAGCATAACTACTTACTACCAAGCTATCAGAGCTTCCTAACTCAGTGATGGCAAATGTAAAACAAGTAGCTAAGATACTTTTGTTTGAGCAAAAGAAGTTTCTTTCCACAAAGTGTTTATATAATTTTCTGCCACAGTATTTGATGGATGTTTTGGGTTAAAAGCCTGCTCATTTAGGTATAATCCAGAAATATTTCAGTCTCTAGCAAAGACCACATTTCCTACGCAGAGTCTTGAAAAAGGTGGAGCCATTCCTGCTTTCCACTGCCTGGCAATGTTATGCAGGAGCTACACAAGGGTTTGAAAACTGTGGATAGGGAATGGAGAGCTTTTGAAAAGAATGCTACAGGCTCACATGTTGTTGTTAGGTGCCACTGAGTTGAGTACATCTCACTGTGATCCCGTGTTAACAACATATCTGAACCCAGTCCGATCCTGTGCCATCCTCACAATCTCCAACATACTTGAGCCCATTGCTGTAGTCACAGTGTCAATCCACCTGGTTGAGAATCTTCCACCATTCCCCCATCTTTCCAAGCATGCTGTCCTTCTCAAAGGAATAGCCTCTCCTAGCCACATTCCAAAAATATATGAGGCGAATCTTCGTCATCTTTGCCTCGAAGTAGCTCTGTGGCTGCACCAGCTCCTAACTTGTTTGTGCATTTGGCAGTCCATGAGATATTCAGTGCTCTTCTCCAACACCACAGTTCAAGGCCATCCCTTCTTCTCATCCTTATATTGTTCAGCTTTTAGCATTACAGCAAGTGTTTGAAAAGACCACGGCCTGGATCAGACACACTTTAATTATTAAACTAACATTATTACTCCTCAGTAATTTTGAGAGGTCCTTGACTGAAGACTTTCCAAATGCAACACAACTCCTGATCTCCTGATGACTGGTTATCAAGTGTATTGATTGTGGAACCAATAAAATGAAGTAGTTGACAGATTCAATCTTTGCTCCTTCTATCATGATATCACTATCAGTTCAAAGGTGAAAATTTTTGTTTTCTTGACATTGGGATACAATGCTTATTGAAGGTTGTAGTGTTTGATCTTTTGCAGCAAATGTTTCAAGTCCTCACTTTCAGCAAGTTGTGTTACTTATATAATGAAAGTTATTGAGAAGTATTCCTCCAATCTTGATGATATATTCTTCATCACAGAATCCAGCTTCTCAGATAATTTTCTCAGGAAACAGTTGTGTAGGTATGGTGAAAAAAATACAACCTTGACACACACCATTCTAGTTTTAAATCATGTACCCTTGATGAGATAGATTGACTCAATGACTGGGTAATGGGGGTAGGTATGAGACCGTAAGAATAGCACACTATAGAGCAGGTGACTCGATGGCACGTAACAACAAAGCAGCAACCAAAACAACAACAGTGTTCTCTGCTCTGTTCCTTGCCCTTCTTCTTGATCTAGGTATAGGTTTTACATGAGTAAAATTAAATGTTCTGGGATTCTTATTTTTCTTAATGCAAATACCAGAAGAATATCTATTTGTGCTTTATTGACTATGTAAAGGTATTTGACTATGTAGATCATAACAAATTATGGCTAACATTGAGAAGAATATTGAGGCCCACATATACCCTCCTAAAATACAAGGACTACATTTGGATTCCTCTCAATGCCCCAATAACATCATAAAGAATTATAGGAAAAGAAAAAAAAACACCACACCAATCCAAAAGTATGAAGCAGGAACTTAAAAGAAATGGATTTAAGTAAACAAGAAAATGAGAGATTAAGATGTTATTGATCTAAAGGTTAAATTTCTCCATTCAGTCTTTATACATGAGTGGAAATATTCAGTGATAACTCATTGTTAAATCTGAACATTCAATCCACTTTTAAATTATGCACTCTACCAGAAAGTAAGTGGGAAATTCACACGGATTATACTTCAGAGTTCTCAGTTATTTGTGAAAAGTACCAGGCTTCAAGTACTAATGGAATGCTGGCATTTAAAGAATGTTACCACCACCTTACCACGAGAGCAGTTGCCAGGGGTAAAGTGGCTTAATAAAAATACATATTTATCCACGAAGAGTTTCCATCAGTTCTCTATTTTTAATTTTAGCATTTAGAAAAATAGTACATGGCAGAGAGTAAAGCTAGATCTATAGGCATTGAAAATACCATGGCTTGGGTTAGGGACACCTCAGACCTCAAAGTGACATCCTTGCCTCTCCAGCACTTTAAAGAGTCCCCTGACAGCAGACTTGCCTTATGGACTATATTACGTTGTTTATCAACTACTGCTTCCATTGGTGTTGATTGTGCATACACGTCAAATGAGATTCTTACTAATTGCAAGTCTTTTCTGTTTATCTACTTGTCCATTTTCAAAGATTCTTATTTTCTTTCTGTTAAATTCGGGAGCTCTGGTGGCCTAGTGGATAAATATTTATGCTGCTAACCCTAAGGCAGATGGTTCGAATCCACCAACTGTTCTGAGAGACAAAGAAGGACATTATCTTCATGTGTGATTTTTACAACCTCTGAAAATCTCCTGAAGAATCAGCTATGATTCAGATTTGATGGCAATAAATTGAGTTGAATTGTTGCCTAGTAGGTAGGGGTTGCACTAGTAACACAAAGGCCTCTTCTCTCTGGAGGTTCAAATCCACCTGGCTGTGAGTGAGAAAGATGAGCAATTTTCTCTCATGTGATTTACAGCCCTGGAAATCGACTGGAGGGCCAGTTATGAGTTGATTCAGCCTTAATAACAATTACTGAGGTTTTGGGTCTTGTGTTAAAATATAATGCAAAAGTCTTTGGTGTATAAATGCTTGTTTAACCACAAATGTTTCCAGGCCTCTTCACTTTCACCAAGTGAAGTGGTCTCATCTGTGTATCACAGGTTGTTAGTGGGTCTTCCTCCAATTCCAATGTTATGTTCTTTTTCATGTAGTCTAGCTTCTTACATTATTTCTTCAACATACAGACTGAATAAGTATGGTAAAGGAATACAACCATGACACATATGTATTGTCCTTTTGTTTTTTTTTAATAACTACATCATACTTTGTGTACAGGTTTCATATGAGAACACTAATGTTCTAGAATTTCTAATGTTCATAGAGTTTCCCTTTGAAACAGTCTGTTCATCTCTTTTGCTTTATTTCTTTTGCTTTCTTTAGCTATTCTATGTTCAAGATTAAACATTAGACTTTCTTTGGATATCCATATGGGTACTTTCTTTGTGTATAATGTCTCTGATGTCATCTTACAAACTTGTCTGTTCTTCTGTCATTAGTGTTCAATGTAGAAAATCTTTCTTTGAAATGGTTTCTGAATTCAGAGGGAATATGTTCAAAGTTGTTTGTTGGTTTTCATGGGCTTATTTTCATTTTCTTCATCTACAATTTGAGCTTGTATGATTGATGTTTGTTCTGCATTCAGTCCCTCTCTTTATTCTTGATTGATGATATTCAGCTTCTCCATTTTCTTTTTCCACAAATTGGGTTCTGTAACCACTGCTATATTTTCAACTACTGATCTTTATTTTTTGTTGTTCTGTCTTTCACATTCCAATAATAATTATCAATGCATCTTGATAATATATTTAGTGGGTTTCAGAAGGCAGAAATTGGCATAAATCTCCGATGTCTTCACCTTCTTCTGCATTAGTTGTTGGAATATAACTTTTAATAATAATTCTATTTCTTGAACTTCCTGGTAGGTGTACGAACAGTGGAGCAAGACTGTGACTTTCAAGACTAAGGTGCACCTGGTCCAAACCATGGTATGTTTAATTGTTTCACATGTATGTGAAAGGTAGCCAATGAATAAGGAAGAGCAAAGAATTTCAATTGTGGTGGTAGGGATGGGTATAGAATGTACTACCATGGACTGCCAAAAACAAACATAACTATCTTGGAGAAAATGCAACTTGAGGGCTCCTTAGAAGCAACGATGCCTCACATATTTGGGCATCTTATTAGGAGGGACCAATGACCAGTCCCTGGATGCTGGAAAAGTAGAAGGTCAGAAAAAATTATAGACAGACCTTCAGTAAGACGGATTGACTGCAGTAATCAGTTTCAGCCCAGAAGAGACCGTGAAGATGGCACTGGATAGAGCACGGCTTTGTTCTGTGTATATAGAGCTTCTGTGCATTGGAAATAACTACATCTAATAACAACCCAAGATGGTAGGCAGGAGACAACATAGTTATTGGTCCAATGAGGTTACTCCATTATTGTTTGTAGCTATCAAAGGCTTTCCAGAGCCCATGTACATATAAGTTTCTGGTAGTTAGATACAGGGCAAGAGAAATGTAAAACCATGAATGTTGCAACGGAAATAAAAGAATTTAAATCATCTGGAACTTAACAAAACTAGTATTTTTTAATCGGTTTGCTTACAAATTTTGTATGGGTAGAATTAGGTTGAAAGTAGATTTTTAAAGTTACAGACAAAATAATTGCATTCCTCGCACTAGTATTTTTGATTGAAATGTTTGTTTTCAATATTTATTTTTGTAAATATTCAGTTCAACATAAAATACATACAAACACACATATTTAACCTTGGAAGAGTCAGTTTTTACTACTATGCAACTTGAGTAATCAAAAATAAAATGAGGCAATGCTTTCATTGGCCTATTTTTTAAAAGCAATAATATTTTAGTTCCCAGATAAGTTATTCATAAATTTTAATCAGAATTATTTCATTAAGTTTTCAAAATTTTATTTGTATATGTATTTTTCTATGAAAGTACAATCTTCCATTTTTTTTTCTCAATACTTTTAAAAAAGACTATCATTGCCTATATGATTTTAGAGTAAAATTATACCTAAGAGGTACCTGAAATTAGAAATAATATATTACATGAGATTACACTATATACCATCATTATATAACATACATAATATAACATATTAGGGACACTTACTTCATTTTTATTCTACTGTGGTTATTAATTTTTTTTTAAAATTCAGTAAGATATTTCTTTAATATTACTTTGTCTTCATTATGTCAAATGATTTTTCCACTGTTCCTCAACTATTATTTTTGGAGATTTCACAAAGTCTGTTAGTGAACTCTCTGACATTCTTATTTCACAGTTTCCAACTCTCGCAAACCTCCATAACCACTCCAAGTTAGCCAACCTCAAGCACAGAAATGCTTTCAGTGAGCATTCTGTACCCCTTGGCAGGCCTATTTACACACTGTGTTGCACTGGCCTTTTCTCCAGGAAAATATCCAGGAATGATTTTCACCTACTATTCTCTCACTCCTTTGGCTCTCTGAAGGCTGGCTTATTCCCCAGAATTTGATATTACCTTTTTGCTTGCTTAATTTTGGTCACCAGGTTGAGCCCTCAGAGTTCTGGTGACATAGTCTATAGCGTATCACACTGCGTACACGTGTCTCTGAGTGGTTGGAATCCGTCAGCTGCTAGGAGGGAGGAGGATGGAAGTCTTTCATAAAATTTTCTAGTTTAGAAACCTCATGGAGGGTCACAGTGAGTTGGAATAGATTTGATAACAGACTTGGGCTAAATTTAATTTATATTTCTAATTCCTATGTCTTTTTCCAATTCCTTTGATGTTAGTATCTCACTCAAACCATGGGTGAGAGGAAACTCTCCATTAACTTTAGAACAAAGAGAACTCTTCTATTTAGGACACATCTCTGACATGTTCCAGAAGGAGAGCCCTACTGAAATGCAAAATGTTCACATTGACCCTTTTAAATGTAAATCACTTCCTCTGATCTTGAAGTCCTGCCTTCCATGTTTGTGAACCCTGATCATAGACTTTCTAAGTCTTCACTCTACTGACTAGAAAGTCTCCTGGTCCATTACTTGTTTTCTATGCCCATGTGTTTCATTAACATTCCAAGATTGGACATTTCCCTAGAGTTCTTAGTAGTACTTCGGAAGCCATAATTTTGATAACAATCCTAATCCTAAGTGGCTGGTATTATCAATAGGCACTCATGGAACCCTGATGATCCAGATATTGATACTTTCTTATGTGAACTCTCTATGATCTATTACTGGTCCTCTCAAGATATTTGGTATAGGTCATCCCTCTTCCCCTTAATCTTAAATCTCTTTTTCCTTCCTTATTTCTTTTTGGTATTGTGCTATCCACTTTATAACCATACATAGGTAGATAAATAAAACTACCCTAAACACCTAT
>NW_006399757.1:19571563-19574503 GCF_000299155.1 Elephantulus edwardii | reverse complement strand
AAGTCAATCAACAACAATAATCATGTATATACATTGTCCTTGCCGCCTCTACTCTCACATTTTCTCCGCTCCATTGTTTTGTTAACTATTTTATTGATATTATCTGGTGAGAGTTTTATCATATTTATTTTCTTGGGGGTTATTGAGATTTGTGGTTCTGTGACACCACAGTTTTCAACAAATACTGAAATATTTTGGCAATTACATGTATTATTGTGTCCCTGGGTGATACAAATAGTTAATTCTCTTATCACTAATCAACACATTGGGTATTCAAATCCTTTCAAAAGCCATGGTGGGGGGTGGGGCGGGAAAGGGGAAATGTCTGGCAATCTACTTCTAGAAAGTCAGTCATTGAAAATCTTATGGATAATAGTTCTGCTCTGATACACATGAGATCACCATGAAATAGAATCAACTCAGTGACAACTGATTGGCTATTCTGTTGACATTTCTTCCTTCTGTATCTTAAATTACACATGTATTAGACATTTAATTGTGTCTGATAGATTGGTACTTCACAATTATTTTTCAGATTTTCTTCTTCTAATTCATATTAGATAGTTTCTAGCAGTATGTTTTCAAATTCACAAAAATTTCATGCAATGTATATTTTTCTATTAAACAAAATATAGTTCTTAATCTCAAAAATATATTTTCTCTAGGTTGGGCATTCTCCTTCTGTATGATTAACCATTCTGAAAACCCACCAGAACGTCAGCTATGGGTCACTTCTAACTTGACGATACACAACAAAAATGTATTTGAGTCTTTCAAAATGCTGTTTCTCTCATGTTTTCATATTTTTATTAACCTTCTTGAAGACCTGATTATACTTATAATAGCTGTTTACACATCTTCATGTATTTAGTCAACTTCTTGGGTTGATTAACATTTCTGTGTTCTGTCATTCTTCTCAGATTACTCAAATGCCTAATATTTCATGTCAGAATACAAGCATGATAACTGCTATTTGTTTGATTTTGTTGAATATTTTTCAATAATTTTGACTTAATAGCTTAGTAAAGTTTCTCTAAAGAACAAAACCAGTAATATGTGTGTAATATGCAGAGACATTTACTTCATAAAATGTTAAGAAATTGTTCATGCCATTGGGCTGCACATCCCAAATTCAGAAGAGGCCAGGCAAGTAGCTGAAGACCCCTAATGGCTCAGGTGACCCCTAATGGCTCAGGTGACCCCTAATGGCTCAGGTGACCCCTAATTGCTCAGGTGGTTCAAGGTCTGACAAACCCAAAACTTAACCTGGTAGTGGCATACCAGAAATTTCAGAGATCTGTGGCCCCCAAAACAGAGGTCAGGCAAAGAGAAGAGTTAAGAGTGTATAAAATGAGCTTTGCCAGAGCATCCATTTGTATACTGGAGGCAGGCCACGCCCTCAGGGAAAAATTGCTTTCAACTGATTGGCCGCTCACTTTGGATCTCAAAATGGAAGATCATGTAACATCTTCCAGCCTACCAAGAATCAAAGCATAGCAAACTTAACACATAACATTAACCATCAAACTTTGTTTGAAGATTCAGTTAATTGTAAACAAAATCAGTTCAATCCTTTGAAAGTCACTTCAAGCTTTTTTAGCATGATGACTGTCTATGAATTATAGAGTTAGAAAAGAATATTTGATATACCATGGCCTGCCATTAAAACAAAGAAATCTGTCCTGAAAGAAATATAGTCATATTGATACTTGGAAGTAAAGTTGGTGAGGCTCTGTGTCATATTCTGGACATGTTATTAGGAGCAGCCAACAAGAAGGTTAGTGAAAAAGAGACATTAGAAAGGATGGCTTGACTCCAAAGAATGGCTGCAGCAGCCAGTTTAGACACAACAGAGGTTGTGCGAATCACACAGAGTTGAGCATTGTTTCATTATATTTTATTTATGGTCATAACATGTTGGCTTACCTGACCTCGCAGTAAGAAACTGCATTGCAGTCCCAAAGATACATAGTTCAAATTGACTTCTCTGTGGGAGAAGGCTAGGCAATCTCCTCCCCTGTGATTTACTGCCTCAGAAAACTCACTGGATAGTCATCTGTGAGTTGGTTCCCACTTGATGGCACACAAGAACAACAACAACAATAACAACAACAGCAACAACTATGAGTTAGAGCTTACTTGGTAATACCTAACAACACCTTTAGCACATAATTGAAAACATATTAATGAAAATAATGTTCTATATACAAATATTTTATCTTTTCTAGAAGTTATAACTTAAAATTAAACTTTAAAATCACATTTTATAAGGGAGCTCGAATGGTCTAGTTGCAAGAAGATGCACTGCAATCCCAAAGATGTATGGTTCAAATCCACAAGATGTTCTGCTGGAGAAGGAGGGCAATATCCTCCTGTGCCAGTTGGATCTGATTTGGCAGCACACAACAACAAAAACAACAACAAAAATTGCATGTTTTATAACACAATTACAAAACGGGCAAGAGATATGGAAAGATTTTTCACAGAGGAAGATATTCGAATGGCCAACAGACACATGAAGAAATGCTCAAAATCACTGACAATAAGAGAGATGCAAATCAAAACCACAATGAGATACCATATCACTCCAGTAGCAGTGGCAAAGTTTAACAGGACAGCAAGATACAAATGTTAGAGAGAATGTGGCAAGATAGGAATGCTTCTACGTTGTTGATGGGATTGTAAAATGGTGCAATTACTCTGGAAGACAGTTTGGCGTTTCCTCAGAAAGTTGAACATAGAAATTCCATATCACCTGGCTATTCTACCGCTTGCAATATACACCAAGAAAATGAGAACTGAGACACAAATGGAGATTTGTTCACTACTGTTCATAGTACAATTATTCATCATCACAAGAACATGGAAACAGCCTAAATGTCCAACCACAATCCAACGGATTGAGAAATTATGGTACATTCACACAATGGAATACTATGC
>NW_006399757.1:19550521-19561408 GCF_000299155.1 Elephantulus edwardii | reverse complement strand
TTTTACAACAGTGGCACTATGCCATATTTGTCCTTTTGTGACTGAGATATTTCACTCAGCATAATGTCCTCCAGGGTCACCCATTTTGAATAATATTTCGTGAGCTCCTTGTTTTTGAAAGTAGCATAATATTCCATCGTGTGAATATACCACAGCTTCTCTATCCATTCGTTTGTTGATGGGCACTTAGGTTGTTTCCAGCTCTTTGCTATTGTGAACAAAGCTACAACATGGGTGTGCATATATACACTTAGGTGGCAGTTACGGTCTCTTTGGGGTATATTCCAAGTAGTGGAATTGCTGAGTCAAATGGTATCTCTATTTGCAACTTTTTGAGAAAGTGTCACACCGCCTTCCACAGTGGTTGCACCATTTTACACTTCCACCAACAGAGAATAAGGGTTCCAGTTTCTCCACAACCTCGCCAGCATTTGTCGCTTGTTGTTCTGTTAAATTTTGCTATTCTTACTGGGGTGAGATGATATCTCATAGTTGTTTCGATTTGCATCTCTCTCAGAGCTAGGGATTTTGAATATTTCTTCATGTATTTGTTTGCCATCTGAATGTCTTCTTTGATGAAGTGTCTGTTCATATCCTGTGCCCATTTTTCAATTGGATTGTTTATCTTGTAGTGGTGCTCAAGTCTTTTTTGAAATTGTTGCTCCTGAGTGCTGCATAGTATTCTTTTGTGTGAATGTACCATAGTTTCTCAGTCCATTCAGTTGTGGCTGGGCATTTGTGCTGTTTCCGTATTCTTGCAATGGTGAATAACGCTGTTATGAACATTGGTGTGCAAATCTCCCTTTGTGTCTCAGTTCTCATTTTTGGGGGGTATATTCTTAGTTAAACATCTGAATTTTAAATTATTCTATGCTCTTTTCCATAAAAATGTCCTTGTTTCATCTCACAATTCAGCTGGTTATTAATCTTCAATGTTCAATGCAAGAGATCTATTTTGAAGATGATCTCTAAACTCAAGTGTACTATACTACAGGTTGTATTTTAGTTCTCATGGATTTATTTTAATTTTTCAGCTTGAACTTCAACTTGTATGCAAGGAATTGGTGGTCTATTGACCACAGTCTATTCCTTATCTTATTTTTGACTGATGCTATTGACATTTTCCACTATATCTTTCCACAAATGTAGCCTTTTCTGTGTTTTTATTTGGAAAAATCTCTTTGTATTTTGTTATTATTGTTATGTGCTGTTGAGTAAGCTGCAACTCATAATGACTCTATATAAAATAGCTCTGAACCCTGTCTTGTCATGAGCCAATCTCACTGTCTCCAACATACCTGCCTGATTACCCCAGTCACTGTGTCAATCCATCTAATCCAGGGTTGTCTCTCTTGTACTGTCCCTCCAACATTTCAAGCATGAAGGACTGGTACCTCCTGGAAACATGTTCAAAGTATGTGAGATGAGATGAAGCTTCAAGATCCTTGCCTCCAGAGAACAACTTGTTTTCACCCTCTCTGGGACAGACTTGTTTGTTCTCTTAGCCGTCTATGATTATGTTCAGTGCTCTTTCCCAGCACAACTCAAAGGCATCAATTCTTCTTCTGTCATCCTTAGTCATTGTCCTGCTCTCTGATACATGGCAAATAATTGTGAAGGCCATGGCCTGTATCAGGCATACCTTAGTCTCTAGCCTGACATCTTTGCACTTCAGCACTCTGTAAAGCTCCCTGACAACAGACTTTCCTAATTCAATTCATCTTTTGATTTCCTGGCTGGTTCTTGTTAGTTCCAAGAATCTTAATAGTGGACCCAAGGCAGCTTAAATTGTTGTCAATCTCAATCTCTTCTCCCTCTATCGTGGTGCTCCTAACTAGTCCAGTGGTGAGAATCTGTGTTTTCTTGATGCTGAGTTTCAAGCTCTAGTGAAGACTTCAGTCTTTGACTTTCTGTAGCAGATGCTCAGGTCCTACTCAATTTAAGCAAGCAAGGTTGTGTCATCTGCATAACACAAGTTGTTAATGAGTCTTCCTCCCTCATAATGACCATCCTCCAGAATTATCTTTTCCACATGTAAATTGAAAAAGTGCAGAGACAGGACACATCCCTGATGCACTCCGTTTCTGATTTTGAACTATGCAGTGTTTCCTTGCTCTGTTCTGACAACTGCCTCCTGGTTGAAGTATAGGTTTTGCATAAGCACAATCAGGTATTCTGAAATTCCCATTCTTCTCTAAGTTAGCCACAATTTATTGTGATCCACACAGTCAAATGCCTTTGTGTAGGCAATGGAATACAGATATAAGTTCTTCTGGTACTCTCTGCTCTCAGACAAGATTCATTTGACATTAGCAATGGTGTCCCTAGCACCACAGCCTCTTCTAAACCCATCCTGTAGTTTTGGTAGTTCTCTGTTGATGTATTGTTCTAGTCATTTTTGGCTAATCTTTAGCAACATTTTGCTTGTGTGTCATACTAGTGATGTTGTTGTTGTTGCTGTTATGTGCTGTCAAGTCATTTGCTTCTCATAGTGACCCTATGTACAACAGCCCTAAACCCTGCTCTATCCTGTGCCAATTGTGTTGCCTCTGACACACCCATCCCGATTACCCCAGTCACTGAATCAATCCACCTCATAGAGGGTCTTCCCCTTCTGCGCTGTCCCTCTACTCTCCCCAGCATGATGACCCTCTCTAAAGACCTGTCTCTCCTTACAACATGTCCAAAGTATGTCAGACGAAGTCCCAGAATACTTGCCTCCAAAGAGAAGCCTGATTTAACCCTCTCTAGGATGAATCTGTTTGTTTTCTTGGCAGTCCATGGTACATTTAATACTCTTCTCCAGCACCACAGCTCAAAGGCGTCAATTCTCCATCTATCCTCCCTAGTCATTGTCCAACTCTCTGATGCATAACAGGTGATTGCAAAGACCATGGCCTGTATCAGGCGCACCTTAGTCTCCAGAGAGACACCGTTCATCTTGAGCACTTTAGAGAGGTCCCTAACAGCAGACTTTCCCATCACAATATGTTTTTTTTTTATTTCCTGGCTACTGGTACTAAGAGTGTTGACCGTGGAGCCAAGCAAACTGAAGCTGTGAACAATCTCAATCTCTTCGCCATCCATCCTGATGCTACCAATTGGTCCAGTGGTGAGAATCTTTATCTTCTTGACATTGAGCCTCAGTCCATACTGAAGGCTGCAGTCCTTGACCCTCTGCAACAAGTGCATGAGGTCCTCCTCAGTTTCAGCGAGCAGGGTTGTGTCATCTGCATAACGCAGATTGTTGAAAGATCGTCCACGAATCCTAATGCCACGCTACTCCTCATAGAGCCCAGCCTCTCGGATAATCTGTTCTGCATACAAGTTCAAAAGGCATGGAGACAGGACACATCCCTGGCGTACACCCTTCCCAATGTTGAACCATGCAGTGTTGCCCTGCTCTGTTCTGACGACTGCCGCTTGGTCCAAGTATAGGTTTCGCATTAGCACAATTAAATGTTCTCGGATTCCCATTCTTCTCAGAGTCAGCCACAGTTTGTTATGATCCACGCAGTCAAATGCCTTTGCATGATCAATGAAACACAGATAGGCATTCTTCTGGTATTCTCTGCTTTCAGCCAAGATCCATCTAACATCAGCTACAATATCTCTAGTACCACGACCCCTTCTAAACCCAGCCTGGACTTCAGGCAGTTCTCTGCTGATGTGCTGTTCCAGTCGTTTTTGGATAATCTTCAATAGAATCTTGCTTGCATGTGAAATCAATGATATTGTTCTGTAGTTTCCACACTCAGTTGGGTCACCCTTCTTTGGAATGGGAACAAATATAGATCTCTTCCAGTCAGTTGGCCAAGTGGTTGTTCTCCAGATTTCTTGGCACAACTTGGTGAGCACATCCAGGGCAGCATCTGTTAGCTGAAATATTAGTGATACTGTCTGATAATTTCCATACTCTTTGTATAGTCACTATTTATACTTTTATGGAAAAAACATTTGCAATGAATAAGTTATTGGTCATACAAAATTTTATCATGTGAGCTCTGACATCAGATCTAGCACCAGAGTTATATTTTCCAAACACTGATCCTTCTTTTTTTTTAAATTCAACTTTTGCATTTAAATAAGCAGTAGTCATAAGTGCATCTTATTTGCATTTTTTATCCATTTCAGATGTTGGGAGATGGCCCTCATTTCTTCAACTCTCTATTTGGTGGGTTTTTTTCTAGTGGATTATTTAATATGGCTTTTTTTAGTTATGACTTTGTAACTTTTACCACATGGCTGGCTGTTGTTGTTAATAGGTGCTGTTGAGATGAGTACAATAGAGACCATAAGAACAACAGATATGAACTTTGTCCTAGTCTGTGCCATCCTCATCATCTCCGACATACTTGAGCATAATGCTGCGGTCATAGGATCTATTCATCTCATTGACGGTCTTCTTCTCTTTCCTTGACCCTCTACCTTTCCAAGCATGATGTCCCCTTCCAAAAAATAGAAACATGCTCAAAGTATGAGAGGTGAAACTTCATTATCTTTTCTTCCAAGAGTACTCTAGCTGAATTTTTTCTAGCTTAACTGTTTTTAGCTGAACTGTGCATTGTTTTGTCAGACCATTTAATATTCAGTACTCTTCCCCAACACCATCACTCAAGGCACCCATTCTTATATCATCCTGCTATACCTGAATTTCAAAACCATCTCAGAAATAGGTTTGAGGCCTTGAACACCAATGAGCAAAGACCAGATGAGTTGTGGGAGGATGTCAAGAATATTATCGAGGAAGAGTGCAAAAGGTCATTGCAAGAGAGAGGAGGAAGAAAAGAGAAAAATGGATGTCAGAAGAAACTCTGAATATTGCCCTGGAGTGCCGAGAAGCCAAAGTAGAGGGATGAAATAAAGATACTAAAGAGCTGAATAAAAGATTTCAAAAGGCAGCATGGGAAGACATAGTAAAGTATTATAATGAAATGTGTAAGGAGCCACAGTGAGAAAATCAAAAGGGCCAAAATTGCTCAGCATTTCTTAAGCTCAAGGAACTGAAAAACAAATTCAGACCTTGAGTTGCTATACTTACTTCTGCTTTGGGCAGAATATTAAATGATCCAGGAAGTATTAAAAGAAGATAGAGTATACAGAGTAATTGTACCAAAAGGAATTGGCAGACACAGAAGAATTTAATGAAACAACTTATGAGCAAGAGCCTATGGTGATAAAGGAGGAAGTCCAAGCTGCTTTTCTTTTACTTTTCAAAGAGAAGAGCAAATTGGGGGGGAGGGGGGCGAGTGTGGGGAGGGAGAATAGTGCAACAATGAATAAATGGAAATCCAAAGTCTCTGTAAATTTGAAAATTTTAATAAAAACACTCCACAAAACCCTCTAAACCATAGTTTAGCTCAACTAGTTAAAAAAAATGACATATTATTACTTTAAAAAGAAGATGTAAAATTTTTTAAATTGTCCAAATGCTATTAAAATTCCAATAAAAATTAAAAAATATATGGAGCACAACCACTTGGCCAATTGACTGTAAGAGATTTATATTTGTTCCCATTCCAAAGAATGATGATCTGACAGAATATGGAAATTTTCGAACAATATCATTAATAGCACATGCAAACAAGATTCTGATAGAGATTATCCAAAAAGGACAGGAATAGCACATCAACAGAGAACTGCTATAAGTTCAGGCTGGTTTTAGAAGGGGCTGTGATACTAGGGATATTGTAGTTAATGTTAGATGGACCTAGGCTGAAATCAGGGAGTACCAGAGGAATGTCTATCTTTGTTTCATTGATTATGCAAAGGCATTTAACTGTGTGGATCACAACAAACTGTGGCTGAATCTGAGAAGAATGGGAATCCCAGAACACTTGATAGTGCTAAAGCAAAACCTATCCTTGGACCAGGAGGCTGCCATCAAACTAGAGCAAGGAAACACTGTGTTGTTCAAAATAGGGAAAGGTATATGCCAAGGATGTGTCCTATCTCCATACCTTTTCAATCTATATGCAGAAAAGGTAGTCCAGGAGGCTCGGCTGTATGAGAAGAAATGTGGCATCAGGATTGGAGGAAGATTCATCAACAACCTGTGTAATGCAGATGACACAACCTTGCTTGCTGAAACTGAGAAAGGCCTGCGAAGGTCAAAGACAGCAGCCTTCAATATGGATTAAGGCTCAATATCAATAAAACAAAGATTTTCTTCATTGGGTCAATTGGCCGTATCATGTTAAATGGTGAAGAAATTGAGATTTTTAACAGCTTTAGTTTGCTTGGCTCATGAATCAACACTTTTGGCACCAGCAGCCAAAAAATTAAAAGGTGTATTGCGATGGGAAAGTCTGCTGTTAAGGACCTCTCCAAAGTACTGAAGACCAATGATGAAAGTCTGGAGACTAAGATGCACCTGATACAGGCCATAGTCTTTGCAATCAATTTGCAATGTGTCAGAGAGCTGGACAATGACTAGGGATGACAGAAAGAGAATTGATGCTTTTGAGCTGTGGTGTTGGAGAAGATTATTCAATATTCCATGAACTGCTAAGAAAACAAGCAGGTTCGTCCTAGAGAGGGTTAAACAGGCTGCTTCTTGGAGGCAAGGATTCTGAAGTTTCATTTGACATACTTTGGAAATGTTTGGAGGGACCAATCCTTGGAGAGGGGTGTCATGCTTCGGAGGGTGGAGGGACAGTGCAGGAGAGGAAGACTGTCTATGAGGTGGATTGATTCAGTGACTGGGGTAATTGGGGTAAGTGTGTTGGAGACAGTGAGATTGACACAGGACAGAGCAGGGATTAGGGTTGTTGTACGTAGGGTTACTATAAGTTGCAGATGACTCAACAACACATAACAACAACAACAACAACAACAATATACAAATGTTAAGGATTTGTGGCCCATTAAGGGTTAGAATGCTAATGTGGGCATTGGTAGGTTATGTCATACCATTATGCTTAAAATGAAGACATTCAGAGGCAGAAAATAGAGATTTCATTACTATTAAAAGGGGGGACCCCATTTCCTTTTATACCTTTCTATCATGTTAGCTCACATGTCTTGTCTTTTTTCCACCCACAAAAATAGACACATCTTATAAATTTCTTTCTTTGCCTTGTTTGCTTTAGTTTATTTGATGTTTATTCTGATGCATTGGGATTTTATTAAAATGATAACATATATATTAATTGCATACTTCTCAGGAATTTCAGATTTATAGTCATTCCTTTTCCCCCCTTCCCCTTTCTCCTATTACTTCTCCTTTCTGCTCTTCTTTCTCTTTTTAAAAACACAATATTTATTTATTTTTTTCTACTTTTCTCCCTACCCACCCCTCCCCCCTAGTTCGCTCTTCTCTTTGAAAAGTAAAAGAAAAATTCTTTCATTGTTATACAATCCTTCCCCCCAAGTCCACTTCACTATGCAGCCTTCATACTGGACTCTTGTCATGACAATAATACCTAATCATATATCCTTTTTAAATAATTCTTTCCCTCATCTCTTTCAATACAGTATACATAATTTATCACATCTTTCTCAGTCTCCCCCCCAACCCTGATGTCAGTCCCGTTCTAAACAGTGACACTATGCAATATTTTGTGACAGAGATATTTCACTCAGCATAATGTCCTCCAGAGTCACCCATTTTAAATAATATTGCGTGAGTTCCTTGTTTTTCAATGCCGCGTAGTATTCCATTATGTGACTATACCACAGCTTCTCTATCGATTCGTTTGTTGATGGGCAGTTAGGTTGTTTCCAACTCCTTGCTATTGTGAACAAAGCTGTGATAAACAAGGGTGTGCATATATCTGCTTGGGTAGTGGTTATGATGTTTTTGGGGGTATATTCCCAGTAGAGGAATTTCTGGGTCAAATGACATTTATTTGTACCTTTTTGAGAAAGTGCCATATAGCTTTCCATAGTGGTTGCATCATTTTACACTTCCACCAACAGTGAATCAGGGTTCCAGTTTCTCCACAACCTCGCCAGCATTTATTGTTTGCTGACCTGTTAAATTTTGGTGTTCTTACTGGTGTGAGATGATATCTCATAGTTGTTTTGATTTTTATCTCTCTTAGAGCTAGGGACTTTGAACATTTTTTTTCATGTGTTTGTTTGCCATCTGAATGTCTTCTTTGATGAAGTGTCTGTCCATATCCTGTGACCATTTTTCAATTGGGTTGTTTGTCTTTATCTTGTTGTGGTACTCAAGTATTTTATAAATTCTATATATAAGTCCCGTATCTGACAAGTCATTACCAAACACTTTTTCCCCAGTCTGTGGCTTCCCTTTTTACCCTGTTGGAGAAATTTTGGGATGTGTATAGGGATTTGATTCTTAGAAGGCCCCATTCATCTATTTTATCTTCTCCTGGTTGTAGATTTTTCAGGATGCTTGGAAGACTATTTATATTGTGGATTAGGACTTCTAGGGTTCTTTCAAGTTTTTCTTTAATGACTTTTATAGTACTTGGTTTTAGTCCTAGGTCCATGATGTCTCTCTCTTTTTAAAAAACATTTTAAAAGAACTATTTACATGTTAGAGAGCTCTGGTAGTGTAGTCTATAAGGTGTTGTGCTTCTAACCCAAAGGCTATGCCTCTCTGAGAGTTCAAATCTACCAGCAACTTGGCAAGAAAGAGAAAGAAAGACAATCTCCTCCTGTGAGATTTATAATGTCAGAAATCTAATGGAGGATCAGCTATCAGTCAGTTCTAACTTGACTGCAATATGTGTGTGGGAAAGAGACATAGACACAGACACAGACACCCACCCGCACCCACCCACACCGAGAGAGATAGAGATAGAGATATAGAGAGATAGAGATAGAGATAGAGATAGAGAGAGAGAGAGAGAGAGAGAGAGAACTAGGTATTAATCACCATGGTAAGTACTTGACATTCTTTGTCCTATTTTCATAATGCCTTTATTTGTAGCTCAACTTTTAAAGTGATCAAAGGGAGACATAGAAAACATGTAGTAATTTACTGAAAGTCAAACAGCTAACAAGCACAGAACCAAGCTGTGAGGCAGTTTTGCTCTGAAGCTTTAATCTAGTTTCTCATACTGTTGAGTGATTATTTGCTGTTTTTGAAATATCCATGCTTCTTTCCCATGTCTTGATTGGGTTTCCCTCCTGTTCTCCGATCAGAATCCCCTCATTCCTTAATTTAAATATTTACTGAATCTTTTTGGTAGAAAGTGATTTTTCACCCTTTCTAACCTCATAGGACTTTGAATACTGTGTTATTTCTCTCTCTTCTTCCTCTGTATCAAAAAACTTTATAAGTACCTTCATGTAGTAGATCTTAACAGTCTTTCATGTATATTAGGTGGCCCCAAGAAATCTTGTTAAATTAATGCAAATTTTTAATTTACAATGCATATTTTTTAAAAAATATTCTTTTGTTTTTACAATCTTTTATTTCAAAAATGGACTTACCACAATAATGATAAAAATAGGATTAGTTTTCACTATAATCTAAATATTAATGAAATATAAACTAGATTAATGTTTGTTTTATGACTTTGAAGTTTGACAATTTTTTTCTATTCATTACTCCAATGATTACTTTATCATCCACAGACTGAAACTGTTATAATTCTCCAATTGCTACATTTACAGTGCTTTGTTTGGAAGTAATTTCCAAGTGGGAGTGAGATCATTACATATGATGGTATTTTAATGTCTCTTTAAATTTTCTGGTAATTACCTCAAAGTCCAATCAAAGAAGTTAAAATCTGTTGTCAAACTTCAGCGATACAATTAAGCAAGTTCACTGCCAGGCCTGATCAAATAAGATTGCTTTGTATTTCCTGTTTGTTTTATTTCTAGGTTCTCTAGTTTCCAGTTTTGTAGGTTAGATTTAAATATTTACATGGATGTAATTCCCACAGAGAGTCGAGGTAGATTGGTGTGAGAGGGATTATGGGCTGGGTATAAAGGAATCGTGTTTCTCCTTTCTTTTCTTTATTCTCCAGCTGCTATTCTTTAAATAAAACTTTAAAAATAACTTTTATGGGGTGGTTAATACATTCCTACCCTGTGGGGACAGGCTACATTCTCAGCTGCCTAAGATTTTAGTAAGAGTCTAGTAATTTGGGCAAAGAAGTAGGTTCTTCTTGAAGCATTGTCACAGGGTCAGGGTGAGAGCAAGGGAAAGCCGGCCACCAGTGAACTTGCATTCTGTGCACTTTCCTGGAGGTGATGGGAGATGGCATGAGAAGAGCTCAGCTATTGAAGATCAAGACAAAGTTGTAAAGGCAGTTTGCATTTTAAGAGAAAGAGAACGTCATAGTTCTTAAATTTAGAAGTTAGATATACCTGGATTTGATCAACATACCTCTTGCACAACCTCTGTCTGTGAGTGGAGACATGGTATGATGCTCAATATATTACAGTTGAACTTCTAGACTATAACAGACTAAGAAGAAAAGTTTAATGATCTATCTTTGAAAATCAGCCAATGGTCATGAGGATGGCATGTGCTCAGGAAGGGCTTCGTTGTGTTGTACATGGAGAGGTCACAATGCAGAGGATGGTTTAATGACAATTAAATACAAGTATTTTATGAAATAGGCTCTTTTACCATTTGTGACACAAAATTTTGGAGTAAATTTGGAAACTGAGCAAGTTGTGTGCGCAAAGCATAAGCATGTACTATTCACCATATCTTTAGCTCCACGTTCAGTTATTACTGAGGTTCCTGATTTTATAGGGAAGCAGGCTGAGCTAAAACATATCCCAAGTGTCAAGTATACAAGAATAACCTCCCTCTAGATTATCTCTCTGAAGAAAGGGAATCCAAGAACACTTGATCATGCTTATGTGAAACCTATGCTTGGACCACGAGGCAGTAATCAGAATTGAGCAAGGGAACACTGCATGGTTCTAATTGGGAAGGGTGTACACCAGCGATGT
>NW_006399757.1:19521257-19549995 GCF_000299155.1 Elephantulus edwardii | reverse complement strand
ATAGAGGCTGAGCTCTATGAGGAGAAATGTGGCATCAGGATTTGAGGAAGACTCATCAACAATCTGGGTTATGAAGATGACACAATCCTGCTTGCTGAAACTGGGGAGGACCTGAAGCGCTTGCTGCAGAAGGTCAAGGACTGCAGTCTTCAATATGGATTGAAACTCAACATCAAGAAAATAAAAATTCTTACCATTGGGCTGATTGGCAGCATTTGATGGATGGTGGAGAGAATGAGATTGTAAAGAGCTTTAGTTTGCTTGGCTCCACAATCAACACTCTTGGCACTAGCAGCTAGGAAATTAAAAGACAAACTGCATTGGGAAAGTCTACTGTAAGAGACCTCTCCAAAGTACTGAAGAACAATGATGACAGTCTGGAGACAAAAGTTCACTTGATACAGGCCATGGTTGTTGCCATTTTCCTCTACAGATTATTAATTTCTGGCTGTATTTGGCAGTTTGTTTATACCACAGAGTCTCTTTATACCATAGGCAGTCTAAGCTTGATCTCAGTTTTTCTCTGATGAGCTTAATTTTTGAGCTTTAGTCCCAGGTCTCTGATCCATCTTGAGTTGATTTTTGTGTATGGTGTGAGGTGTGAATCCTGTTTGAGCTTTCTGTAGGAGGCAGTCCAATTTTACCAGCATCACTTGTTGAAAATTCCTGCCTTTTATAAACTTTTTAAGACTTTTAAAATTTTCATTTTCCTCCCTTTTCTTCTCTTCCACCTCCCCCAGTTCATCTTTTTTTAAAATACATATTAATTCATTGTTCCACAATTTCCTCCTTTCTCTCTTCCTTCTCCCTCCCCAGTGCACTTTGCAATGCACTTCTTATTCTGGATTGCTATAATACATATAATGCCTAACCATGTGTTTCCTTTTAAAGATTTCCTTCCTTCATCTGTTCCAATGCAGTGTTCATTATCTATCCCTCTTTTCCTAGTTCACCCTCAACCCCCGCACCCCCCCGTCAGTCCTGTTTTGTAACAGCGGTGTTTCACAGTATTTGTGACTGAGCTATTTCACTCAACATAGTGTCCTCCAGAATCACCCATGTTATGTAATGTTTTAAGAGTTTCTTATTTTTCAGTGTTGCATAGTATTCCATTATAAGAACATACCATAGTTTTTCTATCCATCCATTGTTGAAAAGCCCTTAGATTGCTTCCATTTCTTTGCTATTGTGAATAATGCAGCCATAAACATGGATGTTCATACATTTTTTTTTCTTTTTTGTACTGCCTCTGGTTTCTTTAGAGTACACTCCTAGTAGTAGAATTGCTAGGTCAAATGGTATTTCTATGTCCAAGTTTTTGAGAAAGCACCAGACTGCCTTCCATAGCTGTTGTGCCATATTATACTCCCACCAGTAGTGAATAAGGGTTCCAATCTCTGCACAATTTCATCAGCATTTGCTATTTGCTGCTTTGTTGAACTTTGCTATTATTGCTGGAGTGAAATGATAGCTCATAGTTATTTTTATTGGCATCTCTCTAATAACTAGGGATTTTGAATATTTCTTCATGTGTTTGCCATCTGAATAACCTTTTGTAAACTTTTAACAGAAATTTTATATATAAAAACTAATGCATGTCCTTACAGAAAATTCTCAAAATATCTCCAACTAATGTAATTGCAGTTTATTTCCTTTTTTTGTGCCAGACACAATAATGCATAAAACTCTCTGTGTACATTTTTACCCTATATTGCCACATAACTAAGACATGAACCAAATCTATTGCTGTCAAGTTAATTCTAACCAGTACTGACCCCGTAGGATAGAGAAGAGCTTGTTCCATAGAATTTCCAAGACTGTGATTATTATGGAATCTAGCTGTGGACTTTTCTTCTGAAGAGAACCTGGAGGATTTGAACTGGCAACTTCTTAGCTAACAGATGAGCATTCAATCACTATGTCATGAGATCTACTTATTATTGTCTTATTATTATCATTCACTATTCGATTTTTCCATATATATACCTTTACATATGGTAGTAAAGAGTTTCATGATAATGTAATTACATTATAATTTACCTAGCCATTCTTCTATTATTGTTTTCATTCTTTTGGGCTATAAGAAATACATTTTTTATTAAAAAGCTGACACTGTAATCTTTGTTTCCTTTCGCATTGTGTTCTTAGATTAGATTCTTACATGTAAGATGCTAGTGTGGTGGACATCTGTTATCTTTATGTGCACAGCATCCATTTCCCTTCTCCTGGAAACAGCACCTGGATTTTCTTAGTGAGCCATGTCTTCCCAGTCTGCATCCCTGTGATTCAGCAAGAGTGCACCTCATACTCTAATACCATCCAGTGGAGCTCAGCTTATTTCCTGACCATGGTGATTATTTCTGGGAGAAACTACAAATGTGGAATCCAAGACATGCCAATAAGACATAATGAGGTGCAATCCTAGAATTTTATAGGAAATAATTATCCCCCCTCCCCCGCCTTTGTCATCCTAATATAAGCCTGGAGCTGTTGGTTACCTATTTAATTTAGAAGGAGAGTGTGTCTGGATGGGAAGGAGGAAAAACTTGAAAGTGTAACAGCATCCCAATTAAAATCATAAATGATGTGGAGAACGAGTGTTTAATTATCATGCACTCAAGAACTGGAATCCAACATGAATGCTGCTGGAATCTACACCGATTTGAGCTGATCTTGGTTTTCTCCTTGCTCCATTCCAGTTGAGTTTCTGCCCTTATGAGTAGGAGTGCTTTTTACCACATTGATTCAAAGGGTATGAACAAATTTGAAGCTCTTTATACATGCAGCAAAATTGATTTACAAACAGCACTCCAAAACATAACACATTTATCTTGGCAAATCACTATTAATATAAATAAAAAAGTTGCATATGTGAAAACATTCCTTTACATTTTTTATGGGTATTTTCTTCTCCCCTCATGATTACTGAATAGTTATATTTTTCCTGTATCTTGTTGATTCATGATCTTTACCTGCTTTTGCTTTGGGCATATTGGTATATTTCCTCATTTTTTAAAAATAGAGTTTGACAGAAAACTAGTTGAATCTTCTGAATACTTGTATCATACTTGTTAAAGATATCTTTCCCCTTTATAGTTGTAAAGTAAAATTGTACTGATGCTATATCATCCATAATGATAAATAAGTCCATGCTGTTATTGTTAGGTGCTGCCAAGTTGGCTCTGACTTAGAGCAGCCCTAAGTGTAATGGGATGAACTCCTGCTCCGTCTTTAACATCCTCACAGTCCCTGCAGTTCTCATACCCATCGTTCCAGTCACTATGCCAGTCCATCTCTTTAAGTGTCTTTCTCTATTTCATTGACATTCTACTTTTTCAAGCATGTCTTTTTCTAAGAACTGGCTTCTCCTGATAACATGCCCATGGGAGGAAGTCTCACTATTTTACTTCTAAGGAAAACTCTGGCCACACTTCCAAGGCATGCTTGTTTGCTCTTTTGGCAGGCTATAAATTATTCCATTTTCTGTACCAGCACTGCAATCCAAAGGCACTGATTTTCTTTGATTGACCTTATTCATTGTCCAACATTCACTTGCAGATGAAGCAATTGAAAAGAACCATGGTTTGAGTTTTTAAAGTGAAACCCTTGCTTCTGATGTTTACGAAGTCCTTGGCAACAGATTTGCCCAATGCCATATGTCATGAACTTTCTTTCTTTGTGACAGTTTGAACATTTAGATGATTCCTTAAGATGAAGTAAATGTTACAAATGTTTTCATAGTTGTGTTAGGTTTCATTTTAAAATTTATTACATTAAAGTCACAGGAATTCCAGAGCTATCAAAAGGTAGTGACTTCTTAGGAAGAGTACTAGGGTGTTTCACAGAACCCACATTCTTGTTCTGGGACACAGCCATACATGGGGCTGAGGCTGCAGTGCCTTTGGGATTCCATGTCTCTGTTACTTCCTCTCTGGCTGGTGCTCTTAATGCGTTTCCTCATCCTTACTTGTTTTCTGTCCTTTTCTGTCCCAGTGGGAATCATCCAACCATCTAGAGAGAGACTAAATCTAAATCTGGCTCTCACTTCCAATCTAAATTCCCAGTAAAACAACCCTGTTGTTTTAATTTGGATACGGTGCTTAATATTGCCCTGAAACAAGGTTACATGGGATGAACTGTGGCTGCTTGGAACCTATTCTCTGTGGATCATATTTCATACTAAAGAATCAGGGGAAGAGTAGTTACCAGAGAAGGGAAAATATTCTGAGTCCCAGCTCAGACAAACCAATAGGCAAGTGTTGATTTGTCACATTTGCATTGTCATATATTAAATGTATAAAGCATGTATGTTCCTGGGCTAAGAATTTCTGAACAGTCTCTTGTCAGTTTTTAAAATTTTTCTATTTATCCTTATAGTGAGAGTTTGCTGTTAGGTCTCATTGAATCTAGTACAACTCATAGCAACCCTATGAACAGATCTGAACCCTGTCCTCTACTATCCTGTCCTCACAATCTCTGACCTGATTGAGCCCACTGCTGCAGTCACTGTGTCAATCCATCTAGGGCCAACTGTCTACCTTTCCAGGCATGATGGCCCTCTCTAAGGAATAGCCCCTCCTAGCAACATTCCCAAAGTTTGTGAGATGAAGCGTTGCCACCTTTGTGTCCAAGGAACACTCTGGCTGTACCTTCTCTAAGACATATCTGTCTGTTCTTTTGACAGAATATGGAATATTCAGTACACTTCTCCAACAACAGAGCTCACAAGCATCAATTCTTCTTCCATCATTCTTATTTTTTGTCCAGCTCTCAGCAAGATAACTAGTGATTGAAAAGAACATGGTCTGAATCAGGTATACCTTAGTCCTCAAACTGACATCACTGCTCCTCAATAATTTGAAGACGTCTGTGACTGCAAACTTTCCCAATGTAATATGTCTCCTAATCTCCTGATTGCTGGAACCAAGGATGTGGACTGTGGTAAAATGAAGTTGTTGACAGTATCAATCTTTTCTCCACCCATCACTATGTTGCTTATTGGTCCAGGGTTGAGAATTTTTTGTTTTATTTTCTTCTTTGCAAACTTCCTATACATATGTTTATAACTCAACTCAACTCACTGCTCTGTATTAGAACTTTCTGTCCAGCAGGTTTTCAGATGGTGAAAATTGATAAGAGGAGATTGCCTATGTTTCTCCCTCTGAATCACTGGTGAATTTGAACATCCAGAGCTGCAAGGCCTTTGGGCTAGCAGTGTATCTCCTTATGAACTGTGCTGCCAGAAATCTCTGTATTCTTATTCTTCCAGAAAACTTTGGTTGCATATAAGATAGAATATTTTATTCTAATGATTATGAAAACAATTAATTAATTTTTCTTCATTGACTATTAAGGGTACTAAGTTCTGTAGTTTTCCTATTACATGCAATATATTTTTACCAATATTTCTAATTTAATATTTTCTTCTCTAGTTAGACATTTCTTTTTTATCTTATGTCATAAAGAATTTGTCAGAATGTTTAATAAAACAATGACTGGGTTCGTTAATGCCATTAAGAGCAGGACCTGGTGTTAAGTGGAACTTCCTTAAGTGCAAAGTGCAGTTATGAAACATGCATGTAAGTTATCTAGTGAAGGTTGATAAGCTATTCTGTGTCAGAAAGAGGTGTCCGTCTGCTTCCATTAAGATGTACCGTCTTGAAAACACTGTGTGGTGATTCTGCTCTGTACTACAGTGCTGCTATGAGTAGCAATCAACTCTGTGGCAGACATCTGGACAATGTACTTATTGTGATTACTTTTCTATTGAATGAGCTGAGACTTGGAGAGGAGAAGTTACTTAACCAAAGTCACATGTCAAACATTAGTTGTTCCAGGACACAAAGCTAGGTTTGTCTGATCCCGGTAACCAGACTTGCAACTCTTCCCATACTCAACCTGAGTTAGTTGCTACTGAATCTATTCTCCTTCATGGAGACCCCTTGTGTTTCATAATACAACTGTTTCTTATAGAGTTTTGATAGATATGACCTTTAAGAAGCAAATTGCTAAACTTTCCATTTGAAGTACCTCTGGGTGAGTTACTATCATCAACTTTGAGTTAGTAGCCGAACACTTAACCAAGTTTTGTACCGGAGCCTACTACCTCCTGGAAAAAGGAGATATTAAGGTGCTGATTACTGAAATATGATGAGACACTTAGAAAATCATAGAATTTTCTTATTAACAAAAATTTAAATCATCTGTGAAGTTCTGAAGAAGGAAGATCTTAAGGACATCACTGATGAAAAAACCTGTTAGGTTTTGGAGTCTTTTGTGAAACGTTTGATGTTTTTTACAACCTCTTTCATGGCTACTGACTTAGTCATATATTTGTTCTTTATTGGGTTAATGTTAATCATTGATTTCCACTAGAAAATGTTTAATCTAATTGAGAATGTAATATTTGCCCTGTGTAATATGTTTGAAATGTAGTTAATATAGTGCTTAACTCTGTCTTTAATGTACACAAAGTGACAGAACCTTAAAAAACCTCTCTCAAAAGATAAAACAGCATGCAATTATTAAAATATATGTCTAGAGGTTTTCCTTTTTTATTCTTAATAAGACTATAATTCAGAGATTGGACAATTAAAACATTGTCCAATTGAATTCAAAATTGCTAACTTCTTGGCTTCTGATGTATTTTTTTTTTAGTATCATGAAGTATTATACCTGATTTTATAAAATTAGTAGCAGCAGTCAAGAATACAAAAGATTAGTTGTCTGGGGAAAAATATGATCAGGGACCTCTCTGAACTATTAAAGAGCAATGATATTTTCTTAAAGACTAATGCGCACCTGATCCAAGCCAGGGTTTTCTCAGTTGCTTGGTATACACCTGAAAGTTGGACAATGACTTAGTGAGTAAGGGTGAAAGAAAAATGCTATTGGGTTGTGATATTGGAAAATATTATTAAATATTGAATGGACTGCCAAGAGAACAAAAAGGTCTGTCTTGGATAAAGTGAAAGCAGAGTGATCTTTGGAAGGAAGGTTGGTGAAACATCATTTAACTTACTTTGGGCCTATTTTTAGGAAGGGCCAGCCCTTGGAGAAGTGTATCATACTTTAAAAGTTGAAGGTGTAGTTTCAACATAAGAGAGGAAGATCATTGGCACAGTGAATTGACATAGTGACTGTAGCACTGGACTCAAGTGGGTAAGAAATGATGAGGATAACACATAAAAGATAAGGATCTGTTGTTTTTAGGGTTGATATGAGTCACATAACTTGGTGGCATACCACATATTAATGAAGGTAGGGCTATGTTTTCATTTCATGGTCCAAATAATTTATCATAGCATCTGTGCAATTATTGACTCTGTAAACACATGCACATTTATTTTCATACAGCTGAGGAACAGAGAGATTAAATAAGCAGCAAGAAACTCATGGACATATGTCCAAATTGCAACAAGGCAGATTATGTCAGTCTAATTTGGCATGTGTTGTGAGAACCAGAGACAGCAAAATGCTAGAGATACCTACTGAATTCTTCCAACATATAATAATACAAATAAGCAGAATGACTCTGGATTTATTGTATATAACATGTGATTGTGATGCACTAATAAATGACTTTTTAAGTATGTCAGAAGTTTGGCATCTAGTTTTTTCATCATTCCAATTTTATTCCAGATATAAGAACAAATTCAGTAACTGATATTTTGTTGTATGGATCAAGTAGGTTGCACAGTTGAGAGTATTGAACTTGCTGTTCAACTCTGCTTCTCATTCTGACACTGGTTTGACTGTGGACAAATACTTTGATTCCTAGAATATCATTGCCTCTTCTACACAGGGAGCTCTGGTGGCCTAGTGGCAAGGAGCTGTGCTGCAATTCTGAAGGTGCACGGTTTGAATCCACCAGATGCTCTACTGGAGAAGAAAGGGCAATCTCCTCCTGTACCTGTTGGATCTGATTCCAAGATACACACATACAAAAAATCAAAAACAAACAAAAAAAACCCACTCAAACAACAACAAAACAACAACATCTACACAGAAGGTAGTGATACTTCTTTCTTTGTAGTCAAAGAAAAAGAAAGCAGGATCATAACATTATCTGACAAATAAAAGACATAAAGAAACAAATGAAAATATCTAGTAAACTTAAATATCTTTGTCCTGGCCACATTGGAGACAGAGCTCACAACAGATCCCAGGCTGTGAATGCCTGGCTAGATTCTATACCTTTAATATGTCTTTGAGTTGTGGTGCTGGAGAAGAGTACTGAATATCCCATTGACTGCCAAAAGAACAGACAGATATGTCCCAGAGAAAGTGCAGCCAGAATGCTCCTTGGATACAAGGGTAGTAAAACTTCTTCTTTCATACTTTGAACATGTAGCTAGGCAAGCCTATTCTTTGAAAAGTGACATCGTGCTTGGAAAGATGGAGGGCCACTGAAGGAAAGGAAGTCCCCCAATAAGACGAATTGATAGAATGACTTTAGCAATGAGCTCTAGAGTGTCAGAGGTGATGAGGATGGCACGGACAGGGCAAGGTTCAGGTCAGCTATTCATGAGCTGTTCACTATGAGTCATACTTAACACTTAACAACTCAACAGCCAACTTCCCTATTCTGTTGCACCTAACAACAAGTGGCACTGACATGTTTGAACAAAAGCTGCTGTGACTGTTGCAACATTACCTAGTAGAAAGGTTAACAAAGTTGTTATTTTTTGAAAAATATATACAACTATGTTTGTTTCTTTGAATTTTTTTAAAATTACATAATACATAAAGTGTTGAATTGTTAACAGAAAGGTCAGAAATTCCAGTGTACCAACTGATTCTCAGGAGAAAGATTAATTAGTCTCCTCTCAAAAAGATCTGTAGACTTAGAAATCTTGTAGAGGGTTCCATGATTAGAAATCAAATTGATGGCAGTGGATGCAGGTGGCTTATTAGTGACTTAAAGATTTCCAATATAATAGTAACAATAGGATAATGTGTTTAGATATATTAATTTTGGATACTGACCCAGCAAGCAGACCCACAGAAGAAAATATGGAAATCTGTTTCCATTAAAACCACCATCACGAAAACTCTCTGGAGCATGGAGTTGCTATGAGTCAGTCAACTCAATAGCAATAAACAGCAATTAAACATTAAAAAATGGGGTAAACATAGAATAAATAATTACCAAGATGTGGTAGATGACAATCATTAAAGTTGGCCACAATAATAACTCCCATTCCATATTCTTTGGTTTGATTATAACACATTTCTTGTTTAAGAACCTGGATGGGTTTGTGACAACAATGGGAAAGATGCAATGCCTTCTGAGACTGTTGGTAGAGCATTCACAAGGAACCCCTTCACTACTCTGTAAGGAGTCCAACTTTTTTGAGATCACTATTTTTTGAGGAAGTAGTCACTTGCTTTTACGGAGAAGCTCTTAGACTACAAGAATAGAGAAAATTCTATGGTCAATCCCCATGCATTTCAGGTATGGGTACTGTCTGATCGAAACCAGTCCAAGTCAGATCCACCTAGCTGAAGTCTTTCCAAATGTATGTCTCATTGAAATCTTGAGGGATAATGGCCCACTCACTGTTTGGATGTACCAGCGCTTCAGGAGAAAGATGGGACAGACAGCTTTTGAAAATATTTACAACCATGTGGAACAGTTGTACTTTCTCCTATAGTGTTACTTGGAGAGGTAACTTCATGGTAAGGTAGTAAGTTTTGGAGCAGTTTGTTATACAGTAATAATAGATAAGTAAGAATCATTTGTTAGTGCCCCTTCTATCTAGAAGTTTTCTTAGAAGTGAGGAAGGGGAAGTTTTACCTTAGGTAGTTTGTTAGGAGGGGCCGGTTCTTGACAAAAGACTTCATATTTGGAAAAGTGGAATGTCAGCAAAAGAGAGGAAGAACCTCAATGAAGAAGATTGAAACCGACACTGAAACAATGGTCTCAAGTATTTAAAAGGTGATGAAGATGGCAGAGGATAGGGCAAAATTCAGGACCACTATTCATAGAGTATCTATGATTCAAACTTTTCTCAACAGCACCTAATAACAACAACAACAAGTTACATTAGCTGCTGAAATTTGAAGTACTGTTGGGGAGTGTATCAACATTTTACTTGATAAGCTGCCTGGAGATGAACACTGAAAATATGGATGAGCTGACTGACATTTAAGTAGGCAGAGAGGTGGTTAAGCTTTCAACTCTAGAGAAAAGGGAATTGACTTAGGAATAAAAATAATTTATCATGGAATGTTTTCTGAGAAATAGATGTATGAAGCTTTTTAAATAAGTAAAAGTATGAAAATAATTCGCCTTTCTAAAAATTGATTTTGATTCAGGGTGTCCTCATGTTGTTAGAATAAAAGAGCTATACATTATAAAATTTTCTGTGGCTGAGATATCACTAAAAGTAGATCACTGGGTGTGTCTTCTGAGATGCCTCTGAGTGGATTTGAACCCCAAGTCATTTGATTAACAGTCAAGTAAATGGAACACACGTTTTACTAGTTATCTGTTTCTATAATAATGGCCTTATATAGTATTTGTCCTTATGAGAGTGAGCTAGTGCACTTACTTGCCAGTCCCTCCCAAGTTAGGTAGTGATTTACAAAATTATTGCTCCTGCATGCTGCATGGTATTCCACCATCTAAGGGGGGGACAGAGGGGTGGAATGTGTAGCGGGTAATCATAGGGTCACACTGTTTGATGGGTTGAGGAGGGTTGGATTTGGAAGGTGGGGGAATCTGGTATGAGGGCAATGTATACAAACTTTGCAGGTAAACCAGTGTAAAAATTTTTTTTAAAAAATTATTTGCAAGGAATAAAAATGTGATTAAAAACCCCACAAAACAAAAGCCAAAGTATATGAGGAAAAAAAAAAAAAAGAGTGGAACAGTTGTGTCTAATTAGGAGCCCTGTTGTATAATAGTTAAGAATGTCACTGCTGATTGAAAGATGAACAGTTCAAATCCATCAGCCACTCCAGAAAGATGAATGATCTATATAAATAAAGATTAACAGCCTTGGGTCATTCTGTCCTATATTACTACAACAATGGGCTTGAGCATGCCCGAGGTAGTGAACCTGGTGCTACAGGAGAGGCAAAGTTCAAATCCACTGTGTGTAGGGTTGCCATGTGCCATAGTCGGCACTCAACAGCAACAACAATGCATGGTTGCTTTGAGAAGGAATTCACTCTATGGCAGTAAGTTTTAAAAATTTTCTATTTTAGGCTATTTACATTGTTGAAATATAGACTTTGTCCTTCACAGAGGCAAAATGTTTACTGCCTTCTACAGTCAGCTATATATGTGTATTTTGGATGAGTGATATTTGTTTTAACTTGATGGGAATCACTGCATGGCTCTGGACTCCTACCTGGTTGATGCAGTATAGTTAGAAATAGCATGCCTCAAGCATTCATTCAGATGATCTCAAACTATAATGATTCAGTAGAAGCAGCTGCTCAGATAGAACAGAATTAAGAAAAAAAGTAATTAGTAAGAGTATTGGACATGGAGTAAGTGAGTGTTTGGATAATCCAGGTAAGATCTTGAGATGTAAGTGGATACTAGTTGACATCTGGGTTACATATGTTATACAACTGATGCTCATCAACAAGCTATTATTTAACATTAGTCTGGATGACTATCTAGGTGTTAATGCATCCTGGATATTGAGACTAAGTCAAATTTTTTCCACCCCATATTTCCTGTAGAACTTCTTATGCCTGACTGCATATGATAGAGATTGTCTTTATTTTGGTCTAGTAATTATATTCCTACAAAACGGTTTAAGACTTTAATCAGAAAAGGGAAACTTTGAAGTACAATTTTTTCCTTTTTTTTAATCTTTGCATTATAAAGATCTCCATTTGAAACACATAATGTCAACTGTAGCTGCAGACAGTAATTTCTTCATGTTCAATACTTTTAAACTTTAGGAAAAGTATGTCATAAAACAGTGCTTCCATAAAATTTATCTCGACATCTTCAGTAAATACAAAACCTGAAAATATCACTCCAGCTTATAATTCCCCTCATAAATAGCAGTAATAGAAAATTGAAAACTGTAAAAGACCCTCTCAGACTTTTAATGATTCTATAAATAATACACTAAAATCATTATAAAAGCTATTAAAACAAATGTCAATGAAACACACCCCGTACCACATTACATCATATTTTTTGAAGAAATGTTAACCATCTACTTACCTAAATTCATAAAATTAAAATAATAACTCTACATGGTGTTGATGCTCTATGGGTTAAGCACAAGAGCGAGGTATGTAGGTAAAAAACATTTTACTTCTCTGTTGGCTAATCTTGACTTTGCTGAACAGCCTCCAATTCTTGCATCTCTGAAACATGCAAGTGCCTTTGCCACCTGTTACTTTATAGGGTGCTTATATGGGCTTCTGGCTTTTTTCTGAATTGCATTTCCATTTAGAATTATGTGTGGCCTTTGGGTAACCTCATACCACAAGTTTTAGTTTAAAGTTTTATCTCATTTAATGACCACTTTTTGTACTGGAAGAAGTAATTGCTAAAGTAGTTTCCTTAATCAGTTTTTTTAGTTTTTTGGGGTTTTTTTTTTTGGTTTTTTTTTTGTGTCTGAGGAGGGTGTATGGTGAATTCATTTATATAGCCATCATGTTTAATTATGCATTCCCTATTTTATCAGTACATTTCATTTTCTCATTATTGCTTTCTGAGACTCTTTAATTTTCTTTTCACGTTCTATCAGCAAGACTAACTGTTGGTATTCTTAGAGATTTTTTTCATACAGGCAATACTTATTTATTGCATATTAACTTCAATCACCTCATGTGAATTTTAAAAAACCTTAAGGTAAGGAGGTGAAACCCAAAAATAAACTCATTGTAGTGTTTGTAGTGAACTATGGATACCGGTGGACAATGAATCTGCCTCACCATAAGGAAGCATAATTAAAATTTGTCACTCAGGAAAAAAAAAAAACAACCCCCCACCTTTAAGTTTTATAGACTTTCAAAAGTTTTCAAGGTTTGCTTCTAATAGTTAAAATTGGAAATATCAATTACTCGAATGCCCTGAGTCTACTCTAATTTTCCTTAAGGCTCATAAATCCAGGGGCCTGACAATCACTGGGAAGAGTATATATCAGTTTGAGAAGCATCTTCGTTATAATCTATCTCTAAGGGTGTCCTAATGGAGAAGGTGTTTCCTTTTGCTGTCACTTAGCAGAGGGGGAGAGAAATGTGTGCTTTACAATGTAATCTAAAATCTGGGAAGAAACACTCACCACTTTCAAAACTGTAGTTCTGGGAATCAAGTGAAAGTATTTTAAATCTCACACTGCACTAATTATAGGTGCAATTTTGAAATTTCTCCTCTCAGATTTGACAAATGTTACCTAGTGTTTTCATAATGACATAACAGCTCTGTGTACTACACAATCAAAATGTTATTATTGCACATTATCCAACCACTGAACACATCATTCTTTTCCAGAAAATCTTTTCTTAGTACATGTGTTTCAAAAGCACTTACCCTGTAAATGAAAGATTAAGGCTTAGGTGACCTAGATTGAATTGTGGGGATTTAAAATTCAGGGATCAATCATCATGGGTCTTTCTCAGTTCAATTTTTTTTTCATCTTTTTAGTTTATTCAGTGAATTCATCACAGTTGTGGAAAAAAAAAAAGAAGAAGAAGAAAGAAAGAAACAACCAAAAAATCCAAAAAAACTCCACAAAAACCCTAACCAACAAAAAACTAAATTAAAAAAATCAACCAACTCAACAACAAAACTTTACACTTATTATTTTTTTAAATGAAAACTAAATTTAGAAAACAAATCAAACATGATGAAATAAATAAACGTGACTAAATGATCCTTTTAAAAATAGAATGTCATAAGTAGCTCCCATTTTACATTCTATAGAGAGAAACTGGGAACTCTATAATTATCTTTGGAACCACTTTGGTGATGGACCGCTATGAATTGTATTTGCTAGCATTTAACCTTTCTTATCCTTAAGCCCTGGTATAAAATGAAGTATTCTTTTATCCTTTTCTTATGAAGGAACAAGAACAGAGAGACCCAACATAGGCGATGACAATGACACTGTGCTCCCTGTTCAAGTTTTATAATTAGTGAAATAACATTCATGAAGCTTTTGAAGAGTACTCAAAATTTACAGAATTTTAAAGGATGAGTTAATTTATAAAAATAGTCTGGATGGTGTCTGATTCTGCTCACATTTCAGGAAAAGAAACATATTAAATATATTTTTGGATATTGAAAGGTTCAATTTTCATTGAAAGTCAAAACCACAATTGGGACAAAGAATCTTTTAAGTTCAGAAGAAAACTAGTGAGTGTATATAAGCAATTTAATTACATTCTAAGATATATGAGTAAAATACATAATTTTAAAAAGCTTTCAAATATTTTTCTAACAAATTTTACTAGAATATTCATTGTATGCTGTATTATTCATAAAATAATTAAATTATAAGTTTATTCCTTTTTTTCCATTTAACAATTTATACACAAAGAGAGACAGTATAGATCTGTGCTTCCCTACCTCCCCTCACCCGACCATACTGGAATAATTGGAACAGAATTACCTTTTCACCATAAACAACTTAAAAAAAAAGAAAACCAAACCAACCAAACAGATGAAATCTGTGCAACATCAGCTTTCAAACACTGATTATAAGGAAACATACAATACTGGTACTTCAGAAAAGGAAGTATAGAGCTGATTCTCATGACTGCCTAACGCATGACTTATAGAAGTTTTCCAGATGTGTCACATGAACAGGGGACCTGAACAATATTCAAACATCTTGGGTACCGAAGAGACAGAATTTAAGAAGCCCATAAGAGTTCAGAATAGGTAAAATAAAATAGGAAAAAAGTAGGACTGAGAACTTCAACTATCTTCATGTGTAAAAAGAGGAAGGGCCACATGGAGATGACCATTTTTGACGTTTACCAACTTCACAAAGTGGAGCTGTCCCTGTCAACAGCAACAACAAGACTAAACCATTCCATGAGCTCAGACATATCCCCTCCCTCGCACCCCAAGCACTTCTATTTATTTATCCCAGCACAAATCTTACTGCTTTACTGGGTCCAAAATCTGATGTAATAGCTCACAGACCACACTGAACTATATAAGGGAAGTCAAAAGACTACAATTCAAGTTAGTAGCAGAATAAAGTTAGAACAGCTTCCAAAATGTGCTCATGGACATCTACCTCAGCCTTGAGCCTTGCAGCTTTAGGCCTGTGTTATAAAGTTCCAAGTCCTACCAATATTGGCTCCACCCCCTCACCCCTCACCCTCACCCCCCCTAACCCCACCAATGAAGTGTATATTATACACAGAGTTATTTACTTCAAGGAAATGATTAATGACGTTTTAGGAGTCAAAGTTAAGAGTGTTTTTGCTCAGTTAATTGGAGGACTGGGGCAGGGGGTGATTCTCTGCTGTGGCTGTTACGGCTATTGCTCCCATAGGCCCTAGTATGGCCAATGCTAAAGTTTCTGGTCCTAAAGTGCAAGTTGCATTCTCTTTCTTTTTCTTGTCTCGTGATAAGGTTCTTCCGAATTCTGTTATAAGAGCTGCTCCATTTAATAGCAAGGCTAGCGTGTCCCCCAGACTAACATGCCCTGTTCACATATTCCTGCCCATCTACATGGCAAAGTCAAACTTAGTGCCTAGGAAAGCTATGTTGAACACTGAACTTTTCACACTATAGCATATAGTCCCATTGAATTTCTGAGTACTTTGTGAACATACATGTGAGAAAACTACATGAGATCAAGAAATAAAAACCCCCAAATAAAAAATAGAACAAAAGCCACAGCAAGTCATAGTAATCAAACCCCTAAAAAGCATCCCACAACAAAAATAACATACACACACACACAAATAATGATAGGGAGAAAACTTGAAAGCAGGCAGGCAGAAAAAGCATTGTATTTGTGGAATAAATGGGAAAATTACAGCATAATTCTTGACAGAAATTAGTCTAGAGAGAAGACAGTAGAATAATATCTTTAAAGTACCATAAGGAAAGAAAATAATTTTTAATCATGTATGCAAAAAAATGAATCTTTTCATAATAAAGGCAAAATAAATGGCAATCCTGAAACTCACAAGTGGTGGTAATAATCCGTGTCACTCTCAGCTAAAGTAGAATCATCCATTAATAGACAAGATATAGGGTAGAATCCCTCAGCTGGGCGTTACTTTAGAAATGCAACAAATATTTAGCATTTCATTGTTATCAGTGTTTCTGAATGTTTCAGATTATTAATGAGATTTCTTCCAATCCTGACAATTCTTCTTCATATAACCCAACTTCTTGAATTATTTATATAATATATAGATTGAGTAGGTATGGTGTAAGGACACAACCCTATCATACACTTTTTATGATTTTAAACTAAGCCGTATCCACTTGTTCTGTTGGAATGACTGCTTCTTGGTCTTTGTACAGGTTCCATATGAACACAATTAAGTGTTGTGGAATTTCTCTTTGCATTCATAATTTGTTCTGCTGAGATTAGTGGTAGACTTGTTACAAAAGTACAATAGTGTCTCAAACGTTTGATTTGCTGTATAACTCCTCGATCTCTTTACATCAACAGTCCCTTTTTCATTCATTTCCCTCACTCCTCTATGTCCCTTGGGTTCAATGGTTCACTGGACAGTCTCCCAGACACTCAGACTCATCAGAAGAATGACTCACATGACTGTAGTCGTGCAGGCTGGTTTTGTAGAGCCTGGTGAGTTTTGTGGACTGGCAGTTGCAGTATAGCTGGAAAATGGCCATCACAAAAAGAGAGCTAACATTGAGATTCCATGAGCTTATAAAAGCCTCTAATAGAGTGGGGCTTGTATCCCACCCTAATCCTTTTTCTGCAATACAAGAAATACTTCAGCACAAAATAAACAGTTAATCATTGGCTAGGAGAAACATTTTAAACAATAAATTTTTTAAGTCACACCTTTCTAAATAATGTTATTCCTAATTTGTTATGATAATCAAATGCCTGTGCATACTCATTCTAGAACTCATTTTCAAGTAAATAAGTAGGTATTCATCTATATTTACATGTACATTATATATTTTATTTTAAATGTCAATTTAATCTTTTAAACTAATGATCAGTAAGATTCAAAACCAACTACCATCAATTTTATTTCAACGCATGACTATAGAATAGTTTGGCATTTCCACAAAAAGCTGAAGAATATAAAAAATAATTTATAAAAAAATATTTTTAAGGAAATGTTCACTATTGTGAGAAAATGCCTATAATACATTGCTAAAGGAAGTAGTATTTTGAAAAATAAAAATTATACAAAGAAAATCCATCAAAAAAACCTCACTGCTATCCAGTAAGTTCCAACTCATAGTGATCTCTTTGCTGGGTTTTCAAAGCTGTAATTTGTAACCAGAGACTTCTCTTTCAGGCCTGCTTTGTTGTTGTGTTCCATTGAGTAGGAATCAACCTATAGCTGACTCTCCAGTGGATTTCCAGAGGCAATATAGACCATGAGGAGTATGGGAAGCAATTTCCTATCCTCTCATAAAGTGACTTATGGTTTTGAACTGCATACCTCTGGGATTGCAGTGCAGTTTCTCGCCACTAAAACACTTGAGCTACCTGCTGATGGATTTGAAATACTGGAATTATGCTACCTTTGGATTCACAGCCTCATTCACTTAGAACTATGCTCCCACACCTCCATTTATCTTATATCAAGCATCTTTATATATTAGAATAAATAAAAACCACATGCAAGATTTTCGCTGAGCCTTGTGAAAACACTAACTATGGTAATTGGGACTCTGGCTCTCCCTGACTCTGAACTTCTTTTCTTCTTGCTAGTCTTTCCCTCTACCTTTACTGACTTTTGCATTTCTCTGCATATCAAAACCTTTGTTTGATTTTCCTCTAATCAATGCACTGAGGTGATTGGCAATGATATTGCCATCTGTTCATCCTCATTCCAAATTTCACTGACTCTGCTTGGTTCACTGTCTAGGTCTAACAGCAAATAAAGAAAAATAATATTAAATTACCATAGATTTAGGAAGTCTTGTTTCAAAACTGATGAGAGTAGGGAACATATACCTTTACATTTGTACAAATATAGTAATTATAAGAAATCATAAGAAATTCTCAATATCATCATTTTGCCAGTAATAAATGTTAGGAAAATGTTCATTCAAATTTTTAATTAAAATAATTTAAACTATAACAAATGCAAATTCCAAGAAATATTAGTTTTATGGTCAACATAAAGGATTAATATGTTGTAGAAGTAGAGTTTTAACCTGTTAATATTTACTTTTTAAAATTTTGCACATTAAGGGTTTTGGATACATGTGACATTCATCAAGTTATACTAATAAAAACTTATTAAGGCATTATAGAGAAATATAAAAACTTTATTAGGAGTATAATGAATCATTTAATCTAGGAAAAATTAATGTTATTAATATTAAACTTTTTTTCTTCATATTTTCAAAATTATTATTAAATTATTGAAGATATTTCAAAAATCAGCAAATGGAAAGTAAACATGAAGTATATTTGGGAAAAAGTGTGTTACATTAAAATTGACCTGTCCACCTTTACTGAATCTCTATTAAAGTTTACACTAAATGTTCTATAATTTAATATCAATAGGCAGAACAGAAGTCAGCAAAAGTTTTACGAGTTCGACATTTGTTCTTAGAATAGAAAACTAGCTTTCTAGTTATAGTTGATGTCCATTGCTTAAAATTATTCTCATATTCTATACTTATTCATGTCAAAAATATAAAATAGATTATTTCACATGTCTATAGCAATGATTTGCCTCAAGGAAGATGAATGTGAACAGATTTCTTGATTGATGATATCATGATATGGTACTGTCTGGATTTTATTTCTATGACATTTATAGTTTTTCTGACTTTCTTCTCTATCAAATGGAGTTCCTACCCTTGGGTGTGCATATAATTATGACATCAGGTTGCCTCTAGAACCTGTGATTTCATCCAGAATGCTTTCCCAAGAAGGCTTTTTAAGACTCTCATTATAAAAGTATAGATTACATTGTGCCATATACATCCTGCATCTATGAGTACTGAAATGTTCAAATAAAGCTTGCAGTTATAAGCATCTAACAAAGACTCGAGTCCTTATAAGGTATTCTAAAGATTGTGATTGGCTCTGCAAAGAACTTCAGTTGTTTTCATTAAAGCAAGTAATATCTTAATAATATCTCTTTTTTTTACACTCCTGTTAAGATTTACAGGTTCGATAACCCAATGTCTACAATGACTCCACAGCAGTAGAGCTATAAGAAGACTCCCAACTCTAACTTTTCTGGTTGGAAGAATAAAAAGGAAGACAGTTAGAAAACACAACAATGCCTCCAATTTAGCATGTGAAACTACAGAGTATTCTCCTCTATCCCAGTATCCTTCATAATGTATAATTACTCTGGAGTCCTAACAGATATCCCAAGTAAATATGACTAAAACATAAAGTGGACAAAATCATCTATGAACAACTGAAATATAAACCATGGTATTATTTGTTAACTTGTTCAACACTGCAAATCTTTCTTCAAACTACATACCAAATTCAATCTAGGAGCTTTTTTCATGGTAAAATATACTATTTTTATATTTTCTGCATTCAATCAACAATGGGAGCTGTGCTGGTCTAGTTGGAAGAAGCTACGCAACAATCCTGAAGGCCTCAGTGGAAACCATCCCCTGCTCCTAGAGAGGATGGGCATTCTCCACCTGTGCAATTAACTGCCTCTGAAATCCAGTGCAGTGTCGGTCAGCTATGGCTCGGTTCTGACTGGACAATACATAACAGCTATTTCTTATTATGTGGTCAGGAGAGACCGATCCTTGGAGAAGGACATGATGGAGAGGAAGACCCTGGATGAGATGGATTGATACAGTAACTGAGGCGATCGGGATTGGTGTGTTGGAATCAGTAAGACTTGTTCAGGGCAGGGCAGGCTTCAGAGCTGCTGTGCATAGGGTTGCTATGAGTCGCAGACGACTTAACAACACATAACAACAACTATGTTTTTGCCTTTCTCCCGAAAGGCTCTTTTTCTGAGTGAAATTGAGGTAGAAAGCGAAGAGTGTGCAGTGATGCTTACAGCTTTCAATTCAACTCACCTCATTTTCATCAATTCAGAACTGGCTCATAACTGACCCTCCAATGAGTTTTCAGGAGGCAGTAAAGTGCTTGGGAGGAGATTGACCATCTTTCTCCACGGAGCGTCCAATGGATTGGAACAGCCTGACAGACGCCGCCTTTGAGTAAGCAACACAATTCCGTATGGACTACGCCACCCCCAAAATCTTTTTAGTTCTGGTTTGTGGGTTTTTGTTTTTTGTTTGTTTGTTGTGTTGTGTGTGTGTGTTGTTTTTTTTAAATCTCACGACTAGAGAGATCTCTAACCAGAAAAATCAAAAGCTGTCACTTTGTTGCCTGAATCACAAGAAAAGTTATCAAAGTAACGTTCAGGGCACATGAAGCTGTGGGAAAGTTTTACAAAGACATGAAATCAGATTTCTAGCTCTAACTCTTAAGAGACAGACTGATGGCAGAGGTCTGGGAATAGCTGGTACTCAAGGCCATTGCTGAGCTTAGCTGTGCCTTTGACCAGCTCCAAAATCATCAAGGTCCAAGAAAAAGACAGAATTTCCCCAACAATGTCTTATTTTCCCAGTTGCCCAGCAACATCATCTGAACTTCTGTTCCTCTTAACTGTAAAGCATGAGGCAAGAGTGATCACTAGCCAATTTCTCTTAAGTAGTGTATCAAAGACATAGCACTGTTTTCTATATCAATGCCACTTGTAAAAGGAGTAAAAATATACCATTGTCCAACATCAGTAGCAGAAATTAAAAGTAACTCAACTGGATGGAAATGCTGGAAATATAAAACCTTTCTATGAAGTTTTATGCTGTGCTTAAAATTATACATTAATCCAATTTGCAGAGTTGGTAATCTGATAAAACTAAACAAAGTTCATATTTAGATATGAACTAAATTCCTCCATCTGTTAGAAAGCAACTCTTTTAAGCTGCTTACCTTTTTTTTTTCACTGAAATGTGTCTATTTCAGGTTTCACAACCACTAATGTGCATGAATCAGAAAATGAAAAAGCCTAACATTTTGTGAAAGATAACCTCTCCTCAGCCCTCAAAATACTTTGCAATGTGATCCTCTTTGTACTTTAAAAATCAAACTTTGGTTTACATCAAAAGAAGTATGAATAATGAAATTGCTGTATGGTAAGCTTGGAAATAGATTGGAACAGAAATCAAAGAGTTGGTAGGCAGGGTATCCTAACAAGACTGTTTCAAATCCTATTTTTCCTCTCCGAGTTTCATTAGCCTTATAGTTCTGTACCGACTGCAAGGCCTCGTCCCTTCTCTGTGCCTAATGTACACTCCTATCTTTTTTCACCCAGAAAACAAAAACAACTAAAGTCTTTAGATGATTATTCCTCACAAGTAATTAAGCAAAATCTTAATCAAAGAACATACTTCAAGAATTTATTCAATATGACAGTGCAATTCAGTACAAACCCCATGAGGTAGATTTTATTGGTACTTTTAAGACAAGTAAACTAAAACACAGAGTAACCTTAAGTAATGTTTCAGTTACACTTAGAAGTTTTATGTTTTGAAATCACAGAGGAATTACTTAAAAAAAAAAAATCCAACAACAAAAAAAACCCAAAACTTCACAAGGAACAGATTTTAATAAGATAATTCAGTTTGTCTCAAAAGTTGATCAATAAATAAAATATCCCACTCTCTCTCCTTTCTCCCTCTCATTGCCATTGAGTCAGAACAGATTCATAGCTGACACTGTTTTTATCAGAGGTTGTAAATCACATGAAAGGCAACTGCTGATCTTTCTCCTGCAGAGCAGCTGGTGAATTTGAAATGCTTGACTTTTGGTTGGCAGCACAACTCCTGACTCACTAGGCCACCAGATCTCCCCTAATAAATAAAATAGTAGTAGTAATTTAACATCAACCAGAAAGAATTTTTATATTGCATAACTATAGCAATAAATAAATATGGTGCTCTTTACACAACTATGCCAATTTTGAATCTTGGGTCCTCAAAACGTTAAGAAAAGTTACCAGTACCATAAGAAGAAATGTGTATTACTAATCATGCATTACCATAGCCTCCAAGAAGCAAGCAGACAACATAATAGTATGTGACTAAAGCTATTTATTTGTTGACATATCTACACCTTGCTATCAACTTCTGCTGCTTCTTGCTGTATACGAAAGTATTTAATTTGAAGATACCTTTCTAATAACTGAAAAGTCTTTGTTAGAAAACTGTAGAACTGGATAATTTATGTAGCATTTTCTTCCCTCCTAGTTGAGTGCCATTATAGAAGTAAGTCAGGTCAGAGCATGGGGCAAATAAGTTCAGATATTTGAGATTTACCAACTAAACTGTTAAAACCTATTGAAGTTCTTTGTGGAAAAAATGAGACTGTATTCTAATTTATAAATTAGATTTTTCTTATGTTAATAGATTGAATCAACTAAGGTTATATATAAATGCCCCAGAATCTGTAAAAAATAGTCATCAGTTTCTAAGCTTGAAAGATAAAGTACTAAATTTTGAGTGCAATTGACCCCAATATGCTTCATTGATTCTTGGGATCTTTGAAAAAATATTTTTAAATTCAGTATTCACCATTTAAAAAAAAATTAATTCACAGTGACTAAGGGTATTCAGAAGTAGAAAATACATGTCCGCTTTCCAGACTCGGCCCTGTGTAGGGGCCGCTCGTGGCTCTCCGAGACCCGAAAGTTGAGATCTTCTTTGCGCCCTGACACTGCGCCTGGGGCCTTTGCTGCCGTCACCATGCCACAAAATGAGTATATTGAGTTACACCGAAAGCGCTATGGGTACCGTTTGGGTTACCATGAGGAAAAAAAAGAAAGAAAGTCGAGAGGCTCATGAGTGTTCAAAGTAGGCAAAGAAGATGATTGGTCTGAAGGCAAAGCTCTACCATAAGCAGCGTCATGCTGAGAAAATACAAATGAAAAAGACTATCAAGATGCATGGAAAAAGAAACACCAAACAAAAGAACAATGAGAAGACTCCACAAAGGGCAGTACCTGCCTATCTGTTGGACAGAGAGGGGCAGTCCTGAGCTAAAGTACTTTCCAACACGATTAAACAAAAACGCAAAGAGAAAGCGGGAATACGGGAAGTCCCTCTCCCCAAAGTTCGTGCCCAGGGCGAAACAGAAGTACTGAAAGTTATTCGAACAGGAAAGAGAAAAAAGAAAGCCTGGAAGAGGATGGTTACTAAAGTGTGCTTTGTTGGAGATGGTTTTACACGAAAACCACCTAAATATGAAAGAATCATCAGACCAATGGGGCTTACGGTTTAAGAAGGCACATGTAACACATCCCGAACTTAAAGCCACATTTTGCCTGCCAATACTTGGTGTAAAAAAGAATCCTTCATCCTCACTGTATACAACTTTAGGTGTTATTACCAAAGGTACCGTCATTGAGGTGAACGTGAGTGAGATAGGCCTTGTGACACAAGGAGGCAAGGTTATTTGGGGGAAATATGCCCAGGTTACCAACAATCCTGAAAATGATGGCTGCATGAATTCTGTCTTACTGGTCTAATAGCACTTTGACAACTGATACAAACCAGTCAGAAAACCAGCATTACCATGTTCTTCTGAATGCTACCAAACAGCCTTTCTTAAGAAGTCCTGCAGTCAAGAGAACTATTTATTATGATATAAAAACATTAAAATGGTCCAGTTTTACAAATTGGTCTTTATTTTTTTTATCTTCAGAGTTTTAAGTGTTAAGATTGAACAATGAAAAACATCACTGAGCAAGTAGCTACTCCTAGGCAAATCTATCATAAAAATAACCAGTGTTTAAAACTCAACAACTTTTTTATACAGTTGCCTTTGACTCACGGTGACCCATTTCTTTCAGACGGGAATTGTAGGCCATAATGTTTTCAGTGGCTGATTTTTCAAAAGTACATCACCAGCCCTTTCTGACAAAGTGCCTCTGGATGGACTCAAACTTTCACCTTCAGTCAGCAGCTAAGTGGTTAACAGTTTACACTACCCATGAATGCCCTCTAAAAGTTTACCTTTTCTAGAAAAGATCTATATTGACACTGTATTTTCTACCTAACTATGGAAAAGGAAATAAACATACCAAAATATTTGTACTTTTAGCAGTTTATATTCTAAGTAGAGGATTTATTTGCAAAATGGTAATAAAAATTTAACTACCAGAAGAGACTATTAAAAAAAAATACATGTCCACTCATTTGTACCTTGCTATTCCTCATATTTAGAGCTACTTCCAAGTACCAATTTCAACTAATAAGGGTTCATAAAATACAGGTATGTGAAGCTTAATATCCACAATATATTCTGTGAAATAGGACGTTATACGATTTGGACCTTGTGTAAACACCATGTCAGGTAAACGAAATTATTTCACCAAAATCAAGTTCACTGTCATAAAATCAATTCTGACTCATATGAACCATCCTTTGATTTTTCTAAGGCTGTAAATATTAACAGGAGCAAAACTGTCTAACCTTGCTTCCATGGACCAGCTGGTAGATTGTAACCACTGTCATTTTCTCAGCAACCCAACATTTAATTCATTATTTAAAAAACCAAACCAAAAAGCCCAAAGTCATTGTCATAACGCTGAATCCAACTCCTAGTAACCCTCCTTAAGGTTTCCTAAGAAATAATTTTAATGTGAGGAGACTTCTGCAGAGTCTTTTGTGCATTAAAATTGCCTTTTCCTTAGCAGGTCAGCATAGATTACTACCACTATCTTCATCTTCTTTAATAATCTTTTCACTTCCAAATCATTAATTTCTCTTTGCCTCTTGCTTTTGGGATCTTGCTAGCCTAGGTTTTGCTACATTTGGAAGCTATGGTGCATGCCATAGAATATTTTGAAAGGAAATTAAACAGAGATCATGCTACAACACTGAAGTGACATACAATAGATGAGACAGTGCTGTTGTTCTTAAGTTCCGGTAAACTTTCCTTTCTAAAAGAAAATGCTCATATTAAAATGATAAAAAAGGACACTATTGAACTTTAAGCTGCTGTCCAAATCAATTAACTGCCATCCAGTCATTTCCCACTCAGAGTGACCATATGTACAACAGAACAAAAATCAACTTGATCCTGCTCCAGCCTCACACTCTCTGCTGTGCTTAAGCCTGTATCATTACAGTCTGGATCACCAAGTGTGTGTCAATCCATCTCATTAAGGATCTTCTCCTTTTCTGACTCTCTATTTTCAAGCATGATGTCATGCATGACAACATGCCCAAAATAGGTGAGAGGAAGTCTCACCAGCCTTGCTTCTGAATAGCTCCGTAGCTGTACTTCTTGCAAGGCGGACAGCTATGTTTGTTCTTTCTCAGACAGGCACTTTGAATCCACTATCTGCTCTGTGAGAGAAAGATGGGCTCTTGTGTGATTTAGAACTTCTGAAAACCGTCTAAAAAGAAAGATCTCCTCTCATTTTTACAACCTCCCATTTTCCAAATTTTACAGCCTCTAAAAAGAAAGTTCTCCTCTTGTGCAATTCACAGCCTCTGAAAACCCAGTGGAACTATAAACCAGAGCCTACTCAATGGCATGAAAAACAATGGACTCAATGTTGGTTTGGACCCGAAGCCAATAAACAAGAACATGGTATAGTAAATATTTTTTGCAAATATCACAATTCACAGATATCAATTCTTGTTATATTTTCCTTATTCACCTTTCAAATTTAACCAGTATATGAAGCAATTGAAAATACTATTGCTTGGTTCAGGTGCATCTTAGTCTTCAAAGTTACTTCCTTGCTTGTTAACACTTCAAAGAGGTATTGACTGCTGTGTTCCTTGATGTTGAGTGTGGATCCAAGTAAAATAAAATCTTTGACACCTTCAACCTTTTCTTCATTTATCGAATGCTCCTTGTTGGTTAAGTTGGGCAGTGTCTTATTTTTAAAATGATGACATGTAATTTGTGCTTAAGATGATGGCCTCTCAATCTCATTAATAAGTTTCTGAAGTCTTCATTTTCTCCAAACTTACGCCATCTGCATATTGCATGAAGGCTTTTGATGAGGATCCATCCGATCCTGATGCCATGTTCTTCATAGAATCCAGGTTTTCCGATTGTTTGCTGTGCATACAGACTGAAAAAGTAAGGTCAAAGAATATAAACCAGACATACATCTTTCTTGCTATGAAATGATGCAATATTTTCTGGTTCTATTGGAAAATGTTTTTGCTATATGAACAGTTTTCATGTAAGAAAAATTAAGCATTCTGGAATTCTCATTTTTTGCAATGTTATCCATAAGTAATTATCCCCTGCAATGTCAAATATCTTTGCATAGTCAATAAAACACAAGCAAGAATCTTTTCAGCATTCTCTGCATTCAGACTTATCTAAAATCAACAAAAATAATATACATTCTATGACCTCTTCAATATATCTGATTTTAATTTCTGGAAGTTACCTATAGATAAGAGTGTATGTTGGGTGTATCTTTTCTCCATACCAATTTAATCTGTGTGCTGAGCAAATAATTGATGAAGCTAGACTCTGTGAAGAAGAATCTGGTATCAGGATTGGAGGAAGACTCATCAACAACCTGCACTGTGCAGATGGCATAACCTTGCTTGCTGAAAGTAGAGAGACCTGAAGTGCTTGTCATAGAAGATCAAAGACTAGAGCCTTCAATATGGACTGCATCTTAACATCAAGATGACAAAGATACTTAGCAATGGAAAATGGTCAACAGCTTTATACAAGAAGAAAGGATTGAAACTATTAATGATTTTGTCTTGCTTGATCCACAATCAACACCCTGGGTACCAGCAGTCAGGAGATAAGGAAACATATCGCACTGGAAAAGTTCAATGTCAGGGACCTCTCCAAAATACTGAAGAGCAGTAATGTTAGTTTGAAGACCATGGCGTGCCTGATTTGGGCCACTGTCTTTTCAATTACTTGCTATACATCTGAAATCTGTACAATGAATAAGGATGACAGATTGATGCCTTTGAACTGTGGTGTTGGAGAAGGCTTACTGGACTGTCAAAAGAATGAACAGGTATGTCTTGGAATGGTGCAGCCTGAGGGCTCCTTGCAGGCACGCATAACAAAACATCTTTCACACTTTGGACATGTTGCTAGGAAAGGCTATTCCTTGGAAAAGGATATCATGCTTGGAAGGGTCAACAAAAGAGAAGATCCTCAATGAGATGGATTTACATGGTGACTGTAACAACAGGGTCAAGTGTGTCAGAGATGGTGAGGTTGGCACAGGATAGGACAGGATTCAGATATGTTGCTCCTAGTGTCACTATGAATTGCACTTAGCCTAACAGTACCCAACAATGATAACAATAGCAAACCTATAGAAAAATAGCTCTAGTCATTTTTAAAATATTTTCAGCAAAATATTATTTGTATATGATATATGTATTGGTGGAGAATTTCCACAATTTTCCAGAAACAGACTGTCTTCAAATGGTAATGAATGTGGATCATGATATGTCAGTTGGCCAGGAAATTATCTTCCAATTTCTTGGCATAGATAAGTAAGCACATCCAGGCCTGCATCTGTTTGCTAAAATGCCTCGTTTGGTATTGTGTTAGTTCTTGGAGACTTATTTTTCTCTAATACCTGGAGTTCCTTTTGGATTTGTTCTTTATATGTATCCTCCTGAAATTATTTGGAAAATTGAAATTATTATCCCATTCTTATAATGACTTGGTATTCCTTCCATCTTTTTTAATTTTTTTTATTTTATACTGGTTTATTCACAAAGTTTGTATACATTGTTTTTTACACAGGTTCTTCTTTTGATGCTTTTTGAGGATTCAATAGTTTGCTCATAGAAACTTCCCCAGTACTGCAACTTGGGGTATGGCTTGGTATTTTTTTTTTCCTTTAGTTGTTTTAGCATGAGAAAAGTCAAGTGTGTACTTTCCTTGTGGTGATCTAATTCAAGATCTAATTGCACACCTCATCATAATAATTTTGTTCTGTGTTCTTGAATTACCCTTTAAGATCTTCCATTCAATTCCCTTTCTTCCTCATTCCTTCCTTTAATTTCATTTCTCTACATTCTTGAGCATTTTTTAGGAGCCTCTTCTTATCCATTTTGGCCTTTTCTTTCTTTCTTATCTTTTTTTTGTTGTTGCAGTATTTTTTTTATTGGGAAAAACATATTGGGGTACAAGGAGGTGAGAGTTGGGAGCAGAAGGGTGAGGATGGGCCAGGATGCAGTTGCAGAGCTGCAATTTGGTCAGTGGGGGGAGCAGGTGAAGGAAATGATGAGGGTCCAGTGGGGACCAGATGCTACAGAGGAATGACAAGCATTTTCCAATAGTAATTAAACCAACTGTCTTATTAATTTGGGAATTGGATGCCGTCTCTCTGGCTTCTTCATGCTGAACAGGGGCATAGATGTAAAGGGGGAAAGGGAGGATGCTTTATCACCTTACTGGTGGTCTTGGGTTAAAGCTACTTGCCTTCTTGCTCTGTTAGAAGATATTTTCATGTCATTTGCTCCCCTCTGGACTGCAAAGTGTTTTCCCAGGTGGGTCCAGTGGGGATGGCTGGTTGAACCCAGAGGCTCCATCCTCCTTTGCCTCCT
>NW_006399757.1:19519401-19519947 GCF_000299155.1 Elephantulus edwardii | reverse complement strand
AGCTGCGGGAGCAGCGAACCACTTAAAGCAGGGCCATTATGGCCTTCCACAGACTTCAGCTTATTGATAATTGAACACTTAAACAGTTGATGACTAGTCTTTCTTATTTTTGAATGAAAATGTCTTTGACATTATCTCCCAACTCACTTAGTGTTCAGTCATTAGTGCTTAATGCATCAAAGCTATTCTAGATCACTTCTATCACCAAGGCAATCATATTTTCCAACTATAATCATTCTTTATCCTTAAGTTTTGCCACCCATGGCTTGAATTTGTTTTTCAGCTCCTTCAGCTTAAGAAACACTAAGCGAGTTTGGCCCTTTTGATTTTCTGACTCTAGCTCTCTGCACATTTCATTATAGTATCTTTGTCGTCCCTGGCTGCCTTTTGAAATTTTCTGTTTAGCTCTTTGATTTCTTGGTTTTTTCCTTTAGCTTTGGCTTCTCGGCGCTCTAATGCAATACTCTGAGTGTCATCTGACATCCATCTTGGTTTATTCTTCTTTTTCATTCTTTGCAATGATCTTTTGCGTTCTTCGTGGATGAT
>NW_006399757.1:19516060-19517351 GCF_000299155.1 Elephantulus edwardii | reverse complement strand
CATGCTTCAAGGAGGGACTAGTCCTTGGAGAGGGAAGAGGGACATCGTGTTTGGCAGAGTGGAGGGAAAGCACAGGAGAGGAAGACCCTCGATTAGATGGATTGATTCTGTGACTGGAGCGGTGGGAATAAGTGCATTTGAGATGGCTAGGTTAGCACAGGATAGGACAGCATTTAGAGCTCTTGTACATTGGGTCTCTATGAGTCACAAACGACTCAATGGCACAGAGCAACAACAACAATCATTCTTTGTTTCCAATTTTTTTATTCCAATTAATACATCTTGGATGAATTTTATGCTGAAGATGTTAGAAATTCTTAATTTGTTAATCTTTTACTTTAGTGGTTGGGATGTAAATTTGAATAAAAGAAGCTTTCTTGTATATTATATGTATCATCCTATCATTAACAGTATTGTACCTCAGGATAGACTTGAAATATATATATATTTTTACAATGAATGTGACACTATCTCTCTTTAATTTGTCTTTCCTGATAGTAGACCATACAGTTTTTTCCAAATCAAAATGGTCAATACAAGTCCATTCAGCTTACCATTTCAGCTTATCAATCTTTTTCCATTTCAGTTTGTCGACATCCAATTTTTCTAGATTCATAATTCATACATTATTAATGGATGTTTGCAGCTGTTTCTCCTCATTTTGAGTTTGCCACATGAGCAAATGCAGGTCCTTCACTGGGTGAACACGTCACTCCATCAACATCATTAAGGCACACTCTAATCTGAGCGAGCATTCATTTTCTGTTTTTAATTTCCAGAATAGTATACCATGTGATTGTCTGATTCAAAGTAGCCAAAACTATTCTATCTCATCTCACTAATGCCTAAAATATTAATGCTCATCTGTTTCATCTCATTTTTCACAACTTCTAGTTTTCCAACATTCATACTTCATACACTCCATGTCCCAACTACTAAAGAATGTTTGCACTTGTTTCTACTTTTTTTTTAACATCCAACCTAGAGGCTACTTCTCATTCTATAAACATCCATGTTACTCTATTATTTATGAGATTTTTCAGAGGCCTGCTATTTAGGAAGTGGATGATAAATCCTGTATACTTTCCTGTCTCAATCTGGGAGCTCTGCTAAAATCTGTCCACCATGGGTGACCCTTGTGGCATTGACACATGGGTGGCACAGCTTTCAGCATCATAGCAACCCACGGGTTACTTCAATACAGCAAACTGACAGACAGGTGTTGTACTAATTATTGTTGTCGTTGTTGTGTGCAGTCGAGTCACTTGCGACTCATAGCGACCCTATGTAC
>NW_006399757.1:19512140-19515614 GCF_000299155.1 Elephantulus edwardii | reverse complement strand
TCATATGTTGTTTCATTAAATTCTTCTGTGTCTGGTAATTCCTTTTGATAAAATGACTCGGTATATTATTTCCATCTTCTTTTGATACCTCCTGGATCATTTAATTATTTAATACTCTGCCTAAAGCATACTTGATTATAGCAAATCGAGGTTTGAATTTATTCTTCAGTTCCTTGAGTTTAAGAAATGCTGAGCGAGTCGACCCTTTTAGTTTTCTGACTCCAACTCCTTGCACATTTCATTGTAATATTTTACTTAGTCATTCCACGCTGCCTTTTGAAATCTTCTGTTCAGCTCTTTAGTATCTTGAGTTCTTCCTTGTGCTTTGGCTTCTCTGCACTCCAGTGCACTATTCTGGCTAAGACTTTTGACTGGTAGGATAAGATAATGTCCTAGAAGTGGATGTTAAAGTCACAGAAAGGTCTCTGCTGGATTGTTAACACTGTTATTTCATACAAGGTCCCTGCCACCAAAACAGCTATATGATTAAAAGGGTTATGCATTATGTAGATGATATGACGTTGCTTGCTGAAAGTGGGAAGACTTGAAACAGATGATCAGAAGATGCAGAAGTTCAAACACTGAAACCTACAATATTGATTACATCTCAACATCAAGAAAACAAAAATTCGCACCACTAGACCAATAGACAACATCATAATAGATAGAAAAAAGATTGAAATAGTCAACAACTTTATCTTACTTTGATCCACAATCGACACCCTTGGTACCAGCAGTCAGGAGATCAGGAGACGTATTGACTGCACTAGTAAAGTCTTCAGTCAGAGACCTTTCCAAATTATTGAGAAGCAATGATGTCAGTTTGAGGACTAATGTGTGCCTGATTCAGGCCATGGTCTTTTCAGTCACTATGAAATCTGAGAGCTTGTAATGACTAAAGATGACAAGAATCAATCCCATTGAACTGTGGCACTGGAGAAGTGTTGAATATCCCCTGGACCACCAAAAGAATAAACAGATAAGTTTTGGGGAAAGTACAACCAGAGTATTCCTTGGAGGCAAAGATGATAAAACTTAATCTTACATATTTTGAGCATGTTGTTAAAAGGGGGATATTCCTAGTAAAGGAGGTCAGAATTGCTTCCACTGTGGAAAGTGGGCCACTTCAGTAGACAGTGTCAGAGACGAGAGCCACAGATAGGCAAGGGAGTAGAGAGGAAGCTCCCACTCACTTGGTTTAAGTGTGGATTTGAAGGACACATGGCCAAGGGCAGTCCACATCAGGTCCTTGTGGCTGACAGGACTGACAGGCCCTAGCTCCCAGATGTAAACGAAGGAAGGTGCTTCAATGATTTAGATCCTCCCAGAAGAGCTGTGGGTGAGCATTAACATTACTGGTTAGTATATTTGTTTTCTCCTGGAGACAAGAGCCTACTATTTGGTCCTAAAAGCCTTCTGAGGTCCCAACTCTTCTCACTATTTCTTAGATGTTGGAATTGACAGGAAACCTCATAAGCAGTTCCTTACTTCACCTCTGCCTTGCATGCGGACTTTAGAGTTGTAAAACAACCGAGTGGTAGATAGAATTTGCTCCAGGACTTAAGAACAATAAATAACATAGTTGAGCCTCTACATCTTGTGTTTACTAAACTTTATACTATAATAGACAAAGTGCTAGTCAATAGGCCTTTTATTGTAAGAACTACCTTCCCTCTGTAACTTGATTTGTGCCACTGTTAGAACCTCTACTTGGAATATTATTGCTTTTAATTTTTGACTCATGTACTTTTAACTTGTTAGTTAAAATTGTGTCTTCTAGGCTGCAACAGTTACATGATGCATCTTCAAGGATATGAACATGTATGGCTAAGCACAATTGATAACAGTGCATCTAAATTCCAAAATCAATCTCCACAATAGTCTACTTGTTTCCTATTGACAAAGGAGCCCTTTAGAGTAGTTAGAGAACATCTTCACCCTGAAACCTACAGTGTCCCTTTTCAGCAGGAAGTAGCTAAGAGAATACGCCATCCCCTTTTCCTTATGAATCAGGGTGAAGTCTCTCTCAGGGAGGAGTGATAGGGAATGGCAAAGGACACACTGACAAAGGAGATTAATCAGAACTGGCTTTGACAAGCACTCTGGCAATGGTACAATTAAAACAGACTTTCAAGGGGGGAAAAAAGAGGAATGCACTGGGGGAAGTACAGAAAAGAGTGCAACAATGAATGAATGGAAACCCAAAATCTCTGCAAATGTTCATTAAAATTAATAAAGTTTAATAAAAATTTAAAAAGGGGGGGCTATTCCTTGGAAAGATGGAGGTTTGACGAAAGAGAGGAAGACCCTCAACCAGATGGCTTGACAGAGCGAGTGCTGAAATGGGATCAAGTGTGTCAGAGATTGTGAGGATGGCACAGCATAGGACAGGGTTCAGATCTGTTGTTCACAAGATCATTATGAGTCATACTTGACTCAATGACAACCAACAACTGCTTTGAGGAGGTGGTTCTTCCCCAGTTATATTTACAGTTCTGTGAAACTTAAGGACTTCATCTTTCAGTACTATATAAGACATTGTTGTGCTGCCACTGAAATTGTATTACATAGCCTACTATTTCAGAAAAGGTTGGCCATCACTGCTCTCTCATTGGTCTTAGTTTAGAAGCTCCATTGAAACCTATCCATTATGTGTGACTCTGCTGGTATATGAAATACCAATGGCATAGCTTCTAGTATCACAGCAAAGAGCAAGTCACCACAATATAACAAGTTAATAGATCAGTGGTCAGATAGAAAGTATGGTATATAAATAAGCCTATAATATAGGTGTTTCTAATTAGAGTAAGTTCATATTAAGATAATAATGTGTGCTACATAATATGCTAGTAACATAGGCATTACTATAATTTTCAAGGTAGGTATAAGAATGCTTGTTGTCATTGTTTTTGTTGCTTGTTATCAAGTCAGAAGCAACTTATAGCTGACTCTTCAGAGGGTTTTCAGAGGCAGGTAATCACATGAAAGGAGATTGTACATCCATCTCCCATGGAACATCTGGTGGATTAGAACCGTGTGCCACTGCAGCTGCAGCACAGTTTCTTATCATTAGGCCACCAGAGTTCCTGAATGATAGGTGTGTATATTCTGTGCACTTATATATCTGGCAGTGTAATGCTTTATTATGCAAGAGAGAGAAGATACAAATGTTGAATGTGGGACACTTCTGCATTTGCTGAATTGTGTTACATCTGCCACATCATGTTCTCTGATTAGGATTTCTGAAATATAATCATTTTCTGGAACTTGGATATGTATGCACTCAGATCTCCTGTGAACAGACATTATGCATCACATGGCTGTAGTTGTAGTTGTTACGTGCCATTGAGTCGCTTGTGACTCATAGCGACCCTATGTACAACAGCTTTAAACTCTGCTCTGTCCTGTGCCAATCTCATTGCCTCCGACACACTCATCCCAATTGCCCCAGTCACTGAATCAATCCATCTCCCA
>NW_006399757.1:19505522-19511300 GCF_000299155.1 Elephantulus edwardii | reverse complement strand
TTGCATAATCAATGAAGCACAGATAGACATTCCTATGGTAGTAGTAGTAATAATAATAATAAATAATAATAATATCATTATATATTTGTGTGTGTATATATGTCTTCTTGGATTTGGATAGAATCTCTCAGATAACAATTTAACTGTTGTTATTATTGTTGTTAGGTATCATTGAGTAAAACACAACTCACAGTGATTAGACCCTTACCCTACACTGTACCATTGCCACGATCTCATTGATGGTCTTCATTTAACTCTTACTTCATAGCCACTGAGTCATAATTGACCCTCCAATAGAGGTTTAAACCTCACAGGAGGAAGATAATTTGACAAAAGTCCCAGTTAATAGAACATAGAGGGAGAGATTTTCAGAGAAGTAACAAAATGAAACACAGTTTGTGTGTGTGTCAATTGAAAGATATATGTCATATTTTAAATTCAGTAGACATAGGTAAGTAATGGTTTTAAATGTGAGTTATTTAAAATTAACATTTTTAATACTTTTAATTGTAAACATCATAGTTAATTGAACTACTTCTCATTTATACAACTCTACATAGTCTTTTCCAGGATATTGGAAGAATAAATTACTTTACATGCTTGATAAATTTGGTACATGTTTAATACCTATACCCAAGATTGTTCATTGGGGATCCCTGGATTATAATGCAGTTCAGAATCATTGTCTACGTAAGTAAATCAAGTGATCAAAAGACCTAGAATTAAAATCATTTAAATAAACTATTTTATAGAAAAATATTACTGACACGATTTTTATTGTAATAATAATTTACATATATGCAGAACTAAGAATAGTATTCTAACAGAGATAGGCACACACACACATTTCATCTGTATTTATATTAACCACAATCTTTGGGTGGCACAGTTAATCTCTCTGCTACTAACAGAAGGATCTTTGGTTGTTCTGTGATTAAAGTATAGGTTCTAGAATTAAGGTTGCATAGTGGAGTGCACTGGGGTGGGGGGGTTGTATACCAGTGAAGGAGTTTATCTTTTGCTTTTCAAAGAGAGGAGTGAACTGGGTGGGAGAGGGTAGAGAAAAAAGTGTGACCATGAATGAATGGAAATCCAAAATCTCTGTAAATGTTCATTAAAATTAGTAAAATAATTTTTTTTTAAAACGTATAGGTTTCTAACCGAAAGGCCAGTGATTCAAAACGACCAGCCTCTCAGCTGTAAAAGAGTGTGACGGTGTGCCTTTGTAAAGACTACAGCCTTGAAAATACTAGGGAGCACTTCTGCTCTGTTCTCTAGGGCTGCAGTAAATTGGAATTAACTTTAAAGCAATGATGCCAGCAGAATAGGTGTTGGTTCAGACTCTCCCAGAGGCAGCTCATAAGAAATGCTTGCAGATCTACTGCCAAAAGAATTGTTATTGAAAACCCATGAAATACAGTTCTAACGTACTACACATGGCTTCACTGTGAGTTGAAATAGGGTTGTTTGATTTGTTTATAAAAAGAGATATCCATAATAGTTTATGTACCAGTTATCTCTTACCTATATTTTTATATAAGAAGATACAGAAGCACAGAAATGTTAAACATAGCCAAAGTTGCACAGGGAGACTATGGCAATTTCTGGAGTGCCAATGCTGCTTCAAACTGCTTCTATTTTGTTCTTGTCTGTTTTAAAAGCATTTCATGTGTATCTGCTGTGGCACTTCTCACACTACAGTAATATCATGCAGAAAGGCATAAGATTATTCTTTGTTTCTTTCTACTCACAGTTACTAATATAGTGATTCAATACACCGGTGTTGCTGTTATATATTGTTGAGTCAGACCCAAGTCAGATTTGACCCTCCAGTGGATTTTACAAATATTTTCAAAATAAATTTTACTGGAAGAGATTTGGCATCTTTCTCACATGCAGCAGTTGGTGGATTCAAAACACACACCTTTGGGTTGGCAGCTCAATAGCTTACCACTAAGACACCAGAGCTCCAATGTAAGTTCTCAATAGGTCTGAATTCCCTAGATCTAGTTCACTACTGTTCATGTTCTCCAAACTGATTGGATGACATTTGTTCTGTTTATCACAATTGACTTCGTCAACTCTGGAGCTTAGATCTCAAATATCTTTCAGTATGCTACCCCTAAAGCAAAAGTAATACTATTATAATACTTAACTGCTTTAAAAACCAGTCTCTGAGTGGTGTAAATGCTTGTGCATATGACTACTATAGAAAAGGTTGAAGTTTCAAATCCATCCAGAGGTGTGTCATAAGACAGTCCTGATGTTCTGCCTCCAAAAGTTCTGACTTAAAAGCCCTGTGGAACAGTTCTGCTTTGCAGAAGGAGGTTGCTACACTATAAATCAACTTCAGTTAACTACAACCGCCATAACAAGTAAACTAATAGAAAGAGAGCTTATATTTGTTGAACTCAGATCTCAACTAAGACTTAAGTTTTTGTTCTCTTGGGCTGGTCCAAGTGGCGGGGTTCTATGCAGCACAGAGAGTATTTTGCTCTGAGTAAGGGTTATGCAATTGTCCAAAGAACTTCCTACCACTGAACATTTATTCAATAAAAATGTTAACTACAAAGCACTTGACAGGCAACTGTAATTCTTTGTCAGAATATCACCAACTATATGATTTTTTAAATCTGCATCTTAAAATATTAATTCTGGCCAGGGGATTCATTAAATTGAATAGAAAATTGTACTGCACGGAATTTTAGTTAAGGTTTCAAACTACCTTTGGAATGCAATTAAGAGGCAGTAACATTGAGTCACAATTTATCTCAGTATAATGACTTCTGGCTCTTATAAAAAATATTAAAGAATGGGAGCAAAAGCTTTCTTCTTCACAATTAATATTTACTAAGTCTCCAGGGCTGAAATTACCTCAGTCTTTTTCTTCAAGTCTACAATCACAGCTGCAGTTTTTTCCATTACTATAGCAACCACAGGAATGAAGCATTGTGTTTCCTTCTCTGTCCAAAACATATAAAAGAGGCCAAAGTAGCAACAACCACCAGGAGACAGATAAATGCCCTAAAAATGATCATAATTAAGAATTTACATTTATGGGAGTATTTTGAAAGTGCATCTGACTTCAGAGTGCTTAGATCATTCAACTATGACAAAATACATATTCATTCAACTTTATTGAATCAAGATTCATTAGTTTCATTTACAGAGACTTTCCACAAAGTCCTAAATTTACTAGGTTTGTCTTTTTTGTCTAAACAAATGATATATTTGAAAAAACCCTCTCCTATTTGGCTATAGAAAGCTTTCTCAATTACACAAAAAAAAGTCTTATTTATACTCAAAAGAGAGTTCAAAAAGGAATGGAATAGAAGTTAATGGCTTGTTCTCCAGTTTTGCCATTTATCCTTCAAAGTTATAGCAATAGTGAGGGCATTCCTTAGTGTCTACCTTTGCATTTTTAATCTGAGTTCATTATAAAATAACACAGGCACATAATCTTAAAAAGAACTCAGTGGAACTTTCAAACATCTGATTCTCATTCTGTTTACCTACAATTAGATAATTCTAAAAGTCCTAGACCCAATTTTCCTATAATAGAATAAATTTAAAAATTACTGACCTCAGGCATATATAGCAGTATTCTTCTTTACAAGTACAGTAACTTTGGACTTTGAACATGTCTTTGTTGCTGTTATCTAAATGACTGGTTAGCATATAAATTTGAAGCAAGTGGGATAAAGGAGAAACTGTTTTTTAACCTCTTTTCAAAGAAGGACCAATTACACTTACAGTGATAAAGTGGCAAATGATAGAAGACAAATATCTCAAAGGTTTTTATCCCTTATATTTTTTTTTGCTTTGGATTTCAAAAAATGGTGGATCACATAAAGGTTTTTTAAAGAGAAAAGTATTAAATATCTCTGTTGACTTTGTCAGGCACTGTTGTTGCTGTGTTGTTGTAAAGTGCCGTTGAGTTGCAGGCGACTCATAGTGACCCTATGAACAAAAGTCCTGGACACCTCCTGTATAACTTTTGTCCTTTCTCCAGGTTCATAGGGTTTCCAGAGGCAAGCTATTATGGAAGTAGACACCACCCCTGCTTCCTAGCTTGGTTTAATCAAGGAGCTTCACCAAACATTGTTCACCATGGGTAACCATTCTCAAATTTGATTCATCAGTGTCATAGTGTTCTGCTTCACAGCAACCACGAGTTAACTCTGTACAGCAAGTGGATATACCAGGGTTACACTACCTAAAAGAATATTTCACCAAAAACAATTAAAGGCAGGCCCGAGGGCCGTGGAGTAGAATCACCCACCTTTGGCTTGGGGGCATGGTTTTCCGTCCACTAGGCCAACTGCTCTGTCTCTTTCTATGCTGGTGGTGGTACCGGTGTTGTTAAGTGCCATCGAGTCACAGGTCACTCATAGCGACACTGTGAACGAAAGTCCTGGACACCTCCTGTATAACTTTCATCCTTTCTCCAGGTTCATAGGGTCACTATGGGTTGCCAGGTACTGTAGCATTCTTTTTTGAGAAGATTCTTGTTATTGTTCAGTGCCACAGAGCCACATAGAGTCATGACGTAAAAAAATCCAGGACAGCAAGGGTATAACCACATATGACCTCAATCAACCACAAAAAGGTCCCTGTCAACAACATCCAGAACACAAGTCCAAATCCCATGCAGTCAGACATGTCCCCTATGCTCCTGCACTTCTTTCTATTCAGCCCAACACCAATCTTACTACTCTAATGGAGCCAAAATCCATTGTGACTGCTTTGTGATTGTAAGCTGTATTAGGGAAGTCAAAAGGCTTTAATTCAGATTGGCAGCAAAATACAACCATTCAGTTAAGGCAGCTTCCAAAATGTAATCACAAGCAGCTCAACCTTCAGCCTCACAGCTTCAGGCCAGTGTGAAAAAGCTTAGTCGTGCCAATTAAGGCTTTCCTCTCTTCCTCAGTCTTCCAACCAAGTCTTGGGCAAAGGCTCTGAGCCTCTGATTCTGTCAGATAACAGTCTCAAAGTCAGAACCATCTGACGCCAGGGCTCTGGTTCTCCGGTGTGGTTGTTGCTGCTCTCATTAGGTCTGACTGGTTCTAGAGTCTTGGGCCCTGAAGGGCATCTGAAGGTAACCCTACTTTTTTTTTTCTTCTTTGCTGGTGGTGAAATTCTCAAAATCTGCTGTTGAATCTGCTCAGTTGAGTTCTGAAACTAACTTATTCCCTTGTGGATAGGGTAACCCACCCTATTCACTTATTCCCACCCACCCCCATGGCAAAGTCAAAATTTATTACTAGGAAAGCCATTTTTAACAATAAACCCTTCACACCACACTTGGGACCTCTGTACAACCTTGGCCAATTCTGTGCTAGCCTCACAAATTCTTCTGTGTTTACGATCATTATTGGAGAGGGGCTAATACATTAACATATATAAAGTTCAGAAAAACAATTAGGAATAGATATATTTATAGAACACAATAGAAACACAAAGAATGAACCAAACTTCATTTTTTAAAAAAAATTATTATAGAAATATTGACTGCCTACAGAGCATGAAACACATATTGGGCGTACGAAACACATTCCATTTCCAACTCCATGCTAAAAGCTCATCATGGAGAAAAAGCAGGTGTAAACTATTAGTTTGCTTGACTCCGTAGTCAACAGTCTTGGCACCAGCAGCCAGGAAATTAGAAGACGAATTGCCATGGGAAAGTTTGCTGTTAGGGACCTCTCCAAAGTACTGAAGAGCAATGGTGTCTCTCTGGAGACTAAGGTGCATCTGATACAGGCCATGGTCTTCGCA
>NW_006399757.1:19500543-19502352 GCF_000299155.1 Elephantulus edwardii | reverse complement strand
CACAGGACAGAGCGGAGTTTAGGGCTGTTGTACATAGGGTCACTATGAGTCGCAGGCGACTCGACGGCACATAACAACAACATCTGGAGCCTCACTTTGTACATCACTCTTTGTCAATGTGCTCTATAAAGACCTGGGTTTGTTGTGTTGATGAACCATTGGTGTACAAAATACCATAATGGTTTCCCAACGTGGACAGTATTTGGTGGAGTTCTCAGTTGTAAAACAGGTTTGGAAGCTGAAGTGGCATCCAATTCCTAAACCACATGCCTCTGGAAACTCTATAAACCTAGAGAAACAATGATAGTTATAGAAAGGCATTAGGTCTTTTGTTCATAGAGTCACTAAGAGTCGTGCTCGACTTGATGGCAATCAACAACAACAACAAAGACATATGTGGTAAGAATTCAAAGTGGAAGGAAGGAAAGTGTGTTACAGAAATATCTAATGTCTGCTTGAGTTGTAAAGAATAAATATGTTTCAGAAAACACAGGTGGGCAAGACAGAAGGAAAATTATACGCAAAGGCACTGAGGTGTTAAGGAGCACAGCCAATGTACATTAATGCACAATTTTTAATCATTATTTAGCACAATTGACTGCCTTAGAGTAAGTTCCAATTCTTAGTGACCCTCCAATGGGTTTCTGAGGGTGTAAATCATGAGAGAGAATTCTACTCATCCTTCTCCCTTGATGCTACTAGTGAATTTGAACTGCCAAGAGTGTGTAACCTGTGGGTTAGCAATACAATCCACTGTGGGCTGTCCCACCACAACTCTCCTGGATATGTCCAAATCGGACTAGAATGAGATTAGAAACTAGAAATACAAGCAGGAATACACGATAAAGATTCTTTTCATCCTTGTCTAGGAAGCCTCCAGGCTGCTTATACATCTACTAAATATTCATAAATACAGAGAGAAAAGTCCTGGACTTAGGGCTGGGTATGTAGTGAACAAAACCGATGAACTTCTATTAAAGACTTTAAAGTAAGGAACTGGCAATCTCATTTTATGTTTTCCAACTATTAGTCTAGATGCAATGTTGAATTCTAGCCATACTATCCCTGTGGTTGCCAAGAAAATGTTTCCAGCTCATTTTTTAACTTGGGTTTGTCTTCCTAAAGTAAGAATAAAACAGGAATCCATGTTTTCCTATGCAAGCAAAAAGATTTATTAGAGTAAATACTTGGCAAAGAAGACACAGAGGACCAAGTTGTCACTAGGCCATGTCTCAGCTAACAAAGGAAGATGAAATTCTTTTATATTCTCTGAAGGAAGAGAAAAGAATTTCATATTTATTCATTAGAGGGTGGGGTTTTGAGTTAACCTATCAAAAGAATGAGATCCTGATGTTTATTCATGAAAGGAAAAGGTCATCTGGTTCATGCAGGATGGATTAGGATAATGTAGCACATGCACAGTTGTTCTTTGAAAAGAGCTGCCGGTAGAATCTTGTGGGGACCATGCTCAGATGATCAGGCTGACCTCAAGTACACATGACTCAGTAGACATGTGTGTAGCACTAAAGATGGCCCTCCCAGATGGGTCATGTGGTTGTCACAGAACACACCTTTTCAGGATGGCTGCTATCTAGGCTGTACAAGAGTCTCTCTGTGGCATTTGAAATCTTAAACAAGTTAAAGATTGTTAAGCAGCAAGGAGCACCTAGCCTATTCATTGAGGTTGTGTTTTAGGGACCTGTAATACCTGCATTAGTTGAATGGTACTTTCCAGATATGAACCATCCCAAGGAAAATATTTTAACAGCCTGTTATTATTTAACATAATTTAATATTAATATAGATACT
>NW_006399757.1:19489406-19496188 GCF_000299155.1 Elephantulus edwardii | reverse complement strand
GTATCTTAAGCTTTCTTGGCTTCTGTGATTCCAAAAACGTTGACTGCTGACATTTTTCTTTTGACCAGTGTCTCTTAAGTTTAGTTGTGCTGTCTCCAAGGGAAGGTGACGTGTCCTGTAGAACTTATAAAGAGCATTGTAAAGAGTATTTCACAGTTTATAAAACTGTTCCAATACACTGTCTGATAAACACTTAGAGTAATATGAGGCTATTATTATCATTTTCTCCATTTCTTGGCTGGAAACTGAACATCTTGGAAAAGGAAAACAACTAGGGAATGATGAAACAAAGATGCTAATCCAACTCATTTGAGTCAATATTTTTTCCCTCACTTATTCCCTAAACATTTAATTAATAATTTGTATATGCCAGAGGCCAAGCTACTAGGTGTAACTTGGTAAAAGCTCTAACAAAATAAAGTCCTTTCTGTACATTTAGAGAAGAAGAGAGTAGGTGAGTGAATGGACAATTACTATCTAGCACAATAGACATAATATCAGTCCATTCTGTCTCTCCACTCAGTGGTGTATGAAATATAAGAAAGACATTAGGTCATACCAGTAAAAAATAATCCATTGTATAAAAACTGGAGTTTATATGTTTTCTTAGTAGTAATTTAACATGTTATCCTGGCACTTTTACAATTTAAAAGCCTCAAGGCAGATAAAGAGAGGAAAACAAATATCACACACAGAGCAAGTATGAGCTCATGGCAATCAGTCCATTTATTACTATTAACAGAAAACAAAGATAACGAATGCACATGCAAATGTTTGAGGATATGAAATAGGCAGAATTCCTCCAATTTATATAAGATAAGCATTTAACAGTCAATACTAGCAAATCACTAAGGAGCTGAAGCAGAAGAAAATGCCAAGAATTAAAGAACCTAGATCAGATAACACTGTTTGCACTAAATGATAAACATGTCAAATTGGACTTAATTGCCACTGATGCCTGCAGTTTTGCCAGCTGCATTATAATTCAAATCACTCCTCCAGTCATGGCCAAAAAAATGTTTGAGAGTTTGTTTTGTGACACATGAGAACAACGAGTCACAAGTACCAATTACAGATCAAGTTTAAAAAACATTCTAATTCATTTTTCATATTGTATGTGAGTAGATTAGGCAAAAAGAGTATAAGTAAATGAAGAAGGTCTTTGGCCTTCAAACAGTTGAAAAAGGTTTGGGGAATTGCTGGGTAAAGTGGTTGGGAAGACTGTTTTCCAATACTTTTATTATCAACTTCATTATTTAGGTATTATCTTAAACAGCCTAGTACTTATAGGTTACAAGGTTTATCAGATGAAAGTCTGAGGAATTTTTACCTTCTTGACTTTGAAGAGGTTGTTGTGGGCACTGCGAACTGTCTTGGATTTGAAGCCAGAAATTCTGTTCCTCCTCTTGCCAGCAGAGTATCCCTGAGCAAGGCAGCTGATTGCTCCAAAATATGAATTTCTCAGCTAATTTCACATACATTTGATGTTTATGTCAGATAACCAGGACCAGCATTTGTGAGATAGCAAAATACTACATAGATATCAGCTATACATTACTCTATGTATCTATTGAAAGGGCATATTAAATTCTACTCAAAGTGAAAATAAATTTAGGGGGTATTTGTTTGTTAGTTTAAGAAAATGTTTAACCAGAAGTAAGCTTTTATTTGATTTTATCACCTTGTCAACACATAGTATGGGCTCCAGCACAATACAATCCAGAACTTTGGAAAACTAAGAGAAAAAGTAACATTTTCCCAATACTTGGAGAAAGTGTAATATTTAAAATAATATTTTCTCTGAGTCCTGACAATGGGCAATCCCTATCTAATGAATTTTTCCTCTGTCCCTTGTTAGTATGGGTTAGGATTTTTCTACTCTTCTTAAAGGAAAAGAAATAATGATTAAGTGATTAATACAGAGCTCTAGCTAATAGCACCCTTCAGATCTTCAGACAGAATCCAAGGCTGCATTAGCTGTCTCGAATAAGCCTTTCAAGTATCCACTGACTCAAATAAAACCTTCAGCATGGCCCTTCGTGCCATTGTCCCTTTGTCTAATATACTCCTCACTTGAAATAGTACCTTCTTTTATATCTAAATTAGTGATAGTGACCTAAAAGATGCACATATTCCTTCTTCAACTACTTCTGTTCATTAAAAGATACAGACCATATCCCAAAACTCTCAAGGAGCAAAATTGTCAATGATGAAAAACAAGAATATGTTTTTAGGCGTTGTAGAGGAAAGAGAAGCCTGGCTGGTCAAGTGGCTGGAGAGATTGGCTGCTAACGGAAAGGTTAGTGGATTGAACCTATCAGTCACTCCAAGGGGCAGAGGTGGCATCCTGCTTGCATTAACTTTACAGCCAAAGAATCTCTACAGGAGAGTCTAGTCTGTGTAAAATTTACTCAATGGTAGTGAGATATGGCTAGTAGAAATACAAGCACAGTAGTTTGATTCATCACAATTAGAATTTGGGAAATTGCACCCGAAAGTAAAGCTGTCCACAATGAGGATATGGACTCAGATTCAAGGAAATTATCAGTAAGATATGAGTCTATAAAATGTGTGTCAGTATAGATTACACAAGTGAAGACCCTAAATCAGGAATCGAGTGGACCTTGGGTGACCATAAGTGATGCAGTTGAAGAGGCTTTGTATGACCATATGACCTAAAGGAGAACTATTTAACATCAGGATGATTGCTATCATCGTCTCCCTTTCCCCTCTCTCTCTCTTTCCCTCTCCTTTTCCCTTCCCTTGTCCCTCTCTCATTCCCTCTCCGTCTCCCTTTTCCCCCAAACCTATTTTTAATTATTCATTTTAACTTTATTTTATGTGTGTGTGTGTGTGTGTGTGTGTGTGTGTGTGTGTACCATCAAATCAGATCTGACTGGTACAGGAGGAACTTGTCCCTCCTTCTCCAGCAGAGCATCTGGTGGATTTGAACTGCACACCTCTGGGATTGCAGTGCAGCTTCTTGCCAATAGGTCACCAGAGTTCACCCAAACCTATTTTTGATAGGGAGCGTTGGTGGCTTAGTGGTAATGAGTTGGGCTACCAACCCAAAAGAATGAGGTTTGAATCTACCAGCTACTCCATGAGGAGAAAAATGGACACTGTCCTATCACAATTTACTGACTCTGAAAATCCACTGAAGAGTCAACTTTGGGTTGGTTCTGACTCGATGGTACACAACAATAAAAAATAAAATTTCATTGTAGACAAAAGAAAATAATATTAGTTCAATTCATCTTGGCCAACTTTTTGTTGAATTTATAAGATATACCACATGCTGTCCTTCATGTGTTGTTTAGGTAGAGGCCTGAGCATGGTATAATAATTGTGTGTAGCCCATGTGAGGCAGAGCTGGCAACAGTATTCCTGACAAAATGAATTATTTCCATCAGTATGGTCATCTTGTTTATCTCTTGAGCACAGAGCACGAAGATAGAGCAAGAGGAATTACTTATGCTAACTTCACAACCCTTCACTAACGAGAAGAAATTACTAAGGCAAATATTCAAAACCTGAAGTTTTTAACTTTTAGACCACTTATAAAATTACATTTAAAATAATACTAACCTCAACTGAATTATAGTGCACTAATTCCTTCTGCAACACTGTTCAATCTAGAGATAAAGGGATAAAACCAGGGCTTTTTTGCCCCTTAGATTGCCCAAAAGGTAATTAATAAAAGGAGAAATAAACCTAAAGCAGAATTATAAAAGTTTTTAAAAAAATAATTAGTAAAGGCTTTATCAGAGAAAAAAAAAAACACAACCAACCCAGGTATTTAATTCCTTTAATACTAAATACAAGTGAATCACATTATTGTTGTTGGATAAAACAAGAAGAAATGTTAAGCTCTTTAGAGAATAAAAAACTGCAGAGCCAGATTTTCATACTTATAACTCAATATGACTATTCTTATAGACTAAGAATCTGGCTTACATTGTGTAATCATTTAAAAGGTCCCAAAGTCTCCTTCCTAGCTCTTTCTCACCTCCCAAATGTCAAAAACACATTTCCTGATAAAGCTGAAACGTGGGCCAATTTCTTGTCAATGAAAAGTAAGAACAGGAACTTTGACACAATGGCCATCAGCCACTCTCCATGGAGCGCCACTGTTTGGAAGCTGTTTCTCTTTCTGGTGATAAAGCATCTTCTTGGTCCAAGACCTCCATTCTTTTTCTTTTCTTTTTTCCTTAAGACTTTTACTTGTGATTCTACATCATTTTCAAGCCATGATCCCTTTGTGGAAATTTTTGAGATTCCAATAAGCCATGCAATTTGTTTCTAATCTTGGCCAAGCAGGGTTTTGGAACACAAAATCCTTTCTTAAAATGATCAGGCACCAAAATAATCAAACCGTTAATTTTCCAGAATTCCTGTAATTCTGCACTGACTGGAAACTTAGAAGAAAATAGACACTGATAAAATAGTTTGATCTGTAAAGGTAAAGCTTAATGGAAATTTAGAAATGAAATGATAATAATAAAAATTTAATTAAGACAAAAGTAATGTTCAAGATGAGTGAAATTGAGGAAATGAAAGATAGAACTTTCCATTTCTCTTGGCGAGCACAGTGCTCATTTATTTATAATACCTAGCAGATTGCTGTTGTTGTTAAGTGTCATCAAGTCGCCTGCAACTCATAGGGACCCTATATGTACAAAAGCTTTGAATCTTACTCAATCCTGAGCCAACCTTATTGTCAATGAGTCCAGCCATCTCATCGAGGGACTTCCCTTCTTGTGTTGTCCTTCTACTCTCCCAAGCATAAAGTCCCTCTCTAAGGACTGGTCTTTCCTTGCAATATGTCCAAAGTATGTCAGATGGAGTTTCAGAATCCTTGCCTCCAAGGCGGAGCTTCATTTCACCCTCTCCTGGATGAATGTGTTTGTCCTCTTAGCAGTGCATGGTATATTCAGTACTCTTCTCCAGCACTACAGCTCAAAGGTGTCAATTCTCTTTCTATCATCCCTAGACATTGTCCAGCTTTCTGACACATAGCATTTAACTGTGAACAGCATGGCCTGATCAGGCACAGCTTAGTCTCCAGGCTGACATCATTGTTCATAAGTACTCTAGAGAGGTCCCTGACAGCAGACTTTCCCTGTTCAGTTTGTCTTTTGATTTCTTAGCTTCTGGTACCAAGAGTGTTGATTGCAGCACCAAGCAAACTGTTAACAATTTCAATCTCTTCACCATCTATCATGGTGCTGCTAATCAGCCCCATGGTGAGAAACTTTATTTTCTTCATATTGAGCGTCAATCCATATTGAAGGCTGCAGTCCTTGACCTTCTACAGCAAGTGCATCAGGTCCTCCTCAGTTTCAGCAAGCAGGGTTGTGTCATCTGCATAATTCAGGTTGATGATGACTCTTTCTCCAATCCTAATGCCACATTTCTCTTCCTAGAGCCCAGACACCCAGATGACCTGTTCCACATATAGATTGAAAAGGTATGGAGATAGGATGGATCCCTGGCATACATCCTTCCCAGTTTTAAACAATGGAGTGTTTCCTTGCCCTGTTCTGATGACTGCTTCCTGGTCCAAGTATAGGTAGGTTTCGCATAAGCATAATCAAGTGTCTTGGGATTCCCATTCTTCTAGAGTTAGTCACAGTTTGTTGTGATTCACAGTCAAATGCCTTTGCATAGTCAATGAAGCACAGACTTCCCTCTGGTACTCTCTGCTTTAGATATTCAATAACCATTTATGGTCAACCATTGTAGTGACTGACTGGGCATCTTTGCATTTCTAAATCACAATGAAAACAGAAGCAAATGAAGATAGATATATATATATCCTAGTATATTAATGAAAAAGAATCTTTATAGCAGAGTAGCTACTCCTACAATGTATAGAAAAAAGAACAATGTGTCAAAAATGTTTCAAGAAATTCCTAGAGACAAAATATTGCTTTCTGTTCACTATTTAAGTCTCCATAAATGGAATACTGCCTATCACATTGAAGAAACTAAATTTCAGTGAATGAATGAGTGAATGCAATCATCGATACTATTATAACTATGTGAATTAACAACTGATATTAACTAATAAAGAACAGTGAAAGATTTTGCTGTAAAAACATCTATCACTGTTAACCACGAATTTTTTCTTATTTATTAATACTTATTTGAAGTAGACTACTTTTATTTGAGAAGAAATATATTAGTATCCATGAACTAATTTGGAAAGGAACATGACTTAAGGAACTGAAATTTAGGGGAATATCCATACGTGCAAAACAAACAAGCAGACACTCAGAAACATGAGATAGGAAAAGTTGGAGCACTCATGTCATATGAAGAAGACTAGGTACATTTACATATATACAGTTATTATAATGAAAGATTAACTATGATGGAAACTGATACATTATCATAGTCATTTATAATATACTGAAGTATGTCTATATATTACATATGTTGTTGTTGCTATTGAGTCATAGACGACTCATAGCGACCCTATGAAAAAAAGACCTGGACACTTGTATAACTGTCATCATTTCTCCAAGTTCATAGAGTTTCCGGAGGCAAGCTGTTTCGAAAGAGGATGCCACTCCTGCTTCCAAGCTGGTTTTAATCGGGGAGCTCCACCAAACACTATCCACCATAGGTAACCATTATCGAATCTGATACATCAGTGTCAGTGTTCAGTTTCACAACAACCACAAATTACCTCTGTACGACAGATGGAAAGACCAGTGCTATACCACTTAGAAGGTATATATATATATGTGTGTGTGTGTGTGTGTGTGTGTGTGTGT
>NW_006399757.1:19468873-19486681 GCF_000299155.1 Elephantulus edwardii | reverse complement strand
TGTGTGTGTGTGTGTGTGTGTGTGTGTGTGTGTGTGTGTGTGTGTATTTATTCCTTGTATTTAAAAGTCATTTGGGCCCAAGGGTCTCTTGTTATTTTGGAGGAACATTCATCTAAGTTGTACAGCACTCCTCTGTCAATTTGCTGCACTGAGGTAATCTGGGTTTGCTGTGATGCTGAACCTTATGCCACTGGGGGTCAAATTCTATAATGGTTACCCAGTTTAAGAGAGGTTTGGAAGCAGGAGTGACATCTACTTCCTAAACCACATGCCTCTGAAAATCCTATAAACTTGGAGAAACAAAGATCATTATAGAAAGGCTTCAGGCCTTTTGTTCATATGGTCACAATGAGTCATGCTTGACTCAATGCAATAAACAACAACATATATGCTTTAAAACTATCACTGGCTTAAAGGTAAGACCTTTTTTTCAAAAAAAAAGCAAAGGAGGTAAAAAGTTGTAATGCCAACCTCAAGGCACACGGCTTGAATCCATCAACCATTCTGCTGTAAAAAGATGCGGAATCTCCTCCCAGAAAACCTTCCGGAGGATGGGTATCTTCCAACTCAACAACACATAACACACAATACAGATGTTTTAATAGGATAGATAGATAGATGATAGATAGATAGATAGATAGATAGATAGATAGATAGATAGATAGACAGACATAGATATATATACACTAGATTAATAAGTATGGCATTTAATGTTATAATACAGAATTAATTAATTCATTAGCTTAAAATTCTCAAATACTATGTTACATATGTTGTTATTGTTGTTGTTGTTGTATACTGTAGAGTCAGAACTGATCCAGAAGTTTTCAAAGACAATTAATTGCGTGGGAGGAGCAGCAGGTGGATTTGAACCACCACTTGCCTTCAGGATGGCAGCACAGTTTCTTGCCACTAGGCTACCAATATTCCCAATGCTCCATATAGGATACTAATATTGCAAATTCTATGATAATGTATGTAATTATATATTTATTACATTTATGTGTGTTATGTACATGTACATCTTTTTTTTAACAATGTTAATGAGCATTTACAGAGATTTTGGATTTCCATTCATTCATTGCTGCACTTCTCTGCCTGCTCAGCCCTCCCCCCCACCCAGTTCACTCCTCTCTTTCAAAAGTAAAAGAAACACTCCCTCCCTGGGACACAATCCCCCCGCACCCCTCCCGCCGCCCCAAGTACATTCCACTATGCAATCTTAATTGTGGACTCTTGTGATAAACATAATACCCTATCATACATCGCTTTTAAATTATTCACTCCCTCATCTGTTTCAGTACATCTTAATTACATATGTATTACATATGTTAATATAATAGAACGTCTATAGAGAGCTAGAGGCTCTTGAAATAAAACCAAACATGGTGAGATAGTCAAGGTTTCCAGGTAAAACCTCTTTCAAAATATTTACTATTAGTTTAATATAAGAATTTAGTGACTTTAAAACACAACAAAATAAAATTCTTATTTCTAAGTCTTACTTTGTTAACATATTTCAAATCATTTTTAACTCAAACTACAAAAAAACTCTTTTGGCATGTTAGAGCGGCAGCACAAAAGAAGGGAGCCAGGCTAGGTGGCCAGCGAGCAACAGCACTCCAACACATGTCAGGGAGCCAGTCATGAGGCCCAGAGCACCATCTTCACCGATATCACCCAGACAAGGGACGGGATTGAGCCATCGTAGTAGGAGTAGGTTAGAGGCCTCCCTTTGCAGTCACCCATGGAGGTGAAGAGGAAAGGGAAATGGGAGAAGACCCAATACAAATTTATCTGTCAGTTTTTGTACTGGGAAAGCATCTTTTCATGCTGATGCTCTTGATAGCTTAGATATGTATAAATGCTTGTCTGCCAACTTCTCTCTTGGGTACAGCATTTGTCTGTCAAATGCTGTACTAAAGTGAGGTTCTCAGATAAAGATAGACTAGGCAAAAGGATTGGCCATTCACTTCTGAAACAATATGCCTTTGAAAACCCTATGAACAACAGAGCATGCTGAAACTATTATATATAGCTTTGCAGATTAAGCCATCATATTGGGAAACACAGAAATGAGACAGAATAGTTCAAGAAGTCACTAATAATTGGAAAGTAGAGCATATAAACTCTGAATGTAAGAAAAGTGGACATTTTAAAAAAGTAAATGGAACATGTAACAATTGACATACTAAGCATTGATGAGCTAAGATAAATTGGCATGGGTAATTTTAAATCAGATAATCATATGATGTACCATGCCAGGAATGAAAAAAAGAAAACCAACTGGACAGCTACCTGGCCAACTGACTGGAAGAGATCTATATTTATTCCTTTCTTATAAAAGGTTTTCGAATAGCATGTGGAAATTATTGAGCAATATCAGTTAATCACATGAAAACAAAATCTTGATGAAGATTATTCAAAAATAACTAGAATGGTACATTGACAAAGAACTGCCAGGAACACAAGATGTGTTAAAAAGAGGCCATGATACTAGGATATAATTTCTGATGTCAGATGGATTATAGCTGAAAGCAGAGTGTTCCAGAATGTTGTCCATTTGTGTTCTGTCGACTAAAGGCATTTGGCTATGTGGATCACAACACATTGAGAAGAATGGGAATTCAAGAATACTTAATTGTGCTCAAATGAATCCTCTACCTAGACCAGGAAGCTGTCTTCCAAACAGCAAGGGAACACTGCATGGTTCAAAATCAAGAAAGGAATGAATCATTAATGTATTCTTTCTCCATATCTTTCAATTTATATGCAGGACAGATCACTCAAGAGACTATACTTTATGAAGATGGATGTGGCATCAGGATTGTAGGAAGACTAATCAACTGAGTTGTGCAGATGACAGAATCTTGATCCTGATGAGGACTTGAAGCATTTGCTGCAGAAGGTCAAGAATAGCAACCTTCAATAAGGATTAAATATCAACAACAAAAAACAAAGGTCTTCATCACTGGGCCGATAGGCAATACGATGACAGATGGAGAAAACATTAAAATTGTTAACAATTTCATCTTGCTCAGTTGCACAATCAACACTCCTGGCATGTGCAGCCAAGAAATCAAAAAGATGAGTTGCATTGGGACAATCTGCTTTCAAGAACCTCTTCAAAGTGCTAAAGAGTAAAGATGTCAGTCTAGAGACAGAGGTGTTCCTGTTCTATACTATGATCTTCTTATTGCTTGCTATGCATCTGAGAGCTGGACAATGAATAAAGATGACAGAAGGATAATTTATGCCTTTAAGTTATGGTGCTGGCGATGAGTATTGAACATACCATGGACTACCAAGAGAACAGATCTGTCCTAGAGAGGGTGAAACCAGGTTGCTCCTTGGAGGCAAGGATTTTGATCCTCTCTCTCACACACTTTGGGCATGTTGCCTGGAGGAAGAGTCCTTAGAGAAGAACATCCTGCTTAGAAGAGTAGAGAGTTAGTGTTAAGAGATGAAGACCCTAGGTGAGACAGATTGACATAGTGACTGTGGCAATGAGTCAGATATGTCAGAAATGATGAGGTTGGCTCAAGAAAGGGCAAGATTCAGAGCCATTGTTTACAGAGACACTATGATTTGTTAGTCAACTTTACAGCATATAAAAATAATAACAATGTAGATGTGTGAGCTGTGTAAATTCTCCCCAATTAATACAATCATCTTAGGATGCCTATGAAAGCCAACATAGCTCAAGTTTTGTTATGCCTTTTAGAAAATATTCCCCAGCCATGTATATTTTTATTTATAGTACTATATGTTTGGAAGTAGAAGTAGCATCCACTTGCTAAACAACATGCCTCTGAAAACTCTATGAATTTTGAGAAACGATGATAGTTATAGAAAGGCTTCAGGGCTTTTGTTCATAGGGTCTCTATGAGTCATACTTGACTCGATGGGAACCAACAACAATGACAGTACTATATGTGACACCTTGGCTTGTTAACTCCCAGTAAAATGAAATGGAAAGAAGCTAGTTTTGCAGGAAAACAAGTAATGATGTGAACAACTTATTCCCATGTTTGTGTTATATATCCATTTACAGGCACCTATTTTAGATTCTTAAGATAAAGATAGTCCTTTGTTTTCTTCCAGCAGAGTTTCATACATGGGACTGAATGAAAGGTCTATTTTCAGGAGACTGTTTTTGCCATTGAAAACTCTGTCCTTTTCTGGAATTTGGTATATGATGCATTAGCAGGAGCCACAAGGATCACATTGTTTCACACCAAATAGCCTCTACACTTTGATTCATATATCACACATGTTCTGTTTCTTACATTTCTGTTTTCACACCCACTACCTAAGTGCAAAGGGATTTGAAGACAAGTACTACAGTTTTCTAACTTTCAGCTGCTTTGGTTGCACTGATGGGGGAAGTTATGGAACATGTAGAAAATAGAATCAAGATTAAGGAGATCATATTTCTGTTTTATGCCCTGTGATACAGTGAAGTTCACTGAGTAACAATTACTTGGAACATTCATTTCAACCATTTGCTTCAATGAAGACCTTTTAAATTGGCAAATGCAATAAAATAAAAGATTATTTATACTAGCGAAGAGAGAGGGAAAGGTATGACTCCACAGAATGATAAGGAAAGTGTGATTAACAATAAATAGTAGTCATATAAAAGTAATTGACAAGAAGTCTATATCTTTTAAAATTTGAAAGCAAAGAAGCTTAGTATAAATGAATCTAGAAATGTTCTTTATACTTTTTTTAATTTAAATTTTACTAATTTTACTGAACATTTACAGAGATTTTGGATTTCCATTCATTCATTGTTGTACTTTTCTCCCTGCCCACCCCCCCCCCCCCCCCAGTTCGCTCTTCTCTTTGAAAAGCAAAAGAAAAATTCCTTCATTGGTATACAATCCTCCCCACCCCCACCGAGTACACACCATTATGCAACCTTCATTCTGGACTCTTGTCATAACCATAATAATGTTCTCTATAAATTTCGATGCTTAATCATATGAATGAGTATTTTAATCTGTTTGAAAATGTACACAGTCTGCTAATGGGTCTTGAAATTTTCAGCAATTACACTGCGTAATTATCATGAGATTCTTTAAAATAAACTCAATAGATAACCTTTGAGAGTAAAGTCAGATTGCATTCATTTACCTTTTTATAAATGAATTTAAATAGGTGCCTGATCTTCAAATGAATGGTTAACAGATGTTCCACTCCCTGACTAAGGTTATACCCTTGAAATAATGGAATTAATTTTACAATAGAGGGGACTCTAGTGACTATCTAACTAAAACCTTTTATTTTATTGAGAGGGAAGTGAAGCCAGCAATATTATGGACTTGCTCAATGCCACATAGTAGTAACATGTGCATATCTATAGCTCAAGATTCTTGCTTTCTAAAGCAACACTTTCTCTGCTATACTTCATTTACCACTCAATCTGAAACCTTACAAATCTAAAATAAAGATAGATGGCAATTTTTCAGGGCATCCTTGTTGACAATCTTACTAATTCTCCAGGCTGCATGGAAAAAAAATTAAGTACCTGTTCTTAATTATTCTTCCATTTCTGTGTAACATTTTTGCATAATCATTTACTGATCACTTTGCAGCATGTGGAGTCAAACAACAAAAGCAGTATAATGCCAATGTTAATAAGATGAGGAGAGAAACTGAATAGAAAGGTGAGGGAGTGACTTACCCACAAATTAAATCAAGTTTATGGAGGAAGGAGTGAGAGAGTGGTTATTGCTGACAAGAGACCACAGTGCCTCAAACATTGGAGACACTTCATAAATATTTTTAAGATAAATGAATGGTTATAGTGTGGCTGGTAATAAAGAGGTGAACTCTTATTCAATCCTTTTTTTACTCTTCTATCATAGCTCTCAACTCTTTCTTAGCAACAGTTTCCCGTATAATAATCATCTGTCTACTGTATTGCTATATCATAGAAGCTTCAGCTTTCAAGTCTCCTCCTTAGGAATACTCTCTCTTCCTTTTATATTTATGAAGGCACTGTCTCACCAATGTTCTTTAGTTTTATCAAAGCTTTAAAGAACTGATTTAAAGCACTGGGCAGTAGGCTCTTGTCATTATGGTTGTTTGGTGCCTTTGAATTGGTGCCAATACATAGTAGACCAATGTACACAGAAAAAATGCCATTGGATCCGGAGGCAACCAAATTCTTCTTGTCAGTCATGTGATGAGGACCTTTGTTTTCTTGATGATGAGATGTAATCCACACCAAAAGCTGTAGTCCTAGATTTTATGCAGGAAGCATTTCATGTCTTCCTCACTTTCAGCAAGAAAAGTTGTGTCTTCTACTTAACACAGGTTGTTGATCAGTCTTCCTCCAATTCTGATGTCACATTTTGTTCATAGAGTCTGGCTTTGTGTTATTTGTTCAGCATACAGATTGAATAGGTATGGAGAAAGGATACAACCCTAACACAGACCATGTTGTTGTTGTTATTGTTGTGTGCTATCAAATCGAAACTGACCCATAGCTGATCCTCTAGGGGGTTTTCAGAGGCAGTTAATTGCACGGATGGAGACTGCCCAACCCAAAACAATGTAGAAATTCTGTACAGTAGAGTCCGTTCATAAGCTCCAAGAGGTTTCCCACAAATACATATAACCACTGAATACTTGGCAAGCAGGTAACTTTTTCTAGATGCTTTATCAAGGAGATTCAACAGATTTTTCAAAAGTATGCCCCAAACTGTCTTGCAAGTAAAAAGACTACGGAAATTTTCTATATAATGTTGTTGTTGTTATGTTGTTATGTGCCGTCGAGTCGCCTGCGACTCATAGTGACCCTATGTACAACAGCCCTAAACTCCGCTCTGTCCTGTGCCAGTCGCACTGTCTCTGACACTCCCATCCCAATTATCCCAGTCACTGAATCAGTCCACCTCATAGAGGGCCTTCCTCTCCTGCGCCGTCCCTCCACCCTCCCAAGCATGATGTCCCTCTCCAAGGACCGGTCTCTCCTCACTACATGTCCGAAGTAAGTTAGACGGAGCCTCAGAATCCTTGCCTCCAAGGAGCCACCCGGTTTAACCCTCTCCAGGACAAATCTGTTTGTTTTCCTAGCAGTCCATGGTATTCTCAATACTCTTCTCCAGCACCACAGCTCAAAGGCATCAGTTCTCCTTCTATCCTCCTTGGTCATTGTCCAACTCTCTGATGCATAACAGGTGATTGCGAAGACTATGGCCTGTATCAGACGCACCTTAGTCTCCAGAGAGACACCACTGCTCTTCAGCACTTTGGAGAGGTCCCTAACAGCAGACTTTCCCATGGCAATGCGCCTTTTAATTTCCTGGATGCTGGTGCCAAGACTGTTGACTACAGAGCCAAGCAAACTAAAGCTGTGTACAATCTCAATCTCTTCACCATCCATCCTGATGCTGCCGATTGGTCCAGTGGTGAGAATCTTTGTCTTCTTGACATTGAGCCTCAATCCATATTGTAGGCTGCAGTCCTTGACACTCTGCAGCAGGTGCTTCAGGTCCTCTTCAGTTTCAGCAAGCAAGGTTGTGTCATCCGCATAACGCAGATTGTTGATAAATCGTCCACCAATCCTGACCCCACATTTCTCCTCATAGAGCCCAGCCTCCCGGATAATCTGTTCTGCATATAGGTTGAAGAGGTATGGAGATAGGATGCATCCCTGGCGTACGCCCTTCCCAATTTTGAACCATGCAGTGTTCCCTTGCTCTGTTCTGACGACTGCCTCCTGGTCCAAGTATAAGTTTCGCATTAGAACGATCAAGTGTTCTGGGATTCCCATTCTTCTCAGAGTCAGCCACAGTTTGTTATGATCTACACAGTCAAATGCCTTTGCATAGTCAATGAGATGTTAGATGGATCTATATAATAGACATTTTTTAAAAACTTGGCTAAGTACTACCTTTAAATCAAATATTTGCATTTTGACACATATGTTTTTGTCAGTGAGCTGAGAACACATAATCTTAATGGAATTCAAAAAACTAATGCCTAATTTCTAACAGAGCATGCATAAATTCCGAGGATTTTAAAGGAAGTTTTTAAAAACAACCTCATTGCAATCACTGGAACAGACATTCTTTTACCTACAAATACACAAGAGATTAAAAAAGATTTAAAAAAAATAGAAAGCATTCATAATGTTTTACATACATCTCTACTTCAAGTCCTCAGCAGTATCCAAGAACAACTCCTGTGAAGAGATAACAGAGAGCTGAAGAAAACAATATTTAACTCTGCACCTCTGGAAATCTAGCATCATAGACACCTCTGTATCTTCCTTAATTTGGGGATTTGTTCTCTAAAAAGTAATATGCATTTTACTATATAGTCTTAGTACATCCATGACCCAAATAAAATTATCTTTTCATTTCATTAGATTCTTTCTTTGATTTAAAGATAACTGGAACAGATTATATAAAAATAAGACTTTATGTTTGCTTTTAGGTTTCTCCTCTGAATATTTTTTAAATAAAAAGTAGAAAAATAAGATTGAGTGCGTGTGTGTGTGTGTGTGTGTGTGTGAGAGAGAGAGAGAGAGAGAGTTCTGATTGATGTGTGGAGCAACCACTACAACTATGTACACTTCTCAGTTCCTCACAACAAACCGATACAGCACCATTTGGAAAGAATGAGCGCACTCCAGTCTGTCATAATCCCCCTTAGGAAAGAATTACTCTTTTCATGTTCTGTCTAATCTCAGGTTTGCTCTCAAAAGAAAGGTGAGTTATTTTTAAAATTAAATCATCTCAATGCCAGCAGATAGGAACTAAGTCATTGGGAAAATTATCAATGTGAAAGCAAACAGATTGAATCTAATCTTTGATAAATTCTGAGACCACAACCATTTTTTTTATCCATACCTTTTCTTCACACCACTAGTATGTCATTGCTCTTTTACTACTTTTTTAAAAAGCAGAAACCATAACATTTGCCATCTCTTTTTTGCTGTCTTTCTATCTTGGTGTCTAATCATATTTATGCTTCTTTCCTTTACCTTCTCCTTTCTTTTCATTTATTCCTTTGTATTTAGAATGAAGATAGATGAAATAATATCATAGAAAGAACGTGCAAAGCAAGTAGGATTTAATGGCACACCCTCTTGCTGAGCAAGTACAGTTAACTTTGCCTGTGCTGTTACCCTCCCTTATTCTAGACATTTCATAACCAAAGAAATTCTAAATAACTATGTGGGTGAATTCACAGGAGAAACTTGGGGGAAAGGAAATTACATACAGCAATTTATGCAAGATTATGCTAAAACAAAGAGTTATGTTCCTGATTCTTTCAAAGCACCAGAGCAATGGCCACATTCTGATAGACTAGCATACTCAAACTTAAAACATAAAGTAAAAAGAAAATAAATTGGAAAAGGCAACACATGTTAGGAACAGTATAAAATGCAGCTTGAACTAATAGATGTTTGAATCTATTTAGTTATGCCAAAAGGAAGCATATCTACAAAGCAAACCCCGCTTTCCTAAGACTACAATTTAGATGCATGACATACATAAGCAGATCGAATACTGACTTTCAATCACACTCTTGTGGCTTGTGGTTACTGATAATCCTTGTACATATGCAGAAATCATTGGAATATTTCAGTATTAATAAATAAACCTCATTTTTTAACCAAATGAAAAGTTTTCTATAATTTTCCCCAATATTTTCTATATATTGTTACTGCTCCAAATACCAAGATCTTGCCTGTTTCTTATTGATACAATTTGCTAGTATTTAAGACCTAGAAACAAACTTTATTATTAAACAAAATAATAGTGTAATCCAGGATAACTGGAATCTTGTTTTTCAAAAATCCAGTCTTCTTTTATGCACATCATAACTTCTGTAACATGCTCACCTTTCTGGAGATACATTTGAGGTTGATCAAGGTAGAAAAGGCTTTATAACAGGTCATTTCCTGTAACAACCATTTCTATTTGGATTTAGTCAAAAAACTCACATTAGTTTAACAGATCTTTACTTTTACCATCTCAACTTCAAGCTACAGACCATTCTTTTAGAAAATGCTACATTTCCTCAGAGAGACATGAAGGTTACATTTAGGACTGTTCCTATAGCCAGAATGATGTGTGACATGATTCTAGCATGCCACGTCAAGGCAGTGCACGGCATCTCAAACTCATTGTTGTCTCTAGAAAAACACAGTGACTGCAAATATTCCTTTTGTGGCTGTGCCAGAAAGAGTTCTTGGTACCTGTTCCTGCCCCAACTATTCATTCATGATCTATCAGATCACTCTTTGAATCCCAGCTTTACTGTAATATTCTGACCACAAAGAAGAAAGTGTCTCCAAAGGACTGTCATGTGGAGTTCACACACAAATGCTGCTCTGGTTATCAGATGTTGGTATTCTCACTGGGACCAATTTTCAATGCATCAAATGTTTCACAAGCATTCTCTGCAAGGCTGATCAATTGAAAAGTTGGTATCTCTTCCCTTGTGCTGTCCTTTTGCCATCACCCCCTAAAATTGCCATGCTCTATTATATAATACTTCCTTAGCCAGATTCCAAGAATTCTACAGGCTGTAATTTAATCCTAGGAAAACCAAAGGATATTGAATGATCTCAACTGTCTTAGCCAGAAATCTCTGATTTGGCTGCCCTTTGAAGTTTGCATCTGAAACTTTTTGATGTCTTAATATTGTTTTAGAAATTAGGGAGGAAAGTTGACTTTGTAAATCATTTTAGGATTGAAAAAATGACATTATGATGATGAATGGCACCAGGCTTTAAAAAAAAAGTTTTCCTGAATATTAAATTAATCACAAGCCAAGGCTGTCTAACATTAGCTTCTGATAACTTAGAGATCCTGTGGCATTCCAGATGCTCTCTGAAACAGAAATATTCTGTCTTTATTATGAGCACCTTTCCACATCTGCAATTCTGTTATACAATAAAGTCTTGTTCTTTTGTTGCAGCATTGCCCTGGTTCATTTTTTTTATTATTAATTTAAACCATGTGGGTAAAGGGTAATCCAGTAAGCCATAGGATTTCAGATCAGAGATTTCATATAATCACATGTAACATCAAACATCTGGTTATTTAGATGGATAGAGGGATGGGGGAGAATTAACAGGAGGAACTAAAGAATTGTCTGAATGAATAGATTTCAATTGTATCAAATTTCATTCACTTTAATTATTATACTTTATTCATGTGAATCCTTTAAAAAATGAACATTTACAACGGACATTTTTTAAAGAAAACACAACCCAACTGCACCAGGTATTTATAAAAGCTAAACACCTTTCAGTGAAGACATTTTGACTTATTAATATGTTATAAATTGATAGTGCAATATAAACATAATTTTATTACATCTACAAGTAGACTTAACAATCCATATAAAGAAAGCATAATCTATATGTTTTCTGAAAACATGAAATCACATGATTAACTATTTAACATAAAGCTTGTTTCAGAAACATTTCTTCTAAGAATGTAGATTCATTGTCGCTAAGAATACTCACATTACTTAATAATGCCTTTTTCTGTTTTATATTTTGTTTGTTTTTTTGCCAATCTTTCCATTTTTCCTATCTGCACTTTCACAGAAGTTTGGACTAAAAAGGAAGTTATGATGACACACAATTTAAGAAGTAATCTGTTGGTTTCTCTAAAATTTTTCTATTTTCCCAAGTTACTTAAAATTTCTTGACAATAAATAAGTTAATTATTTGAGTGCATAGTAAATGAGTAATTCTCACCTGAAATTTAGAAATGTGTCTGAAGTAGAAAAGTTCACAGAACTGTTTAAAAAACTAAAGTAATTCTTTTAATTACTTATAGTAGGTTAACACTGGTTCACATGAAATGTGATTGAGAATGATAAAAGATCCAGTGCTATACAAAACGGGGAAGTAGATACATCAGAAAAAAAGTTAGATTTCAAAAAGTATAAAGGTGCCTACTACAGCCTAAATAAATGTATTTCCAGTGAATAATGTGGATACTAAAGCATTTATTCCTGACAATTTGCCTGAATGGATGTTATTTGCATTCTGTAATCCAGATGTTGAGCCTTTTATTGCAGATGCCAGGTGTAGACATTCAAAAGGAAAAAAAAGAAAAGAAAAAACCCTAAAGATCAAAGAAACAAAGGTTGATCCTGCTGAAATGTTTAGCCACAAGTCATTCATATGACTAGAGACTTTTTGTTTCATGAGGTGTTTACACCCTTTGTTGTTAAAGCTATTTATTACCTTTGAAACTCTGTTCCCCTTCTTTTTCAGAATACTATAGATATTTTAATATTGTCTTAATATGTGATAAGGGAGAATCCATTTTGTCTATGAAAAATCATCATTACTATTACTAAAAAAAAAGAAATGAAATCAACATTTCAGGCTAAAACTAAAAACAGCTAAGGATTTTACATAGCAAAGTAGTAACCCAGGTTTGTGATGCAAACTCGATCGGTTTGGAAACAAAGACTAGTATAAAAGAGAAGAAAAGGTGGTGAGAGGCGGGGTAAAGTTCTACTAGCTCTAAATTCTACTTAGTTGGATAGATAACCACTGAGTCCGCTGGGAAATCTGAAAGCAGACACATGTACTAATCAGAGACTAGAAAACAGAGGAAGTACATTCAGAAAATGAAAAATTTCAATCAAGTAATAAGAGAGTCTAATGAGAGAATGAAAAAAAAATCCTTCAGATGAAGAATTTTCTGTCCCTTCACATCCTATCATCCCTGAAAGGGGCTTATATTATCTACTGATTAATTCAAACTTAGGCGAAGAATTCTTTTAGTCATTGGGGTACTTTTGGGAATCTGAAGACTCCTTTGTTTTCTGTTGTAGACTGTAAGACATATATTTTTCCAAAACTGGAATGTATTTTATATATGTATATGGAGCTCTGGTGGCCTAATGTCAAAGGACTGCTCTGCAATCCCGAAAGCATGTGTTTCAAAGCCACCAACTACTCCACTGGAGAAGGATGGGCAATATTCCCCTGTGCACTAAATTGCCTCTGAAAACCCACTGGAGGGTCAGCTATGAGTTGGTTCTAACTTTATGATGCACAACAACAACATATGTAGAATTGATGCCTTTTGAATTGTGGTGCTGGAAAAGAGTATTGAACATAACATGGACCTCCAAGAGAAGGCTGGTTGAAACCAAATTTCTCCTTGGAGGGAAGGGTTTTGAAGCTCCATCTCACATACTTTAGACGCTTGGCCAGGAGGGACCAGTCCTTGATGAAGGACTTGAAAGGATGGAGGGACAGCACAGAGGGGAAGATACTAGATAGGATGTATTGACACAGCTACTGGGGTAATGAGGTGTGTCAGAGTCAGTGAGAATGGTTGAGGATAGGTAGGGCAGGGTTCAGAGTTATTGTATTTAGGGTTACTATGAGTCAAAGGTGACTCAATGGCACATAACAACATTTTATATATTGTTGATTGTCATTGAGTTGAGCATGACTTGTGGCTACCCCATGAACAAAAGACCTGAAGCGCTTTGACAACCATCATTATTTATCAAAGTTCACAGAGTTTCCAAAGGCTAAAAGAAAATGGGAATGTTGTTGTTGTTGTTATGTACCTTAGAGCTGGAAATGACTAATAACTGACCCTCTGGTGAGTTTTCAGAGGTAGTTAATCCCAGGGGAGGAGACTGCCCATCCTTTTCCCACAGAGCAACCAGTGGCCTCCAACCTCTTGCGTTCAGGATTGCAACACAGCTTCTTGACACTAGGCCACGAGAGCTCCCGAAAATGAGAATAGAAAGGGGAGGGGGGGACCAAAACTCAAGGAGCTCTAAAAACTGATTGGCTGAACAGATTACCACTGAGTCTACAAGGAAATGTGAAAGGAAAAATGTGTACTAACCAGAGATAAGAAAATAAAACAAGTACATTCAGAAAAGATAGTTCATAGCAGAAGTATGAGTTAAACCTAGTGAAATTCTTAGATATTCAAAAACACATTATCTTCTATCCACTATTAGATGTCCTGCTTCCTATTCTAGCTTTCTAGTGGAAAAAAAGTATTTTGGTTAAAAATAAATTGTAGTAATTAATAACACATTTTTATATCAGCATAATAAATATGACATCGTAGGGAGGTCTGCTAATCTATTGAGTAGGGAGTTACACTTCTGATCCAAAGACAGGAGATTCAAATGCACAAGTTGCTCCATAGGAGAAACATGGACAATCTTCTCCAGTGTTACTTAAAGCCACTGAAAATCCACTACAGGATCAATGTGAGTCATTTCCCACTTCACAGCTCATAATCATGACAAAAAGAAATCAATCTACATAGAGCATTTAACTTTGGTGTCCCAATATTTACTAATTACTGAAAAATGGTGTTTTAACAAAAGCTTTAGGACAACGACAAATAAGAAAGTAGGAGGATGAGATCCTGCTGGACTCTTCCTTAATGAAATCTGATTGAAAATTGAGAGGCTGAGGGCATAATCTCTTTCTAAACCTCTCACGTTGCTGTGTTTATTTTACATTATAATAATTTTATTCAAAAATTAATTTATTCAGTAGTATAAATATAATCATATTTTGTACAAGTACATATGAACCATGATGATGACAATAAGAACTATTAACAAATACCTGATATGACATGTACTCTTCCAAGTGTTTGATTTATTCTCTCTCATTTGTCTTACACAACACAGATGGCCAACTGGTTATGATTTGCTGCAATAAATATCTTCATTTTACAGATGAAGATACTGAGGGTAAGTGATCTTTGCTCTTTGTCTAAGATCACTGGCTTGGTAAATACAGATCTAGTACTCAAACACAGGAAGTTTGAAAATATATACAAATCAAACTCGAACTCATTGCCATCAAATTGGAACCAACTCAAAAGTCTGTAAATCGAACTGGAGGAGATTATCCTTCTTCCTCCCACTAAACAGATACTAGACTTGAACCACTCATGTTGGAGATGGCAGTCTAACACCCTACCAACTAAGCCAGCAGAACTTCCCTGGTGTGTACAGTGTATACAAATTCACAGTGTTAAAAGTCCAAAACAATTATGCGATATCATCTCACCCCAGTAAGAATAGCAAAATTTAACAAAACAACAAACATCAGATGCTGGTGAGGTTGTGGAGAAACTGAAACCCTTATTCACTGTTGGTGGAAGTGTAAAATAGTGCAACCATTATGGAAGGCCATATGGTGTTTTCTCAAAAAGTTGCAAATAGAAATACCATTTGACCCAGCAATTCCACTACTGGAAATTTACCCTAAAGAAACCATAACTGCCACTCAAGCAGATATATGCACACCCATGTTTATTGCGGTTTTGTTTGTAATAGCAAAGAAGAGCTGGAAACAACCCAAGTGCCCATCAACAAATAAATGGATAGAGAAGCTCTGGTATATTCACACAATGGAATACTATGCAGCACTGAAGAACAAGGAACTCATGAAATATTACGCAAAATGGATGACCCTGGAGGACATTATGCTGAGTGAAATATCTCAATCACAAAAGGACAATTATTGCATAGAGCCACTGTTGTAAAATGGGCCTGACATCAGGATTAAAGGAAGACAGAAAAGGAGGGGAGAAATGATGTATATTGCATTGAAACAGATAAGGGAGAGAAGTGTTTGAAAGGGACATATGACGGGGCATTTTTGACCAGAGTGAAGGCTAAATAGTGGAGTGGACTTTGGGGGAGGGATTGCATAACAATGAAAGAGTTTTTCTTTTTCTTTTCAAGGAGAAGAGTGAATTGGGAGGTTGCAGAAGAGGGCAGGGAGAAAAGTGCAACAATGAATGACTGGAAACCCCAAGTCTCTGTAAACTTTCATTACAATTAATAAAAAAATAATATATTTGCATTTTGTAAATAAACTAATGTAAAATAGAATGTATATGAAAGATTGTATGAAACGATATAAATAAAAAATTGTATAAAACACAAAGTACATGCACAAACACAATGTATATGAATGACAAAAATATTGATTAAAAAAAGACATTTTTAGAACTAAAAAAAAAGTCCACACACTCTATAATACTTTATACAGAGTACAAGATAGAGGAATGAATATCATTTCATCACATAAAATGACAACTTTTCCAGTATTAACAGTCACCAAAGAAATACTGAATGTTCTCTGAAGCAAGACAAAACAATTCTCTGGAATGAAATTCTTCAGTACTTTAAGCATTAGCTCATGTTCAATCTGAATAAATTGAGTACCCAGCTGCACATAATATTGTTTTCTTTCCTTTCAAGTCAATAGAATATCTCTGGCCAATAGATCACAGCAATAGTAAATTTCAATCTCAATTAAATCCTCAGATATTAAAAAACCATATACCTCCTATTTATATTCTAGCTCCTACTTTCTTGTTAATTCATATCAAAATAAATAATTTTAGTTAAAAATAGCACAAGAACTAATTGATGCATTTTATATAATCATCATGGCAACACATAAACAACAATTTAAATGTCAGGTGTTCAAGTTACCCGATGCTGCATATAAAACTCCCCCAATTCATAACGAATTAAAGCAATATTCCATAGGCTGCCAAAAGAACAAACAAATCTATCTTGGAGGAAGTGCAACCTTGATGGTCCTTAGAGGTAAGAAAGTGAAAGTTCATCACATATGGATGCACTTTGGATATATGCACTCATAATTCATTATAAAACAAGCTTGGAAGCAGGAGTGGCATCCACTTCTGAAATAGCTTGCCTCTGGAAAACCTATGAACTTGGAGAAACAAAGAAAATTCTACAAGAGTTTAGGTCTTTCATTCATAGGGTCATTATGAGTCACTTATGACTCGACAGCATTTAACAAAGGAAAACAAGATTCATAGCAGACCAGTTATAAAAAGTGTGAGGTCAACAGTGTCCCAAATGTATGATTTACTGTATAATTCTATGATTTCCAACATCAGCAGTTTCTCCTTTGTTCACTTCTCTAACTCCTCTCTGTCTCTTGGGTTTGGAGATTTGATGAAAGGTCTCCCAGAAACTCAGAGCATCTGAGGAATGACTCACATGGCTGTAGGTGTTCAGGCTGGTTTTACTGAGACTGGTGAGCATTGTAGATCATAAGTTTTAGTGTAGCTGAAAACAGGCATCCCAAAAAGAAAGAGTTAATATTTATAATCCCATGAGATTATGTAAATTTACAGTAGAATGAGCTTGTATCTTACCCTAATCCTCTCTGCTTAAAACAATAAATACTTCAGGATACAATTATCAATTAATCATTGGCTAGGAAAGACATTTTGAAAGAGAAACCTTTGATACAACAACCTGTTGTCAGGAAGGGCCAGCCCTTGAAATAAAAAATTAGAATTAAAAAAAAACCAAACAGAAAACTAATTGTGCTGGCAAAAATATAGAAAGTCTACAAAGGAGTAAAACCCTCAACAAGGATTGAATTGACAGTCACTGCAAAAATGGACTTGAGCATGGTGGCATAAGGATCCAGTAGGGTAGGGCAATGTCACTCTGTTTTTCATAAAACAGCTTTGAATCCTAGTCAGCTTGAGGGCATCAAGCAACACTAGTCTATGAGTTTCCTGAAGTCAGTTGAACTTTCCTACCTAGGTGTCTTATTTTATTTTAGTTAGTATAAGTTGGGCTTGGAATCATCTAAGAGCTTCTTCACTCTCATGTCTCATGCCTAGGCTAGAGAGGACAAAGATGACTGGACATCAGAGCCTGATGATCTCATCATAATCAGATTTGTCACATATAAACTAGCCTAACTCAAAATAAGCATTTCTAACAAATTGTGGCTAACCTTGAGAAGAATGG
>NW_006399757.1:19459384-19468177 GCF_000299155.1 Elephantulus edwardii | reverse complement strand
CAGTTTCTTTTTGAAGGCAAGGATTTTGAAGCTCAAGCTCACATACTTTGGGAACATGGCCAAGAGGGACCAGTCCTTGGAGACAGACATCATACTCAGTAGGCTGGAGGGGCAGTGCAGGAGATGAAGATCCCAGATGAGATGGATTGACGTAAGAGCTGGGACAATGTGGGTAGGTGTGTTGGAGTCAATGAGACTGACTCAGGATAGGGCAGGCTTCAGAGCTATTATACATAGGGTCACTACGAGTTGCAGAAGACTCAATGCCATATAACGACAAAATTAAAAATTAGACATGCCAATCTCGTAAGACCACGATGCTATAACTGACACAGAAATAGTTGCCGTAGACTTTCTACCAATCAAATCAATCTCATAACTTATTTAGATTCAAGAGGTAGTATCAACCTTATTTCCCACCTTTTCTTCCCTACTAAACTACTGGCTGGAAAGGATCCTTAATTTTAATTTACCAAGTAAAAATTAACTTGCCAAATTTCTGAAAGAAGAAAAAGTATAATTAAATATGCTTAAATGTTGTTCGCAAAATTTATATCCTAGATACCCTGATAGCATAGCATAAAGCATGGATTGCTAACTGAAATATATGTAGTTCAAATCCACCAGCCACTCCTCAGGAGAAAGATGGGAAGTCTCCTTTCATACTGATTTGCAACCTGAGAAACCTGTTGAACTTTTACTCTGAGTCGATGGCACAGGCTTGGTTATATATGTTTATTTTTAGTACCTAACATTGGCCAATGACACAAATACAGTTACAGTCATGTAACTAGATGAAAGTTTGATAGATTATGTTATTTATGGATCATCCTTTCTACTAAGCTCAGATAAATGGTCAAAGATACCAAGATCCATGATTATAGGGCAGAAAATGGCAATTCTTCTAAGATACTTAAGATTATTTTTTTAAAAATAAGGAGTTATGACAGACTGTCTAGCAAATAATATGTTACTTTCAAATGACTTTATAATGATAGTAGCAATTTTCATACACTTCGATGGGAGAATTTATCTTTCCATAAGTATTTTTTAATGACTATTTAAACAATATATCCACACAGAGTATAAACCATGCGATAATGACTTGTTCCAGTTCATTAGTAATCTGTGATAGAATCAGTGGCCCCTTAATCTAAGATTAAAAGATTTCTTCCTATGGTCTTTAATTTAAATATCCAGGGAGAGACATAGGCTCTGAGTCTTTAAAGTTACATATCTGTAGCTAGAATATATGAATTTAATGTTTAACAGTCCTGTTTTAAGGTGGCGGGGGTATCTATAGCCAAGTACATAGCAAAAGTTATGGGAAGTTGTTTATAACAGTAAGAAGTTAGGAAAAGATTTTGATGCACACATGGATTTAATTTTTAGAAGGTCCCATGCATGAATTTTATCCTCTTTAGATTGTGAATTTCTGGTTGTATTTGGCAGTCTCTTTATACTTTGAACTAGCACATCTAATCTTGATCTCTGTTTTTGTCTCTTATGAACGTTATGGTTTGGGGATTTACTCCCAGTTCTCTGATTCACCTTGAGTTGATTTTTGTGTATGGTGTGAGATGTGGATCCTGTTTCAGCTTTCTGCAGGTGAAAGCCCAGTTTTGCCAGCATCTTTTGTTTAAGAGGTTATCACTTCCCCATTTGATAGCTTTGATTTCCTAGTCTTCTAACAAACGTTTACAGAATACTCATGGGCCTCCACAAGAAAAAGACTGATAAACCACTTACAAAATGTGCAAAAGACATGGAAAGAATTTTCAAAGAGGAAGATATTCAAATGACAAACATATGAAGAAAGGTCCAAATCACTGGCAATAAGAGAGATGCAAATCAAATCCACAATAACGTATCTAACAAACATTTACAGAATACTCATGGGCCTCCACAAGAAAAAGACTGATAAACCACTTACAAAATGTGCAAAAGACATGGAAAGAATTTTCAAAGAGGAAGATATTCAAATGACAAACATATGAAGAAAGGTCCAAATCACTGGCAATAAGAGAGATGCAAATCAAATCCACAATAACGTATCATCTAACTCCAGTAACAGTGGCAAAGCTTAACAGAGCAGCAAGTAATAAATGTTGGAGAGGATATAGTAAAAAAGGAACTCTTATACATTGTTGGTGGAATTGTAAAATGGTACAACCACTCTGGAAGGCAGTTTGGTGCTTCCTCAAAAAGCTGAACATAAAATTCCATATGACCTAGCTATTCCACTACTTGGAATATATCCTGAGAAAATGAGAACTGAGGCACAAACTGAGATTTTTTTTTTACCAATGTTCATAGCAGCATTGTTCGCCATCACAAGAACATGGAAACAGCTCAAATGTCCCACCACAAATGAATGGATTGAGAAATTATGATACATTCACATAATGGAATACTATGCAGCATGCAGAAGCAATGATTTTGTAAATTATTACCTAACTTGGGAGAGACTGGAAAACATTATGCTGAATGAACTAACTCAGTCCCACAAGGATAAATATTGTATAAAGACATTATTATAGAATGAGTATAAGGATCCAAGAGGGGTGGGAGAGGGTGGAAGCAGAAGAATGAGGATGTGCAGGGGGAGGGAGGGATTAATCATGGGGTTGTACAATTTGATGGGGGGGTTGAGGGAAATTGAAAGAATTTGTCCTTGAAAACAATGTATTCTAATATTTTAAATAAACTAGTAGGAAAAAAGTTAGGAAAAGAGAAAGATAAAGCACGTAAATTGACAATATAAACTATGATGCAGAAACAGGAAAAAAATCTTACAAATATAGAAAAACCAAGCAGTATGGTAGAAAAAATACCCTAAGAAATAAAATTAGATATACATCAAAATATTATTTGGGTAAGTTAATGAAATATTAAATAAAAGCACATGCTTCTCACAGGAATAAAAACAACTTCTTAACCATAACCAAACACTTTAAGGAAATGAGTCCTGGGTCTATGTGTGCAGGAGCATAGATACAGGAAATATCAAGGGTAACTGGCATAACATAGTTCACAAACTCAATGTTCTACATTCTGCTTTGATGACTTGTTAAAATGCTGTTGAGTCGCCTGTGACTCATAGCAACCAAATGTACAACAGCTCTGAACTCCGTTCACTCCTGAGCCAATTTCACCATCTCTGACACATCTACCTCCATTACCCTAGTCACTGAATCAATTCATCTCATCAAGGGTCTTCCCCTTCTGCACTGTCCTTCCATCCTCCCAAGCATCATGTCTCTCTCCCAGGTCAGCTTCAATGAGTAGAAAGATTTTTATTTAAAGCCTGTGAGTGATCATTTAAATTCAGCTTCTGAGTTCCCCTTTTTTAAAGGTCCCGCTTCAGGCCAAAAAGACAGAAGAAAATCAAAGCACTAATGGACCAGGTGAAACTCCTGCATTCATGACCCTGAAACCTTAAGAGTCATATGATTCCCAAACAGTTCTAAAAAGACACAATAGAAGGTCACTGATAGAGTCAAAAGGCACACAAAGTTATATAAACTGCTTAACTATAATGAAATTCTCTGAAGGAATGAGTCCTAGAGCTTCAATAAAATAGACTTTAAACATAGGGGATATCAAAATCAATTGGCATAAAGTTCTTCATCACACTTTAATGAATAGAGACTGAGGTCTCATAGACCTGTGAGCAAGCACCTAACAAGCAGCTTTTGGTCTGTATGGAACAAAACAGAAAAAGACAGCAGAATGTGTAAAAACAATTTACCCAAAGAACTAATGGAACACTCAAACCTCAACTTCAATGACCTGAATACTGGAAGAAGTAGATGGTGCCTTGCTACCATTGCTGACTATAGTAGAAAGAACCAGATAAAACAGGCAAAGAAAAAAAAGTGTAGAAAATAAACAACCTCAAGCACATAAATGTGGCCAAGTTTACTGGTCTGTAGAAAGTAGCAAAATAAGAGTGTCACCCTTACTCACAATTTGAATGTGGAACAGACGTCACTTCAGTGGCACAACTTTCAGCCAAATGAGAGTCCTAGAAGGTGAACAGTAACACTTACCGCTGGAATAGTCAATCGTATAATATCAAAGCGTGCCCATGGATACGGCTTGGATGTCAGAAAGACATTGTTGTTAGGTGCTGTCAAGTCGAGTATGAGTCACAGCAACCCTATGAACAATGAATCTTAACCCTGTCTTTCCTGGGCCATCATCACACTTCCTGACACACTAGACACTAGCAGTCACCTTTTCAATCCACCTGCTTGAGGCTCTTCCTCTCCTTCACTGACCCTCCGCCCTTCCAAGTACCATGTCCTTCTCCAAGGAACAGCTCTTCCTAGAAATAAGTTCAAAATATGTGAGGCAACGCTTCCTCATCCTTGCCTTCAAAGAATATTCTGGCTTCCCCCTCTCCAAGACATATTTATTTATTCTTTATTCATTTATTTGTTCTTACTTCTTTATTCAGAAAGGGGTAGGATAGAAGGCTTAATAGAAATGAGAACTATAGGGATAAAGAGGGAAGAAAGCAGTTGCAATGTGAATATTATAATTAATGTCATAAAACAAAATGTATATGAATATTTTAATGGAAAATCAATTTATTATGTAAAATTCCATTCAAATCACAAATATCAGGAAGAAAATTTGAAAATTTCCCCGACAGAGAGGAAGAAAAACGTGGAATGATTTTTTTTATATATAAAAACTGGGCTTGCTGATCTGAAAATAAACAAGTGAAACTGGTGAAAAATACTAGTGGAACCAGAAAGGATGACATTTATTACCCTATATTCCCTGAGCTGAAATCACCTCTGTGACTCAATTTTCAGTCAAACTATTGTCATTCGTTTTTAGGTGCTCCTGAATTGACTATGACTCACAGAGGCCCTATGAATAAGATTGGAACTTTGTCCTATCCTATCCTGATCTTTGTTATGCTCAAGTTCACTGTCACAGTACAGTGTCAATCCACCCTCTTTACCTGTCCTTAACTTTCCCATTTGGATGGAGGCTATTTTCTAAAGACTGGCCTCTCCTGATAGCATGCCCAAAGTATGTGAGATGAAGTTTCATCATTCTTGCTTCTTTTTTAAAAAAATGTTTAGCATTATTACTAATTTTAATGAAAATTTACAGAGACTTTGGATTTCCATTCATTCATTGTTGCACTTTTCTCCCTGCCCCAGTTCGCTCTTCTCTTTGAAAAGTAAAAAGAAAAATTTTTTCATTGTTATACAATCCCTCCCCCAGGTCCACTCCACTATTAAGCTTTCCTTCCGGACTCCTGTCATGACAATAATACTGAATCACATATCCCTTTTAAACAGTTTTCTCCCTCATGTTTCAATGCAGTATACATTATTCATTCTATCTTTCACAGTCTTCCTCTAACCCCAATGTCAGTGGCACTATGTAGTATTTGTCCTTTTGTGACTGAGGTATTTCACTTAGCATAATGTCCTCCAGGTTCACCCATTTTGAGTAATATTGCATGAGTTCCTTGTTTTTCAATGCAGTATAGTATTCCATTGTGTGGATATACCACAGCTTCTCTATCCATTTGTTTGTTGATGGGCACTTTCCAACTCTTTGCTATTGTGAACAAAGCCACAATAAACATGGGTGTGCATATATCCACTTGGGTAGTATTTATGGTTTCTTTGGGGTATATTCCCAGTAGTGGAATTGCTGGGTCAAATGGTATTTCTATTTGCAACTTTTTAAGAAAGTGCCATACTGCTTTCCATAGTGATTGTACCATTTTACACTCCTACCAAGAGTGAATAAGGGTTCCAGTTTCTCCATAACCTCACCAGCATTTGTTGCTTGCTGTTCTGTTAAATTTTGCAATTCTTACTGGGTTGAGATGATATCTCACAGTCGCTTTGATTTGCATCTCTCTTAAAGCTACAGATTTTGAACATTTCTTCATGTGTTTGTTTGCCATCTGAACGGACTATAAATTTCATTAAAGAAAAGCTTGGAAGAACTCTAGATGTCCTAATACACAACATCAACAGTCCTCCAAGCATCCTGAAAAATCTACAGCCAGAAGAAGATAAAAATAGATTAATGGAACCTTCTAAAAATCAAATCCCTATGTACATCCAAAAACTTCTCCAACAAAGTACAAAGGGAAACCACAGACTGGGGAAAAAGTATTTGGAAATGACATGTCAGATAAAGGACTTATATCTAGAATTCATAAAACACTAGAAACCACAACAAGATAAAGGTAAACGATCCAATTCAAAAACAGACACTTCACCAAAGAAGACATTCAGATGGCAAACAAACACATTCTTCTAAGAAGCATCTGATTGCACTTCCTCTAAGACAGATTTGTTTTTTCGGCAGTACAAGGTTTAGCCAATACTCTTCATCATCGTCATAATTCAAAGGCATCAATTCTTCTTTGGTCTTCTTTATTCATTGTCCAACTTTCAGATGTGTAGGTATCAATTCAGAATACCTTGGTTTGGATCAGACAGACCTTAATCTTAAAACTGACACTTCTTTACCACTTTGGAAGGGCTCTTGGTAGCAGATTTTCCTAATGAAATACATCGTATTTCTAGACTACTGCTACTATTGGTGTTGATATGGATCCAAATGAAATAACATTGTTGACAACTTCAATCTTTTCTGCATCTATCATGATATTGCCAATTGGTCCAGTGGTGAGGTGAGGACTTCTGTTTTCTCAGTATTGAAATACAATTCATATTGAAATCTGTAGTCTTGGCTCTTCTGCAATAAGTGCTTTAAGTATTATTGAGTTTCTGCAAGCAAGGTTATATTATCTACACAACACAGGTTGTTTATGAGTTTTCCTTCAATCCTGATTCACAAGATAATACTGTAGGGTTTAAAATCAGGAAAGATGTGCATCAGAGTTATATCCTTTTCATATACCTTTTCAATCTCAACGCTAATCTGATAATTTGAAAAACTGGATTATATGAAGAAGAAGGTGACATCAAGATTAGAGAACTGGGTCAATAGAAAAATCTTCAAAGTCAATAATATAAGGAAGGAATATACTTATTAGAATGATCAACTATAAAAGATAAAAAATGCAGTGTTTGCCCAGAAATAATGGTCAGAAGGCATGAGAGGACTAAAAAGAAGGACAAACAGAAACACAAAATACAGGCAGAAAGTGGAAAGAGTATTAGCACATTATAAGGACTACAATCATTGTCAAAAACAATATTTATATGAGTTATTGGTACAGAAAATTAAAACTAAAAAAAAAATAAAAATAAAACAGTAACAAAAATGAAATAAATACAAATGGAAAGATTGTTTCCTCACACAAACAATAAAGTTGCCATGGCAGCACCAGTCAAGAAATTAAAAGTTGTGTTTGTTGCATTAGGCAAATTTGCCAATGACCTCTTCTATGTGCTAAAAACCAAAGATGTCAGTGCACCTGATCCCAACCAGTGTGATCCCACATTGCTCCACATGCATGTGAAAGTTGAGTGATGAATAAAGAAAACTAAAGAAGAATTGATATTTGTGAACTACAGTGTTGGCAAAGAATACTAAATATATTGTGGACTGACAAAAGAACAAAATGATTTTTCAATATTGTTATAGCCCTTTCAGTGTTCAGAATACTGAGTTATTACAAGAGTTAGTGGATTTACTTATCTTGGATAGATATTATTTTGGACCTGCTATACTTTGATTTTGCCAATTCCTTCAGAGAAATTGGAACTTCCTCCTTCATCACCATAGGCTCTTGCTCATATGTTATTTCATGAAATTCTTCTGGGCCAGCCTCCGTGTACTCCTTCCATCTTCTCTTTGATACTTCCTGGATCATTTAACATTCTACCCAAAGTATCCTTAAGTATTGCCACCCATGGCTTGAGTTTGTTTTTCAGCTTCTTCAGCTTAAGAAATGCTGACCGAGTTCGGCCCTTTTGATTTTCTGACTCCAGCTCTCTGCACATTTCATTAAAGTATCTTGCATTGTCGTCCAGGCTGCCTTTTGAAATTTTCTGTTCAGCTCTTTGATTTCTTGGTTTCTTCCTTTAGCTTTGGCTTTTGGCAAAAAACAAGGCTCCAGGAGTTGATGGCATGCCAATTGAATTATTTCAACAAACAGGCATTGCCCTAGATGTGCTCACTAAGTTGTGCCAAGAAATCTGGAGGACAGCCAGCTGACCAACTGACTGGAAAAGAATGATATTTGTTCCCATTCCAAAGAAAGGTGACCCAAGAGAGTGCAGAAATTATCGAACAATATCATTAATATCATATGCAAGCAAGATTCTGCTGAAAATTCTCCAAAAATGTTTGGAACAATATGTCATCAGAGAACTGCCAGATATGAAGGCTGGATTTAGAAGAGGTCGTGTTACTAGGAATATTGTAGCTAATGTTAGATGGATCGTGGCAGAAAACAGAGAATACCAGGAGAATGTCTATCTGTGCTTCATTGACTATACAAAGACTTGACTGAGTGGATCACAATAAGCTGTGGTTGACACTGAGAAGAATGGGAATTCCAGAACATTTGATTGTACTAATGTAAACGCTATACTTGGACCAAGAGGCAGTCATCACAACAGAGCAAAGAGACACTACATGGTTCAAAATCAAGAAAGGAGTCCATCAGGGATTTATTCTGTCTCCATACCTTTCAATCTGTATTCAGAACAGATCATCTGAGACGCTGAGCTGCACAAGGAGGAACGTGGCATCAGGATTGGTGGAAGAGTCATCAACAACCTGCATTATGCAGATGACACAACCCTGCTTGCTGAAACTGAGGAGGACCTG
>NW_006399757.1:19457002-19458754 GCF_000299155.1 Elephantulus edwardii | reverse complement strand
ATGGATCGATTCTGTGACTGGAGCGGTGGGAATAAGTGCATTTGAGATGGTGAGGTTGGCACAGGATAGAACAGCATTTAGAGCTCTTATACATAGGGTCGCTATGAGTCACAAGCGACTCGATGGCACATAACAACAACAACACACTTTGATTTTAATGTTATATCAATTTCTTTAAAATAGATTAACAGTCATAATGTAGATGGGAATGTTAGAGAAAATAATTCTTTGTCCTTAATTATTTGAAAACATGTAAGCAAACTTTAAAAAGTTTGAGTATGTAAATTTACCTTTTCAACTTTCAATTTTCTGAAATTTATGTCAAGATCAAGTGTATCTTAAGAAACTTTAATATCCAAACTAAGATGTACAGTAAGTACAAATGGAACACTGGATTTTTAAGACTTACTGCAACATAAAGGAAAATCTCTTATTAATATTTTTTTAACTGATTGCAGCAAATAAAGTTAACTATTGATGGATTGACTCGGTGACTGGGGTAATCGGGATGGGTGTGTCAGAGGCAGTGCGGTTGGTGCAGGATAGAGCAGGTTTAGGGCTGTTGTGCATAGAGTCGCTGTGAGTCGCAAACGACTTGACAGCACATAACAACAACATTGAAGTTTATTTCATTTTCTCATTTTTACTTTATGCAACAGCTAAGCACGCAGTTGCTAACCAAAAGTTGGGCAGTTTGATCTTACCCAGTGGCTGACTGAGAGGAAGACCTAGCAAGCTGTTTCCATAAAGAGTACAGCTCTTTGGTAGTTCTAGTCTATCACATAAAGATGCTCTGAGTCAGACTTGGTGGCAATTAACAACATCATGTGGCTATGAGCCAGCCATCAAGTTACCGTATCTGAATGCAAAATATGGTGCCCATATCCAGAAAGCTTGTGTAAGTTGATTATTAGGTCCAGAGGAAGCCTGGAGATTAATAAAAGGCTATGTGCCTCAGGTATATGTCCGCCACCTTTAATATTCTCAAATACCCACTGCTGACTGGTTGTGTAGCAGAAGCAGCATAAAAAATAAAATCCCAACAGTTAGAACAGAAGCCTCTTTTATCCTGTAATGTCCCTCAAGTGACCATTATTGAAACTTTGCTGTCATATTCACTATATGAGAGAAATGTACAAAGAATCCATCTTGTACAACCATATATGGATATGTCAAAAAAGCAGTGATTATTTCTTTATCTCTGAGACAGTGTCACCTCTGACCAAACACTCTGTCTGCATCCATCCCTAGACTAGCAAAGACACCATCTCCAAGCAAGCAAACTGTCCTAGCCTCCTGTGAGGTCAGCAGAAATTCTGTCCCAGCTGGGTGTACCACATCCTTGACACAACCTAGACAAGAGGAAGTGAGACATATGACAAATCTTAGGACCTGAGATACCACTCAGTGGAGCAGAAACACTAACTTGACTGGATCCTCCAACTCCAGCCTGCTGCTGGTCTGGTAGATACTGTCACACATGGGTCGGTTTGTGTTCTATTTTCAATAGCATGCACATTTGTTTTATACTTTACTATCATGTCACTTTACTGTCTTGTCACTTAGTGACTGGAGTGCAAAGGCTGAAAACAGAAAAGAAGGAATGGAAGTTGGAAAATATGGCTTTGGTAACAGAGATGAGGCTGGAGATTGTAAAACAGAATTTTATACAATGAAATATTCATTGCAAATATATTTTTTAAAAAAATTATAAGTGGTAACTATACACATGGATCTAATCTGATGGACTAC
>NW_006399757.1:19450073-19455857 GCF_000299155.1 Elephantulus edwardii | reverse complement strand
GAAGGGTTATACGGAGTGACTGTATCAGAAGGAATTTGCTGACACAGAAGAAATTCATTAAACAACCTATGAGCAAGAACCTGTGGTGATGAAGGAGGAAGTTCAAGCTGCTCTGAAAGAATTGGCCAAAAACAAGGCTCAAGGAGTTAACAGCATACCAATTGACATATTCCAACAAGCAGATGCTGCCCTGGATGAGCTCACTAAGTTGTGTCAAGAAATATGGAACACAGTCACCTGGCCAACTGACTGGAAGAGATCAATATTTGTTATCATTCCAAAGAATGGTGATCCAACAGAGTGCAAAAATTATTGAACAATATCATTAATATCACATGCAAGCAAGATTCTACTAAAAATTATCCAAAAACGACTGGAGCAACATGTCAACAGAGAAATGCCAGATGTTCAGGCTGGATTTAGAAGAGGCCATGGTTCTAGGGATATTAAAGCTAATGTTAGATGGATCTTAGCAGAAACCAGAGAGTGACTGCGTGGATCACAACAAACTGTGGCTGACTCTGAGAAGAATGGAAATCCCAGACATTTGATTGTACTTATGAGAAATCTATACTTGAACCAAGAGGCAGTCATCAAAACAGAGCAAAGAGACACTGCATGGTTCAAAATCAGGAAGGGTGTCCGCAGACTTTAGATTCATTATTTCTCTGTGAAGAGTTGAAAAATAAGCTCCATATCAGCAGTCAAAACAAGACTGGGGACTAACTGTGGAAAAGACCATCAATTACTCAAGTTGTTGTTGTTGTTGTTATGTGCCGACGAGTCGCCTGCGACTCATAGCGACCCTATGTACAACAGCCCTAAACTCCAATCTGTCCTGTGCCAGTCGCACTGTCTCTGACACTCCCATCCCAATTATCCCAGTCACTGAATCAATCCACCTCAAAGTACAAGTTCAAATTTAAGCTAATTAATAATAACCAAAATATAACTTTGATTTTATTTCGCATTAATTTAAAAACCACATCAATAATAGATTTGAGACCCTGAACATTAATTACAAGGTAAGTTGTAGGATGATATCAATGATGCCATCCATGAATAATGCAAAGGGTCATTAAAAAAGGCAAGAAAGAAAGAAAGAAAAGACCAAAATATATATCAGAACAGACTCTAAAGCTTGCATTAGAACATGATGAAGGCAAAACAAGGGATAAATGCTGAGGTAAGAACTGAACAAAAGATTTAACAAGGAGACAAAGCAAAATGTTACGACAAATATGCAAAATTCTGGAGCCAAAAAACCAAAAGGAAGAATATACTTGGTATTTCTCAAGCTAAAAGCAGTGAAGAACAAACTCAAGCTTCCATTTACAATACTGAAAGACTCTATGAACAAAATATTGATTGATGCAAAAGGCATCAAAAGAAGATAGGAAAAAAATACAGTCACTGTACCAAAATTGGTCAACATTGAACTATTTCAATATACCTCATATGATCAAGAACCAATGTTGATTTAAAAAGTTCAAGTTGCACTAAAGACATTTGCAAAATAATAATGTCATAGGAATGTATAGAGATAATTAGTTGCAGAGTTTCATAAAACAGACACAATCCCAGACTTAATTAGAATATGCCAAGAAATTTAGAAGGCAGCAACCCAGATAACTGACTCAAAGAGATATATATTTTTATTTATTTCCATTCCCAAGGAGGCAGATAATCCAACATAATGTGAAAATTATTACTCCCATGTTGTTGTGGTTGTGTGCTGTCGAGTCTCCTGTGACTCATAGTGACCCTATGTACAACAGCCCTAAACTCTACCCTATCCTGTGCCAATCTCACCATCTGCAACACACCTACCCCCATTATCCCAGTCATGGAATCAATCCATCTCATCGAGGGTCTTCCTTTCCTGCACTGTCCCTCCACCTTCCCAAGCATGACATCCCTCTCCAAGGACTGGTCCCTCCTTGCAACATATCCAAAGTATGTCAGACAAAGCTTCAGAATCCTTGCCTCCAAAGAGCAGCCCTGGCTTCACCGTCTCTAGGACAAATCTTTCTGTTTACCTAGCAGTCCATGGTATATTCAATACTTTTCTCCAACATCACAGCTCAAAGGCATCAATTCTCCTATCATTTCTAGTCATTGTCCAGCTCTCTGATGCATAGCAAGTTATTGCAAAGACCATGGCATGTATAAGGCACACCTTAGTCTCCAGACTGATGTCTTTGCACTTCAGCACTTTAGAGAAGTCTCTAACCACAGACTTTCCCATCGCAATACGTCTTTTAATTTCCTGGCTGCTGGTGCCAAGAGTGTTAAATCTTTTTTTTTAATTTTTTTAAATATTTTATTATATTTGTGTGTATACCATCAAATCAGATCTGACTAGTACAGGAGGAGATTACCCCTCCTTCTCCAGCATTTGAACCATGTTCCTCTGGGACTACAGTGCAGCTTCTTGCCACTAGGTCACCCGAGCTCCCTAAGAGTGTTAAATCTTAATGAAGATTATCCAAAAACAGCTTGAACAATAGTATATCAACAGGAAGCTGCAGAAATTCAGGCTGAATTCAGAAGATGCCACAGAAGGTGAGCTATTTTTACTGAAGTCTGATGGATCTTGATTGAAAGTAGACAATACCAAAAAGATGTTTATATGTATTTTATTGACTATATAAAGGCATTTTACTTTGTGAATTACAACAAATTATGGATAGCATGGAGAAGAATGGAAATAACAAAGAAAACTTGATTGTGCTCACGGAAAACCCATACACAAATGAAGAACTAGTGGTCCAAACAGAACACAGGGACACTGTATCAAGTCAAGAACAAGCCATAGTGGCCTTATGAAAGATCTCAACAAGGTGGATTGACAGTGACTCTAACAATGGGGTCAAATATATCAGAGATTGTGAGGATGGAGCAGGATAAGGCAAGATTTAGATCAGTTATGCGCCGTCACTGTGAGTAATAGGGGGCTCGATGGCATCTAACATCTCAAGAATGGTCTTACTCTTTTTTCACTAAATCTCAGTTTTTCAAAGCATAATATTCTTCTCCAGGGATTACCTGCTTCTGATAACATAACCATCTTTCCTTCTCACCATTCTTCTAAGAAGCATTCTGGCTGTATCCAAGAAGTGTTTGTTTATAATTTTGGCAGTCCATGGTATGTTCAATATTTCTGATCCTATACTTTATAGTAAAATATAAACAAACATCTGCTTATAATTATATTCTATGAGAAAAGGAATAATCATTAAGGGTTATTAAGAACTTTGCCATCAATTTTTTATAATTAAACATAGTCTCACTGACGATTGTTAAGAAAATAATAGTACTGTCTGAAAGAACAGAAAAATTACAATTATATTTATTTCATTTTTGTTAGAAGAATATGTATATACTATGACTTTTTATCAAAATTCCTAATTTTACACTAAGTGGCCTAAGTACAATGATGTGTGTCTTTTTCAAGAAAATAATTCTTTGTATAAATTTTAGTGCATTAAAGATCACAATATTAAGCAAAAACAATAATCATTGAGTAGCAAAGAAAGAGAATTTTCCAGCAATATAAATTTCAATGCCCTCTAATTATAATTTCTGTCATGCAAGAACCAGGATATTAAGCCATCAAAAAATAATCCAAGGGAAAACTGCTGATTTCATGTATTTTGGAATGAATATAGCCCTAAAAATATGTTTTTGAAAGTTTATTTAGTATTATATAACTAGTGGGGTTATGTGGTTTTCATATTTTCTAGTCTATTTACTAAAATCATTGGTCCTACATTTAATTGCTCACCACACAGAAAGAGGTTTTCCAAACTTTCAAAATAATGGAATCATATTAAATTCTATGGAAGCTCAGGATGAAATTTGTTTCAGATTTCATAAGAATGATAAATACAGTTAAGAGATTTTAAAATGAAAAGCTTTAAATGACAATATGTGATTCATTAAAAATATATATCAGTTGAAAACTATGATAGAAGGACATTTAAACAATTGATAGAGTGAGATAATAAGCTACATTCCAGAATACTAGAGGAACTCTGAAGAGATAATTGTTGAGCACTAAGCTACTGAACAAAATGTGAGCTGAGCAGTTCAAAGCCACCAGCTGCTCCTCAGGAGAGAGATACAGTCATCTGCCAACAGCCTTGCAAACCTGGTGGGACAATTTTATTACACAGACTTTTTTATGAGTCAGAATTTACTTTTAAATACATCTGAATTATTACACATATATCTGAGCAACAGAGCACCCAAAGATATCACTGAATTACAGGTTGAACAAAACTAAGACATTGAATTCTTTAAGGAATATATAATTTGACTTAAAGCAAGGACAAGAATCCTAAGCCAACACTTGACAACTTTAAATAATTGGGATATTTCCAGGTCTATACCTCAAGAAAGGTGACACAGTGTACTCTGTGTTGCACTGCTAATATAAAAATCCTGTAATCTGAAACCACCAGAGCACTATATCTTAAAGATTGGCCTCAGAAACCAGTTGGAAGGTCACCCTGAGTCTGAATCTCCACGCGGGTAGGTTTGGAATTCCCTGAGAACTCAGTCCCATTCTTAAACTGCTGAGGAACAAATTCTTCAAATTCCCAAGTTAGTGATTCTCAGTGTTAATTGTACATCAGTCTTATGCCTGATAGTATCACATCAATTCAAGCTATTGGTGACAGCAAGGTAGAACCAACTTAATGGGACCTAAGTCAACAGAACAAAATACTAACTAGCCTTGAACCCTCCTCACTATTTCTCCTGTACTCAAGTCCTTTCCTGTGGCCTGTGTTTTAATTTGCCTTCATAAGGGTCTTTCTCTTCACTGACTCTCTACCAAATATGATGTTCTTCTTCAGAGATTAACTCAACTCCTCCCAATAATTTGTTCAATGTATTTGAGACAAAATCTTACCATCCTTGATTCTAAAGTACACTTAGGTAAATTCTAGCTACACTTCTCCCAAGATAGATGTGTTTGCTCTGTTAGTAGGCTCATATTCAATATTATCTGCCAACATGACTATTCAGAGACAGTAATTCTCCTTTGGTCTCCTTTATTCATTATTCAACTTTTCTATGCATCTGAGACAACTGAAAATGCCATAGTCAGGGGCAGATGAACCTTTCTTCAAAATAACATCTTTGCTTTTTAGTACTTTAAAGAGGTTGTCGGTAACAGATTTGCCAGTGCAGTCCATCATTTGCTTCTTCACTGTTGCCCACAGGTGTTGACTGTGAAGACGAGTCAAATGATCCTTGAAATTTTCAATCTTTTCTGTTTATTATGATGTTATTTGTCAGTCTAGTTGTGATGATCCTTGTTTTCCTGATGTGAGCTGTAAGCCATATTGAAATCTGTAGTCTTCAAACTTCATTAATTAGAACTTGAGGGCTACTTCGTTTCCGCAAGCACAGTTATGCCAACCACGTATCACAATTTATTAATGAGTTTTATTGCAATATTAATGTCATTTTCTTTATGCAACCCAGCTTCTCAGATTATTTGCTCAGCATACAATTTGAGCAGGTATGATGAAATGATACAGCATTGACACACATCTTTCTTGACTTTATATCATAGAGTATCTTTTTTGCTCTGTTTGAATAACTGTATCGTGTTCTATGCACAGTTTTTGCATGAATACAAGCATTCTGTGATTCCCATTCTTCAAGACAGCAACAGAAATATGATATAGAAATGGCCTATCACAGATATTTTTCCTATATATCATATTTATTGAGGGGAAATTGAAATATAATAAATGTTGTTGTTGTTAT
>NW_006399757.1:19447053-19447578 GCF_000299155.1 Elephantulus edwardii | reverse complement strand
TACTATAAAGGCAAATACAACATAAGACATCTGACATAATGTCAAAGAATTGCTACAAACAATATTTTGTTCTAAAAGTTTAAAAAGTTTTCTTTTAAAAAGTTTAAGTTTCCTCAATGCTTATTGAAATTCTTCCTCCCAAGTGACACTCTCCTCCCCCACAGAGAGCAGCCCAACTCTTTCAGTTACTACAAGTTTATTTGCATATTTATAGCTGTGTCAATGGAATCATTAACTGTGTACTCTTCAATGATCTGTTTTCTTTCACGCAGTACAGTTATTTTAAGATTTACCCACACTGTAATATGCACCAACAGTTCATCTGTTCATAGTAGTGTTCCATAGAGCAGATACACCACATTTTACTTATCTGTTATCTATTGGTAGACATTTGGGTATTATCCAAGCTTTGGCTACTAGAACGACAGCAGCCATGCATACCCTTCCACACAACACATGCTGTACACGAAGAATGATTGTCTGTGTCATGATAAATATGATTTTAGTTTCTATAACTTAGAATAC
>NW_006399757.1:19442469-19445603 GCF_000299155.1 Elephantulus edwardii | reverse complement strand
AGAGCCCAGCCTCCCGGATAATCTGTTCTGCATATAGGTTGAAAAGGTATGGAGATAGGATGCATCCCTGGTGTACGCCCTTCCCAATTTTGAACCATGAAGTGTTCCCTTGCTCTGTTCTGACGACTGCCTCCTGGTCCAAGTATAAGTTTCGCATTAGAACGATAATTTGCATATATAGCTACTTCATGTTTATGTCTCAAAACCAGGTTGCTATGAAGAAAAGCCACCTAGTTTAGTGTGAATATGGAAGATGACCACATCAGATCACAAAATGGGGGAGGGGGGAATCATTACCTAACTGCCAAATTACATCACTATTTAATTCCCAAACAACTAAAAATCATAGCCAAGTCCACCTAGTAGACAAATAAACACGTCACAATCAGTATATGCTTGCCTTGCATAACAACTGCATGTGTTTGTTACTGCCAGTCACATATAATGAATGAGCAATAATAACCATAACAGAATTTTCATAATTTCCATAATTACAAAATGTCGAGTAATAAGATAAGTCATAAGGGAAGAATAAGTACAGTTTCTTCTGGTCTGTACCTTATCTTGTGTTCAAAAGTTCCTCCTTTGAAGAGCAAGGAAAATTAATTTTGATTAAGCTCAATTTATCAAACTAGGTTTTAATATCTTATGGATTATAGTTTTGGAGTCACATATAAGAAGTCTTTGTCTAACTGAAAATTATAAAGGTTTTCTTTTATGCGTATTTCTCTAAGTCCTGTAATTTAAAGTTTTTACACTTAGGAACAGGCTTAATTTTTAAGGAGCATTTGACTTGATAGTTTAATATTCCCAAAATTAATTATCTAATTGTTATATAAATCAGAGTTAAAAATCACAAATTGGGTCCTGGTAAGAACTTGGGGATGTTTTGAGTGAATGCTGAACTTTTGTTAGGCACAGTACCCTGTACATGACTATCAGGTTGAGTTGATTAACAGTATAGTTTAGCTCTTGTTTTTTGGTATATTTCTCTCTAGTCATCCTGTCTTTCATTGACAGTGGTGTATTGAAGTCTTCCACTACTACTGTAGTGTTATCTATTTCTTTCTTCAAGTCTGTTAATATTTTCAAGTCTTTGAGTCTCTTAAAAAGGAGTTCGTTATGCTTCTAAAACTCTCTGTCATTCACTGAATTCCTGAGATACTCTATCTTTACATATTAACTACAAAGAATCCTTGGCCAAGTATCCACTGTAGGAAAAGTCCTTAGGGTGGAAATCTGACTGACTAGTGAAATGTACTAATGAATTTGTTCATTGATTACATCAATGGACACAGTCTATGGGAGTGTTGTTAATGTTACGTGCCGTAAAGTCACTTGTGACTCATAGCAAACATATGTACAATAGCTCTGAACTCTGCTATATCTTGAGTCAATCTCATTGTCTTAAATACACCTTCCCCCATCTCCCTAGTCACTGATTCAATCCATCTCATCCTGGGTCTTCCATTCTTGTGCTGTCCCTCCACCCTTCTAAGCATGTTGTCACTCTCCAAGGACTGGTTCCTCCTTCCAATATGCCCAAAGCAAGTGAGACAGAGCTTCAAGATCCTTGTCTCCAAGGAGTAACCTGGTTTCACCCTCTCCAGGATAGGCCTATTTGTTCTCTTAGCAGTCCATAATATATGTTCAATATTCTTCTCCAGTAGCACAGCTCAAAGGCATTGATTATTCTTCTTTCATCCCTAGCCACTATGCAGCTTTCTGATGCAAAGCAAGTAATTGAAAAGACTATGGCCTTTATCAGGTGTACCTTAGTCTCTAGACTGATATCATTGCTCTTTAGTACTCTGCAGAGGTCCCTAAGAGCAGATTTTTCCAAATGCAATTCATCTTTTTATTTCCTGGCTGCTGGTATAAAAAGCGTTGATTGTTGAGCCAAGCAATCTGAAGAGGTTAACAATCTCAATCTCTTCTCTATCATCATGCTGTAAATTGGGCCAGTGGTATGAATCTTTGTTTTCCTGATGATGAGCATCAATACATACTGAAGACTACAATCTTAAGTTTCTGTAATAAACGTGTCGGGTCCTCCTCAATTTCAACAAGAAAGGTAGTATCATTTGCATAATGTAGATTGTTGATGAGTCTTCCTACAATCCTGATGTCCTATTCCTCTTCACAAAGTCCAGCCTCCCAGATGATCTGTTCTACACATAGCTTGAAAAGGTATGGAGATAGGATGCATCCCTGTTGTATGCCTTTCCTGAATTTGAATCATGCAGTGTTTCTTTGTTCTGAAAACTGTCTCCTGATCCAAGTATGTTTTTTGTTGTTGCAGCATCCCATCAAGTCAGAACTGATCCATAGTTGACCCTCCAGTGGATTTGCAGAAGCAGTTAATCACATGGGAGAAGACTCCCCAAACTTATCCCATTGATCAGCTGATGGATTTGAACCATGTGCCTTCAAGACTGCAGCACAGTTTATTGCCACTATGCTACAAGAGTTCCAAGTCCAAGTACAGAGATAAGCAAATTTCCACCCTCTGACATGTCCCTCGCCCTTCAGTCAGCCAATTAAAAATGGCTTTATTGAGCTGCAGGCTTCTCCTCACCAGGCTCAAGATGACAACTGGATCACTCACTCTGAGGCAAAGGGGATCACTAAATGGGTTGCCTTGTGTCCTACTTGTTTAGATAGAGGTTCACTGGGGTCTCTAATCTATTAGTACTAGGGAGCTGATCCTGCCGATTTTGTTGCATCTATTATTGAAATACATCTATTATTAAAATACAAGTCAGATTTACATTTATTCTCCCTCTCTATCTCGATCGCTCTCGCTCTCGCTCTAGCTCTATCATCTCTCACTTTCCAATTTCTCCTCTTTCTGTGGAATCTGAGCCCTGCCAAGATTGTACTCTATAGATTCTTCCTAACTTCGGATGCTCAAACCTTCCACTCCAGGACTGCTCTGCATGATTTTTTGTTTGGTTGGTAGGTTTTTATGTGACCCAACAAGAGATAGGCAGATCAGCTGGTACAAGTAATACACTATCCCATTGGAAGTCTTCTTTAAAAAATAGTTACTTATGAAGGAATTTTTTTTCTTTTTTTTTTTCCTCTCTTCGGAGGGGGAAGCAGCCGGGGGGGAGGGGTGGGAAGGGAGAAAA
>NW_006399757.1:19433680-19442369 GCF_000299155.1 Elephantulus edwardii | reverse complement strand
AAATTATAAAAAAATAGTTAAAAATCTCTATTAATTTTTGGGACTATAATAACAAACTTTATTGAGCCGTTCTATTTTAAAATATATGTGAAATTTTATTCCGTAGTCATATCCATATTCATCAAGACTAGTCTTTCTTAAAGAGCTTTCAAGAAACACACTTCCGGTCACAATTTTACTATATTTTATATACAGAAATATAGTTTATTCCCTAGAGCTTTGCTAAAGATTTTAAGCTATGTACTACTGGAAAAACAATTGTTCTTTCTGAATATCTGTGATTAAGAGTAAACCTGACTATGTAAATGCCAGAGTTTTGTTTGGGGATTTTTATCCCATTAAGAAATGAAGATTCTCACCACTGGGCCAATTAGCAGCATCATGATAGATAGTGAAGAGATGGAGATTGTTAACAGCTTTAGTTTTCTTGGCTCCACAATCAACACTCTTGGCACCAACTGGCAGGAAATGAAAAGATGTATTGCATTGGGAAAGTCTGCTGTCAGAGACCTTTCCAAAGGACTGAAGAGCAAGGATATCAATCTGGAGACTAAGGTGAGCCTGATACAGGCCATGGTCTTTATAATTACTTGCTATGCATCAGAAAGCTGGAAAATGACTAGGGATGATAAAAGGAGAGTTGACGTCTTTGAGCTATGGTGTTGGAGAAAAGTATTGAATATACCATGGACTGCTAAGAGAATGAACAGATTTGTTCTAGAGAGGGTTAAACCAGGCTATGCCTTGGAAGCAAGGATTCTGAAACTTCATCTGACATACTTTGGACATGTTTCAAGGAAGAACTAGTCCTTATAGATGGACATCATGCTTGGGAGAGTGGAGGAACAGCACAGAAGAGGAAGACCTTCAAGGAGATGGGTTGATTCAGTGCCTGGGGTAAGGGGGGTAGGTGTGTCAGAGACAGCGAGATTGGCACAGGATAGACCAGGATTTAGGGCTGTTGTACATAGGGTCACTATGAGTCACAGGAAACTTGATGGCATATAACAACAACAACATACTTGCTTGTATGTGTATCACAGGTGAAGAGAAGGCAGAGATTACAGGTAGAGAGATAGCATCTGAACAGTCCCTAATGCATATTAAGTACTCAGTAATTTTTCTTATTATCATATCATCTGTCAAGATAGAGTCCAAAACAGAGGGTAAAAGGAAGGTCATGAGGACTAAGAGGCAATGAATTAAAAACATGCCTAGAAAAGGAGAGTAAGATGGGCAAGGAAACAATACATTGTATGGAATCTTGTAAATTCTAAGACCACCCCCCAACCCCTTTCTATTGTAATAGTAATTACAAAAGCATAATTGAATAATATTTCCTTTTCATGCACAGATTTGCTTGATTTTACAGTTAAAGCCACTAGATTGTGAATAGAACAACACAAATCTTTAAAGTTTATTTACCTCCAGAGTACAGAAAACCTCCCAAAATTTTTAAAACATGTTAACTACTTTTACATTTATATTTTATATAGCTAAGCAAGGCTGTAATAAACAGAAACTAATTGAGACTATACTTCCCATCTCTTTGGGAGAAAGACTGAGAGCAAGAGAGCTAGTCTGTGGCAAACTTTGTTAGAAATCTGTAGGGCATAATTTCAAGAGGCGATTTCAGATGAAGATAACTAATTTAAAATTAATAATCTCAAGAGATAAGTCAAAGTCAACTAATTATAGAAAAGAATAACAGACCAAGTCAGCAATATTTGGTAAGAAATTATTTTTTAAGTTGAACAGAAAAAGAGATACATTTCTATTAAAAGCATATCTGAGATGAAAGTTAAGAAGAATAGGTACATTCAGCTGGTCACTGGTAGCTTTGGAATCTTTGAGATTAAGAAATTTTAGGTGACTGAGCAAAGCCAGTTTCAAAGACAGAGATACATGGGCTCAAATTTGAATCTGAGAACTACACAAATTCTCAGATAAACATAATGAATAGATTTGTTTTGTCTTCTAGGAAGAAGACAATGGAGAAAGTGTATCAAATTCTTAATGCCCAATGAATGGGAGAAGGAAAATTTACCTTAAAAAATTACAATTTTCCTTCCACATGGACCCGTGTAAGAATGTTTTTATGGGGCCACATCTTTTTAGCACCACAAAGCTAGAGACTGTAATGGTTTCCATCATCATGATGATTCTCTCCATCTGTGACACTAACCAATGTGGATATGCCATAATCCTCAAATGATAGATATAAGAAGCCACAAAGGACTAAAGACAGTGGCAGGATAACCAGAACACCATGCCCAAGGAGAGTGGATGAGGAAAGGGATTAGTTTTTTTACTTCAAAGCTGTTAGTTCCAATACAAACAGTATTTTTAAGCTTAAGTAAATCACAAATTTAGAACTATAACATAGACCAGAAATAAATCTAAATAATAACTTTGTTATCCATATATGAGGAAAGTTATTTAATGCAGTATCTAGTGAATCGTGTGCAATAGTCTTCAATTAAGAGAAAGAAGATGAAAGCTTTTAAGTAAAACACAAATAAAAAGTGTAGAACTCTTAGGACTTGACAATAATGGCGTCATTAAAAAATATTTATTGAGAAAACATTTTGCAGTTACTACTTATGGGAGCTCATGTGGCACTGTATTTAAGGCATTCAGCTGAAAATCAGAAGGTCAATGGTTTGAACTCATGGGAGAAAGATGATACAGTCTGCTTCCACAAGGATTTACAGCCTCAGGATTCTATTTTGCAGTTCTACTCTGGCCTACAAGGTCACCATGAATTGGTATTAACTCAGTGACAGTAAGTATTGTACTCTTCTTTATCTTTAGAGGGTGTTAATATCAGTATGATCAAGACAGTTATTTGAAACAGTATAACTTGGCCATTAAGACCATAGGCTTTGTTGTTGTTGTTGTTGTTGTTATGTGCCGTCGAGTAGTTTGCGACTCATAGTGACCCTAAGTACAACTACCCTAAACCCTGCTCTATCCTGTGCCAATTGCACTACCTCTGACACATCCATCTCGATTACCCCAGTCACTGAATCAATCCATCTCATAGAGGGTCTTCCCCTCTTGCGCTGACCATCCACCCTCCCAAGCATGATGTCCCCCTCCAAGGATCTGTCCCTCCTTGCAACATGTCCAAAGTATGTCAGACAAAGCCCCAGAATACTTGCCTCCAAGGAGTAGCTTGGCTTTACCTAGGTTTTAATACTATGTGAAATTTACTCATTTGATTCTCACCTGAAAAACAAGAAATGAGAGAACCATCTGCATAAAATTATGGTAAAAATTAAATGAGATAGTAAATGCATAGCACCTAATACATAGTAAGTGTTCATTAGCTTTTACTGTTTATTTTTTATAATCTTCATCATCATCAGCTCCAAGAAGGAGAAAATGAGAAGGTTTTTTCCTCTTTGCAATATTATTACATTTAATTCAGATTACAATTTTCAAAGTTTACTTACATAACAACTATGAGATATCATCTCACCCCAGCAACAGCAAAGTGCAACAGGGCAGCAAACAACAAATGCTGGTGAGGTTGTGGAGAGAGTGGAACTCTTACTCCCTTCTGGTGGGAGTGTAAAATGATACAACCATTATGGAAGGTGATCTGGCACTTTCTTAAAAAGTTGGAAATGTGACCCTGCAATTCCACTAGAGGTAATATCTCCTAAAGACACCAGAGCCACAACTCAAACAGATGTATGTACACTCATGTTTATTGCTGCATTATTCACAATAACAAAGAGATGGAGGCAACCTAAGTGCCCCTCAACAATCCAATGGATAAAAAACTATAGTATATCCACACAATGTAATACTATGCAGCACTGAAAAAACAGAAATAGTAAAACATTACACAACACGGGGAAGCCTTGGGGAGATTATGTTAAATATCTCAATCACAAACCACTTTTATAAAATAGGACAGACATAGAGGGGTTAGAGAGAAAATGGGGGTAAAGTGGATATATAATGAACACTGCATTAGAAAAGATGAGAAGAATTGTCCGAAAGGAATATATGATTATGCATGATATGTGTATCAACAATCTAGAATAAGGGGGGTGTGCTGCAGATTGGGCTGGGGGAGGGGGGGAAAGGGGGAGAAAATGTGCAACAATGAATAAAATAAAGAGGAAAAGTGGAAAAAAACCCAAAATTTACTTACTAATACCTACAACTTGGACAGTGTTACTCAAGGAACTGATGACTTAATAGAGAATATATTTTTGTTTAGTGGCATTTTTTTCAGCTTGGGTCCTCCACAAAGCAGGTAATGAGTTCATTCATACATGTAAGAAGTGAATGAGGAAAAAAATGAGCAATATTAGTAAAAGATAAAGACAGAAGAGATAAAATTGAGGGGGCAAAAGCCTTCAGATCATGATCCAGATTTGACTTCTGTTAAAGAGGTGATGAAGAATGGGCAAGGCAAGTAAAAAACTGTAACAAATAAAACAAATTACGATCCAACACAATGGAGAAATCCAGAGCTAAGATATTCCCTTAAACAAATCCCACGCAAATTAAAAATGCTCAGATGGTAGTTTCATTATTGTGCTCAGTCACTAAATTGAATCCACCTTGGAAGAATGTGTCCTCAGTTTGAAACTCCAGAGTCTAAAAATTCCACAATTACAATCAACTAACTGCTCTTCTTGTAGCTAAGAATTTCCAGGAAGGTCCTTCTACAAAGCGAGATTTAAGTGTTTGATCCAGGCCATAGTCTTTGCAATTACTTGCTATGCATCAGAATGCTGGACAATGACGAGGAATGACAGAGGAATTGATGCCTTTGAGCTGTGGTGCTGGAGAAGACTATGGACTATACCATGGATTGCTAGGAGAACAAATAGATTTATCCTAGAGAGGGTGAAATCAGGCTGCTCCTTAGAGGCAAGGATTCTGAAGCTTCATCTGACATATTCTGACATGCTGAAAAAGGGAATCAGTCCTTGGAAAAGAACGTCATACTTGGGAGGGTGGAGGGGTTCAAGAGAGGAAGACCCTCGAGGTGGACTGAGTCAGTCACTGGGGTAGTTAGGGTAGTTGTGTCAGAGACAATAAGGTTGGCACAGGATAGAGCAGACTTAGGGCCATTGTACATAGGGTCGATATGAATCACAAGTGACTGAATGGCACATAACAACAATTGCCTGTACATTTCTATGCATACCACAGTTCACTCTGCAATACATGGATGTCTGTCTAGACAGGTACATATTGAGGTGGGAGAAAGGCAGTCCCCTACTATGTCATTTACTGTCTCTGCAAACCTAGTGGAAGTTCGACTGTGAGTGAGTCAATTCTGACTCGATGGTATACAACATAAATATTAGAGTAAGCTTCTTCCATATTTCTAGTTGGTTTGTCACTATAATTGTCGTCGTGTGTCACTGAGTCAGAACTGACACACAGCTGAACCTCCAGTCGGGTTTCAGAGGCAGTAATTTGCATGGGAGGAGATGGTCCATCCTTCTCCAAGAGAGTAGCAGTGAATTTGACCTGAATGCATTTGGGATTGCAGCACAGCTTTTTACTTTAAGGCCATTAGAGCTCTTGTCACAGTAAGTAGAAAAGAGCATTTATTGTCATTTATCCCTGAAGTTCTTGGGGTATCAATTGTTATTTATTCTTCTCCTACTTTCTATCATTGCTTTTTCTCATGATCAGTCCTCTTCTGGACTAATGAAGTCGTCTATTAGTCAAATGATCTGATTCTCAAGCGCTGTTTCCTGAGTCATGACTCAAAAAACGGAGCTCGTTCCCATCAAGTTGGAACCAACCAGACCCACCAGACTTTCCAAGCCTGCAAATCCCACAGGAGGAGATGTCCCGTCTTTCTCTCACAGAGCTGCTCACGAATTTGAGAGAGAAGCAAGGAGAGGCACATCATTGGGACAACTCCCTACAAACTAGTCTACCAAAGTTGCCTCCTGAGGTTTTAAGCTGCCATTAAATTAACTATACCTCATAGCAATCCCATGAATAGTAGAACTGGCTCTTGTTCTATTGTCCAACACCCTCAAAATCTCTGACAAGCCAGAGCTCATTGTCACAGTCACCGTGTCAACCTACCTTGTTGGAGGTCTTCTTTTTCACCGACCCAGATTCTCAGCATGATGTCCTTTTCCAGGCACTAGCCCCTGTTTACCACACACCCAAACCATGTGAGATGAAGTCTCACCACCCTAGCCTCACCTAATCTTGCCTGGTGCCACTTTCCCCATCATAGACTTGTTTGTTCTTTTGACAGTCAATGGAATTTTCAGTACTCTTTCCCAAGCCCATAATTCAAAGCCATCAATTTTTCTTGTCATTCTAGTAATTAGAACCTCCTTTGTTACAATAGGCAAGAACTTGCCAAGTGGCATCGAAATGTATCACCTGTGGTCCACACATTTTCCTTTTCTTCTTCCTCATAAGCGATGGCAAATCCTCTTCTTACCTTGAACAGTCCTGTTGCACCATGGATATTAGAACTCCACTCACTGTTTTCAGTTGTTGTTGTTGCTATTTCCAGTGCCATCAGGTCGAATATAATCAGTAACACCTATACCTTGTAGCTCAATGGGATCTTGCTCTTTGGTTCAATCTTTAAATCATTTTATAGCTCTAGAAGTCTATTTAAAAAGCACTTGTGGTACATTACATGTTGCACTGCTAACTGAAAAATCACCACTGAGCCTATTGGCAGTTTCATGATGGATGGAGAAGAGATTGAGATTGGTGATAACTTCAGCTTGCTTTGTTCTACCATCAACATTCTTGGGCCCAGCAGTCAACAAATCAAAAGGTTTCTAAGGTGCACCTGATCCGGGCTATGGTCTTCACAATTACTTGCTTTGCATCAGAGATCTGGGAAATAACTAAGGAAGATAGAAGAAGGACTGATTCCTTTGAGTTGTGGTTCTGGAGAAGAGAGTTGAACATAGCACAGACCACCAGGAGAACAAACAGGTCTCTCCTGGATAGGGTGAAACCAGTTTGCGTCATGGAGGCAAGGATTTTGAAGTTCCATCTCACATACTTTGGTCACATGGCCAGGAGGGACCAGTCCTTGGAGAAGGACTTCATGATTGAAAGGGTGGAAGGACACCACAAAAGAAGACCCAGGATGAGAAGGACTCAGTAACTGGAGCAATGAGATTAGATCTGTCAGAGACAATGAGATTGACACAGGATAGGGCAGCTTTCAGAGCAAATGTACGTAGGATCACTGAGTCACAGGCAACTCGGTGCCACATAACAACAATAACAACAGCAGTAGAAACATAAGGAGTCTCCCTCTGTAAACACTTACATCCTTGGAAACCCTATCGAGGGTTTCTATGAATCAGATCAAACTTGATAGCAGGAGAATCACTGTAAAAAATCCCAAATTTTGTCTTCAACTTCTTGTATTTTCCAGCTGTAGAAGATACGTAGGACTGGCCTTCACATTTCACTTTCAATTTTAAATTGCTTGCAATTTTTCATTATTCTTCACTACAACATCACTGAAACCTAGCAATTCCATTTTCCTTTTTCACATTGTATTCCCATGTTTTTTTAAAAAATAAAAACTATGTAAAAATATATATATATCACAGCAAGCCTTCCACATCCCTTTTAAGCACAACTAATGAAAACTAATTTCCACTAGTGAAAATTAAAATCCACCAGTATCTCCAAAAGAGAAAAATGAAGTAGCCTATTACCATAAAGATGCATGGCCTTGGGATCCTGACAGACAATTCTTTATCCTCAAGGATTGCTATGAGTTAGAACAAGCACATTGACAATGGGTATTTTTGCTATTATTATTACTTAGTGAAAATCTTAGTCAATGTGATAGTACATTGTACTAGAGGAATTTGGTTTCAAATACCATCTACAATGAGTCATCAACTCCCAGCAGCAACTGTGCCAACTCAAATCCTCTAGAAATAAAATATTGAGACAAATTTAGGAATGCAAGGAGATATTTTTATTTTTTTGAGGGATTTTTGTTGTTGTTGAGTAGATTAGAGCTCCTGTGAATGATGAAAGGAAAGAAGAAAATGGAATGAGTTTAGAAATCCTTCACTAATGGTTGTTGTGTGTTGTGTCATCGAGTCAGAAAAGACCCATACATAACCGTCAAGCAAGTTTCAGAATAAATTACATGGGAGAGGACTGCCCATTCTTCTCCTGTAGAACAAACGTCTAGTGAATTCAAACCATGTGTCTTTGAGATTGCAATGCAGCTTCTTACCACCACTCGAACTCTCTAGAGATATAAAATCTATGAAAGTAAAAAAGGAAGGAAGCAGACTGGAATGGAAGAGCCTCAGATTTAGATGTAAAGCTGAAATTTCTTGGCAAATAGGATCAGGAGAGTTGAATCAAATATTATCAACACAGAAGTCCCACATAGGGCAGAAGGGCTGGAGTATAATACTTTTATTGACCTCGGATTACCTCAAAAGAACATAGCCTAAGCTTGAAAGCTGAAGTTGATCTCAAATGCACCACAACTGGAATACATTGGGTAATTCAATCGTAATACCTGAAAGAGATTCAGTCAATATCCTTCAATAGCCACACCTTGAAGTTTAGACACTAGTGACAGAAAATGAAGACTGAGTTATACTAAGTGTTTACCATTTTAAGGATGTTTCCTTTCTTTTTTTTTTGTTTGTGTAGCTATCTATCAATTCTTTTTTTT
>NW_006399757.1:19411890-19429193 GCF_000299155.1 Elephantulus edwardii | reverse complement strand
CAAAAATCCTGAATAAAATACTGGCAAACAGAATCCAACGATACACTAAAAAAATAATTCACCATGACCAAGTGGGATTCATAATAGGGATGTTTCCTTTCAATCAAGCTTTTCTATGATAATTATATTTAAAATCACAACCAATTATGAACTTATAGAACTCTCCATCCTCCTTCTACCGAAACTTCTTTTCTTCAACATATACCATTTTCAACACTTAAGACAATTTATTTTGTGCCAAATGAAATTATTCTTTTATTAGTTAAAATGGTTTAATTTGGCAGTTTCACATGTCAGGGCTTATTAATACTTTCCTCCAAATTATAAAGAAACAGTATAATGGTTAAAACTTCTGAAAAACACAAATACAGTGGTTAAACTCCAAATATACAAATACTTCCTGGATTTACGGATAAACGTCAAGCCTATAACATTTATTATAAAGGAAAGTTCCTATTAAAAATTAATGTACAAAAATATAGCTTAGGAAATGAGAAAAAAGAAATTATTTAAATGTAGTAGTTTATAATATCCTGGGGAATATTTTTTCCTTCACACCTCTCTAATTTTCCATGTGTTTTTCAAAAAAGAAGTGAAGAATTTGGAGAGGGTTCAAACAACTAATGTAATAACTAATATAATTGAAAATTTGGAAAATGGATTTACCCAAAGGCTAACTTAAATGGACATATTTCATCTCACAGGAAAGGAAATTTCATAACTTATTTCATATTTTTAAAAATGATACTTTAAAAATAAATATTTATTTATATTTTATATATATTAATATATATCACTCTCTACCCATTTACTCTTTCAAATTATTTTCTAGCTTTTTAAGTATCTCTAGAAAACAAAGTATTGTGATAAACATATGTGAAATAAAGTGTCACATACAATAGAGATGAGTATTAATTCTTGCATGTCATTCCGTATTTGAGAGGTAGAGCTGTTCGAGAAGAACAGCTTCCACGAGATTATCCTAAATTCCACTGCTCTGCTGCTCTCTGTTAAACCACTGGCAAGCTGATATCAAAAACAAAATATTGCTCTATGCTAATTAAGTTGCACAAAAAGATTTGATGCATTGAGCACTCATGATCAAAGACTAGATAGCTAATATTGCTGAACAAAGTGTAAAAGTAGCTGGAATAGTACATCAATGAGCAACTGCCAAAATTTTAAGCTGGAATCAGGTGTGAATGTGAAATGAAAAATACCATTGTTGACATCTGCAGGATCTTGGTTGAAAGCAAATGATACTGGGAAGAGGTTTACCCGTGTTTTACTTACACCATTCAAAAATTAATTTTGGGTTTATTACAATTATAAATTAAAGGGGGGGAAATTGTAAGCGTAAAAGAAAAATGCTACCAGAGTAAAGCATAAAGGAGATTGTCATAAATTGAAGGCATCATTCTCCCTGATCTCAAAACTTACTAATTCTGCCATAGTAACCAAAACAGTATGGTATTAATATAATGACAGACATATAGACCAATGGAATAGAACCAAGGATTGAGAAATTAACCCATAAACCTGCAGTCAATTGATATTTGACAGGAAAACAAACCTATTAAATGGGGAAACAAAAGCTTCATTAACAAATGGTGTTAACAAAACTGGACATCTACCTGGAGAAAACTGACACAAAAACCATAAAATCAATAGAGACAGAGAAGAAAAATTTAGAATCCCTATTCTGTAGCATAAGTAGGTTGCAAGCATAGACAAAAATGTCCCACCATGAGATGATAAAATTGATGAATAAGGCTTTCTAAAATTCAGATCTCTGTGTGTCAAAACTTTTTTCAAATAGGGTTAAGCGGTGATGACATTTCAGACAAGGTTCTCATAACTAAAGTTTACAGAATACTATGAAACTTCCACAAGAAAAAGACTGATAACCAAATCATAAAGGGCAAGAGACATGCAAAGACTCTTCACAAAGAAGGACATTTGGATGGCCAACAAACTCATGAGGAAATGTTCAAAGTTCCTGGAAATCAGAGAAATACAAATTTAAAACAAAAATAAAAACAAAAAAAACCAACAACAAGCTGTTATCTTGCTACAACAACAGTAGCAAAGTTTAACAGGACAGTAAACAATAAATGTTGGAGAGGTCACAAAAGGGCAAATGCTGCATAAGAACACCTTTGTAAAAAAAGGAATAATTGAGAAAGATATGTATAAATGTTCAATGTGGAAGGGGAATAGAGGGGTGGAAAAAGAGGGCGCAAAGAAAATCATCAGGATAGCGGAGGTTAGTCAGCAGATGCATAGGGTGAAAAAACAGAAATGCAATGGGGACTTTGAGAAATAAAGTAACAATAGGCATAGATGAATAGTAATTAGTTCTATAAAATACAATATATACAATGTACATGGAAGAAGCATAATATATATGAATGTGCAAATCAGCAAAAAGTTTTTTAACTCTTCATTAATTTGGAATAAATTATTCATTTAATTACACTTAATTTAAAGAACGCTAATAAAAAGTAAATCTTGACTGTATTAAAAATAGGACATCTTTTCATCAAAAGATTGTGATTGTAGTTGTTACATGCCATCAAGTCAATCATGACTCATAGCAATCCTATGCACAATGGCTCTGAATCCTGCTCTGTCCCAGGCCAATCTCACTATCTCTGACACACTTACCCTCATTACCCCAGTTACTGTACCAATCCATCTCATCTGGGGTCTTCCCTTTCTGCACTGTCCCTCCACCCTTCCAAGTATGATACCCTTCTCCAAGAACCAATCTCTCCTAGCCACATGCCCAAAGTATGTGAGCTGGAGTTTCAAAATCCAAGCTTCCAAAGATAAACTTGGTTTCAACCTCTCCAATATAGATCTGTTTATTTTCCTGGCAGTCCATGGTATGTACAAAACTCCTCCAGCACCATAACTCAAAGGCATTGATTCTTCTTCTGCCATCCTTCATCATTGTCCAGCTTTCTGACACATAGCAAGTAACTGCAAAGACCATAGCCTGGCTCAGGTGCACCTCAGTCTCTAGACTTGATATCATTGATCTTTAGCACTCTGGAGAGGTCCCTGACGGTAGATTTTCCTAATGCCATCATCTTTTGATTTCCTGAATTCTGGTGATGAGAATATTAATTGTGGAACAAAGCAAGCTGAAACTTTTAACAATCTCAATCTCTTCTCCATCTATCATGATGCTGCCAATTGGTCCAGTGGTAAGAATCTTAGTTCTCCAAATTGTTGTTGTTGTTATGTGCCGTCGAGTTGTTTGTGACTCATAGTGACCCTAGGTACAACAGCCCTAAATCCTGCTCTATGCTGTGCCAATCGCATTGCCTCTGACACACCCATCCCGATTACCCCAGTCACTGAATCAATCCACCTCATAGAGGGTCTTCCCCTCCTGCGCTGTCCCTCTACTCTACCCAGCATGATGTCCCTCTCTAAAGACATGTCTCTCCTTACAACATGTCCAAAGTATGTCAGACGAAGCCCCAGAATCCTTGCCTCCAAGTAGTAGCCTGGTTTAACCCTCTCCAGGATGAATCTGTTTGTTTTCTTGGCAGTCCATGGTATATTCCATACTCTTCTCCAGCGCCACAGCTCAAAGGTATCAATTCTCCTTCTACCCTCCCTAATCATTGTCCAACTCTCGGATGCATAACAAGTGATTGCAAAAACCATGGCCTGTATCAGGCGCACCTTAGTCTCCAGAGAGACACCGTTGCTCTTGAGTACTTTAGAGATGTCCCTAACAGCAGACTTTCCCATCGCAATACATTTTTTGTTTTCCTGGTTGCTGGTGCCAAGAGTGTTGACCGTGGAGCCAAGCAAACTGAAGCTGTGAACAATCTCAATTTCTTCACCATCCATCCTGATGCTACCGATTGGTCCAGTGGTGAGAATCTTTGTCCATAGAGGGCTTCAATTCATATTGCAGACTATGGTCCTTGACCTCTGCAGCAAATGATTCAGGCCTCCTCAATTTAAGCAAGCAGGGTTGTGTCATCTACTAACAGGTTATTGATGAGTCTTCCTCCAATCCTGATGACACATTCCTCCTTATAAAGTCCAGCCTCTTGAACGATCTGTTCTGCATATAGATTGAAGAATTATGGAGAATCCCTGACACATTTCCATTGAGTTGATATGACCCACAGCCACCCTATGAACCACAGATCTGTACCCTGCCCTATCCTATGTCATCCTCATATTTCTTGACACACTAGAGCCTCTTATGGCATTCTGTGTTGGTCCACCTGTGTTGAGAGCCTTCATTTCCTTCGCTGACTCTCTGCCTTTCTAAATATCAGTCCCTCTCAAAAAAATACCCCCTCCTAGCAACATGCCCACATATATGAGGCGAAGCTGTATCATCTTTGCCTTCAAAGAGCACTCTGACTCAAATAATGGCTTAAATTTCCCCCTCCACCCCAGCCATCTTTATTTAATAAATCTTTGACTATGCTATTAAGACACAAATTGGGAAGTGAAGACTAAATTAAGAGAAGCAAAAATCAATTAAAGGTCAAAAGAGACCTTTATTTCAAAATAAAGGTGACTGGGGGAGGATGGGAATATTTAAGCCATTACTCTAAAGGACTAATAGACAATATGAAACATAATCTCTGCTTCTCAGAAACCAGAAGAACTAGATGGTGCCCAGTGCCCTGTAACACTTCCAATTGGTCTGATATGGTCCATAGAAAGTCCTGGGCAGGACGTGATAATAATGTAGAACAAAGGTCAAAATAATAAGAGAAAAATTACTGGTCTGAAAAAGAGTACTAGAAACTTCAAGACTGTGATTATTAGATACACTTCAGTCCTGGAATTGAATCCATCCCCATGGACCATTGGTTAGCCAAACAATAGATGTTGTTGTTGTTGTTGTTGTTGTTGTTGTTGTTGTGTGCCATCGAGTCGCTTGAGACTCATAGCAACCCTATGTACAAGAGGCCTAAACACCGTTCTATCCTGTGCGAACCTCGCCGTCTCAAACACACTCATTCCCACCACTCCACTCACAGAATCGATCCATCTCATCGATCGTCTTTCTCTCCTGCCCAGTCTCTCCACTCTCCCAAACATGATGTCCCTCTCCAAGGACTAGTTCCTCCTTGCAACATGCCCAAAGTATGTCAGATGAAGCTGCAGAATCCTTGCCTCCAAGGAGCTTCACCCTCTCCATGACAAACCTGTTTGTTCTCCTAGCAGTCCATGGTATATTCAACAGTCTTCTCCAGCACCACAGCTCAAAGGCATCAATTCTCTTTCTATCATCCCTATTCACTGTCCAACTCTTGGATGCATAGCACATAATTGCAAAGTCTATAGCCTGGATCAGGCACACCTTAGTCTCCAGCCTGACATTGTTGCTCTTCAGTACTCTTGAGAGGTCCCTCACAGATGACTTTCCCAATGCAATTCATCTCTTGATTTCCTGGCTGCTGTTACCAAGAGTGTCGACTGTGGAGCCAAGTAAACAAAAACTGTTAACTCAATCTCTTCACCATTCATAATGATGCTGCCAATTGGCCCAGTGGTGAGAATCTTTGTTTTCTTGATGTTGAGCTTCAATCCATATTGAAAGCTTCAGTCCTTGACCTTCTGCAGCAAGTGCTTTAGGTCATCCTCAGTTTCAGTGAGCAGAGTTGTGTCACTCACATAAAGCAGGTTGTTGATGATTCTTCCACCAATCCTGATGTCACATTCCTTCTCGTACAGCCCAGCATCTCAGATGATCTGTTCTGCATACAGATTTAAAAGGTATGGAGACAAAATACATCCATGACGGACCCCCTTCTTGATTTTGAACTATGTAGTGTCTCCTTGCTCTCTTCTGAAGACTGCTTCTTGGTCCAAGTATAGATAGGTTTTGCATTAGCACAATCAAATGTTCTGGGATTCCCATTCTTCTCAGAGTCAGGCATAGCTTGTTGTGATCCAGACAGTCGAATGCCTTTGCACAAATACACATTTTTCTGGTATTCTTCGCTTTCTGTGAAGATCCATCCAACATTAGCTATAATATCCCTGTACCCCGACCTCTTCTAAAACCAGCCTGCACATCTGTCAGTTTTCGGCTGACATATTGTTCCAAAAGTTTTTGGATAATTTTCAGCAGAATCCTGCTTGCATGTGATATTAATGATCTTGTTCGATAACTCTGACACTCTGTTGGGTCACCTTTCTTTGGAATGGGAACAAATATCATTCTTTTCCAGTCAGTTGGCCAGCTGAGGATGCCATTGTCTGAGAAATAGTTTGGGATTCTGGAAGGGGAGAGAGGAGGAGCTTTCCTGATCTCCACACTGGGAGGGGAGAGAGGCGGAGCTTTCGATAATTTCCAAGCTCTGTTGGATCACCTTTCTTTGGAATGAGAACAAATATCGTTCTTTTCCAGTCAGTTGGCCAGATGAGGATGCCATTGCCAGAGAAATACTTTTGAGACTCCGGGAAGGGAGAGAAATGGAGCTTTCTTGATCTCCACACCCCATCTCAGGTACTAAGGGGGAGACTGGCCAGGGACACCACCACCACCCCACCCCCCGCCCCCAGGATGCCATTGCCAGAAAAACAATAGACAGGCCTATAAAATAAACAGTAATATTTGTGAGGACTATTGCCGTTGTTGTTGTTGTTGTTATGTGCCTTCGAGTCACCTGTGACTCATAGCGACCCTATGTACAACAGCTCTAAACTCTGCTCTGTCCTGTGCCAATCGCACTGTCTCTGACACTCCCATCCCGATTATCCCAGACACTGAATCAATCCACCTCATAGAGGGCCTTCCCCTCCTGCACTGTCCCTCCACCCTCCCAAGCATGATGTCCTTCTCCAAGGACTGGTCTCTCCTCACAACATGTCCAAAGTATGTTAGACGGAGCCTCAGAATCCTTGCCTCCAAGGAGCCACCCGGTTTAACCCTTTCCAGGAGAAATCTGTCTGTTTTCCTAGCAGTCCATGGTACGTACCCTCAATACTCTTCTCCAGCACCACAGCTCAAAGGCATCAATTCTCCTTCTATCCTCCTTGGTCATTGTCCAACTCTCTGATGCATAACAAGTGATTGTGAAGACCATGGCCTGTATCAGACGCACCTTAGTCTCCAGAGAGACACCATTGCTCTTCAGTACTTTGGAGAGGTCCCTAACAGCAGACTTTCCCATGGCAATGCGCCTTTTAATTTCCTGGCTGCTGATGCCAAGACTGTTATGAGACTAAAATGACAGCACCTGCTCCAAAACAAAGCTCAGAAGGCACATTGTTGTGTGTGCCATCAAGTCAGAACCGACTCATAGTTGACCTCTGGGATTTTATACCATTGCATTTTCTGAAATAGTAAATCACACAGAAGATTACCCATCTTTCTCCCACAGAGCAGATAGTGGATTTGAACCTTGTGCCTTCAAACCGATAGTGCAGGTGCTTACCACTAGGCTACTAAAGTTCCCTCAAAAAGCAGAAAGGGGGAGAAATGGATATGGAAATGGAATTGTAGGAATTACACTACTGTTTTGAAACAAAAATGTATTAAGATTGTTTAATGGAAAACTAATTTGCCCTTTCACCCAAATCCCAATTAATTAAGAGAGAAAGCACAGACACAAATTTGTAAAAAAGATAAAATAAATAGAACCAGGACATAACTTCCAGGTAATATAGCTTTGTTTACACACAGGATGACTAAAAAGCAGAAAGGAATTGTGCTTACCTGTCAGAAAAGGCTGTTTCTGGGAGCTGTCCAATGTACTAACCAAATCATCATTTCCCTCCTTGATAAGAACATCCGTAACGGGTCTTCTCTGAACTAAGGAATCTCTGTTCATCTTCTCCAGGTGGTTTCTTTTAATCCTCTTAAAAAACAATTCTTTCAAAGGTTTGATCTACTCTTAGATATTGTCTTAAATCCCTATATTGGCTAATTAAATAACACAGCAATTGGCAAAAATCAAAAGGGTAATATACCCTTCTTTGCTGAAATAATAAGGATAATATGAGATCAGTTAAAAATCCGTTTTCATTACACCAACTTTTGAGATTTCTTTATCACAAAAAATCTAAGTATAGAAGGCGGGGGGGGGGGGGGGGGGGGGAACGCCAAACCTTTAAACACTCATTACAAGACTCATTAAAGCCCAGCTCCTGCTTATAAATCCAATGATTGGTTTTAAGGTATAAATCAATGTGGGAAAAAGTCAAATGGGAAGTGTTAAGAGTTTTTCTTTGTGCCTGAGCAAATACTTAATCAGCATTTCAAAAATCGAAAACCTCCTCTGCTGAGGGTGAGCGAATTGATCGGTTTGTTTATCGAAGGGTCAGTCACGTTTAAAAAATAAAATACAATAATTCTGTTAGAGTGTGGGGGTTGATTTGCTTTGTCCCCTCGCGCTGGTATTCTACAGTGTAGAAGATTAGCCAGAACATTGGGACGCATTATTACCATAACGTTTGCCCTCAATGTACATTCCTCCTCTTTACACGATAGGAGGTAAGGGCAGGGAAGGGAAAGTCAAGTATCCCAATTGTTAGACTGATTGCAACAAAATCGCCTTCAGAAGTCACAGTTTGTAGCGAGGCTGGAGGGCTGTTTGCGGTGCTGGGGAAGGAGAAAGCTGATTCCAACAGCGACTCCGGGGAATGCACGCAAGGCCCCCCCTGCCATGCTTACTTAAGCTAATGGAAGGTCTTGCTTTTCATCCGCTGCTGTGCTGGGATACCGGGCAAACAGCTCCCCGTGACTCCTGGCAGGCAGGGCCCCTCTTCAGAACATCATTAAAAGCACATGCACTTGTTCCATTTCCATTGGCAGCCTGGGGTGGCAAGATTCAGGACTCCTAGCCCGAAGCCCAGGAGAAGGCAGCGCTGTGGAAAACACCCTCCCTTTGAAAATCCCAGCGTAAATTAAAGAGCTACATGAGATAAGGAGCCTGGGATAAGGAAAGCCACAAAAGGCACAGCAGGTAAGAGCTGAGGGTTGGTGCCAAGAAGGAACTGTCCTGGGTAGCGCAGCGGAAAGGATCTCCAAAGTGGAGCCCTGTCCCTTTGAGTCTTCCACGCGTGCCCACCCCACCCCCGCCTCCACCCCGGCTCAGGCTTGTCTTTCTCCATCAGCTTCCAGAGAAGGGACTTTGTCAGAACGTTCCCTAACAGTGCGACTAATCCTGTTATCAGCTCATTTATAAATATTAATGCCTCTGGCCCTTGCTGATGGTGCCGCATCAGATTCAAGGCCTTTGAGAAGTCCACCCTCGCCCTTCTCTTCGAGAAATCCATGAGACTCAAGGCCAGGCCGACTATATGGCAGCCTATCCCGTGAGCTGCGTGGACGTGGACGCCACTGTGCTGGACTTCGTCGCAGACCTGTCCCTGGCCTCCCCGGCGGGCCCTCTACTCTGTGACTTTGCGCCGGGGGTCCCTTTTGGGAACCGAGCCCTTGGGCTCGGGGAGAGAAGGCCCAGAAGGCTGGTGCACTTCGATGAAGGGGATCCGGAGGATGAGGAGGGCGCAGTAGACGATGAGGACGAGGAGGAGGAAGACGAGGAGGAAGAGGGACGCGAGAGAGGTGTCTCCCTGCTGGGCCGTCCCAAGAGGAAAAGGGTGATCACCTACGCCCAGCGCCAGGCCGCCAACATCCGCGAGAGGAAGCGGATGTTCAACCTCAACGAGGCCTTTGACCAGCTGCGAAGAAAGGTGCCCACTTTTGCTTATGAGAAGAGGCTGTCCCGGATCGAGACCCTGCGCCTGGCCATCGTGTACATCTCCTTCATGACCGAGCTCTTGGAGAGCTGCAAGAAGAAAGAGGCCGGCTGAGCTGGGGCTGCCGGATGAGCGCCGGCCTGGGGCGTTGCAGGCCCTGCAGTAGGTGCGCCGAGGCACTGAGCAGGCGCCCAGCCACAACATCCGGCCTCCTGGAGCTTAGGAGTGTAAAACCCCCACGGCCCCGCCAACAGTGAATCGCCCTCGATGGAGGCAGGACAGAGGCGGTGGGCACCCTGGGTGGGCACCCCAGCACTGGATAGAAAGGCTTGGATCTTCGAAGCCCGCCCGCTGGGTGGATAACGAATCCTCCTTCGCCTACAGCGTGCTTGGGGCCTCTCCAGTGATCCACGGTTCCCCTCTACTTTATTCTTTTAAACAGACATAATAAAGTAAAACTTAGTACTTTTTTTTCTAGGCTTCGTGAGTGGTCGCCCGCGCTCTCCCCTTCAGGAGGCGCGATGAGAGCTCAGAGGCCGTGGCGGGGCGGGGGTGGGGGGCCCCGGACTATCGCCCCCAGGAAAGAAGAACGGGAGGAAGGTGCAGTGTGTGGGAGTCTCCAGGGAGGCCCAGTGTTCCTGATCTCCCTCCCGGACTGGCAGATGGACAGAAAAGACACATGGGAGGGGGGCACAACGGGCGAGTTGACAAGGCACGACCACTGAGAAGGGGCTCTGCCCTCGCTTCTCATCTCTGTCTTTCTGAGGAGAGTTTGGTTCGGTGTTTCCTGTTAGTGGAAAGCTCTCAGACGTGGACTCTGAGAGGCCAGGAGTTCTGGGCCTTGGCAAGGAGCAAGTCCGGACCAAGTCCGGTGCATTCGTCCAAGTTCAGGTCGGGCTTTGCCCCCTACGCCCAGAATCAGCCCCTGGTCGGTGCCAGGGGCGCGCCCCGCGTTAGTGCTGAGGCCCCATCCTGCGCGCTCCTCACTGCGCGCCCACCTGCGGCCTCCTCCCCGCCCCAGGCAGCGCCGCCAGAGCGCGCACTTGTCACTTTCGAGATTTACTGTAGGCAGGTAAGATCCTCGAGTGCTCAGAGCACTAGGGGGAAAGAGAAGACGGAAAATCTAAAGATGTGTTCTAGTTCTTTGGAAAATGAGTACAATAAGGAGGATGTTGAAGCAGAGTCCCTTTCAATTCGGGCCCTCTGCCATTCTGCTCTTGGACCTGCACTGGAATCCTCCAGAGAGGAACAGACAGATGAAGATGGTGAAGTCCACAAGGGTCTCTAGCGGTTTGAATCCGCCAGCTGTTCTGCAGGGGAAAGATGGGCAGTCCCCTCCCTAAGATTCATACCCTGGAAACCCCAAAGCAGGGTTGCTAGGAGTAGGAATGGACTTCATGTCAGTGAGCTTTGGTTTAGATGGTGCAAAAGGTTAAGGATGTGACTACCAAGCAGAAGGTTAAGCTCTAACTCAGGCAAACTACCAGGCTAAGAAAGACCTTAGGGTCTGCTTCAGTAAAGTCATTGTAGATCACCTTTCTACTATACACGTAAAGGATTACCATGTCTTAATCTCCTGGACGCATTACTTCCACACGTACATGTGGGCATGAATATATATATATTATATAGTCTGCTGTGCTCGAAGAAATAGAATTTATTTTCTTAAAAATAGTATGTACTCGTTGTAGGAGGTTTGAAAGACAAAAATTAAAAACAAAGCATAAGGCACATCTACTACCATTTTTCTTTTCCGCTCTTCTAGTCACTTTTCCTATACAAATATAAATAAAATATAGTTTAAAATGTGGGAATTTTTAAAATATTGACTTTTCTTCTTGTAGTCTTATAAAATGAGAATTCTCCCCATGACTTCACATACCAAATATTTTATGTTTTGCCATATCTATGTCTCACAATTCTCTTAAACCAAATCTCTTGCAGATGAGAAAATAGAACACTTCTTTAAAAGAATAAAAACAATGCAGCAAAAAGCACTCTTACAGATAGGATTGGGGGGGTTCCTAATCTATGATAATCTCCTAATATTAGATACCAACAAGTGAAGTTATAAATTCATAGAAGACTACCAGGTCACATTCCACTCAGGAATTTGCTTTTCTCCCATGTGACTAACAATAATAACACTTAGGGGTTTTTTCTTATGGTAGCTGGATAAATTCTGAAATGACACCTTTTTCCTGAGTAATGTTTCTTCATCTGACTATGTCTTTCACCATGATATTTCTACTTTTTCCATAAAAACCACTGTATACACAGATAAGAGAAAAATATTATCAGCTACAAAAATAATAGTAAAAGCAAGGAGTGTTTTTCTTTTTTATACCCTGAGACAAAGACTCCTATCTCGATTTTAAAGTGTAAAATTATTTACTTCATTCCTTTTTTCCTTTTGTTCCTCAAATTTCTGGCCTATCTATATTTTAATATAATGTTTAAAATTACTTACGTTGATATTTTAAAAAAAAATAATTCATTACTTCTGTAATCATCACAACAGTATGCTGTTTCCCAACTTCTCTTGAGATGTTTAGTACCTCCATCTAATTCTCCTTTTTAACTACTCAATTATCATTCTTTCACAGAATAATGTGTCAACATTTTGCAAATAGGTTTAAAGCATTCAACATTTAAAATCCTTTTCTTCTCTGATTTAAAGTCTTCTTGAAAATGAAACACATTTTTTTAATCTCCAAGAAAAAGTAAAAAAAAAAAAACCAACAAAAAAACAAAACAACAAAATAAAACCAACCAAAAATACTGGTTCAAAACAGGAATTCTTATTATTGTGTTGAAGAAACAAATTTTGAAAACAAAAAACAAATCACTGGATCCTGCAGATTGAATTCAGCATTTCATCACAATTGTCTCCTTCACATTCTTACCCTACTCTGTAAGTGTATTCTTAGCAAGAATACATTGTTCCTATAATGACTCCTTCCTCATAATAAATGATATACAATGAACTTCTAAGTGAAAAGCTATGTTTCTCAAGTATCACTAGAAGTATTACACTCATCACTCTTAAAACTGCTCCATCATATAAATTCTTTGCTCTTTATAAGATTTTTACATTTATAAATCACTCTAAAATATGACATCTCTTAAAGAACATTGTTACTTATTGTAATAATAGAAAAAAAAATTAAACTCAGATCAGCGACACAGACAATGAACTGACATATTCCATACAGAAAGCCATGCACACTGATGAAACATCATAATCAGCACTTTCTAGACATTGTTGTTGTTGGATTACTTTAAAAGTATGTTGAGCCCATAAAATAACTGTACTTTTTAATAGAAGTCTTTCAGTATATAACATACGTTGCTATTATTGTTATGTGCCGTCCATTCGCTTGTAACTCATAGCGACCCTATGTACAACAGCCCTAAACCCTGCTCTATCCTGTGCCAATCCCACTGCCTCTGACACACCCATCCCGATTACCCCAGTCACTGAATCAATCCACCTCATAGAGGGTCTTCCCCTCCTGCGCTGTCCCTCCACCCTCCCAAGCATGATGTCCCTCTCCAAGGCCAAGGACCCGTCCCTCCTTGCAAGATGCCCAAAGTATGTCAGACGAAGCCCCAGAATCCTTGCCTCCAAGGAGCAGCTTGGTTTAACCCTCTCTAGGATGAATCTGTTTGTATGTTAAATTTACGTTGATGTTTTCCTTGAAAATCAACATTGATAGGCAATGGCTTTCAATATCTTCCATCAGGATAGAAATAAAAACAGCACACATCAAGGCCAGCAAAACTTAATACTGTCAGTTACTTCTGGAAAACTATAATAATCGGTTTTTGGAATCTTAAAGTTATTTGGACATTTGGAGTCTAAACATCATTTTAGACATCTTAGATGTTGCTTAGAGGCGATTTATTTATACACTCTTTACTGACTGAAAACTGCCATTTGGTTCCCCATAACTATCAGGTTACTATTAGTATTCAGACATGTAAACCAAAAAGAGGTCTAAGTGAAATCATATTTGAAAGACATAACTATACTTTCCAAGGAAAGTAAAAATAATCAGAAGCTTTTGCCATCAACAGGCTGATCTTCATTTATAGTTGCCCAATGTAAAAACATATTTTGGCAAAATTAGCACTGGAAACTGAAGCAAATATTATGATAGCATGCATAATTCCTTCATGAACATACAATTAAGACTCTTGAATTGGTGTTCATTATCACATTTGTCAGCATTTCCATTATAAAAACACTATTGTAGAAGGCTTATGTCATAGCTATAAAATTTCCAAGATGAAACTCTATGAGCACAGTTTTCACATAACGATTTTAAAATATAAATCCTTAAAGAAAACGTCAAAGAGAGTAAAGAGATGTAAATCCACTTTCCGTGTGGGATTTCAAACTGTACCTATAGCTTTAGAACACAGAGATTCTATTTATTACCAAATATAAATTAGACTGTAACTTTTTTTTTATTAAAAATAGCAAGAAGATTAATAGCCCTACAAATACGTTTTATAAAATTGTAGTAGTTTCTCACATAGCACAGATTGCCAATTGATTAAGCACATGATTGTGGACCAAAAGGTCTGAAGTTTGAACCTATCTGCTGGCCAGAAACAGGATATGGTAGTCTAGTCTGGTCTTGAAAGATTTAGAGCCTTGAAAAACTTCGGGAGAAATTCTTCTGTCCTGCACAGTGCCTAAGAGTAAGAATCGACTCAATAGCAAAGAGGTTTTTAGTAGTTTATTAAATAATATCTTAAATGTTTCTAGAAAAGTATTGACATTTCTCTATATATCTATATCTTGGCCCAAGTTCACTCAAAGCTCTCCAAAGTGTGCCAACATTTTGGGCAAAGTGAGGCCCAATTTTTGGTCAGCGTCCTCTCTCCCAGTGCATGCTTGACTGAAAAAGGTTACAAAACAAGACTCAGCAGTTCTGACCATTTTGTTTTGACTTTGGGGTTTCTTTGAATCCAAAGCTCAAAACCAAACCTGGCGGAGGAGGAGAAGGAAAAGGCAAGAAGCAATGCAAACTGACAGAAAGAAAATACCAGAAAGATGGAAAAATCTCTTCAAGTCTCAATAAACTAAAGTCTTTGAATTTCCACAAGTCTCTGTGACACTGAGTTTTCAATTCTGTGACTTTAACAAGTTCCCCAAAGAACAATGAAAAAAATGAAGAAAATAATTAGACCGTAATTTTTAAAAATGTAATTATAATTTCAGAGGATCCACTCCTTAATTTGGTGTAAGATTAAAAATATTAAATAATAAAAAATAAGAATTTTTAAAATAGGGTAGAAATTATCTTATAAAATGTCTTATAGCTTCATAGTATTTTATTGTTTTTGAAACACCACTCACATACTTTCTTTCATTTAACTTTCACATTTCAACAAGATGTTGTTATTAAGTGCCATCAAGTTGTTCTAACTCATAACAACAAAATGGAACACTGCTCAGTCCTGGAGTATCACTGCTATGTTGGAACCCATTGTTGGAATCACATCAATCTGTTTACTTGAGAGTCTTCATAGTTTTGTTCACCTTCTAATTCACAAAGCATGTGTCCTTCCTCAAGGACTAGTCTTTTCTGGTAATATATCCCAAAATACTTAAAATACCACTATTCCGATTCATCCTGGAGAGGGTGAAACCAGGTTCCTCCTTGGAGGCAAGGATTCTGGGCCTTTGTCTGACATACTTTGGGCATGTTGCAAGGAGGGACCAGCCCTTTTAGAGGGACATCATGCTTGGGAGGGTGGAGGGACGACAGCACAAGAGAGGAAGACCTTTGATGAGATGGATTGATTCTGTGAGTAGGGTAATGAGGGTAGGTGTGTCAGAGACAGTAAAATTATCAGAGGATAGAGCAGGTTTCAGAGCTGTTGTACTATGAGTCACAAGTGATTCTACAGCAAATAACGACAATTCACTCTCCTTACTAAGAAGAAGATTTCTTCTAAGATCTATTTATTCATTATGAATTGAAATGTGTTCCCCAGAAATATATGTCAGCTTGGCTAAGCAATAATTCTCAGTGGTTTGGCAGCTATGTAATTCTATATATAGTGTGGCAGTTACGAAATTATGTAATCTTCCCCCACTCTCCTTGATGTGATCAATTCTGATTTCATATGAGGGAATAAAGATTTCTAGTCCTTTTTTTTTTTTCTTGAGAAGCTTCTAGGATGACTTGAACATCTAACCTCCCAGTTACCTGCTGAGTACATTTAGGTTGTGCCACCAAGGATTCTATAAGGAGATAAAGATGAGATACAATACCTTTTAAATGATCATGTTGTTGATTACCATTGGGTTGGAACTGACTCATAGCTGCCCCTTCCAGCAGGATTTCAGAGGCTGTTAATCACACTAGAGGAGATTGTCTACCAAGCAACTAGTGGATTTGAACCTCATGCCATCAGTATTGCAGTGCAGTTTCTTATCACTAGGCCATCAGAGCTTATAGCACTGATCTAACATCACAGGAGTTTCCTTGGTGTGTGAACTACTTCACACTCTTTCTCGAAAGCAGAAAAAAAAAGAGAGAAGGTTAGAAGGTGGCCTTTCATCCCTGCCCTGTGAACCTCCCAGAGCCAGCAGGAGATTAATATCAAGGCACAGAAATCTCCAAGTCTACAGATCTACAGATGTTGAAAAGGAAACAGGTACCTTCCCCAGCACCTAATGGTGATGCCATGCACTTCTGATATTTATATTATAGCAACACTAGATAACTAGAGAACTCTGGTAGCCTAGTGGTAAGAAACTGTGCTGCAATCCCAAAGGCACGCAGTTCCAATTCACCAGCTACTCCTAGGAGAAAGATAGGCAATCTCCTCCCAGAGATTAACTGCCTCTGAAGATGTGCCGGAGAGTAAGTTATGAGCCATTTCTGATTCAATGGTACACAGTAATGATAACAGATAAATAAAAGAGCTCTCTGATAATTAATGATATATACAATATTCCTTGCCAACATAATTAAATGGTACCAGTTATTCTTCTTTCTTATTAATTGTCCATTTTTCTAACTACACATGAAGTCACTGAAAATAGCATAGTTTGGTCCAGGCACATCTTCGTTCTCAAACTGACTTCCTTGCTTTTTATCATTTCAAAGAACTGTTTTGCAGTAGATTTAAACAGTATAAGACATCCTTTAATTTCTGACTGCTGCTTCTATAAGCTTTAATTACAGATCCAAGTAAAATGAGATCCTTGAAAACCTTTATCTTTTCTCCATTTAGCCTGATGTTGCTTATTTGTCCAGTTGAGTGGATATTTTTTCTTTGTGTTGAAGTGTAATCTGTGCTAAAAGGTATAATCTCCTAACTGGACTGAGCTGTCAGTATATCATCTTCTTGTTGTGTACCATAGAGTTGGAAATCATCAATAGGTGATCCTGTGGTCGGTTTTCAGAGGCAGTTAATCACATGGGAGGAGATTGCCCATCCTTCTTCCACAGAGGACTGGTGGTCTTGAACAGCATGTCTTTGGGATTGCAGCACTTTTGGCCACTAGGCCACCAGAGCTCCCTATATCATTGTAGAGTGGATTATATTTGGGGCTAGGGGGTGGGGTTTGGGGAGGT
>NW_006399757.1:19409115-19411790 GCF_000299155.1 Elephantulus edwardii | reverse complement strand
TTGTGCGGGGAGAAGGGTGCAACAATGAATGAATGGAATCCCAAAATCTCTGTAGATGTTCATTGAAATGAAAAATAAACAACCTAAATTTAAAAAAAAAAAGAAAAATAATTCCATTATCAGTGAGACTAGTATGATTCTGGAATGCTTAAAAAGTAGTGATGGTTACATATAAACACTGTACTGCTGGTGAGGCATGCAGTGGTTAAAAGCATTCGTCTGCTAACCTCCAGGTCAGGAGTTTCAACCTCCTAAATTCTTTTTGGGAGAAATATGTGATCTGCAACATCTTGGTTTCTAGACTGATATCATTGCTCTTTAGCACATTGTAAAGGTCCCTGGCAACAGACATCCCCAATGTAATTCATCTTTTGATTTCCTGACTGCTATTGTCAAGTGTTGATTGTGGAACCAAGCAAGCTGAAATTGTTAACAGCCTCTATCTCTCCTCCATCCATCATAATGTTACCAATTGGCACAGTGGTTACAATCTTTGTTTTCTTGATGTTAAGCTTCAATTCATATTAAAGACTACAGTCCTTGACTTTATGCAGCAAACGCTTCAGTTGATCCTCAGTTTTGGCAAGCGAGTTGTATCATCTGAATAACACAGGTTATGAGTCTTCTTCCAATTCGGATGTCAGATTCCTCCTCATAAAGACCAGCCTCCTGAAAGATCTGTTTGTAATGTTTAACATACAAATTGAAAAGGTATGACTACAGAATGCATTCCTGACATACTACCTTACTGATTTTGAAATATGCAGTGTTTCGTTCCTCTGCTCCGAAGACAGCTTCCTGGTCTAAATATAGGATTCACATGAACACAATCAAGTGTTCTGCTATCCCAATTGATTATTTGATGTTGCCTCCCTTTGTGTAATGAGATAAATACTTAAGTAGGCATAACTGTCTTTAAATACTTTAAAAATAAGCCCAGAAATCATTATAGTTCTTGGTTGAACATTGTTACACATTAATATGTTGAGCCTGAAGTAATTACAAAAGCCAGCATCCAGTCAATGGTAGATAAGAAAATATCTGGAATTGCCGTTCTAGATATCTACAGATCAATCATTGATTGGATGAGTCATTGACTCAATGAGAAAAATAGAATTTTCTCTGGGAACAGAGATGCTTTTTCTTGGAGAGATTTTAGAGTATCTTTGAAGTTCAGGTAATTTACAATACCTAGAAAAGAGTTCAAGACAGGTTCAAGAACATATTTTGTGCCTTGGCTTCTAACAGGATAAATAAGTCATATTTTATTGCATTATGGCATTTTATGAACTCTTATAATCTGCCTCCCTAGTTTTATCTTCATTAGAAAAAGGAAGAGGAAAGAGAAATAAATTTAGAAAGAATTGGTAGATAAAGCAACATGTCTCTAGGTACATAAGGAAATTATCAAAAAAAGTCATTACTATCACATGCAATCAGGATCCTTCTGAAAATATCAACAGAGCATTGCCAGATGTGCAGTCTGGGTTTAGAAGAGTCCATGACACTAGGAACAGTATAGTCAATGTTCAATGGATCTTAGCTGAAAGCAGAGAGTATCAGAGAAATGTCTACCTGTGTTTCATTGGCTATGCAAAGGCATTTGACCATGTAGATCACAACAAATTGTGGCTGACTCTGAGAAGACTGGGAATCCCAGAACACCTCAGAAAAGAGCAAGAAACCACTGCATGCTTCAAAATCAGGAAAGATGTATGCCAAGGATGCATACCTTTTCCATTCACATGTAGAATAGGTCACCCAGGAGGCTGGGATCCATGAAGAAGAATTTGACATCAGGTTTAGAGAAAGACTCATCAACAACCTCATTATGTAGATGATACAACCTTGCTTGCTAAAAGTGAGGAGGACCCATGGCATTTGCTACAAGAGGTAAAAGACTGCAGACTTCAATATGGATTGAAACTCAACATCAAGAAAACAAAGATTCTCACCACTGGGCCAAGGGGCAACATCATGATAGATGGTGAAGAGATTGAGATTGTTAACAGATTCAGCTTGCTTAGCTCCACAATCAACACTCATATTACCAGCAGTCAGGATATCAAAAGATTAATTGCATTTGGAAAATCTGCTGTCAGCGACCTCTCCAGAGTACTGAAGAGCAACGATGTCAGTTTAGAGGTGCACCTGATCCAAGTCATAGTCTTTGCAATTACTTGCTACGCATCAGAGAGCTGGACAATGACTAAGGATGACAGAAAAATTGACGTTGTGTTGTGGCGCTGGAGAAGGGTATTTAGTGTACCATTCACTGCTGGAGAACAAATAGATTCATTCTGGAGAGGGTAAAACCATGATGTTCCTTGGAGGCAAGGATTTTGAAACTTCTTCTGACATACTCTGGGCATAATGCAAGAAGAGACCTGTCCTTAGAGAGGGATATCATGTTTGGAAGGCTGAAGGGACAATGCAAGAGAGGAAGACTCTGTATGTGATAAACTGCCTCAGTGACTGGGGTAATGGGGATAGGTGTGTCAGAGAAAATGAGAATGACTCAAGATAGAGAAAGATCCAGAGCTGTTATACATAGGGTCGCTGTGAGTCGCAGGCGACTCGATGACACATAACAACAACAACAACAAAATACTTGGATACTCTAAGCACCATATAATTAATGATTCATATGTTTTATATAAGCATTCTTAAAGAAA
>NW_006399757.1:19402839-19405085 GCF_000299155.1 Elephantulus edwardii | reverse complement strand
CGATACAACAGAATTTGGAAATTATTAATAATATCAATAATATCACATATATGTGAAATTCTCTTGCTGAAGATTATTTAAAAATGGCTGAAACAGTGGATCAACTGGCAACTGAGAATAACTCAAGCTGGATTCAGAAGAGGCTGTGGAATGAGGAATCTAACAACAACATCTAATATTTTCCCTCAACATTATGCATGTTTATTGTTGTACATAGGGTTGCTATGAGTCGCAGGCGACTCGATGGCACATAACAACAACAACAACAACATTGTTATATGCCATTGAGTTACCTGCAATTCATAGCAACCCTATGTACAACAGCTCTGAAGCCTGCCCAACCTTGGGCCTGTCTCACTGATTCAGACATACCTACCACCATTGTTCTAGTTAATGTATCAATCCATCTCCTTCAGGTTCTTTCTCTCCTGCGCTATCCCTCCAACCTCCCAAGCATGATGTCATTCCTTCTCCAATGGCTTTCTTTTTGCCACAAGTGGGTGTTGGCAGAGTAGACTTGCCATATGAACTGTGGGTCTCTGGCCCAGAGGTTGCCAGCATGTGGGCCTGCTGGAATGGTAAAATACTGAAGGGCCCAAGGGCCACAGGCCCTCAGGCCTGTTTTTCATTGTTTTTGTTCAAACATTATTCTGGGTCATATAGCCCTGGTGTGTCCACGTGCTGTACAGAGGTAACACGTGGTTGCTGTGAAGCTGAACACTGTGACAATGGTGTGTCAAATGGGTTAATGGTTACCCATGGCAGACAGTGTTTGATAGCATTCCCCGATTAAAACAAGCTTGGAAGCAGGAGTGGCATCCACTTCCATAATAGCTTGCCTCCAGAAACCCTATGACCCTTGAGAGAGGATGAAAGTTACACAAGTGTTGAGGACTTTTTTTCATAGGGTCTCTATGAGTTGCCTATCATGCAATGGCACTTAACAAGAACAACAGATTTGAACTACTAGAGGCATTTGAGTTGTCAGTACCACTCAATATAGACAGCCATTAGAGATCTCTAAGCATTCTTGTATTGTTGTCGTTGCTGTTGTGTTCTTTCCAGTCAGAACTGATAGCTGACCCTTCTGCTGGTTTTCAGAGGCAGTTTATCACATGGAAGGAGATTGCCCAACCTTCTCCGACAGAGCATCTGGTGAATTTGAATTGTATGCCTCCAGAATTACAGGGTAGATTTTTACCAGTAGGCCACCAGAGACCCTCTAAAAGCATTCTTTTAGGTAGTACCTTATAGATAAAATATTCATGCAAGAACTGACATAAGACTAACACAATTCTTATTGTCTATTATAAAATCAGTTGTGTGTCTGTTCTGTTTCAAGTACATCTAAAACTTTTCAAATTTTAGTGTCTGAATGTTTGGAAACAATGATTAATCACAATTTTTAAATTTGTCTTCAATAATTCAAATATTCTGACAAAAATATATATTCATGAAATTTGTACAAGTATTGAATATACTATTAAGTACTTAGGGCTAAACATTAAAAAGGGCCTAGCAAACACATGCTTTAGTTTCTCCTGCCATGAAACAGAAAAGTCTGTTAAAATGTTAACGAAATGCATCTTGTGCTGCAGTTGACTTATGTGATGTGGATTTTCCTAGCTATTGTCTTTTCTACTTTCCTTTCCCCACTTACTTGGGTAGGACTGCAAAATAACGTGTACAGAACATTCATGTAGGGATAGATCAGTTTCCCATTCTGTCCAGATTAAATTGGTTGGGGGTAGAAAATAGGTAACTCATGACCAATAAGAAAGAAGAACCAGAGAGTGCAGTGTGTCTTTAAACCTAAGATTCCTGTGAGAACCAGAGCTGAAGAGTCAGGACACATCTGCACAAGACTAGAGGATGTGGCAGGCCAGATAGAAACCGTATTTACAGCAGAGGAGACAAAGGGCCACAAACCTGTTTGAGAGAGAGCTGTGAGTTCTCAACCTGTGGAACCAGAATGCCAAGTACTTGCTGATGAAGTGGGGACTTTCAGGCACTCTTCAAGATTGCTAGATTTGCTGACCCATAAAACTAGAGTCTTTCAGACTTTGGCTTACAAGCAGAGTGAGTGTTTTCATTTTGCTAGGTGCTGTCGAGTAGAGTATGAATCATAAGAAGCCTATGAGCAGACCTGAGCCCTGCCCTATCGTGTGCCTTTCTCATCATCTCTGACACACTTGAGCTCATTGTTTCAGTCACCATGTCAGTCCATCTCATTGAAGGTCTTCCTC
>NW_006399757.1:19396890-19398889 GCF_000299155.1 Elephantulus edwardii | reverse complement strand
TGATTCAGTGACTGGGGTAATCGGGATGGGTGTGTCAGAGGCGGTGCGGTTGGCGCAGGATAGAGCAGGGTTTAGGGCTATTGTGCATAGGGTCGCTATGAGTCGCAAACGACTCGACTGCACATAACAACAAGAACAAGGTGCAGTCCTAGTTTTGCCTCTAGTGTAGCTATGATCATTTGAATTCTGCTCCTCTACATTAATTTATTTTTGCTTCATGATCACAGATTGTGAAAGGAAAAATTACTTACATTTGAATTAGATTGTTTTCATAAATGTTTCAGAAATACATATGAATATGTGTGTAAAATAAACATACATAGTGTCCTACAGCTTGATGCTGTAATACAAAAGGCTACCATTTCAAGATTATAATCAGTATCTGTTACAGATGCCACATTTCGTTAAAGCCTCTGCTTGATAATTAACCATAATGCACTGTCAGTTACAATACTCTAAAGAGCATATTTATGATGCTTCCATTAACAACAACAACAAAAAGGAAAGTCAATATTCAACAATTAAAAAATATAACAAATGCCCTATGACAGTTGAATTAATAGCAATATTCATTTGCTTCTGTATAATTACTTGCCAATTTATTCTTAGTTATTTCATCTTCCTATTCTTTATCAAAATAAGAATTAAAATTAAATGAAATTCTAAACCTGAATTCAATATTTAGTCTACTTTAAAGATTTGCTTTTTAATCTTAACAAGATGAAATCATAGCTTCTAAGTTATAAACTAGGACTAACTTAAGCTCACATGCAATGCTAGTGTAGAAACTGCTTGCTAAGGTATAGCATCAAGCCTAAGGAGCTCTAACCATGGACAAGATGAACACTGAGGCCAGAAGTGTTGAGAGACCTGACTCCCACAAATGTGTGCAAACACAAAGGAAATGTATTCTAAGAGAAAAGGGTACTCTTTAGATTAATTGTAACAAGGAATCTGACGGCAACTGGAAACTTCTCATGGAGGCTTACCATAAATGGATCAAATGACAAGAGAGAAAAAAATTTCAGATTTATGGCATTTCATTCAGAAACAGAGATTTCCTGAAATAACATTATAACATGTGGGACAATATCCAAGTCAGAGATGGATTTGTGCTTCTTTTTATCCATCTCCTTCTAGTTTAATACCATCACATCTCTGATTTTGTGAATGTTCTTTAATAGTACTTCACTGTTTCAAAACCAAGCATGTTTGTTTGTTTTTTTTTAATCATACCATACTGTGTATGCTATAATTTAGTAGTAGTTGTTTTTGTTAGATTTTTATTTTGTACTGGTTTATTTGCAAAGACCATATACATTGTTTTTCACACCAGATCTTTCCCATTTCCTTTACCCACCCCTCCCTCCATCCATCAAACTGTGTGACCCTATGATCCTATCCTAACTCCTACCCATCCTCACCCCTCTGCTCCCACCCTTCCCTCCCTTGGATCCTCATACATGGTAATGGTTTTATACAGTATCTGTCCTTATGGGACTAAGTTAGTCCATTAGCGTAATACTCTCCAGTCTCTCCCAAGTGAGATAGTAATTTATAAAATCATTGCTCCTGCGTGTACTGCCTAGTATTCCGTCGTGTGCTTTTTAATACTCTTATATCATTAATAATTTAGTCTCAAGGAATTAAACTGTATTATGCTTCTCTGTTTACCATTCAAGGATAAATGGCTAGGTATTGAAAACAATTATTTTATTTTATTAATTTTAATGAACACTTACAGAGAGTTTAGATTTCCATTCATTCACTGTTGCACTTTGTTACCTGCCCACCCCTCCTCCCAAGTTCACTCCTCTCTTTGAAAAGTAAAAGAAAAATTCTTTCATTGGTATATAATCCCCCCGTCCCCGATTACACTCCACTATGCAACCTTCATTCTGGACTCTTGTGATAACCATAATATCCTATCATATATTGCTTTTAAACTGTTCTCTCCCTCATCTGTTTCGATGCAGTATACATAATTTATCCAATTTTT
>NW_006399757.1:19393225-19396790 GCF_000299155.1 Elephantulus edwardii | reverse complement strand
CTAGGTGCTGTCGAGTAGAGTATGAATCATAAGAAGCCTATGAGCAGACCTGAACCCTGCCCTATCGTGTGCCTTTCTCATCATCTCTGACACACTTGAGCTCATTGTTTCAGTCACCATGTCAGTCCATCTCATTGAAGGTCTTCCTCTCCTTCACTTACCCTCCATCTCCAAGCATGATATCTCTTTTCAAGGAATAGCCTCTCCTAGGTACTGTACATAGGGTCGCTATGAGTCGCAGGCGACTCGACGGCACATAACAACAACAACAACAACAACAAGGTACATATCCAAAGTATGAAAGACAGGTGGCACATAATTGACAGTGCTAAAGGAACTTTGTAACATTTGCCTGAGCAAGATAGAGACCATGATCTTGACAGGAAGGGTGAGAATAAAAGTATGCCTGAAGAAGAGAGGCTATACTGACAGAGAAACAGTATTCTGAGTGTTTCCATATCTGAACTTTATGCTGCTACATTTCTAATAACTACTAATAAAGAAATAGTGAATTTTGTTTAACAAATGAATAGAGAGTTTTGTCTGGGAGTTTTGCCTGTGTGGCCATTGCAACAAAGTATCAAACCTAATAGAAAGTAATGAGAACTTACCAGAAGGCTGATTGATGTCAGAATTGTTGAGGAAGATGTGGAACATGGAGAAATGTCTGATCTCATTGGAATCAGCCCTGTGCTGTTAATGTTGTTGAGGGCAATTCTTCTTCTTAATGAAGTTAGTGGAGGTCAGACTATGCCTTCTCTACATCTGCTATATTATTTTAACAATTCCAATACACAATTGAGTTCACCCACAATAATAATTTTTAAAAGGCTGTAGTAAAATATAGGGAGCTCTGGTGACCTAGTCCATGGAAAGTCGTACTTCTAAATGAAAGGCTGTGACTATCTGGCAGTTCAAATCCACCAGCAGCTCCATAGGAGAAAGAAGGATGGACACTCTACTGCTAGAAAGCCAGGTACAATTCTGTTCTAACTCAGCACTAATGATAAAAGCAATTCAAGAAGCCTTACATGCTCAAGGAGATCTTTTGGCCTAGCCTGTAAGGAGTTGTACTGCTAACCCAAACTCCACCCTTCTCTGGAAGTTTGAATCCACCAGTGACTCTGATGGACAAAGAGAAACAATCTCCTCCCTTGTGATTTGCAGCCTCCAGAAACCTGCTGGAAGATTAGCTATGAATTGGTTCTGCTTGGAAGGCAATTAATTAAATGTACATGCTTATATTAAAATGTGTATTAATGTTCATATATGTTATATATTCAAAGTATATAAGCTCAGACACAGACCAAAAATAACAAATAACTACATTTCTTACACAAAAACAAAAAATATTTAAAACATGCACTGCTTTTAATAACTTTTATTGTTTATAACATGTAACATTTTATCCCCATTTGTAAAAACAGATGTTTAATGCATTAAAAAGGAAAATCCTGCACACCTGTTGAAATAGAGGACCTTACTGAAAAGAAAGCATGTGCTTTGATTTATATTATTCAAAATGTAGATACTGTACTTGGTGCTATTTCAGGAAATGAAAAGGTGAGGAAACAGTTATATACCAGTAAACCAGAGCAAAATTCTCCATAGAAACCAAAACACTTTAAGTGGGAGCCACTTAACTAAATTAATACCTGGAATATGGTCATAGTAGCCCCAAGAGAGTGAACTTTAACAAAACAAAGCCCTGTCCATTGACTTACGTCTTACATAGCATTTACAATTATTCTTTGTTCACATTTAACTGTAAAAAATAAATTAGTCATTAATTATGAAAATATCACTGATTTCTAGAGGAAAGAAATCCTCTGGAAAAATGACACAATATTGATTTTCTATTATCCTACTCAATTATCTCCACTTATCGTTAAAATGAACACAAAGAACAGATTCAAAAGAAATGAGTAACTAATACAATTTTGCTTGGCTATTTTCTGCTTTGTTTTGGGTGACATAACCATCTTTTCTTCTGCCCCCTCTTTTGCTGAATTACTGCCAACTTTTGAAACTGCATGGAATAATGAAATTGATAGACCTTACCATCAAGTGGGGGAAAACAATTAACTATTGAACAACTATAAGTTTCCCTGAGTTGTGATAAGTGTTAAGAAATCAACTACTACCTGAAAAGTTGTCAGTTCCACAACACATTCAGAGGTGTCATAGAAGACAGGCTTGATGATCTGTTTCTACAAGGTCACAGCCATGAAAACTTGTGGAGAAGCTCTCTTCAAACACATCCTCAAGAAACAGGAGAAATGTAATAGCAGTAATTATGAATTGTTTACGTAAGTCATATCATTTAATACTAACAGAAGACTTAGTATAATATTACTATCTCCTTAAAATTACCTTATTGCTGTGGTGAGATTATGCCTCATTATTGTTTTGATTTCCTTCTCTCTAACAGTTAGTGATCTTGAGCATTTGTTCATGTATTTGTCGGCCATCTGAAATTCTCCTTTTCACTCTTCTCACTTTGTTAAGTTCCTTGTATTCTTCTTGAGCTGTTGGAGTTTTCTATGTATTTTAAATATTAATTTCTTATCAGACATGTCTTTTTGAAACATATTCCCAGTCTACAAGTTCTCCTTATACTGTTTTTGAGAAGTCTTTGATGAACATAAATATTTTGGTTTTAGGAGTCTAAGTCATCTATTTCTCCTCCGCTGATTGTGTATTTTCAGCTATGCTTGTTAGTCTCTTTAAACTAAATATATGATTCTTAAAGTTGCCCTGATTTTTTCATTGATGCTTTTTACTGTTTTAAGTTTTACTCTTAGGTTATCTTTAATCCATCTTGAGTTAGTACTAACTCAACACAATGGTGTGAACTAAGTGGTAGTTGTTGTTGTCATGTGCTCTCAAATTGAGTACAATTCATAATGGCACTAAAGCAATGGTTCAGAACAAAAGCTCTGCACCCTGTCCTATCTTGCATGCCATCTTCATTCTCTCTGACATTGCTGCAGTCACTGTGTCAATACATCTGGTTGAAGGTCTTCCTATCTTTTGTTGAGCTTCCACCTTTCCAAGAATGATGTCTCTTTCCAAAGAATAGCTCCTTCTAACAGCATGCTCAAAGTATGAGGTTTCACCATCCTTGCCTCTAATGAGCATTCTGGCTGCACCTTTTCAAAGACGTATCTGTTCTTTTGGCAGTTGATGGGATAGTTGGTACTCTTCTCCAATAACACAATTCAAAGGTATCAGTTCTTCTTCTATCATCCTTATTCATTGTTCAATTCTCAGCTGCATAGCAAGTGATTGAGAAGCTGATGGCCTGAATCAGGCACACTTACATCATTGCTCTTAAGTACTTTGGAGAAGTCTCTGACAGCAGAATTACCCAACATAACAAGTCTTTATTTCTTGACTGCTGGAATAGTGTTGATTTCAGATCCAAGTAAGATGTATCAGCTGAGAATTTCAATCTTTTATCCATCTGGCATCATGTTGCCTATCTTCCCACTTGGTGGGTATTTTTGTCTTTTTGATGTTGAGATGTAACCCATATAGAAAACTCAAGTCTTTGATTTCCTAC
>NW_006399757.1:19376202-19386370 GCF_000299155.1 Elephantulus edwardii | reverse complement strand
GGAATTGCTGGGTCAAATGGTATCTCTATTTGCAACTTTTTGAGAAAGCGCCATACTGCCTTCCACAGTGGCTGCACCATTTTACACTCCACCAACAATGAATATGAGTTCCAGTTTCTCCACAACCTCACCAGCGTTTGTTGCTTGCTGTTCTGTTAAATTTTGCTATTCTGACTGGGGTGAGATGATATTTCATAGTTGTGTTTATTTGCGTCTCTCTTAGAGCTAGAGACTTTGAACATTTCTTCATGTGCTTGTTGGCCATCTGAATGGCTTCTTTGGTGAAGTGTCTGTTCATATCCTGTGCCATTTTTTCTATTGGATTATTTACCTTTATCTTGTTGTGGTGCTCAAGTATTTTATAAATTCTGAATATAAGTCCCTTATCTGACATGTCATTACCAAATACTTTTTCCCAGTCTATGGCTTCCTTTTTACCCTGTTGAAGAAGCTTTTGGATGTGCATAGGGATTTGATTCTTAGACGGTCCCATTCATCTATTTTATCTTCTCCTGGTTGTAGAAAAAACAGTTTTATATAGATATTTGTGCTTCTATCTTTCTTTCCTCATAGTTTGTTGGATTCACTGACTTTAGAAAGGTAAACATCTCTCCTTTCCAAGGCTTTCCTTCTATGAAAGCGCATGCATATTATATGTTTTCTACAGAAATTATGGAGACAGAAAATACAAAGACATTTTATTGTAGTTTAGAGAAGTTACTTTACTCCATAAATGTTTCTTAAGGGAGAGCACGGTTAACACAGTGATGTGTAGTGTGAATAAGTTCCTACCTCTTCTTTTGCAAGTCAGTAACTGGGGTAATGGAGGTAGGTGTGTCAGAGACAGTGAGATTGGCCCAGGAAAGCATAGGGTTCAGAGCTATTGTACCTAGGGTGGCTATGAGTCACAACTCAATGGCACATAACAACAACAACAACAACAACAAACTAAACAACCACATAAATGTCATATTGAAGATAGTGTAGAAAGTAGCAAGAGCATACATTCAGTTTACATTTGAATTGAGCTAGTTCAGATGGACTTTTTTTTCTCTATTCAACATGCAGCTCTTATGTCAATTTTCATTACCAAGATGAAAATTTTCATTTAACAAAAATCCACCAAATAGTTATTGTGTGCTTATAAGACTTGGTTTTTACCTCAACATAGTTTTCTAATTTGGTTTAGACGCTGTTGCCAAAAAAGAGCTCGTAATAAAATAAGGCGCATACCCTTAATTGAGCTGGGGAGGCATGAAAGAGGCTATGAGGTTAGTAACGAGGGCTACTAGAGTAGAGAAGAAGTGTGTTTAACTTATTTTAAAGTCTGTATTATTTCATACATAAATGCCTTTCATCGAGGCTGCCGGGGAGATAACAACAATGGCAGGCTGAGAAAAATGGGCTGTATAACGACAATATGTTGTTATTTTTTTGTCTTCAAGTCAGAATTGATTCATAGCTGATGCTCCACTGGGTTTTCAGAGGCAGAAAATCAATAGCATGGGGGTGGAATTGTCCATCTAAGCAACTAGTGTGTTTGAACCATGTGCCCGTGTGTTGGTGGCAGCATCCCTTAACACTAAGCTACCAGAGAACTGTCATATCGACTAGGATTAAATCTGAAGGTGAAAATTCACCTTCAAAACCAAACTGAAGACAAAGAGTATGCTTGTTTGAGACACATTACTGTTGTTGTTAGATGCTGTCAAGATGACTACAATTTATAGTGACCTAATGAACAACAGATCAGAATCTTGCCATATCCTGCACCATAATTGAAAGTTTTTGGATCAAAGCCAAGAACCAGGGAGAGATAAAAACATTTCTCAGAGTTTATTGCACGCCAGGTTACTCAGCAAGGGGAGTAGCCCTAGGGGTTGGGCTCAGGGGGTTTATATGGGGTCAATACAGTGGTTCCTTGAGGCATAAAGTTTCTAGTCTTGGGAAACTGGTTCTGGGGAATGTCCTGACCTAGGATTTTTGAGTTCTGGTTTCAGAAAAATGTCCTGACATAGAGTTTTTCAAAGTTCTGGTTTTAGGGAATGTCCTGACATAGGACTTTCTGAGCTCTGGTTTTGGAAAATGTTCTGACATAGGATTTTTTAGTTGAGCTTCAACCTCCATTTTGATTTTTAGCCTAACATTCCTGCCTTTGGGGTGATGGGGTGTGATGAGGTCTTCTGGTTGCTTCTTGCTGGATGGGGATTAGTGAGGTTCATGGGAGGCATGTAAGTTATACTGCCTCATTTAGAGGGAGCAGTGTGTACTTCATCATGCATAGTTCACTGATGGTTTGCTTGGTAAGTGCGCGAAACTTCTGCAAAAAAAAAAAGATCTTAAGTAAGCATGGCTCACAAGTTAATGCAAGAATAAACAGTAGTATAAGACGTACAAAGGGCAGTAGCCATCCCACCATTGAAGGGAGGTTATGATGGAAAAGAGAGTTTATCTGTTAGGGACTACTGGATGTACTGGTTGTACGAAATTATTGTTATCTCAGAGATCTTGCACTAGGCAGTATGAGCCATCTGGTTTCTTTACTGGAAAGATAGGAGTGTTGTAAAGAAAATGAGTGGGAATTAAAATACCAGTTTTAAGGAACTTAGTTATAATACGTGTCAGTCCTTGGAGATGTCCTATACCGATAGGGTACTAGGGAATGCATGGAAAGAAGGTTTGGTCCTTTACTTTAATATTAATAGGAGTGTGACATGTAGCTTGAAACTATAGGATCAACTTGAAGGGGTGACAGTGGGAAAGTGAAGGTGGGGGGAGAGCTTTCTCAGGAGTTAAGCATAGAAGAAAAAGTTGTATTGGACTAGGGCTGCGGGTGAGGTGAGGTTTATAGAAGCTTTAAATTTGCTTAAAATATCTCGGCCAAGTAGAGGAGTGGAGCACTGCGGTATTATGAAGAATTGATTAGTAAACTGTATATTTTTAAATAAGAATAATAAAGGAAGAATAATATGTGGGCTGTTCATTTTCCTGTTACTCCCACTATATTGGATTGGGAGAGAATATTAGGCCATTTTTGGAGAATTTGATTGAGAGAACCTCTGGTCAAAAGTAGGTCCTGTTTTGCTTGCTGAGTGAAGTAGGACAGTCTTGATTGAGGTCCAGGCTTGAACTGGGATGGGGGTCATAACCAAATTTGTAGTGGATGGTCAGGTGCACACTTTGCAGGAGGACCACTGTGGGTTCGGTTGGAAAAGCAGTGAGGCAGAACTTTTACTGATTGAAAGGATGAGAGTTCAGGAAGAGAGTTTTAATGATCATTACAGAAAAGATGATGACAAACGGAGATCTCATATTTAGAGAAGGAAAAATAGGCAGAAAATATAAGAACCTATTTTGTCAGAGGTTAAGTCTTGGAGAGACCCCTGTATCCAGAGAACAGTGGTAGAGGAGAGCAACTCAACTCTAAGTGTGGAGGAGGTTCCTCAGATTGAGTTCTGAGATTCAGTTAGTAACGAAAAGGAGAGAAAGAGTGACTGGAGAAGCTCATTAGGATTGGATTGCACCGGAGTCTAGTTCTAAAGTTAACTTACTTTTTATATGAGTTTGAAGATATGTTGACAATTTGGATATTTGTTGAGAAACTTATTTAATATACAATGGAATAATCAGCAATAGAGTAATTTTTATTAGACTGAGTTTGTTAGAACTCCTTGGCCAAAATCACTTTCTTAATTATATTAACGGATTCTCAATGTTTCTGGGTTAGATTACTTAAAGGCAAAGAAAGGATAAGAGTCAGAATGGAGCAATGTAGTAAAAATATTATATGGCTTCTGGGCTGGAAAGATGGGAGTATTATAAGGAGATAGCATATTTATAAAATGGAATTTTAAATATTACTAAAAGTTAATGAACATGTAAAACACTATGCAACATAGGGAACTCGGAGGACATTGTGCTGGGTGAAATATTCTGCTTACAAAGCGACACATGTTACACAGCACCACTGCTACCAAGCAGGTCTGACATGGGGGGCTGGGAGGGGAACAGGACAAGATTGGATAGATAATGACCATTGCATTGGAATAGATAAAGGAAAGAACTGTTTAAAAGGAATGTAGGACTAGATATTATACATAGGACAACAGCAGAGAATAAGAGGTCATAAGGATGACTGGGGGCAGGGGGCAGGTAGGTAGTTTTACAGGTTTTTCTAAATGTCTGTAATAGCAAGTTGGCAGAGGGAAAGAAGGTTGTTAAAAATCTCAGGACAGAATGACTCTAGTCCAGAAAAGTAAATCCTTTTCACCAGCAACATCCATGCATATTCAAGGCTTTTCTAGGTTTACATGGATGTTATTCTGGTCAATTGTAACACCTTTGAGGGGTCTAGGGCCCTGTCAGTCTGATTGCTCTTTTGCTACCAAGACTGACTTGGGGTACAGCTGAGCCAGGTGCCCCTGAAGACTGCATTGAAAGCAAGTGGCGAGAGGCTTCCCTTTTCATCCCTCTGCTTTTCACTGCAGCATGTTTTGATATTTGTGACTTAAGAGACCATGATGAGGCTTTTTATACTGGAAGTTAAAGCCTTGAAATTGGAGTTTTGTGATGCATTTACTGGACATAAAGTTTTTAAATACTCTGCAACAGCAGTTTTAAGAAATTTGGCTTTTAGCTAGTCCTTCTTTTCCTGGTCCAAGTTGTTATTGATGAATACTGAAAAAATAACAGTTAAAAAATTAGTCTGAGTTACTTTGGTGGTCTGCTAATTTAGAGTAGTTTACTGATTTTACATGAATATTATTTATTTTAATGAAACAAGTTTGTATATCATTAGTAGCAGCTGACTTTAAAAAATATGTAGAATGTATGAGATTTAAACTAGTGCTATATGAACTTAAAACAAAAAGGAAAAAATAAATTTGAAAAGAAATCTGTTCTGAACTCTGGCTAAAAAATTTGAAGTGGGTAGAAAATTCTTTAAGGAAAAAGGAAATAAAACAAAATTCTTAAACTTGTTTCAATTAAGTAAAAAACTATTTTAAGTTATTTTTACTAAGAGGAAGAATTATCTTATCATTACAGAGAGTGGTGGTATGTGGGATCATTTACTGGGCGGGGTTAGAAAAAGGCGAGAGATGGTGTTTTATCTGTGGGTTACGGTTTGAAAAGGAAGATGATATTTTAGTTTCAGAAGGTTTTTTTGTTTAAGATTTATTTTTTAACTGGGAGGTTAGGTATGAGCGTAAGATAAAAATTTTAGCTGCTGTTTTAGGCTGAGAGAAGCTGGAGGGAGAAAAGGAAGGGGGCTTTTGCCTATGACAGTGGTGGTGGTGCATCAGGTAGGAAGTGCTTGGTGATCAGAGAGATCAAAAGTGAGGAAGTTTTTGATCAGGAACAGAAAAGGGTTTAGAAAGAGTTAGAATTTGCTAAGTATGGTGGTTTCGACAAAAAAGGACAGAGAGCAGAGAGCAAAGAAAGGGATTTTTTTGACCATTTGCCATTGCATTAGTAGAAATGTCGAAGTCTCTGAGAGTGTTGAACTCCAGTGTCCCATTTTAGGGCTATTGAGACCTATTATTTAATTGATATTGCGGCTATGCCATGCTCTTGCAATAAAAGTTATCACGGTAGCAGAGAAGACACCTCCAGTGGAGGGTACAGAGAAGGTGTCATGATGGGGGAGGGTTAAGTAGTTGGGGGAGAGAGAGAAGGAAAGGGAGAGGGAGAGGGAGAGGGAAAGGGAGAGGAGACTGACTCGAGGGAATAAGGTGTTCTTTCATTACCTTTGGTCTTCACAGGAAGATCTGCTCACAATGTGGGCAGGAAATTTGAGAGAGGAGAAACGCCGCTACCTACCTTGAATTGCTCTGGTGTTGTTCAGAAGGACAGCAATGGTAAGAGGCAGAAAACCCCTGAAAAGAGTGTCTTCGTGATAGTTCATAGAGTGATGGTCAGGAGGCAAATCAAAGCAGGCCATGCCCTATAAGGTCATAGGACTGGGTAAGATACTAAAGCTCCTCAGCTCCTGCTACCTCATGGAACAGTAGAGAGGACTAGGGATCAGGTAGAAGTGTTTAGTGCAAAGGGGGTGGGTGGGGGTCGTCGCAAGTTTGTGAGCAGAAGGGACAGGAAGGGATTTTTGAGGATCAGTAGAGCTAGAGATTTAGTTTGAAGAGTCTCTAGGACTAGAACCAGGTGCTTAGCTGAGGGCACAGATAGGAGCATAAGGAGGGGCACTGAGTCAGAGGGGTCAAAGTCAGGGTTATCTGGTGATAGAAGTTGTAGGTTAGGAGGGTTTGTAGAGGATACAGAGGAGGGAGAGGAAACAGGAGAAGCAGGGAAATCATTACCCAGAAGAACTTGGTGGGTGTGGCAAGACTGAAGGAGGGAGGACTGAGATCTGAGGTAGAAGGCTTGTTGTTGTTGTTGTTGTTGTTGCTGTTGTTGTTACGTGCCCTTGAGTCACTTGAGACTCATAGCGACCCTTGGTACAACAGCCCTAAACTCTGCTCTGTCCTGTGGCAGTTGCACTGTCTCCGATACTCCCATCTCGATTACCCCAATCACTGAATCAATCCACCTCATATAGGGTCTTCCCCTCCTGCGCTATCCCTCCACCCTCCCAAGCATGATGTCCCTCTCCAAGGACCTGTCCCTCCTTACAACATGTCCAAAGTATGTCAGATGAAGCCTCAGAATCCTTGCCTCCATGGAGCAGCCCGGTTTAACCCTCTCCAGGATGAATCTGTTTGTTTTCTTGGCAGTCCATGGTACCCTCAATACTCTTCTCCAGTACCACAGCTCAAAGGCATCAATTCTTCTATCTTCCCTAGTCCTTGTCCAACTCTCTGACACATAACAAGTGATTGCAAAGACCATGGCCTGTATTAGATGCACCTTAGTCTCCAGAGAGACACCATTGCTCTTCACTACTTTGGAGAAGTCCCTAACAGCAGACTTTCCCATAGCAATATGTCTTTTCATCTCCTAACTGTTGGTGCCAAGAGTATTGACTGTGGAGCCAAGCAAACTAAAGCTGTGAACAATCTCAATCTCTTCACCATCCATCCTGATGCTGTCAATTGGTCCAGTAGTAAGAATCTTTGTCTTCTTGACATTGAGCCTCAATCCATATTGAAGGCTGCAGTCCTTGACCCTCTACATCAAACAGTTCAGATCCTCTTCCGTTTCAGCAAGCAGGGTTGTGTCATCTGCATAATTATCCAAAAATGACTGGAAGAGCACATCAGCAGAGAACTGCCAGAAGTCCTGGCTGGGTTTAGAAGAGGTTGTGGTACTAGGGATATTGTAGCTAATATTAGATGGATCTTAGCTGAAAGCAGGGAGTTTCAGAGGAATGTCTGTGTTTCATTGATTATGCAAAAAGGCTTGGACATGAGAAATTTCACTGGCTTTGCTGATTCTCCTGTAAAATTATCAAGATCATGTAAGATAATAAAATCAAAGGTTGAATTTTTAGGCTAAGGAGTTCCATTGTCTAAATGGTACTATGGCCAGATTTGGGTACAAAGTTTAATAAGTTTTTGGTTTAACATATTCCTGCAATCCCAAGGACAAGAGGTTGGAATGGAGACAGCCTAAGGGAGTAGATTTAGATGGCCTGGATGGGGCAGAGCCCATGACAGGGCAAAGAGTAGAGGATAATAGGAAGGAGTCTGAAAGGCAGAGAATGTCCCCTCTACCAGACAGAACGCCACAGAAAAGTCACCACCTCTGGTCAAAGCATCCTTTGCCCAGGGAAGGACATGGGAGAATCTACTTGGCCAGGCCTGGGCTTCGAGACAGAGAAAACGAGAAAAGATAGACTCATAGAACCGCAGAATCTCCACTTAACTGTAAGGAGCTCTTGCCATGTCGGTGGGGTCTCGGCAGGCACAGGAAGGAGGCACCGAAGGGCCAATCAACCAGGAGGGATCGATCGTCCAGTTTGAGTGTCTTCCTGCCCAAGTTCGGCACCAGATGAAAGGTTTTGGATTGAAGCCAAGAACCAGGGAGAGGTAGAAACATATCTCAAAAATGTAGAAACAATTTATTGCACGCCCGGTTACTCAGCAAGGGGAGTAGCCCTAGGGGTTTGGCTCAGGAGGTTTATATGGGGTCATTACAGTGGTTCCTTGAGGCATAAAGTTTCTGGTCTTGGGAAAGTGGTTCTGGGGAATGTCCTGACATAGGATTTCTGGTTTCAGAAAAATGTCCTGACATAGTGTTTTCTAAGTTCTTGTTTCAGAAAATGTCCTGACATAGGATTTTTGAGTTGAGCTTCAACCTCCATTTCGATTTTTAACCTAACGATAATCAAAGTCTTTGCCATGCTTAACCCTTTGTGCTCACTGTATCAATCCATTTTATTGAGGGTCTTCCTCTCTTTTGCTGACCCTCTACCTTTCCTGGTATGATGTCTTTTTCCAAAGACTAATTCCTTTTGACAACATGCCCAACCTATGTGAGCTGAAATTTCAACACCCTTGCCTCTGAGGAGCACCTAAATTACACTTCGAAGACATAATTTGTTTATTCTTTTAGCAGTTCATGTATTCTCAATATAATTTCCCAACCACAACTCAAAATCATTGATTTTTCTTTACTTTTCCTTAGTCATTGTCCAACTTTCAGATGTATATGAAGATATGAAAAATACCATGACTTGGGTCAGGCACACTTTAGTCTTTAACTACTTATTAAGATCTTCTTAATAATACAGACTACAAAGGACCAGAATGGACTCAGACTATGCAGGAGGTTCTTAGGCCCAAGTACAAAGTGCAAACAGATACAGGCCAAATTGCTATGAGTAAAAGAGGTATTAGACTGGGATGGAGAAAAGGATACTATATACAATGTTCTTTAGCCATCTTAGATTACAGTGTATCTTAATTTCTCATACCCTAACTTCATTTATAAAACCTAGACCTAGACCAAGAAGCTATTGTCTGAACAGATCAAGGAAACATTGCATGGTTTAAAATCAGAAAAGGTGTGTGTCAGGATTGTATCCTTTCTCCATACATATTAAATCTGTGTGTTGAGCAAATCTTTCAAGAAGCTGGACTCTGTAGAGAAGAATGTAGCATCAGGATTGAAGGAAGACTCATAAACAACCTGCCTTAGGCAGATGGCACAACCTTGCTTGTTGAAAGTGAGGAGAACTTGAAACACTTGCTGTAGGAGATTAAAGACTACAGCCTTCACTATGGATTGAATATTAACATCGAGAAGACAAAAATCCTGATCACTGCACTGATAGGCAACTTCATAGTCTTGTGTGCCAGTGAGTTGAAACTGACTCAGAGCTAACCTTCCAATGGGTTTTCAGTGGCATTAAATTACACAGGAAAAAAAAAATGACCATCTTTATTTGATGAAGCAACCGGTAGATTCAAACTGTGTGTCTTTGGGATTGCAGCACAGCGTCTTACCACACTCCACTAGTTGTTGTCATGTGCCGTCAAGTTACCTGTGACCTGTAGTGACCCTGTGTACAATAGCTCTGAAGCCTGCCCTCTCTTGAGCCAGTCCCACTGACTCTGACACACCAACCCCCATTGCCCTCGTCACTATATCAACCCATCTCTTCCTAGGTCTTTCTCTTCTGTACTGTCCCTTCACCCTTCCAAGCATGATGTCCTTCTCCAAGGATCAGTCTCTCCTGGCCACATCCTCAAAGTATGTAAGATGGAACTTCAAAATCCTAGCCTCTAAGGAGAAACTTGGTTTGACTCTCTCCAAGACAGACCTATTTGTATTCTTGGCACTCCATGGCATGTCCAAGACTCTTCTACAGCACCACAACTCAAAGGCATCAATTCTTTTTCTATCATCCTTAGTCATTATCCAGCTCTCTGATGCATAGCAAGTAATTGCAAAGATCATGGACTGGGTCAAGAGCACCTAAGTCCCTATACTGACATCATTGCTTCTCAGTACTCTGAAAAGGGCCCTTACAGCAGATTTACTTAATACGGAAGAGCTCCCTACAACTTCATAATTGTTTATTGTTGTTATTGTTAAGTGCCATCAAGTTGAGCACAACTCATAGTAACCCCATGAACAAAAGATCTGAACCCTGTTCTATAACTACTGTCATTTCTTTCACTTCATAGAGTTTCCAGAAGTATGTTGTTTAGGAAGTGGATGCCACTCCTGCTTCCAAGCCTTTCTCAATATGGGAGTTCCACCAAACACT
>NW_006399757.1:19372836-19375918 GCF_000299155.1 Elephantulus edwardii | reverse complement strand
ACCTTACCAAGCATGATGTCCCTCTCCAAGGACCTGTCTCTCCTTGCAACATGTCCAAAGTGTGTCAGACAAAGCCCCGAATCCTTGCCTCCAAGGAGTAGCCTGGTTTAACCCTCTCCAGGATGAATCTGTTTGTTTTCTTGGCAGTCCATGGTAGATTCAATACTCTTCTCCAGGACCACAGCTCAAAGGCATCAATTCTCCTTCTATCCTCCCGAGTCATCCAACTCTCTGATGCATAACAAGTGATTTATATTGTCTAAAATTTATCTTAAAGTATGTTTTTGTTATTGTATGTACTGAGAACTGACTCACAGCTGATTATCAGTGAATTTTCAGAGGCAGTAAATCACATGGGAGGAGAGACTGCATAACCTTTTCCTGAGGAGCAGCTGGTGAATTTGAACCACGTGCCTTTAAAAATTGCAGTGCAGATTCTTACTACTAGGCCATCATAGCTTCTTATATTAAAATATATAGGCAATACACATTTTAACTAAGTTTTTAAAAAGATAACTGAATATATATACATATATATATATTATTCTAAATTTAAATTTTAAAATGATCACTTTAAGATACTTTCAGTTCATCTGTGTGCCCTAATTCCATTCTTTGACCACAACCACACACATTTAGGTTGTCATAGCTTGTGGATGATGATCAAATGGTTAACAACAGAAACAAATATACAAACTCTTTTGTCTTGGAGAAGGTGCAGCCAGAGATCTCCTTAGAGACAAGGATGGTGAAGCTTTGTCTCACACACTTTTCACATGTTGTTAGGAAAGGCTGTTTTTTTGAAAAGAACATCATGCTTGGAAATGGTGAGTGAAAGAGCAAACACCCCTCAACGAGATTGACAAAGTGACTACAACAATAGTCGCAAGTACAACAGAGATGATATGATGACACAGGACAGGCTGGGTTTCAGATCTGTTGTTCATAAGGTTGCTGTGAGTCATCTTTGGCTCAGTAGCGCCGAACAACTTGGATGGAGGGTCACTATGAGTCAGAATCATCTTAATGGCTATGGGTTGAGACTTTAAAGCATTTTAAAAAATCCAAGTAAAACATCAAGGTGAAAAAAATTCTAAAGAACAAATGAAATAGCAACAACAAAGTGGTGAATAAATTTCTAGAACAGACTTTCTTTTTCCTAATAATTCTACCCTAGTAGTCTATTAAAGAGCTCATGTGATGCAGTATTTAAATGCTCACCTGTTAAAATGTCTGTTTTTTGAGCCTATAAACTGATCCACAAGAGAAAGATGAGATTGTCAGCTTCTTTAAAGATTTATAGCCCTGAAAACCCTGTAGAATAGTTTACTCTTTCTTATGAGTTACAATCAACACAATGGCAAGGGTTTGGTTTTATTTGGGGTACTATTTCTTGGAGGAGGACTCCATTAAAATAATATACTAGATTTATTTACATTTCTGTTTAGTACAACTCGGTGGCACCAAACAACAATAACAACAACAATGACAAAGAGAGAGCTACGTTGGCCTAGTGGAGAGGAAGCTATGCTGCCAAGCCGAAGGTGGGTGATTTTCCTCTGTGGCCCTCGGCCAGGTTCAAATTGCTTTACTGTCAAACATCCTTCTAGGTGGTATAGCCCTGGTCTGTGCGTTGCTGTACAGAGGTAACTCGTGGTTGCTGTGATGCTGAAGACAGTGACAGTGATGTGCCAATCGTGGTAATGGGCGCCCATGGTGGACAGTGTTGGCTGGGGTTTCCTGACTAAAACAAGCCTGGAAGCAGGAGTGGCATCCACTTCCGAAATGACTTTCCTCTGGAAACTCTATGTACGAACAGTGTTCAGGCTGTTCGTTTATAGGGTCGCCATGAGTCGTCTACGACTCAATGGCACCAAACAACAACAACAACAACAACCGTTGAGTCGGAACCAAACCATAGATGACATTCTGGCGGGTCTGCCCATCCTCCCATGGATTAGCTGGAGGCCTTGAACCCTGTGCCTTCGATATTATAGGGGAGCTTCTTGCCACTAGGCCACCAGAGGTCCCACGTATTCATTTATCTGCATTACATATTTCAAGCCTGCTGATGTGCTTCAAAAAAAGTTTACCATCTTTATCTTATCTTTAAGTTCTTTTAAATTATTCTTTCTCTTCAGATCAAGAATTTTCTTTCAACATTAAAAGAGAAACTAAGTTTGCTTTTGATCATTAGCATATATTTTCGTTTGCTCATTCTTCATTTTTTACAATAAGCAATCTCCTCTTGAGTGATTAAACTGCATGTGAAAACCCACCGAAAGTCAGCTATGCATGGGTTCCAAGTCGATGGTCCACAACAACATTCTTAATAAAGGCACAGAGTTCAAATCCATCAACTGCTCTAAGGGAAAAAGATAGGCAATCTCCTTCTATGCTATTAACTAACTGCCTCTGAAAACCCACTGGAGGGTCAGTTATGGGTCGGCTCCAACTCGATGGCACCTAAAAATTTATATGTGACAATTCATAGTCTCTGGAAGCATTGCCACTCACAAACACAACTATATTTAAACAGGAAAATTATAGTTAGGACAAGGAAATTTTTGGTTATTTCCCCTTAACTCACATTTAATATTAAAACAGATGATTACCAGGAAGAGTGCAAATGGTCATTACAAAGACAGAAGAGGAAGAAAAGACCAAAATGGATGTCAGAAGAAACTCTGAAGATTGAACTAGAGCGTAGAGAAGCCAAAGCACAAGGAAGAATTCAAGATACTAAAGAGCTGAACAGAAGATTCCAAAAGGCAGCATGGAATGACAAAGCAAAATATTACAATGAAATGTGCGAGGAGCTAGAGTCGGAAAATCAAAAGGACTGAACTTGTTCAGCATTTCTTAAGTTCAAGGAACTGAAGAACAAATTCAAACCTCGAGTTGCTATAATCAAGAATGTTTTAGGCAGAATATTATATGATCCAGGAAGTATTAAAAGAAGATGGAAGGAATATACTGAGTCATTGTATCGAAAGGAATAGGCAGATACAGAAGAATTTAATGAAATAGCATTTGAGCAAGAGCCTATGGTGATGAAGGCAGAAGTTCAAGCTGCTTTGAA
>NW_006399757.1:19352145-19371616 GCF_000299155.1 Elephantulus edwardii | reverse complement strand
GGATTGATTCAGTGACTGGGGTAATCGGGATGGGTGCGTCAGAGGCAGTGCGATTGGCACAGGATAGAGCAGGGTTTAGGGCTGTTGTACATAGGGTCCCTATGAGTCGCAAAAGACTTGATGGCACATAACAACAACAACAACAGATGATTATTCCTTATTTGACACAGTTTGCAGTTCTAAGGCCTTCCAATTGGCAAGAATTGAGATGATCAGGAGGCTACTGGCCTTGAGAATTCTTTTGTTTCCTAACTCTTTCCCTGTGCTCCATCTAGAACAGAATTCAGAGGACTGAGCCGGGCACTGAGTGGCAGTCATGGAAGGCTGGGAACACCCAGCGTGTCAGGCCAAGGCCTACACTTGGAAAAATTGTGAAGGCCCTGGCTCAGCAACCTTTCCTTTCTCCACGATTTTCCCCATTTTCAGTCTGGCCTTGCCAGTGTCTTTCACTACCCTGAACCCCTCCTGTCTTGAAAAAAATAATAAAATAAAATCCTACAATCTAATTCGCTAAAAGGTGTTAATGACCTAATGTGTTACTTCACTCAAAAACTTTGCCATGTAAAAGAGGAGCCTGGGAGGACAATGCCAGTTCCAAATTAATGAGTCACCAGGGCAGTTACAGATTTAAAAAGCATGACCATGGGCAGTGTAAGGTGAGCTGTGAAGGGAATCCTTTGGGCTGCCTTTAACCCCACATAACTGCGCATTTTACTCATTTTTCACACAACTGCGCATTTTACTCATTTTTGACACCAACATTTTGACCCGTTGTTAATCACAAGATGTTTTCCAGAGCTATAAGAATACTCATTCTTATAACTTCATAAAATATTTTCAGATAGGTCCATTAAGTGAATAGTAACACCAAAGAGGCACTCACTCAATTCTTAGAATAACTAACTATACAGAGTCAAAGAGCAGCATTTGCCAAAGAATAAAGACCTGAGGGCAAGAGAGAGCGAGATAGAAGGATTAATGGAAATGAGAGTTACAGAAGTAAATGGGGAAAGTGCAACTGCCTTGTGGGTATTGTGATTGATATTCTAAAGAAAAGTGTGTATGAATGTCTAGATGGAAAACAAATTTGCTCTGTAAATCTTTACCAAAATCACAACTAAACAGTAAGAATAATGTTCTTTTGAATGTACTATAATTTCTCAATTCATTCAATTGTGCTTGGACATCTGGGGTGTTTCCATGTTCTTGCAATGGTGAATAACGCTGTTATGAACATTGGTGTACAAGTCTCCATTTGTGCCTTGGTCCTCGTTTTCTGAGGTCATATTACAAACAGTAGAATAACTCGGTCATATGTAATGTCTATGTTCAGCTTTTTGAGGAAGTGCCAAACTGCCTTCCAGAATGGCTGTACCATTTTACAATCTCACCAACAATGTGTAAATGTTCCTATCTCTCCACATCCTCTCCAACGTTTATTACTTAATATCTTGTTAAACATTGCCAATGCTAATGGAGAGAGATGGAATATTACATGGCACGAAGGAGCAATGATTTGCAAATTATTGCCCAGCTTGGGAGGGACTGGAGAGGATTGTGCTGAGTGAACTGTCTCAGTTCCACAAGGATAAACATTGTATAAAACCCTTATTGTAGAATGAGTATAAGGATCCAAGGTGGGGGGGAGCAGAGGGACGAGGATGGGGGGATGAATTTATCAGGTGATTGTACAATTTCATGGGGAATGAGGGAAATTGGAAAAATCTGGTCTGGAAAACAATATATTTGAATTTTGTAAATAAATTATTATAATTTTTAAAAATCATAAACACCAAACAAATGAAGAATAAAGTTTGTTGTTGTTATTGTATACTGTCAAATTGGAACTGACCCATAGCTAACCCTTCAGTAGGTTATCAGAGAGAGCAATACCATCGGAGGAGAGTACCCGTTCTTCTCCCTTGAAGCAGCTGGCAGATTGGAACTGCATGCCTTCAGGACTGCAGCACAGATTCTTACCACGAGAGCTTCAAATAACAATACAGAAGATTTTGTGGTATGTGCCTTGCTTTGTATCTGGCTGTGTCCACATCCATTCTACCTTCAGCCACACCAAAGTCCCCACAGGTCCCTGGAAGGGCCATGAACATCTCCGTGTCTTTGCTGATCCAACACTGTAACCCTTTCTTTCCACTACCTTTCCTCCTCCTTACCTGGTTCATTCCTACTCACCTTCAAGGCTAAAATTGAGATAGAATATCTTTTAGCAAAGTTGCAATGTATGTGTTCTGTGTTACTGATGAATATTCAACTCTGCTACATAAAATGTTTAAAATCAAAGATGTTGCTGTTGAGTCGACTACCACTCATATTGACCCTATGAACAAGAAGGAATCCTGCCCTTGCCTATGGCATCCTCACAATCTCTGCCATGCTGAAGTCCGTTGTTACTGCTACAATGTCAATCTTCCTTCTTGAAGCTCATGCTCATTGACTACCTTTCCAAGCATGATGCCTTTATCTAAGGACTGACTGGTCTTGATAACCTGCCCAAAGAATATGAGACAAAGTTTCAGCATTTTTACCTCTAAGAAGCACCCTGGTTGCACTTTCTCTAACACAAATTCGTTTATTTGTTGGGAGTCATGGTATATTCAATACTACTTTTCAACACCACTATTCAAAGACCAATTCTTCTTTGGTCTTCTTTATTCATTGCTCAATTTTCAGATGCACAGGAAGCAAACAAAAATACCCTGGCTTGGATCAGGCACATCTTATTCTTTAAATGGACCTTCTTGCTTTTTTCCAATGCAACTTATTGGGGGGGGGGGGCAGGAGGGGTTGTAGTTGTACTTGTTGTTTTATTTCTTGATTTCTGTTACCACGGATGTTGACTGTGGATTGAAGTAAAATGAAGTACTTGAAAACTTCAATCTTTTCTCCATCTATTATGATGTTGCTTTAGGGTCAGTCACAAAGATTTTTGTTTTCTTGATAATCAGATATAATCCATATTGAAGGCTGTAGTCTCTGACAGTCTGCAGTAAATACTTTGTCTTCTGCACTTTCGGCAAGCAAAGCTGTGTTATCTGCATAACGCAGGTTGTTGATGAGTCTTCCTCTGATCTTGTTGCTACACTCTTTTCATCTAGTTCAGTTCCTTGAGTTATTTGTTCTTCATACAAATTTAATAGGTATAGAGAAAGAATATAAGCAAGGCACATACTTAAACTATGCAATATTCTTTTGTTCTGTTCAGAAACTGCTTTTGGTCTATGTAAAGGTTTTACATGAACATAATTAAATGTTCTTTATTTCCGTCTTTCTCAATGTTGTGAATAATTTGTCATGATTTACATAGCTAAATGCCTTTTTATAATCAATAAAATACAAGTAAACATTTTTCTGAGATTCTCTGATTCCAGCCAACATCCATCTGATACCAGAATTTATAATACTCATGTCATTACCTCTTCTGATTCCAGCCTGAATTTCCTGATGTTCCCTGTTGACGTAGTGGTCACATTTCAATACTCTTTAGCCCGATTTTACTCTCATGTGATATTAACAATATTGTTCAATATACGGATTGCTTCTAGTCAGTTTTCCAGATAGCAACCTTCCAAATTTCTTTGCATATATGAGTGCACAACAACATTCACCAGCTGTATCTGTTTGTTGAAATACGTCAATTGGTAGTCCATCAATTCCTGGGGCCTTATTTTTTTGTCAATATCTTCAGTGCAGTTTACATTTTTTTTTGCAGTTTACATTTTTAACATTGATTCTCGATCATATAAGCTACTTTCTAAAAAGTTTCAGTGTTGACTCGTTTTTTGATAGTGATTCTATGTATTTCTTCTGTCTTCTTTTGATGCTACCTGTATAAATTAAAATTTTTATCCAATGAATCTTTCAGTATTGAAACTTGAGGCTTGAATTTGTTCTTCAGTTCTTTCATCTTGAGAAATTCCAAGTGTGTTCTCCCTTTTAACTCCAGTTCTTTGCTCATTTCATTATATAACTTTGCTTTAACTTCTCGAGATTCCCTTTGAAATCTTCTGGTCAACTCATGTATTTCAGCATTTCTTCTCTATGATTTGTTCTTGTATGCATGGCAATACAGTCAACACTCTTGACACCAGCAGTCAGGAAATAAAAATACAAATTACACTAGGAAAATTTGCTGTCAGAAAACTCTCCTGAGTACTGAAAAGCAACGATGTCAGTCTAGAGACTAAGTGCATCTGATTCAGGCAATGGTCTTCACAATTACTTGCTATTTCTCAGAAAGCCGGACAATGACTAAGGATGAGAGAGGAATTGATGCCTTTGAGTTGTAGCACTGGAGAAGAGTTTTGAATATACCAAGAAACAAATAGGTCTGTCTTGGGGAGGATGAAACCAAGTTCTCCTTGGAGATTAGGATTTTGAAACTTTGTCTTACATACTTTGGATACATGTCCAGGAGAAACTGATCCTTGGAGAAGGACATCATTCTGTGAAGGGTGGAGGGACAGAGGAAGACCCCAGATGAGATAGATTGATACAGTAACTGGGGCAATGGGAATTTGGTGTGTCAGAATTAGTGAAACTTGCTCAGGACAGGGAAGAGTTCAGAACTGCTGTACGTAGGGTCACTATGGGTCGCAAGTGGCTTGACGGCACATAATAACAAAAACAACATGCTAAGGCAAGTTGCAGAATCTCTCCTGATATCTATATTGTTCTTTTCTTCCTTTCTTATCTTTGTAATGACATTCCTTCCCCCCCGATAATATTCTTTATGTCATCCCACAATTCATTTAGTTTTTGATCATTAGTGTTCAGCGTATCAAATCTATTCCTGAGATGGTTTTTTAATTCAGTTGAAATAGATTTAAGGTTATATTTTATTTCTGGTGGAGTGGTTTGAATTTTATTCAGCTTCAATTCAAATTCACACATGAGTAAATTAATTGTGTACTCAACCTCAGGCCCTGGCCTTGTTTTGAGTACTGATATTGAGTTTCTCCAATGCTTCTTTCCATAAATATAGTTAATCTGATTTCTTCATAGTCCATTAGATGAGGACTTGTTTACTATCACTTTTTTTAAAAAAAAAGACATTTTCAATGAATAAATCATTAATTGTACAAAATTCTATTGTTCAATCTCTAAATTCCTTCTATCCTCAAGGCCATATTTTCCAACTACTAGCTCTGCATTTGTTTCCAGTTTTTTTCATTGCTGTTATCAATTACTATTTATACATCTTGATTACATGTTCTATCAATGTCAGACTGCAAAAGTTGGTAGAATTCCTCAATTATTTCATCTTTGGCCTTCACAGTTGGTTGTGTGTGTATATTTGAATAATAGTTATATTAACGAGTCTTCCTTGTATGTATGAATTGTATTCTATCAGTTGCAGCATTAAACTACAGGATAGATCTTAAAATGTTGATTTTCACTGTGAACACACCATTCCTCTTCAATTTGTCATTTATATGATTTTCTGATTCAAAATAGCCCATACCAGTCCAGCTTAAGTCCATAATAATTAAGATGATCTTGCTGCATTCCATTCCATTTTTGATATCTTCCAATTTTCCTAGATTAATAATTTCCTACTTTGTATGTTCAAATTATTAATTAATTAATGTATGTGCTGTTTCTCTCTCTCTCTTTTTTTTTTTTTTAGTGCTTTCCAACCTGAGGGCTCATTTATTATCATGATATCCAATAATGTTCCTCAGTTACTCACAGGATATTTGAAGGCCTGTTATTTCAGAAGTGGATGGCCAGTACGGCTTTTGACTGTCTTATCTAAGAATGCCACTGAAACTAGTCCACCATGAGTGACTATATTGGTATTTGAAATACTGGTGGCCAAGCTTCCAGTATCACAGCAACACACACATCATCATAGTATAGCTAACTGATGGTCAAATGCGGTACCTATAAGGGCAAACTATAAAACAAACAAGCTTATAAATATCACAAAAGCAGACCTGCCTTGTCTGAGACGATGTTATCTGCCAGTGCAACAGAAGACTGGAGTTGGGATGCGCAGTCAGCTCAGAGTTTCTGTTTGTCTGTGTGGTAACTGAAGCTCTGAGACAGAGGTGATTGTACCTTTCCCCGATGCTGCTGTTGCAGTCCTGACAATCCAGCAGAACTTTGAAATTCTTCTGGAAAAAATACTAGGACAAAAGAATTTTAAATTATTGTGATATGTATTTTTATTTGCAAAGTAATCAGATGCTCTGAAACCATTTGTGAGAGATGAGAATAAGAAGGTTGTAAATTATTACACTAAATAAAATATTTTGCTTACAAATTCTGGTGAAGTATTGGAAATAAATAATACAAAATTTCCTGATTTTTCTCTTTCTTGGAAAAATAAAAAACCCAGTTGCTAATCAATTGTTTGCATTAAAATGCAATGCACATAGAATAAGATACAATTTCTACTTGATTTTCCACACAAAGGAAGCTCAAGCTAAGAATCAGGACTTCTAACAAAGTCATTTTTGGATATGCATATATCACCACTTTCAATTTTGTCCAGAATCATAGTGCCTCTCTATCAGATTTCCAAGACTGTAAATTACAGGTGTGCATCTTTCTCTTGCAGAGCTGCTGGTGAATTTGAATGGCCACAGATGAATGGCCTTTGCTTTAGTAGTACAACTTCTTACATACTATGCCACTATGTGTGTGTGTGTATTCATTTATATGTGGTGTTGTTGTTATGTGCTGTCAACTTGCCTGTGACTGGATGTACAACCCCTCTGAAGCTTGCACTGTCCTGTGCCTGATTCCAACATACCAACACCCCATTGGCCCAGTTTCTGTATCAATTCATCTCATCGGGGTCTTCCTCTCTTGTGCTTTCCCTCTATCCTTCTGAGCATGATGTCCTTCTCCAAGGACTGATCCTTTCTGGACATGTGACCAAAGTATGTGAGACAGAGCTTCAAAAGCCTACCTTCCGAGGAGAAACTTGGTTTCACCCTCTCCAGAACAGATTTATTTGTCTTCTTGGCAGTCGATGATATCTTCTCCAGCACCACAACTGGAAAGCATCGATTCTTCTTCTGTCATCCGTAGTCATTGGTCAGCTCTCTAAAGCATAGCAAGTAATGGCGAAGACCATAGCCTGGATTAGATAAACCTTAGTCTCTAGACTGACATCCTTGCTCTTCAGCATTCTGGAGAGGTCCCTGACAGCAGATTTTCCCAATGCAATTTATCTCTTGATTTCCTGGCTGTTGGAACCAAGAGTGTTGATTGTGGAGCTGAGCAAGCTGTAATTGTTAGCCTCAATCTCTTCTTCATCTATCATAGTGCTGCCAATAGGCCCAGTGGTGAGAATCTTTGTCTTCTTGATGTTGAACTTTAATTGATATAAAAGACCACAGTCCTTGATATTCTGCAGCAAATGCTCCAGGTACTCCTCAGTTTCAGCAAGCAAAGCTGTGTCATCTCCATGATGTAGATTGTTTATGAGTCTTCCTCCAAACCTGTTGCCACATTCCTCTTCATAAAGCCCAGCTTCCTGAATGATTTGTTCTGCATATAGATTGAAAAGGTACATGCAACAGGATGCATCCCTGATGTATTCCTCTCCTGATTTTGAATCATGAAGTGTTTTCTTGCTCTGTTTTGATGACTGCTTCCTGGTCCAAGCATAGGTTTCACATAAGCACAATCAAGTGTTCTGGGATTCCCATTCTTCTCAAAGTTAGTCACAATTTGTTGTCATCCACATACATAGTCAAATGCTTTTGCTTAGTCAATGAAACACAGATAGACATTCCTCTGGTACTCTTTGCTTTCTGCCAAGATCCTTCTGGTAATGGCAGTAATGTGTCTAGTGCCACGACCTCTTCTAAACCCAGCTTGTATTTCTGGTAGTTCTCTGTCAATGACATTTCTGAATAATCTTCAGGATGATTTTGCTAGCATGTGATATCAGTGATATTGTTCAATAATATCCACACTCTATTGGGTCACCATTTTTTGGAATGGAATAAAATATGGATCTCTTCCAGTCAGTTGGCCAAGTAATTGAACTCCAGATTTCTTGGCACAACATGGTGAGCACATACATCCAGGGTAGCATCTGTTTGTTGACATATATCATTTGGCATTCCATCAATTCCTGAGACTTTATTTTTTGCCAAGTCCCTCAGAGCAGCCTGAACTTCCGCCTTCATCACAATTGCCTCTTGATCATATACTGTTTCATTAAATTCCTCTGTATCAGCCAATTCTTTTTGGTACAGTGACTCTGTGTACTCCTTCCATCTTCTTTGAACACTTCCCAAATTATTAAATATTCTGATTCTGCCCATAGCATCCTTAAACATTCCAACTCACGGCTTTAATTTGTTTAGTTCCTTTAGCTTAAGAAATGCCAAGCGAGTTCAGATCACTTGATTTTCCAACTCCAGCTCCTTGCATGCTGCCCTTTAAAATCTTCTATTCAGTTCCTTAACTTCTTGATAGATAGAGAGAGCAAGAGATAGATATAGAGAGAGACATTGATATAGATATGTGTATATGTGTATATATGTATGTATATGTATGTGTACTCATAGAGCAATATCAATGATTTCACATGCAAGCAAGATTCTACTGAAGATTATCCAAAAATTACTGGAACAGCACATCAGCAGAGAATTGCCAGAAGTCCAGGCTGGGTTTAGAAGGGGTCATGGTACTAGGGATATTATAGCTAATGTTAGATGGATTTTAGCTGAAAGCAGGGAATACCAGAGGAATGTCTGTCTGTGCTTCATTGATTATGCAAAGGTGTTTGACTGTGTGGACCGTAACAAACTGTGGCTAACTCTGAGAAGAATGGGAATCCCAGAACACTTGATCATTCTAATGCAAAACTTATACTTGAACCAAGAAGCAGTCGTCAGAACAGAGCAACGAAACATTGCATGGTTCAAAATTGGGAAGGGGATAGGCCAGGAATGTGTCCTGTCTCCATACCTTTTCAACCTGTATGCAGAACAGATCATCCGGGAGGCTCGGCTCTATGAAGAGAAATGCGGCATCAGGATTGGTAGAAGATCTATCAACAATCTGCGTTATGCAGATGACACAACCCTACTTGCTGAGGAGGACCTGAAGCGCTTGGAGAAGGGGGTCAAGAACTGCAGCCTTCAATATAGATGGAGGCTCAATATCAAGAAGGCAAAGATTCTCACCACTGGACCAATTGGCAGCATCAGGATGGATGGTGAAGAGATTGATTGTTCACAGCTTTAGTTTGCTTGGCTCCATAGTCAACAGTCTTGGCACCAGTAGCTAGGAAATTAAAAGGCGCATTGCCATGGGAAAGTCTGCTGTTAGGGACCTCTCCAAAGTGCTGAAGAGCAATGGTGTCTCTCTGGAGGCTAAAGCGTATCTGATACAGGCCATGGTCTTCACAATCACTTGTTATGCATCAGAGAGTTGGACAATGACCAAGTAGGATAGAAGGAGAACTGATGTCTTTGAGCTGTGGTTCTGGAGAAGAGTATTGAGGGTACCATGAACTGCTAGGAAAACAAACAGATTCGTCTTGGAGAGGGTAAAAACGGGTGGCTCCTTGGAGGCAAGGATTCTGAGGCTCCATCTAACATACTTTGGACATGTTGTAAGGAGGGACCAGTCCTTAGAGAGGGATATCATGCTTGGTAGGGTGGAGGGAAAGCGCAGGAGGGGAAGGCCCTCTATGAGGTGGATTGATTCAGTGACTGGGATAATCGGGATGGGTGTATTGGAGGCAGTGCGATTGGAACAGGACAGAGCAGAGTTTTGGGCTGTTGTACACAGGGTCACTATGAGTCGCAAGCAACTTGACAGCACATAACAACAAGAACAACATATAGATATATATCTCCTATAGATAACAGTTCTGAAATCTGAACCCTGTGCTATCATAATTCCTTCTAACACATTTAGGCTTATTGCTATAGTCAACATGTCAATCCATCTTTCTGAGGATCATCCTCTCTTTCGCTGACCCTTTACCTTTCCAAGCAGAATACCCCTATCCAAGCAAAAGCCTCTTCTGCTTGAACCAGGAGGCAGTCATTGGAGCAGAGCAAGGAAACAAGACATGGTTCAAAATCAGAAACGGAGTGCATCAAGGATGGGTCTTGTCTCCATACTCTTTCAATATGTATGCAGACTGTATCATTCAAGAGGCTGGGCTGTATGAGGAGGAGTGTGGCATCAGGATTAAAGGAAGCCTTATCAACAGTCTGCAGATGACAAAACCTTGCTCACAAAAAAAAAAAAAATCCAAGAAAGATCTGAAGCGTTTGTTGCAGATGGTCAGATTCCAGTCTTTAGTATGGATTGAAGCTTAACATCAAGAAGACAAAAATTCTCACCACTGGGCTAATTTGCAGCCTTATGATAGATAGAGAAGAGATTGAGATTGTTAACAATTTCAGCTTACTTGGTTCCACAATCAACACTCTTGGCACCAGTAGTCAGGAAATTAAAAGATGAATTGCATTAGGAAAATCTGCTTTCAGGGACCTCTCTAGAGTATTGAAGAGCAAGGATGTCAGTCTAGAGGCTAAGGTGCACCTACCTGATCCAAACCATGGTCTTCTCAATTATTCACTATGCATCAGCGAGCTGGATAATAATAACCAAGAATGACAGAAGGAGAATTGATACCTTTGAGTTATGGTGCTGAAGAAGAGTGTTGAACATAGTCAGAGTGCCTAAAGAAAAAATGGATCTGTTCTGGAGAAGGTGAAACCAAGCTGCTCCTTGGACACAAGAAGCTGAATCTCTCTCTCACATACTTTGGGCACATGGCCAGGAGGGACTCTGAAGAACGTTTTCTTGTTTGGAAGGGCCAAGGGCCAGCACAGGAGAAGACGACCCTGGATAAGATGGACTGACACAATAATTGGGGTATTAAGGGTAGATGTGTCAAAGACAGTAAGATTGTCTCAGGGAAGAGCTATTGTAGCATAGGGCTACTCTGAGTTGTAGAGGAGTTGAGAGGACTCGATGGCACATGACAACAACAACAGTAACATGTTCAAAATATGTGAAACTAACTTTCACGATCCTTGCCTCCAAGGAGCATCTTGGTTTCACCCTCTCCAGAAAAGACCTGTTAGATCTCTTGGCACTGTGGCTGCACCCTTTCAAGAACTTATCTGTTGAATTTTTGCACTTTCAATATCTCTTCTCCAGCATCACAACTCAATATCAGGCATAAATCCTTCTTCTGTCATCTTTATTCATTACCCAGCTCTCAGATGCATAGCTAGTGACTAAAAAGACCATATATACACACATTATTTGTTTTTCTTTGGTCATTGTGGTTATTGCCGTTAGGTGAAGTTATGACTCGTAGCTACTACAAAATCTATCTCACTGGTTGTTTTGTACAAACATCTGCTAATATAAGAACACATCTCCCCCTGCCCCCATAACTATGGAAGTGAGATCCGGTGTCCTAGTGGCGAGAAGCTGCGCTTCCATCCCTAAGGTCAGTGGTTCGAGGCTACCAGCTGCTCTATGGGAGGAAGATGAGCAATTTCCTCCTGTGTGATTAACTGAGTGTCAGCTATGAGTTGGTTCCTGCTCTACGGTACACAACAACAACAACTGTAGAAGTAACATTTAACACATTTTCGTAAATGTATGCTTCTCTTTTTTTGTTCTACAAGACAAAAAAAAAAAAAGTCTCCAAAGACAAAAGTGTCAATGTCAATTCAGGCTTGATTATGTTGTAAAAAGGAATAAAAATTAAATATACCAAGGACACGCCCCAAACGACATCCATTACTAAGTGGCTTTTCCCCTCCTCTCTTTTATTAGTTTTTCTCTTCTATAAATTTCTTCTGCCACAAAGTTCTCTGGGAAATTGTGTCCTCTTGTGGTCACTGGCAAAACAACACATCTTCTATAGGAAGACCCAGTCCAAACAATGGAAACACCACATAAAGCTCCAGGAAAAGCCATTTGTGAAAAAAAGAAATTGAAATAAAGAAAGGTGAAAGTTGTAAGTAATTATTAAAGAAACTTAAAATGAAAAAAAAATGTAAGTCACTTGGTTTATACTTGAAATGCTGACTGTAAAATGACTACAAAGAAGACATAAGAATGCTTACAAGACAGGAATAAAAACTCCATATGTATTTTACATTATTTTATCTGTTTTCCCCAGCAGCTCTTTGAAATAAGTGAGGTGAGAGTGTGTTTCAACAATGTTATCTGAGAGCAGATGCTCTACATCTATGCTAATCAAGGGGGGAAGTTTTCAAGAATTTGTACTTTCCTAAATTCTGACTCTCTTCTTTCTACAGTTTATTAATCTATCTACTTATTCCATTATTTTAATCAATCTACTTATTCCATTATTTTGAGTGAAAAGGCTAGATACAGATTAATATTTATTTGATATTTTTATTTGCTCATTTGAGTTGTTCTTGCCCCTTCCATTTCTTTTCCATTTTATTTCTTAATAGAAACCGCTTTTTTTTAGTGTTATTTCCATATTCTTAAATCCTGACAGGGCAAGGGAGAAACTAGTTCAATCTATTGTGCTGTTATTGTTATATGACTCATAGCTGACCCTCCAGTGGGTTTCCAGAAGTTATAAGGTACTAGAAAAAGATTGTCTATATTTCTCCCCCAGAGAAGCCGGGGGATTCAGACTGCACACATTTGTCCTGGCGGTGTATCGTCTTACTACTAAGCCATCAGAGCTCCCTACCTCCATCAGTAAACCATATATTTCACCCTGCATGGTTCAGGATTGGGAAAGGTGTGTGTCAGGGATGCATCCTATCTCCATATTTTTTTTAATTGGTTTGCTTATAAAGTTCTCATACATTGTGCTTCATACAACCATTCTCATGCATGTTTTAAAAAATTAATCATGGGACCTTGCCCATCATTATTCTGACTTTTCACCCACATCCTTCCCATTTCCTTATCACTATTTCTCTACTCACCAAACTGTGAAACCCTGCGGTTTTGCCTTTATTTCTCCTCACCCCTCCACTTCCACTCCTTCCCCCCCCCTTGGGTTCCCATACATGTTTTACTAATTATCCTTCTATTTTTACATTAATGGTCTTATGCAGTATTTGTCCTTATGGATTGAGATATTGTGGTACATTAATAGGATGGAATACTATGCAGCATTCAGGAGTAACGGTTTCAAAAATACTACATAACTTGGGGAGATAGGAGAGAACATAATGATCCATACCTTTTTAATCTATATGTGGGACAGATCATTCAGGAAGCTAGGCTTTATGAGTCAAAATGTGGCATTAGGATTGAAGGAAGACTCATCAACAACCTATGTTTTGCTGAAACTAAGAAGGACATGAGGCATTTGCTGCAGAAGATCAAGGACTGCAGTCTTCACTATGGATTGAAGCTCTCTACACCAAGAAAACAAAGATTCTCACCACTGGGCTAACTGGCAGCATCATGATAGATGGAGAAGAGATTGAGGTTGTTAATAATTACCGTTTGCTTGGTTCCACAATCAATACTTCTGATACCATGAATCAGGAAACCCAAAGGCAAATTGCATTGGAGAAATCTGCTGTCAGATTTTCTAAAATACTGAAGAGCAAGGATGTCAGTCTGGGGAGTAAGATGCCCCGATCCAGGCCATAGTCTTTGCAATTACTTGCTATGCAATGGGGAGCTGGACAATGACTAAAGATGAGAGAAGTAGAATTGACGCCTTCGGGTTGTGGTGCTGGAGAAAGGTATTGGACTGTCAAGTGAACAAACTGGTCTGTTCTGGAAAGAGTGAAACCAAGCTTTTCCTTGGAGGGAAGGATGTTGAAGCTTTGTCTCACATACTTTGGGCATGTCCCCAGGAGGGACCAGTCCTTAGAGAAGACATGCTTGGAAGAGTGAGGGGACAGAACAATAGAGGAGGACCATAGATGAGATGGATTGATTCAGCGACTTAGGTAATGGGATTAGGTGTGTCAGAAATAATACAATTGACTGAGGATAGGGCAGGATTCAGAACAACTGTACAGAGAGTTGTTGTGAGTCGCAGGTGAACTCAACAGCACATAACAACAACAAAATACTTAAAACAAGGATGTTCACGCACTATTAAGACCACGTTGTTAAAGAAGATTATGCTTCTCATAAGGGGTGAGCACATTCACTCACTGTAATATTTTCCTCTTTGAAAAAAAATTTCCATTTAAGTGTCTAACCTGCCAAGTATTCAACAAGATGAAATGTACAACTTCATTGAGACCTACTGGACTATAGCCTTTTTCAACTCTCACTGTCTCCTGTATAAATGTGGTTTCATTCTTTTCTGTTTCATTCATGCAATTTTGAGTTATTCTTTCAGCCAAGAAACAGGTGGTAGTCACCCAAAATTTGAAGGGAATAAAGAATGTAAGAATAGACTCAAGCATTCACCTTCCCTGTAAACCCAAATCTAAAATTTACCAGAGTGCCAACAGCTCTATAGTATGTTTCATTGTCTCACTATTTAAACATGCTCATAACTGACTGTTTTGAAGAGTGCATATTCCAACTGTAAGGATCCTTACATGTTCATTGCATATGCTTAGTATGAGATTTCTGTTACTTCCAGCAGTACTTTTTTCCCAAGGTTTAACACAGCACACATTCCTCAAGAATGACTGCAAACATGCCAAGTTTGCACTTTGAAAACAAAGGTCGTTTTGAATTATCCAAATGCAAAAGAAAAACTTTTTTGTTTTCAGTTAAAACTAATTCCCCCCTCCCCCAGGGTCTTTATTTTAGAAGTAGATGAAATTATTTCATCCAGTTTCATCCCGCATTCCCAAAGAAGGTAGTATTCCACTGGTAATCCTTCAAATTCTAAGGAGTTCACTCCTAAAGGGAAATTTACACCATTTTTAAGAGCCTGAAATTAGAATTCTGCAAAGAAAATGAACTTTTCTATCTAAAAATAAAAGAATATTGTGGAAGTGACAATTATCATTCCATATGCGAGAGATCCAGAATTATATTTGACTTTTCAGCACAAAATAAAAGAGCTCAAATTTGTTCTTTCCCCAGTGAGGGTGGATAAGAAAACTTTTTAGATAAACTTTAAGGTACAACATACATTTCTAGATGAATATTCTGGTCATAAACTCAAGGGAGTATCGAGAGGTAATTTTCTTGTCTACCTTTAACAGGCTGCTCCATAAGTCTAATTGGAGCACTGGTTAAGAAGAGAATTCAAAAAGTGGTCTCATCCTCCACACTTTCATGCCTTGGAGTTCAAAGACAATTTCTGTCCATAAGAAAGGGGGGTGGAGGGGGGCAGTGAGCCCTCTGTAAGATTCTTTGGTTGGAAAGGTTTTGATTAGTTATTCTTGAACTCTCCTTTTAAGCAGCCTGGCACCTGGAGCAGTCCCTCTAGAAAGAGTGTCTCTGTACCCCCAAAGCTCTTCATCCCTGCCAGCAAGACCTAAGCAGGGCTGGGCTAACTTGTTTTAGAAATAAGTCATCTGAGAGATTGACGATTTTGTAAGTCAGCCTGGCTAATGACCCCTGCCTGCTGCACTCCCGTTTTTCCTCTAGCTTGCCCTCCTCTCCCCAATTCCCTTTGGTCAGGTAAGGTTTCTTTTACACTTTGCCCACACTTCCCACACTTTCCTGTCCTGCTTACCCATAGCCACAGAGGAAAGAGTCCAATCACTCGATCTCTCTATTTACTTTTGAAAGTTTAGCTAAAGGGAAAAACAAAACAAGTGCTTTGATTCAACTTCAAACAAACAAATAAAGCCAAAGCAAAACAAAGCTATGAGATAGCAAAAGGTGGACAATTTTTGAGATTTCTTCAGCCACGTTCGAAATAAATCACAGAATACTCTGCAATTCAGATTTACAAAAGTGAACACTAGATATAGGGCGAGGTAGACTTTCCGTTTCTCTAATCGTTTCCAAGAGATACAACTTTGGGGGAGGAAGAAGCAAACTGTGAGGGCTGGGGGAAATTTATCAGAGCGCGCTTTGTTTTCAAGGAGCAATTGGAAATGAGTGGAGGTTAAGTTGAATTTGATTTTCAGACTGACTGTCATTTGAATAGATGGCTCGCACAGAGGACCAGATGGCAAACCGTGATCATTGTTTCTGGACAGTTTTGCAAAAATGGTGAAGGAGAAACCCTGCAGGTTGCCCAGTTCGTGACCACACAGTACACAGATCTGTTTGCCCACCGCAATAGGGAGGCCTCCAGTCCTCATTTCTCGCTCCGGAGCCCTGGGATTTCCGGTACCGACGCCGAGAACCTCAGTCGGGCATAGCCACGTGGCCGGTCAGCTTGTCTGGGCTCCTGCTTCCTCCTGGTGGCACTTGGAGCCCTGAGAGCCTGGGCGGCCCAGAAAAGGGAGCTTCCCTGATGTTACGGTCTTCACTGGGCGACTCTCAGCTCCAGACTTATAGGCAGATCTGGACCTGCCCTGGGGCCCACGGAACCGGGGCGCCAAGATCTGCGTAAGGGCTGAACATGAAACTGTTGTTTTATGTTTATCCTTTCCAAGGGGAGAGGGGGGAGGGAAGATTTCAGCGATGCATTTCTCTTCTGCAGAGCCTTCTCTTCTGCTAACCAGCTTTATTCCTCCTGCTGATTCCAGTTTCCCACAATCTGCCCAACACTGTTAGAGACTTCTTTTGAACTTATTAGGTTGATATACTTACAGTGTCAAAGTAATAGAACCCATTTGTGTCACGTTGCATGATTGTCCTCTCGCTTTCCTAGGGAGTGGATGTAGCCCTCAAAACTGGAAGCCTCCAGTGCGTGTCCAGACGCTGTTGAAGGCCACTGCACTGTTTTAAGAGCTGACCTTAAGAGGTCAGTAGACAGGGCCTTGTTGCAGGAGCAGTGAGAATGAATGTCCTCAAGGTCTTCCCCTTGGACAAGCAGAGAAGGCGATTCTGGCTCAGCGAGAGAGAGAGAGAGAGAGAGAGAGAGAGAGAGAGAGAGAGAGAGAGAGCTGCCCCACCCGTCTCTGCCCCTTTCCTCAAGGGCTGGATTGGATTGGGCAGGGAAGAAAGGTGCCTTTTCCCAGCACCTTCGGAGGCGTGTGTGCCGCTTAGGTGTTGGGAGGCATTAGAATAGGTAAATGTGAAGAGGAAAAGGAAAGCCCAGAAGCTTCTTAGAGAGAGGTGAGGGAGCTGGACCAAGGACACTCGCAACTCCCCTGGCACCAAATCTTAAAAAAAGGGTCCCACCTAAAGGTCTGGAAGGGGGTGACTTGTTCATTGGGGTGCTAACGAAGAATCATCGAATCAATCATCGGTAGGGCTAATCTAGCTAGTTTCCTGGCTGCTTCCTTCTGTCCCCCCTTCCAAAACAATTACAGGACTAGTTAACTAATTGACTAGGATTTTTAATGCATTAACAATATGATATGTATAAGACACACCGTGCTTGTGGCACGTGGGGAGTTCAAAGTACTTGTACTAGCTGTAAGGTGCCAGAGGCATAAATATGAAAATAGATTGATAAATCCTGAAATCCCGCGCCTCAGGGGTCCAAAGGAAACGTCTAAAAATTGTGCCTTCTCCCATTTCACACATACACCTCCAACTTCAAGATAAATATACATTGATAACGGTCTCACATCAGCAGAAACTTTCTCCCATTCTTGGGCATCAGCCTCAGACCACTTTCCTATTTAGAGAGCCATGGAAATACTCGTATTTGGGGTCTTTCTTCACTGGGGTCGTGTGTGTGTGTGTGTGTGTGTGTGTGTGTGTGTGCGCGCGCGCGCGTGTAAATGCCTCCCTCCCTCCATCCATCTTTCCCAACAGCAGTCTTTGGGTGTCTCTGTGTTTACCCACTTTAAGGAAGCCTAGCCAATTGCATGATGTTAATAGGCTACTGTTCCATAGCGCCCCCTACCCGCTGCTGGCCTTGGCATCCCCGTATAGCTTAGGTCCTCTCAGGGCACTTGTCTTTGACACCCTGTGAGCACTTAATGGTAAAAAATCAAATTATGAATCATATTTCAACATAAAAAACCAAACCAAAACACCCATACAACCTCACATTACGATAAATGGAGGTGGTCAAGGGTTTGTTGGTTTTTTTTGTTTTTTTTTAACTGGATCCACAATCAACGTCTGTGCAAGCTGCAACAGAGAAATAACTGGTATAACACATTGGACAAATCGGCTCTAAGAGTGGCAGATTGCTTTAAAGGTGTTCAAAAGCAAAAAATGCCAACTGCCCCAAGCCATGATCTTTTAAATAACCTCATATACATTGTGAAATGCAACTGACAAGGAAAACCAACGAAAGAATAATGGATTTGAACTACAGAACTTGTGAAGGATATTGAGTATACCGTGAAATGCCAAAAACAAAATTAACAGATCAGTCCTGGAAGAAGTAGAGTGGAATGCTTTCTCGAAGAGAGTACTTGTCTCATGTAGTTCGGACATGTTAGTTATCAGAAGTGACCAGATCCTGTAGCCCAGCGCCCTTGATTAAGCATAGGGTCAGAGGAAAAAGAGGATGGCTTGACAAGTGATGCAACCAACTGCTACACCCGTGAGGAGGGTGCAGGACTCAGCAGTGCTTCTCAGTGGTATACACACGGGGTCCATGAATCGGACACGACTTCTGGGCCCCCAACAAGAAGGCGAAAGAAGGGACCATCCACTGAGTCGTTGCAGCTGCGGCTGCTGTCACAGCCACTTCGGGCGGGGCCGCCAGCGCGGCCCTGCTGGTGCCCTCGGGCCGCTTCTCCGGCTGCGCGCGGGTGCGGGGGCGCCGCCCACGCGCTCCGGCTCGGAAGGAAATCGCCCCGCGCCCGCGGGAGGAGCGCCGCGGCGGAGGAAGGGGGAGGGAAGCGAGGAGGCGGGCTGAGGGGCCAGGTCGGTTTTGAATGGTTTGGGAGGACGAACTGTTAGACCCTGAGGAAGGGGATGAGGGCGGGGAAGGGGGGGGGGCTGGAAAGCGGAAACTTTCCTATAAAACTTCGAAAAGTCCCTCCTCCTCACGTCAAGCCAATGACACCGCTGCCCCCAAATTTTCCGCCCGCACGGAGGTATAAGAGCCTCCAAGCCTGCCGCTCCCGTCCAACTCCCAGACACCTCGCGCGCTCGCCGGCACTGACAGCCTTTCCCGGAGGCCGAGCGGGGGTGTGCGTGCGGCCGCTGGGCGCCTTCTTTTTGGACCTCGGGGCCATCCACACCGTCCCCTCCCCCTCCCGCCTCCCTCCCCGCCTCCCCGCGCTCCCGCCCCGCTGAGGTCCTCCCGGTCCCTCCTCCTGCTCCCTCCTCGGCGGGCCGTACCGCCCGGGCCGGCGCCGCGCGCGGGGGAAGCTGGCGGGCTGAAGCGCCCCGCTCTCCTCCTCTTCCCGGGCCCGCGAGGCCGCGCATCGCCGCCCGAGAGATGATGCAGGACGTGTCTAGTTCGCCAGCCTCGCCGGCCGACGACAGCCTGAGTAACAGCGAGGAGGAACCGGACCGGCAGCAGCCGCCGAGCGGCAAGCGCGGGGGACGC
>NW_006399757.1:19345950-19351998 GCF_000299155.1 Elephantulus edwardii | reverse complement strand
CAAGCGCGGCAAGAAGTCTGCTGGCTGCGGCGGCAGCGCGGGCGGCGGCGGCAGTAGCAGCGGCGGTGGGAGCCCGCAGTCGTACGAGGAGCTGCAGACACAGCGGGTCATGGCCAACGTGCGGGAGCGCCAGCGCACGCAGTCCCTGAACGAGGCGTTCGCCGCGCTGCGGAAGATCATCCCCACGCTGCCCTCGGACAAGCTGAGCAAGATCCAGACGCTCAAGCTGGCCGCCAGGTACATCGACTTCCTCTACCAGGTTCTCCAGAGCGACGAGCTGGACTCCAAGATGGCAAGCTGCAGCTATGTGGCCCACGAGCGGCTCAGCTACGCCTTTTCAGTATGGAGGATGGAGGGGGCCTGGTCCATGTCCGCGTCCCACTAGCAGGCGGAGCCCCCCACCCCTCGGCAGGGCCTGAGACCTAGGTAAGGACCGGCGCCTCTGCGCCCCTTGACCGCTCAGGTGGCGGGCACAGGGATTGACGTCCAGGCCTCGGCCCCGGGTCTGCCTCGCCTGTTGCCCCTTCTCCCACTGCCCTCTCCGACGTCCCCACCCGACCTGGTACCGCTACCTCCCCCTACTCCCCTCTCCAGCACCCTGGAAGGCGATGCGGTACCTTTAGGGAGAGGTCCCCAGGGGGATGCGCCCTGGCGAGAGGTGTGCTGTGCGTGTGCGGGAGAGTGAGTCTGCGTGTAAGGTAGGAGGGTAGACGAGAGACTTATAGGACCAGGGCCTCCCTTTCTTTAGGCTTTAAAATTTCCTCCTTGAAACAAATGTTTTCCAATTCCACCTCCTCCTTCTTTCCGCCCACCCACTTCCTCTTGCCCTTGGGCTGAAATCCTTCCAGGTTGTTCGGCGTAATTTCTCCATGGTGGTGATAAGAACAGTATGAAGTAGTTTAGAAAAGAGACAGAGACCTAAACAATAACCAACTTTCCTCCCCTCTGGGTTTTTGCAGATGTCATTGTTTCCAGAGAAGGAGAAAATGGACAGTCTAGAGACTCTGGAGCTGGATAACTAAAAATATATATACATGCCAAAGATTGTCTTGGAAATTAGAAGAGCAGAACCCAAATTCAAAGAAACAGGGCGTGGGGCGCACTTTTAAAAGAGAAAGTGAGACAGGCCCTTGGACAGTGAATCCCAGATGGGCGGCGGCACCATCCTCACACCTCTACATTCTGATAGAAGTCTGAACAGTTGTTTGTGTTTTTGTTGTGTTTTTTTTTTGACGAAGAATGTTTTTATTTTTATTTTTTCATGCATGCATTCGCAAGAGGTTGTGCCAACCAGCCACTGAAAGGACAGACTCATTATGGACTCTTACCCATTTTAAAATGGTAACAATCGGAGGGAATTTTAATAACATCCTTAGACATAAAAATACTGGGACCAAACTGACCTGCAAAATCAGTCAGTAAATTTCTTTTTCATCCCTCCTCTGAGGGATCAACAGAAAAAAAAACCCTTTAAAATACAAAACAACATTCTATTTATTTATTGATGACCCATGGTAAATGCAAATAGATCCGGTGTCTAAATGCATTCATATTTTTATGATTGTTTTGTAAATATCTTTGTATATTATTTTTCTGCAATAAATAAATATGATTGAAAATTTTAAGAACTTCAGAGTTTGGTCTATAATTTTAAAACCTAGGATTAAAGTGGAGGTAAATACCTGCTTGTTTAACTCTACAGGCACCCAAGAAAGAGGGGAGCACTAATCTAAACAAAGCCTTGGAAAACTCAAACTAGCTACTGACAGACACAGGCATGTTATGTTAAAAGACAGCTTTATTATTCCAGCTTGGAGTTCAGTAAATAGGTTTCCTAGCGTCTCTTCTTCAGTCCTTAATTATCAAGTTCCAAGTAACAGAATATTTAAGAAATTAGTGATTTGCCTCTCTTGCATACATTTTGGGGTGGTAGTTGTAAAGCAGTTAAAATGTCAATTTGCCTTATGTATACTTGTCTTAATACCTTTCAGTCTTTGTAAAGACTTTTAAGTAAGTTCATTCTAGTGAGAGGGTATATAAAATTGAAAGAAATTTACTTACCTGTCTCTAGACACACATCTGGAATGCATGCGAAATTATGACGTTTAATTCATCTGGGAAAACATCTATTTATAAACTAATTGACATAAATCTTTTTGTGAATGAAAATTATTTTGTGTCAGGTATGTTAAAAAGAAAAACCAGAATGAAAATTATTTTCCATAGTCATGCTATCCATTCTGAAAGCATGTTCTGTATACTTAAAGATTGTATAGCCATGCAATAAACCACAATACACAAATAGAATTTTGTATATTCAGTAACTTTTGGAATAGGTGAAAAGATTAAGTGATACGATGTTTGAGTTGATATTCAGGTCGCTGGCAAATATATTTTTACTCAAAATTACACAAAAATTGCTTAATTATTTAGATGTACACAAAATCACAAATTTCAGTAAAAATAACAGGCAGTTTGTGCTCTATTTTAATTTCCATTTTATTATTTCTGAGCTAGAAAAAATACTAGTTCTTAAAATTACCAGAAATAGTGATGTTTGCATCTGTACTTCATCCAAATGCATTCAAAGACACTTTCAAACTGGAAAATTAGTTTGCTGTTTAACTCAAACAATGACCATGACAAATAAGTACATGCTTCCAAACAGAATGTGTTTGTTCAGCTCAGGTTGAGATGATTTTATTGCCTGGAGGTTTTTGCTCCACACATCACCTCAGAATGCTGACATAACAATGCTGTAAATTTATTGTGTATATTTTAGGCCCTATTTTTTTTTTAAAAAAAAGGAAATTGCTTACACTAAACAATTAGAGTTTAGAAAATTGGTTTTTTCTTAATTTGACAGTCCTTTCCCAAATTATCAGAAGGGAAAGCAATTGTATGGTACACTTACAGAGTGTGTGTATGTAGAAGAGGTGGTGTATGTGGAGAATAAAAGTATAAGGAGGGAACTCTAGAAGGAAGAGGGAGAGATGATAATTGGTTCTTGTGTCTCCCTTTCCAAACACCTCCATTTTCTAAATTGTGCATGGAAGAATCGCCTTGTTCATTCCAGTTTGGTCTGACTATTTGATGTTTCAGATCTCTTGATGTACATCAGGATGGAGCTGACCATTGATGCTGAGAAGGTAATCTATAAACTTTGGTGATGTGAAACTTAAGAGGTTTCTAAGAAAACTTTTGGCTTTGGGGAAGGAGGGGAGAAGTATTTTCACTTGTGTTCATGAGAGAAAACACTGGAGAAAAGCAAATAGCATATTCATGTTCAATAATACTTAATAGTAAAGTGAAGGTAATATTTTCCTGAAAATTGTCAGAGAATTCAAGTCAAGAAAAAAGGTAGTGAATAGTTTTACCTTGAATAATGAGAATTTCCGGCTTAAGGTATTAACTACTAGAATGTAATTTTCTTTGCAGATAACTTGTATTCCCCAACCCCCTCCTTGAAGTACAATAATCTTAGAATAGAAAGGAAGCCACTTTTTAAAATTCCCTCCACTGTTAATATTTCCTGTTTTGTTGTTATTTTTGCTACCTACTCTTATTTAAAGGACACACAGAATTAATTACCGCTATTTCAGAAGTGAGAAGCCATTTAGTGAGGTGCCTGAACCCCAGGTCTCTGTCCTTTATCCAGAATACACTCAATGAAGGGGAGAACATTGTATGAAGTTGATGAATTCTAGAAAATTGAGTAAGAATGTTTCTTAACTGTAGACATACATCTCTTGGAGGTATTTTTTAAAAATTTTGTTCAGTTGATAGTTTTCAGTTACAGCAAAGCGGTACATAGGTTTTGTTCTTACAGACATGTTTTTCCCTTTTTAGTGTACACACTTGATAAGCACATGCAATGATGATAATTCATGCACAGTTGCAGGTACTATCCCCCAAGCGGGACACATTAGTAATAAAATAATGTTAAATAGCGGAAACTCACTCAACGCGTGTACCTTTTCCCCACACTCAACAAGGGCACAAGCGTCTTGTTCCTTCGGCCTTCGGGTCCATATTCATAATGGGGCTTTTTAAGGGACAGTTGGCCTCTTGCAAAAAAGTAGAGCATTTTGCACATTCCAAGGTTTGGCAAACTCAGAACTGGTTATTTTCTCTAGACCGGTATCAAGTTCTTCTCAGGCATATGATTTCACTTGAAGTCCTGCCCAGGAATCCTTCAAAGTGAGCGTTTGTCCCGCTCTCATGATGTCAGGCGGTTTTCCCTGCATCTGTAATTTGAAGAAAAACAAACAAACCTGCGGGGAACAAATGCCACGGAAACCCAAACAGAGCTCTGTGGGGAGCGGGTCTCACCTGCGGCGGGCTGGGGAGGGGGCCTCGGGCCTGGACTCCCCAGCGTGGGTGGCGGGCCTGGCCCGCACAGTTGGGGGGAATGACAGTGTCCGCTGCCTCCACGGTGGACGGGGCCTTGGCCCGCGTCTGGCCGCTGCTGGGAGGCGGCGGCGCCAAGTGTCAGCAGTAGCGGGGCAGCCACAGCAACAAGAGTCAGGCAAAGGCCCAAAGTTAGATTTCCAGGGACCTGCTTCCATTAGCGACAAACGGGGGGTTGGGAGGGTGATCCCAGGGGGCCACTTTTCCAGAATTTTCTGTTTATGCATCGTAAAGTTTGCCCCACCCCCAGCCCCGGAGAAAGTAGAAAAAACGGGGCAGCAGCACAGTGGAAGGAGAAATCCACTTCCTCTTCATAGGAGAACCCCACTGTTTCTCAGAAACCTCCCCACAGTTCTTTGCAGAGCTAGCCCTCGAAAATGCAAACAGAGGGATTGTTTATTATCCTTATTTACTGGAGAGCAAAGACTACACCCAGGGACTCCAGATACATTTTCCATTTTCTTTTGTCTTGGCCCCCAGACATGTGCCCACTTAATGTTCATAGCAAATCAAAGCACGCGTCCTTTGAAGAAGGTGTGTAATTGGAGTTTAAGGCATGTATGGAATTCCCAGATGTCTATAAAGTAAGAAAGAGCATGTGGCGGGTCATTGGAAGGTGGACCAGGTTAAAATCACTGGCACAAAATTTTCCCTCTTTAAGTTTTCTTCCTTTATAAATGCCAGGGAGATAAACCATGGCCAAAGTTTGGGACAAGACTATAATACATACCCAGCTTCTCCTATCAGAGTCCTAGTAACCATGGTACAGAGCACATGGTCAGAAAACCTCAAAGACAACATTCAATTACAGCAGGGATTTCGTGGGCACCCTGCAATGAGAACATTTGAGGTTTGCAGCAGCGAGGGCCTCGAAGGCAGCCTTTCTTGTTTACGTGGACTATTTTCTTTTTCTTCTATTCCCCCCCCCCCCTTAGCTTGTAGATGTATCTTGCTTCAGCATGCAATTTTGGCTAAAGTTTTAAGAGCAAAATTCCAGATTAGGAAAAGTAAAAAAGAAAAGAAAAAATTACATATCTAAGAACCCTCATTTCCACCTTCTTGGGTGGAATTAAAATCCTGTAAACCATGATTTAAGCATCTACCGGATAGAAGCGAACATCCCGCGCAAAGAACCACCAAAATCAGCTGCTTAGGTTTTTCACATCTTTGAGCAATAGAAAGGTGTATGCGAAGCTATGGACTCGAGATGCACATTTATTGTTGTTTGCCTGTTGAGTTGGAATGTACCTCCAGTGGCAATAAATTGCATGGGAAATAAATTGTACAGCTGTCTCCAGAGGGACAGCTGGTGGATTTGAACCCTGTGCCTTTGAGATAGAAGCTCAGCCTCTTACCACCATGCCACCAGAGCTCTTTAATACATACTTGAGTGCTGCTTATTAGGCAGGCTTGGTTTGGTTTTATTGTTCAGTCTCGAGCCGGAATTGAAATAATGATTTTTCTCCTTGGGTTCAAGGTTCTGTCCCCATTTTCACTACACTGTCAAGCCAGAAGTGGAGCTGTAAAAAGCCTGGGTTTTCCAAGAAACTGACCCTGGCAAAAGGCTGGAAGGGGAATGAAGTTGGGGAGAGCTGGTTAGGGGGCCAGAGAGAGGTGGGCTGGAACAAAGCAAGCCAA
>NW_006399757.1:19307563-19345850 GCF_000299155.1 Elephantulus edwardii | reverse complement strand
ATGTGTTCAGGTCTTTCATTCATAGGGTCGCTATGAGTTGTCTATGACTTGATGGCACTTAACAGCAATAGATCCTGGACAGCAGACCTCCTCAGTGCACCACATTTTATGATTTCTTGACTACTGCTACCAAAAACTGTCTCAACGTAGGGTGGATCTGTTCACCACTCTCAAAGCCCCTTCTCCATTTATAGAGGGAGAGGGTAATGATACTTACTTTGAGCTGCAGTCAGACCACTTGGTGGAGGGGGGGGGGGGCGATAGTGGTGGTGCTGGAACCAGGGGTGTTGTGCTTGGCCATGGTCTTCAGTGGAGCACAGGTCCCAGATCTTGGAGGGGGGGAGGGTTTGGTGATAGGGGGTGCCACCCAGCCCCGATTCAATTCAACTCCCACTGTTCAGTGTGTCTACGAACAGCCCATGGCCAGTCCCAAAGTTCAGCGCTGGGGGGGGGAGGAGGGGGTGGGGGGGGGGAAGGGACATGCAAGGGCAGACTCCAGTGTGACAAGTGAAAAGTTAAGCAGGTACCTGAAGGAAGTTTATCTTGCCCAGATGTTAAGGCTTTTATGACATGTCACGTGAAGGGAACAGATGTATGACTTGCAAATGGGGCCACGCCTGTAAACACAAGGAAGGCAAATGCTTGGAGGAAAATCTAGGCATAAATCATTTAATCTTTTTCTGAATATCTATTTTCTCCTTTAAATATTTGCTTCTGCAAAGGGAAAATACGTTGTTACAAGTTGTTAACTCCATCTTTCTGAAGTACTACCCCAGCCCCAGCCACCATGCTCCTACTCTTTAAATGCCTTGGGTACTGGCCAAGAGAGGGGCTAGGGATGAGGATGAGGGTTTAAAGGAGGTGGCAAGGTCTGCCCCCACCCCCCACTGCCCTCCTTCTTCTTCTCCTGTTTTCCTTCTTCAAATTCCCCAACCCCCATGTTTCTCAGATTCTCAATGACGTTTGATCTGAGAAACATATCAGATCTCGGGTTGGAAAAGCTGAAACTAATCAATTGCCTTTTTTGAAGGGGTAGAGAGTGATAAGAGGAGCAAAGGAATGCCAGGCCTGACAGACTCAAACCCTCCAAGATGCTCTGATGGGCTGAAAGATGAGCGGATGAGCCCTCCCTCTTTGGGGCTGGTCTGGCCACTAACTCTGTGGATCATGCTCCCTGCTGCCCACAAGACAGGGCTTTTACCAAGATAAGAGATCAGTTTGATTGAAAAGTTGGTGTCTCTTTTTTTTAATGACTTATGCAGATAAGAGGATTTTTGTTGTGTTTTTGTTTTTAATTCAAGAAGGAAGCCCAGTTTATAAACAAAATGATTAGCAATCTTCCATTTGTGCAAGAGTCCAATTTCACTCTGTATTGAAAAGAGATATTCATAATATTGTTGTGACTACCGAGATGTGGTTAAAGCCTGGGCCACTGCACAAATTAAGATTTTATATCTTTGTCACCAGTACCTTAAAGACTGCATATTAAATGAGCTGTACTGTGACTCTTTGTTTAAATGTAATGCATTCCTAAATCTCTATTAAATTGACCTTGCATGTGACTTATGGCTTTGGATATATAGCCACCCACACAGTCCCCTGTTTAAAACAAAATTCACAAGTCAGGGCATTCTCTTGGGGAAAAAATATTTAAAAATACAATTTTACTGTCAGAATTTATCTTACTCCTTAAGTTTTCTAAAGGCAGAATCACAGTGGAAATAGAGTTAAAATAATGCCATTAACTTTGAAGGTGGACAGTTCTCCAAATGCGTAAGACCAGATAGATGACTGACAGACCTTTTCTCGCTACAGCATTTAATCTCAAATACCAGCCTTCCCTGGAGGAGCCCAACCTTGATTTATTACCTTTGGGTGTGTATCATATTATCTAATTTTAACTTCCAAAAATATCCAGGACATTGATGGGTCCAGGCTTCAGACCCTGACCCTCTGGGTTTACCCTAGAAGGACATTGGATTGGACCTGAAACATTTCAAAGCTGTATAAATCTTTTCTTTGGAATTTCCAGACATTCATTTTCTAAACATTGTACTGGACAAAACAGTCCATATTTCTTTTCATCTCTTATTCCTATTGTTTTTCCTCAGTTAAAGAATTACTACTGTTGTTGAAAACAAGGGCATCATCTTGCAATAAACAGACAATGAGTTTAGCAAGGACAGTTATTTCTTCAGTAATGTCTGTGGATGCACCCCTAAAACTGAGCTTGTTTCCTGGGACCAGAACCCGACTTTCCAGAGCAGCATTCTATACAGTGTTCTTATAAATCTCGTTTTCATAGAGTGGCAGAAGCATATTTCTTTTAGCCCCTGGCTAGAGTTGTCTATTCCTGGTTCCACCCTTGACTTTTCTTATTACCCCCCTTCTCCACACACCTTTTAAAACTTCTAACTTTCTTACGCATTATAGAGACCTGGAGTGGAGAATCCTTCTTCCTCTGCCTTCTCTCCCTGGCCCCCACTGAGTGAAACTTAAAACACATCTCATAGATCAGCTTTCCTTCTCTGAAGTTAGGCGCAGTCCACGACCCGGATTTTCAAATAGCCCAGGCTGGAGTCTGCAATATTTAATCCAGTCAGCTATTAAATGTCCTCCGGCTAAATCAAGAGTATAAGAAAGAATCCGCACCGGATAGTGATACCAAGAACAGTTTGGTGGAAGGCAAGGGGGGTTTGGTGGGGTGGGGGGAGGCCTGAGAGGGGACAGACGACTCCAGGGATCCTTTGATTTGGAAAATCCTGTTTTTAGAACTCCTATCAGAGTAATAACAAAGCAAAGAAACATGAAAGAACCACTCTTTGTTCCAGGATATGGTTTTAATGAAATACTACTACCACACACATGAAAAAAGTCTACTATTAATAACCGCTTCAGAGACTCAGCTTTTCCTTTACCTATTAGGGGACTAGGAGGCTCAGTAACGTGATCCCTGCTCCCCCTTTCCTGCCGCCTCCTCCTCTCCCCAATTAAGCCAAAGTGGTCTTTCTGATGAGCCCTGGGCCCACACGTAACAGTAACAGAACAGTGTATGCCGGCAGTTGGCTTTCTGGCTCAAAGCTCCAACTCCTTTGAAGGGCCATGCCAGGCCCCCCGGGATTTGGCTCCCTGGACCAGGCCTTCTCTCTACCCTAGGCGAGCGCCCTCACCTTGGAAGTGAGCTTTCCTCGCCCTTGGCTGGAGCACTTCTCAGCACCCCAATGCACCTAGCCTAGCGAAGGTGGCTTCCCCAGAGTGTCCCAGCCCAGTTTTGTGTGTTTACTTAAATCACCCTGAGAGATTGCAACTTAATATAACAAATGGGATTGAGGGAGAAGGAGAGGCAGGGGATGGAGATCAACGGAGAAGGAACAGCACCATTTGCGAAGGGGTACAAAATTTTAGGGAGTGGAGTTGAGGCATTTTAGCAGCCACATCTGTCATCTAGAGTGGGCGAGACAGATAAAACTGTCCATGATCAAAGAGGCTGGTTCATAAATCACCCGTAAGAAATGGATGGTGAGGAGTAAAAGACACGTGTCGAATAATCTTTGAAAGCGGCTCGCCGCCTGCGAGCCGTCGAGGCTCCCCGGACTCTGTCCTGCCGCACCGGCTCTGGCATGGAGTCTCTGGGCTGAGCATGTATAAAGGTGGGCAGAGGGGCTCTCTTTCCACGTCTACCTCCTCATCGCCCCCTAGCCTCCGCTGCAGACCCTGGCTCTGGCCATCCCTGCTCCGATTTGAGGTTTCAATACAATCAGTTGACTGTGTGGTTTGACTAAGAAAACCCGAAAGCAACTGAGATCTTTGCATTTCCGAGACAGTGAGATGGATTCCTCAGAATCGAAGGCTCAGCTCCTCCAAGTTCTGTCTCAGATCCCCTGACCTCTGATGACATATGAAAGAACTGAGAAATTTGCCTTGTGTTAAGGGGAGCGTGGAGAGGGCACCTGGAGCTGAACTTGCGGGAGTTGGCAGTTTTGTGAGTTTCAGACTAGCTGGCGGTGAAGTGCTCGCGATACTGCGCTAAGGAGCAGACGCGCTAGGACCAAGCCCCCTGCCTTTCTACCTCCATGCCCTGGGCTCTTCTCGCACCTGCTTCTCCCGGTTAGGGCGGGGTGGGGTGAGGACTGCGGGGAACAAACCCGCGGGTGAAGGGGAAGGTGCAGTCCTCGGCCCCCGAGTGCTAAATGGTCTGGCCCATTGTACCCAGGACCCCAGAAACGTGCATTGAGCGAGCATGGAAACACCATCTCCCCCGCCCCCCGAAAAAAACAACCGAGACTCCTAAAACGAGGTCTTTTGTGACTTTGTGCAGGAAGAGGGGAGAAGCGGGAATTCACAGCGACAGATCCCGGACCCCTTGCTTTTACCCCAGTTTCCGCATCGTCCAGATAAGTAGGATTTTGCATATAATAGGTGTTTATGGTTCATGGAACTGAACTTTGATCTAGGATTTTGGGGGTGGAGAGTCTAAGGGGTCTCTAGACGCTTGTCTGATTTAAATGCTTTTCAGGATGATTTATGGCAAAAGGCTCATTTCTGACACTTCCAGATGCCAAAGCTCTTACCTTCAAGGAAAGGGTGAGGGGAACCTGATTCCAATAGTCACGCGGATGGGAGCCCCGCGCCTAACGCGCCCAGCGCCCGCCCGCATCCCAACCCTTAACGTCAGCCGCCCCCACCCTGCGCGACTGATAACCTCTGCCCAGGGGGTAGTGGTGGTGGTGGTGGTATGTGCTTCTACGACCAATAAATCCTGGAGGGAAACCGAGTCACTGGCCTGCGAAGTTTGCCGCTTCTAGTAACTCTTCTTGGAGCAATTAACCACCTGCTCCCCGCCCCGTTAGCGGTTTGGCGTTAATGCGATTTGACCCCAAAATGAGAAGCGGGGCGGGGATAAGCCCTCCACTGGGACCCCTGGCGGTTTCGGCCTCGGGCCTGAGCCCGCGCGGACTCAATCTGGGTTCCCGCGGGATGGACGCTCGGGCCACGCTCGGAAGCTGCGGGGCGGCCCTGGGGGAAGGAGGCGGTGTCTGTCCAAGAGCTCCCCGCAGGCTCAGGACGGAGAGAGGCCGGGAAAAGAACGCTCCCTTTCAGTTCCTGCGAGCTCCGCCGACAAGCTGAAAAGCTGCAACGTGCGCCGCGGCAGGAGGGCAGGTCAGGCAGGGCGCACGCCAGCGCAGGTTTTAGGGGACCCCGCAGGCCTTCCCAGGGTCACCTGAGCAAGCGCGCCTAGGACGCTAGCAACCTGAAGCCGAAGGGCCGCAGCAACTTCGGCGGACGCTGTGCCTCTGGAGATGAGGTTTCCGAGCCACTTCTAATCCTTCGAAATGTAACACATTGGGAGTGGTAATGGGGGTAGAGGCTGTGCTTTCTTTCCCTAAGTGAAGGCGAGTTAAGGAGAGGGCGGGGGAGGAATGAGGAGAGTAGTCTTGGAGGCCAGCGGAGAAGGGGGTCGAGGCCAGCACACTGCTTGTAAGGCTACTTTCAAAAGATTTCCCTCTGAAGGAGATTCACTGTATTTGCTTAGAATCCTGCAGACTGGGAGTCGGTACTATTTGGGGGAACGGTATCTGACTAGTTCAGTCTTTTTGGATGTACTTCCACCCTCCCTTCTTTTCCCAAACCCCCTTCTATGGTAGTAACTTGAACGTTTGCCTTTCCAGTTGGAAAATAAACCTGCTTTCCTGGGTGAAAGAAAATGGCTTTAAAGAAACGTCTTTTCCTAGTTACAAGCTTTCCGCATTCTTCCTAAAGTTACAAACCAGGGAACCAAGTCAGTTTAGTGATCTGTGTAGAACCTATTCTGATTCGATAAGGCTAATCATATGACAAACGCATACAGATTATTCCCACCCCTCTCCCAAAGGGTAGCCTGAGAGTATTTGAAAGGCAAACTGCCCTTTTCCTAGAGTTTGATCACTCCCATCAAAAGGCTCAAGTCACCTCGTGTCCTTTCTGTATGTATATATTCAAGAGCATAAAAATATTAAAGAAAAAAAAACAACCCTCTCCTAACTTCAAACCTATCAAATGTTTAACAGCTGAAGGATATTCATCTTTAGGAGGCAGGCCAAAATGTCAATAAAAATTTAATTATTTCTGAAACATATGGGAGTACTTACAATACCCCAACCCCAAACGTGATACTGAGTATTGATATTGAGAGGAAACCGAACAATATACTTTCCTATTTGCTGGTCAAGACTTTCTACTACCCCACCCCCAAAGGCTCCACAAGCCACAGAAACTTTTATTCTTCCTGACAGGCTTTTGGAAATGAGCATGAAAGACAGGTTGGTGGACTAAGGGGTCACCTGCATTCTGGGGTAAGGATAAATTCATGTCCAACGCTTGTATATTGACATTTGTTTTCTGGCATTTCCAGAAAATATTTGTGATGTCTGAATATGCTAGAATGGCAGATGCTTTTCTGTGGGGAATAGAGACTGGACATTGGGAACATTGGTCTGTCAGATTTTGCTTTTTATCACCTAGGAGAATTTGCCTGCTGAAGTGTTTGATATAGATATTCTTCCAATCCATATGGTTTACCCTGCTAAGAGATGATGGCCTCTCTCATAGGAAGATGACATAGGTGATGTCATTTCTGTAGTGGTTGTGACTAGCAAAACTGATGGGTGACTTGCAATCATCTGTGAAATGTAATTATTTGGGAGATATTTCTTCCAATTATTATTATTATTATTATCATTAAGCTACAGGTTCTTTTCTATGTTTAACCTGCATAAGACTTTGGGTTGGCTTTAAAAAAAAAGTACCAAGTATACTTCAGCTGATGAATTGCAAGTTGAACTGCCTGTCAGCTGCTCCTTTCTGATTCTTCCTCTGGTGAAAGCGGATGGTTAGTTTGACTTCATGGTTATTTTTTCCTGTTTTCCAGGTGATTCACTTCCAAGTGTCTGCAGAAGTTATTTTGGTAGCTGGTTGTCAGAGATAAGTGTAGTGACCAAGGTACACCACCAGTGACACAACCTATGGTAGTGACCTAGTGACAAGTTTGCATAGGTTTCTTGATAGCTTATCAATAAGCCCTCCACCACTGGAATAAAGTTTGAATTAATTTAGCTCAATTATTTAACTTGCAGCAGATGCCTCTGAAGTGCTTAAGACATTTGCCTCAAATTAAGTTAGTGAGCACAGCCTTTTCTCTGCTTGAGTACATCCTACAGGATTTTGAGCAGGGTATTGAACACAATGGCCAGGAAACCAAGACTACCTTTCTCTTCTATCTCAAAAGCTATTCCCCAAAGCTCACCATCTTCCTGTTGATCTGTCAAGTTTTAGGTAAAAAAAACCCACCCAAACAAACAAAAAACAAATGACAAGCACTTATTCTCTAAAATAAGAGGCTGAACATTTTCCTATGGATAGATCTAACACCTGGTGAATTGTGATGGTCAAGATACAGAGATTAGTATTTATTACTAAGCTATTTCTTTTGTTTCTTAAGAATGAGAATGAATGTATCTTTCTCTACTTTTGATAATTTGTAGTAGTAATATGAATACAAGTACCTGTTAGAGTACTTCTAATTTTATTTTTAGTTTTAAGATGTCTGATACAAAGCCTTGTTTATAGAAAAATGCCCTGGGACCATTACTTTTGCCTTTTATAAGGATAATTACCACTAAGAATACTCTCATGAATTCAAGACTGATGTATGATTTAAGTAACATACACAGAAACTGTGTGGAGACAGAAAAACCAGGAATGTACTTTGCCCCATGGAGTGATTATAGAATGAAGCAGAACCAAAGAAAGTGATCATAAGTAATTATTCCTACTCGGTGCAAATGATCCCAGAGGCCTTTTCATCTGGTGATCTGTGATGCTTTCTTACAAGCCATCCATGGGGCTTTGGTTTTCTTAAGTTACTTACGCAAAATGATGATCAGATTGTAGGTAGGGTGCTTTGCAAAAGTGACAGTTTATAGAATGAGTTTGTGGACTCATTGCGTCATTCTTACTTATTCTTAGCAATGATCTACTCAGGTCTGACTATAGGTCAGACTATAGACCTGACTATAGGAATAGGGCTAAGAAATCATACAGATATATTGAAGTTATTTCATCCTTCTCCAAGTACAAGTGCTCAGGTACAGGTGGCATGGATCCCAGTGCTTGAGTATTGAGCCAACAAGTATTTGTTGAGGGACTTGCTATGGATTAGGGCTGTGCAGTGGTGACATCATACTCCCTGCAGGAAAGAGCCTCTAATCATAGAATGATGCATATTTTACTTCATATGCACTAGAGACCTGCACTGACTGCTTCCCTCACTCCCTGTGGGATGCTGGGAGTGGAGGGAGAAAGAAACTCCTCTGTATTTAGAATTTGGAGAGTGTAATGTTTAGAACATAGAGTAGAAGTGAGACCAAGGACATAACATTATTGTGTTTTATACTTTTATTTATATTTAATGCACATTCATCAAGCTATATAGCATTATCCTAGATATTAATGTTGCCTGCTATCCCTCTCTGGTGGCTCAGTGAGTAAGGAGTTGTTTTGCCAACCAAATTACAGGTGGTTCAAATCCACCAGTTGCTCTTCAAGATAAAAATAAACAGTCTCCTCCCATGCATTTTGTAGCCTCTGAAAACCTACTGGAGGGTGAGCTATATATTCCTCTCACAGTTCCAACTTGATGGTAGTTAGTTGTTGTTGTTGTTATTGTGTACTAGATTGTCAGCTGTTTGCAGACAGATTGCTGCTGAGATCACTGTTCTAACCCTAGTACCTTGCTTAGACCCTGGCACATGGAATATTTGTTGGTTTGAATTAACACCATCATTATAGTAATAAGGAAATTGAGGCAAGGAAATCCACATCAAAAAGAACTGAAAAGGGACAGTTTAATGCCATAACAGTAAAGGAATTTATATTCTTGACTCTCCAGCTTGTCTTTGGAAAAGTCCAAGTAAGCTTAAAAGACTCTCTTTCAAAAGCGATTCATTAAGAAATTGTCATATATTTTAACCTTAATGTTTCAGAACACCTTCTTAGATAGGGCTAATGGCTATCACTTGCCCATGTGATATCTTTGAATAAGTTAAAGGATACCTTCTTTTGGAGTTTATGATTTGCTTGACAGAGCAAGACTGGATTCCAATTCCTATTGCTCATGGACCAATAATAGGCCAGGTGTCTTTTGTTCAATGAACATCTTGCACAACCGCATGTGGCATGCTTGGTGCTCCAATAAACAAGACTTGTGAAGGCTTGTAAGGAAACTGACTAGCTTATTATCTGTGCTTTTACATCTGTGAGGTTGATTCCTCTTTATTTCTATGAAAGCTGCAAAGACAGCCTCCGTAATATATTTCTGCATTACACCAGCTGTCTTTACAGAAAAGTTCCTTCTTCTGGTATCACCAGGTGAGGTGTTCTTTTCTTATCCTCCTGTGCTATGAACAGCTGCATACTTCCCTGTCACCTTCAAAACCACATAATCGCTGAGAGCTGGACAGCACGTGTCAATCAGTATCTACAGAACTACTAGAATTTTTGAGACACTTATTTATTTCGTGTATGTCCCTGTTGTTCCAAATCTGATAGTGGTGGTTGATAGATGGAAATATAATTAATTGTGAATTTCAAAGAGGCATTTGGCAAAGATGGGATTTGGGGATGATTCCTATGAATGGAGGAAGCTGCTCCTCCACTCCCAGTTGCCCCCCTGCTTCCCTCCCCTCACTCCAGGGATGTGGTGAACTTGTGTAATTTAAGGCAGGTGGTCCACATAGTAGGCTGACCACAGAGGATGAGAGCGTGTGCATATGATACCCTGCCTGCTGCTCTTTAATAGACTCTAAATATACTATGACTATTATTTGGCTTTTAGCTATTACATTTATTTTCACTTTCTTTCAAAGGCCCCTCTCTTTCATTTCATCATTTTTCCCCACACAGAAATGAAACACAGTTCCTATGGCACCAAATACAAGATTTATCTATATTGTCATCAAACTAAATGCAAACTAAATATCAAAGGGGAGCAGAGGGCAACACTATTTGGCTCTTTAATGCTGACAGAAAATGCATGCATTTTTCTCTGCCTAGGTAATAATGCCTTATTTTTATATAAACCCTTTCATCTGAGAATCTCAAAGACCTTCCAGACGTCATTTGAGTCTGGCATTCTTCAGTGGGCTGCCCTTTGTCTCTTTCAGTAAGGAATTATTACTGTTGGATATAGTTTCATAACTTAGGTACACACATTCAGAGGTCCAAAGGCACTGGACATTTCTTCAGTGGATCAAATGCATGTCCAACTATGACAGTCCCAAAATAACCCTCAGAGGAAGATGGGTGGCAAAGGTGATTACTTCATTTGCAGGTGGAGCTGTTGTGACACAGCAGGATCACAATATTGTAAAGCACAATATGACTCATGTGAGCACACAGTGAAGTCTTTGTTACAGCTTGAAACAGAAGCCCATCTACCAGGACCTTTAGGATGACTGTACTTCTTTGACATCCTGCCTATCCACCCCTATTCTCAGAATGGAAATTTCTAAGAAATAGTACCCTTTTGCACATAAGAAAAGATACTAATTCAAGAGAGAAATGATCAGCAAATTTGGAAGTGTCAAGGATAGAGAATTGTTCGGGTCTTTCTTCTACAGGAAAATCACAGCTTTTAATAAAATAATCGAGTCCAAAATGCAAAAGGAACTTCATTTATGTACAGAAAAAGGAAGTACAACTTTGAAGTGGCATCCATTCCTGAGAAGTGAAATGCCACACCTTGATCTCAATCAAGGAACAGGCATAAGTGCTATGACATAGATACGTGATGTGATATACATGTGTTTAAACTAATCTCTGTGCACATTTTAAAACACAAACAGCATAGTATTTGTTTTGTTTTGTTTCTTTATCCTGGAATTTTGTTTGGCCTTAAGATGTTGAAATATTATTCCTCTCTTCAATACTGTAGTCATCAGGCTACAAATTCCCAGACTGTATTATTCCTCCTTGGCATTATTAAATTATTTCCCAATAATTCAATCTTAAACAACTCTTACTTTGCTATTTAACATATAGTTTTAAATATCCTGTTGGGACATTATACTATAATTTGCTTATAACTTTAAGATTCATTGCAAAATTTTGGTCAGGGATTACACTTCAACTCTTCGATGTAAAGCAACTTCTGTATTTCTCTCCAGTGAGAGGAGCTAATACAGGTAGTGTATGCACTCTATGTATATTGTTAAGAGAGAGATTTCACAGTAAAGGAGATGATAGTTTTCTTCTGAGGTTACTTATCAATTTAAAATAAAACAATGCAATGTATCATTTATCTTTCCTTTTCAATCCTGTGTTTTATCTTCAAATTGTAGCTTTTAAGTTGGGATGTGTCTTTAATAATAATGGGTTATGCACAATACCAGGGAAAAAAGTTTCACCACAGGAACAATTTTGGCAAAGTCCAGATCCAAAGCTACTGATCACATAGGCTGTTTTACTTACTAATAACTGTTCCCCCCCTTTAATCCTGGGGTTTTGACTTTATTTTTTTTTCTAAACTTAGAACTTCACAGAAACAAGATAACATTAGTTAGAAAATTTAGAGTTATTTCATATAGATCATTAGCTTTCGTTTTCCAGGGAGTTAGAAATCTTGAATTGATATGCCCATTTCCTTAATCTGTGCATACCATCTTGGTTCTTAGTTTAGTTTTGATCTGCTCCAAAAGAAATATGCATAAATAAGCAGGGCAATGATGAAAAAGTTAACAGCTTGATTGTCTTACTTTGCCTGAGTTTGAGAATCTAGAATCTGGACTCTATTTTATTTTCATTATTAATCTCCCACTTCCGTGAACTCTCTTGCTTTATGCTCACTCTGCAGATGAAGCCAAGTTTGAGGAAAAAGGGTAAAGGGTTAGCAGCAATGGAAGATATTTAACATTTTTTTTTGCTTATTAGATAATCTGAGCATGATTATTACTTTTTTATTTTAGAGACTATTCAGATAATGTTGACTGCTCTTTTTCTGAGCACAAATATCTGTTTTTTGAAATGATAACTTCTTTTTGCCTCATTTATTTTTCTCTAAATGAAAGTTACGTTTCTCTTATGGAGATGGGGTGTTTTGGGGTATAAAGGGGAAGGGGGAAACAACAGAATTCTAGTCCAAGCTTTGCCACTTATTGTATGTGTTCCTTTTTCAATTCACTGGCTGTAACTGGACATAAAGTCCCTAAAATGGAGAGATAAAGGGAGATAATGTCACTGTTATGATATTGCTCTTTTACGATCTTATATTTCTGAGAATGCTTCTATAAAAGGCAATTTAAAGTTATAATTTTATATCTGTAAAGAACCATTCAAATTTTAAACTTTTCAAGTGTTTGAAAACTTTTCAAAACTTAAAAGTTCTAAAAGATAATCAAATTATTTTAATATTCCAAAACTAGTTTCTAAACCTCAAATTCCTATTTTTAAAAAGAAGTAACAAAAAAAATCTGAGTCTAGAAGCAAATAAAATAAAGTGAGAAATCAATAGCATCTTGTCTTTAAAAGTAATTTGCTATTAGTTTTACTTTCCTATTTTCTTGTTTAAAATGCAATTTGTTATTTATCCCTTGAATTAAAGATTAAGGTTCTGTTTCCTTAAACCATTTATAAGACATTAACTAGCCAATATAAATCTCTTCAATCTGTTCATAACTGTATTATATACATATGAGAGACAATGCATGTGTGTCTGTGCATGTTTAGGTAGCAATTATCTTGTTTATTATTTATAATGGAGATAATAAGTACAGGATTGTCTACAAGAGTTCTTTGAAATATTAACTCAAAATTCTTCATAAAAATTTTTCTTTTTCATATAAGACATCAAAATAAGTGTGTAAAACTTGAAATTTAGGGTCTGTACTCTGAAGTGCTTGTTTCTTGTTTTGTTTTGTGGTCACCAACCACAGAGAAATTTGTCTTTTTTACATACACTGGAAATAATTTACTGCTTTTAGAAATATTAAATCACACAAAACCAATGTTAAAGAAACATTATGGGTCTGCCAAACCCCTCAGAAAGCTAGGAAATTGAGAGTTAATGTGGAAACCCTGCTCTGGCTCTGTATTCTAGGGACTTCAGATGGCCTGAGACTAACAGGTAGTACTCAGCTCATGGATATGAAATAATAAGACAACATATTGGCAGGATAATGTCTTAGAGGACACATATAGCTAGTGCAATTGATGTGAAACACAGCATTCATATTTACTTAATATAAATGAAACTTTTACATCAACACCAATTCTTTTGTACCCTTATTAGCACTTAGATAAAAATCATAGATCCCAAAGATCGCTAAGATGAAAATATTCATTTTAAACTGTGGTTCAGATGTTTGTATTGAGATGTAAAACTGGATTTCACAAACGAGTTTTTAAAATAACAGTCACTTTTACGATCTGGGTATAAGATAACATGGAAGAAGCAATGCTTTCAAACTCGTGTATTTGATTGATCTTAAGATACCAGAGATTCAGTCTATTCACAAAGGTGAAGTTTCTGAAATAATGTCTCCTCTCTGAAAGAGATAACACAGGAGGAAAAAGTGTTTACAAGGTATATATATATATTTTTTTTTCTTTTTAAACGGAGCTTTTAGATGTACATTGTGTTTTATACAATCATTCATATACATCTATTGAGACTTGGGAACAGTAATAGTATACTTTTAAGAGTATTTTTGTTGAGCTGGAGTTTTGTCAAAAGAGCTGAACAATGATAATGACATAATTAAATAATTAATGTAGTACCTAATTTATAAAACCATATTATTTGCTTTATAAACAAAAAAAGAAAATTGGCTATAATAGTATACAACTAAAGATAAATGTGCATGAATTTTCAGGTTTAATTAAGAAGAAACATATTTTTCAGGCTTCAACATAGACATTACCACCCAAAGACATTTTTTTTTAATTTGAAAAGGACATCTCCCTGTTTTCAAAGTCAGTTGTCCCCAAAAGGAAATATAGTAATGGATGTACTTAAGAAATAATCACTTCTAAATATCCAACACTATTTATTGGAAACTGATAATTATCTACCAGTGTTATTGACTTTAGAAAATATTGTTAAATATTTCATGTGAAATATTTAACAACCTACTATGCTTAGAATTCATTTGTTTTAATTATTTGGAAAGGATTACTTGTTGTATTTTAAAAACTTCTAAACTAATGAACTTTTATATATTAATTTGAGCTAAATTTTCATTTTCTCTACTTGAACATAGGAATTTTTAAAAAGCATATTACAGATTAAAGATTATACTTTGCAGGGTTACCTGTCTAAGATACAGAATTATAATTTTTCACTTTACAAATTCATAGTATAGGTTTGATTGGAGTCTAATTCATGTCAATAAATGAATCAAACTCCTCTTTTAACATTATTTATCTTATAAAGCTTATTTCCAAGAAAAATTAAGCTATTAGCACACTTTTAAAAGTTAAACTTCATAACCTGAAAACTCACAGTCTTACAAATAAGAATAAGTTTGCCTTTCTCTTTTGGGCTGAAAGGAGGACATTTGACACACTTACATGGCAACTTAGTCAGTGTTTGGAAATGCTTTGTAGTGGTCCAAAGCTGTGTCTTTCCTTCTGTCAACTTGATTTTTTTTCCCTTCCAATAAACTTAATTAATAGAAGATGCATCAAACAGGATTATTGCAGATGTGTACATACTGCAGTGCTAATTGCCTTTTTTTATTTTTACAATCTGATCGTGCACATGCTTTAATTTAGATTTGCCTGAGTTAGCTTTTCAGTGAATTAGCGGCACTCTGCCACACACTGCATAGTAATGTGCTTGCATCATTCGATTATCTCAGATGCATTATTGTCTAGAATCCATGCTCCTAATTTCCTTACCACCCACGCCCATCCCTTTCCTCTATTTGGAAGGCTGATTTGTGTTAAGAAGGGACCACCAAGCTCTTAACTCGAGGACATAACTAGCATTGTGCATCGAGAGCAGGACTTATGATCATATCACATTTTAACTCTTCCACCGGCATTATCCTTGTTTCCCCCAATGCTTTCAAGAGGCAATAACTCCAAATGCCTCGCATGGAAATGATAAAAGGCTTGTTGTGCCTTTTCTTTGAAGGAGTTCTCCTGCAGAGTATCATATTTAAATAAATTGCCATTGAGTTTAGCAAGCAACACAATCATGCACACTGAGGTGGAGTCTTTTGATCATATTTTGTAATGCAATCAAGGATCACATGAAGATTCCCAAGCAGGCCAGCCTTGCTGTGTGTTAAATAGGTGACAGGAGAAAGAGCCCATTAATTACCCTGAATCCCACTAACAAAGCACACCTGGGTCCCAGATACCAGCGTCCTCAAGGCATGGTTGCATATATAGTCATAGTAACTCTTTTTATTTGATTGATCAATAAATTCAATCAAACTATCAGATTGGAAAGTAAAGTTGATATATTCAGATTGTCAAAGGGATTGAGCATATGTGCTGTATGCACATAAATGCAGCATTTACGTACGTTTGTAGAATGGAATGCAGTAGGGGAGGAACAAGAGACCTGGGTTCTTGGCTTTGACTATTTATTGATTGAATCAACATCTCTGCCATTTGTCTTCCCTGCCCTTTAGAAATCAATAAGACCATGACCAACACAGTAACTGCCTACTTACTGGAACAGTCATCTTGGAGATTGCAGGAGTAATGATCGAAGAAGAATATTAGGCATAGAAACTACTTTGCAAATGCACTATTTAGATAATCATATGGATATGAAAGTAGTGCCGAATGTATGAGCATATGAGTGTTATATTCTCATTTCCTTTTTGCAAACTTTTTTTAACAGTTTTAATCTTTCTGACAAAAAGGACCCGAGGGTCTGTGATCTACCAAAAAACCCCAACCATAAATAAAAGAAAGAAATGCAGGAGCACTAATATGATATAATGAATGGATTTATTGGAGAAATTTGGGCATGTTGTTGAACTGCTTTCAATAGACTTGAACTGCTGTCCTTTTAAAAGGAGACAGCAGATGTGAAAGTGGGGGTTTGTCAGGAATTTCCTGCTCTGCTGTCTAGTATTCTGACTTTTTTATTAAACTCTGAGATATTAAGGAGAAATAACTGATACTATTCCAAATCATTCTTTGCTGACAGATACTGTTTCATAATCTGTTACCTGTAAACTCTTTCTCTGTTGTGGGCTAGTGCACGAGAGGGAAGTTGTGTGTGGATGTGTGTGTGCACATGCATATGTATGTGAGGAAGAGAAAGCAAGGAAATGGAAAAATTCTTGTTAGGTGCCATCAAGTTGGCTGTAACTCATAGTGACCCTCTGAACAACAGAACAGAAACTTGCCTGGTCCTGTGTAATCTTCAGTCTTTGATTTGCTTGAACCCATTATTGCAGTAACTGACCAGTTCATCTTGTGGAAGGTGTTCTTCTCCTTTGCTGCCCTATTATTCCAAGCATGATGTCCTTCTCTGGGGACTGGCTGCTCCTGACAGCATACCCAAAGTATGTGAGATGAAATCTCACCATCTATGCTGCTAAGGAGCACTCTTGCTGTGTTTCACATAAGACATGTTTCTTTATGTGTTATTGTTGTTTTTCTCTTGGCAGACCGAGATATATTCAATATTTGGCACCAACTACATTCCAAAGTTATCAATTCTTCAGTCTTCCTTAATCATTGTACAGCGTTTACATGCATGTGAAGTACTAGAAGGTATCATGACTGGATAAGCATATCTTCATCTGTAAACTGATATCCTTGTTCTTTGACACTTTCAAAAGATTTTTAAAGCAGATTTGTCCAATACAATATATCTTTGTCTTCTAACTTACTAAATTCGGAATACTGATTACAGATGCAAGTAAAAGAAAAGCCTCGACAACTTTAATGTTTATCATTTTGTCTTGATACTGTTTATAGGCACAGTTATGAGGATGTTTCTTTGATTTATGTTGATATAATCTGCATTGAAGGCTCTGAGTTTTCATTTTTCATTTTCTTAAGCAAGGTCATGTCATCTGCCTAGTAATGAGTCTCTCCAATCCTGATACTACACTCTTCATATAGTCTAGATTCCTTGATTATCTGCTCAGCACATAAACCGAATACATAGGGTGAAAGGATACAGTCATAATGAATATGTTTCCTAATTTTAAATCATGTATATCCTCCGGTTCTGTTCAAATGACTGCATCTTAGTTCACATACAGGCTTTGCACAATTAAGTATTCTGGAGTTCCTATTCAAGATGATATTCACAATTTTTTGTCATCCAGTTGAATGTTTTTTCACTGTCAGTCAATAAAATACAAGTCAATATCTTTCTGATATTTTTTTTGCTTTCAACAAAGTTCCATCACATATTAGCAATGATATTCTTTGTTCCATGGTCTCTTCTGAATCCCACTTGAGGTTCTGGCAGTTTGCTGCCAATGTATTGCTTCAGCCATTTTAGAATAATCTTCAGCAAGATTATACTTGCATGTGATATTAATATTTTTGGATGATTTTTTTTTCATTCTCTTGAGTTACCTTTTGTTTGAAGTGAATAAACTATGGAACTTTTTCAGTTGGTTGGCCAAAGATATGGCTTCATAATTTCTTAGTGTAGATGAGTGAGCACTTCAGGGCTGCGTCTGTTTGTTAATTGGTGTTCAGTTAATTCTGGAAGCCTTATTTGTGTCATTGCCTCTAAGGTTATCTGAACTTCCTCACTCAGTACCATTGGTTCTTGCTCGTGTGTTAACTTCTTGAAATGGTCCTGTGTCAGTCTGTTCCTTTTGATACAGTAACTCACACTCTGTATACCTTACATCTCCCTCCTGTTTCCTTTAATATTTTCCTTGTAGCACCCTTCAAGTATCACAAAGCAAGATGTGACTCTTTCTCAAATTCAGAAATGCCAAGAATACTCTTCCTTTTCTGTTTTCTAATTCCTTGTCTTTGCACTTATTTTATAACTTAGATTTTAATATAATTTTCAATCTCACTGAGAACATTTATCAGCACTTCCACTAAAAGATAACACTTTATCTTCCATTAAAATCTTGAAAATAAAAAAAAAATTATCCCCCTCCTCCCCAGAATGATTCAACTGAAAAAAAAAATTATAGGGTAAAAAGAATATTCCTTCTTCTTTCATAAGGAAGAAATTTGGAGGTTTCATCCTAGTCTGGCGCCTCCCTGTTCTGCCAAAATGATGAAAACAAGAGGCTTATGGGTAGGAAATGTGCATCCTCAACTTCACAGGGATGACTGATGTCCTTTGACTGACTGCCATTGGGTCAGTACCAATTCTCATGTGGTTGTCCTTCACGTGGGTTTTCAAAGGCTGTAACTGGACACAAGAGGAGATTGTCCATCTCTCTCTGGAGAAGCAGCTAGAGGGTTCAAACCACCCACCATGGGTTGGGACTGCACCTCCCTACTCATTAGGTCATCAGAGCTCTCTTAATAAATGTGAAATACTCTTTATAATTTCATCTGATGGTTCAGTGATAAGGAATTGCACTGCCAATGCAAAAGCATGCACCCAGAAGTTCTAATCTACCAGCTGCTTGGCGGGAGAAGGCTGGACAATCTCCTCCCATTTAATTAACTGCCTCTGAAAACCTGCTAGAAGAGGGTCAGCTATGAGTTGGTCCAAACTTGGTAGTATATAACAACCCTATTTTTGTTGAATTAATATAATCTCAAAAAAAAAAATAAAATAAGGTGTTGTTACGTACGGTTGAGTCTGGACTGACTCATAGCTGATGGGTTTTCAAAGTAGTAAATCACATGGGAGGAAGTTTCCCATCCTTCCTCAGAGCAAGTGGTGGATACAAGCATGTGCTTTTGGGATTGCAGAGAAAATTCTTATCACTAGGCCACCAGTGCTCAAACGAAGAGCTATGTGGACAGAATTGCTTTCCTCTTGCTTTGTAGCCTTTTAACTCCCCGCCTCCCATTCTACCTAAGGCTTATTTTTAAAAAAATTTGTCTCAAATTCCTTGCTGGAATAATCTCTTCCCTCAATTCCTTCTTCTTCTTGTTTGTTGTATTGTTGAGTTGGAACCAACTCACAGGTGACCCTCCAGTAGGTTTTCAGAGGCGGTAAATTGCATGGGAGGAAGTTGCCTCTCTTTCCCCTGCAGAGCAACTGGTGGATTTGAACCTCCTCTTTGGGCTGGCAGAGCAAAAATAGTTTTGAAAGTGAGAAGCAAGATTCCCAGGAGATACACTGAAAACCTACCTGGAGAAATAAAGTAAAATCTGAGCTGGTAGTGGAAGTAGCTATTCAATATATGAGGAAAAATGTAATAACTGTTAAAAATTAGATTTCTAAAAATTGTCTTCCTACAAGGTGAAAACTACTTTAAATAGATTTTTTCTAGATCAATCCGGGCAAATCTTCTACAGTCTTTCTATAAGTCTGTCTGGTATTTCCCCCTACCCTTTGTTTTCTGCCTAGTCAATTCTCATTCCATATGCCTTATTTGGGGCTGCATGCTGTCTTTTTCTATTGTCATATCTATAGTCTACATATTAGAAATGCAAGGAAAGCTAAGTAAATATGTCCTTTAATAAGTAAAAAATTTGGTTTAAAACATTATAAAAACAAGTTTCTGTAGCTGGTCAAACCCGAATGGTGGTCTCATGTGTGTCCAAGTAGAACTATGCTTTGAAGGATTTACAATGACAGAGGTTTTTGGAAGTAAAGTGTGCCACGTTTTCCCCTCAAGTTGCCTCTAGGTGAACTCGAACCTTTCTGCTAACAGCTGACCTCGTTAGTCATTTGCTCTACCCGGGCACTCCTTATGTTGCTGTTGTTAGCTGCCATTGGGGCCACTGTGTTGCCTTGGTGGCTCCCTGATCAGTTGGATCTTATTATAGGAGTCAAGAGTTTAGAAATTACTCTCTATTACTTCTTTCGCTTTGTGAATTAGAGAAGCAACATAAAATGCATGGGTCTCCTATGAGTCCATAAATGGTTAGCTAGAGCAGTTGTTTACAGCAGACTTTTCCAAACTCTGGAAGCAGTATCAGGTAAAGGGACTTTTGGGTTTCTGAATGTGTTTGTGGGACAAACAGTTCAACTGACTCATAGCCACACTCCATCAGGTTTCTGAGACTGCAAATATTTCTTCCCCAAGGCTGTGCCTCTTTATAAGAGGGGATAACCTATCTTTTTCCCAAGGAACAATCATTAGATTTTAACTACTGACCGTTAGGTTAGCATTACTGAAACTATGCACTAGACCACCAGGGATAATTCTCTGTCTCTCTGTTTCTCTGTCTCTCTCTCTAAGATAGAGAGAGATTTTTAGCTTTAAAGTAATTCTCAGTGTGATATATATTATTTCCATTTTATAAATAAAATAATAAAGTTCAGAGAGGTTGAATAACTTATTCAAGATGCCATAGCCATTATCTGACAGGACCAAGATAAAGTCTGTCAAGTTCAAACCCATGACTTCCCCAGTACCCTACTTCATCTGTAATGAAAATGACCACTCTAACTGGATTGTTGTTGTTGTTTTTGTTATGTGCCATCATGTCGCTTGTGACTCATAGCGACCCTATGTACAAGAGCCCTAAGTGCCGTTCTAATGGGGTGTGATAGTTATAGTTATTTTTTTGAGAATACATGAGATAGTCTGCTTTTTTGGAAGGATGAAATATTGTCAGAATGCTAATCTTCTCAACAAGTCAAAGTTGTTTTTTTTAAAAATAAACATTATAAATACAGCATGTGTAATTAAAAGCTGGGTGGTATTTTCTGAAAAGAAAGAAAGATCACCCATCATTACTCAACTGGCTTTCCCATAACGTGACTTCAACGAACCTTATTAATCAGGACAATGAAGGAGGGGAAAATCACAAGGCCCATGAGTCAGCCCACTTCAGATTCACAGAGTCAGCATCTGGCCTCAGAGTCCAAACACAGTATTTTCACACAGAGCATCTCTGACTATTCATTATAAGGAAGGTGGGGGAAAAGGAAAGTACTCTGCTTTGTTATCCAACCAGGAACACAGTTAAACGTCTTTATCCCCAAAGGCAATTTGGCAGTTTTGGGCTTGGTGCCCACATTGTTAAAGCTGCCTTTGTTCTCAAGTTTCTAGGAAGATTTTTTAATATTTTAGATATTACTCTCTCTTCATGCTCCCTTCCCATCCTCTGGAGAAATTCTTTAAATCATATGATTGATCTATTCTTAGGCAGCAGCTCGGCTATGATTTCTAAGCAGGGAGACTTGTTTGCTCCTTTTATGTTACTTAATATAGGACTCCACAGTCATTTTTGTATCATTTCAATCAAGTTGAAATCCTAGAGTTTCACTCAAATTGCTATGCTTCCTATATTAAATATTTATATATGTGACTGAAAGACACTTTTCCCAGCCATAAGAATCGTGTATTTTCTGTCCCCTTGTGTTGAATTTTAGTGACTGGACTATAATATGGGGTTGTTGTTGTTGTTGTTGATTGCTGTCTAGTCCAGCATAATTCATAGTGAGCCTATGAACAAAAGGCCTGAAGCCTTTCTATAACTATCATCATTTATCAAAGTTCATAGAGTTTCCAGCAACATATAATATGGGTAGAAAGTGTATTTGAGGTCTTTGATTTTTGTTGTTTACAGAAGACTTTCAATAAACTCTTGGGGGACTGAACTGAATGTTAAAGCCATGAGTTTATTGACCCTCCCCAAATCTGCTTCTTGTTGTTGCTGTTGTAGGTGCCATCTCCTTGACTCTGTCTCACAATGGCCCTGTGCACGACAGATGGAATCCATGCTCAATCCTACAGCATTCCCACAATCTCTGCTGTGCTTAAGACCCATTGCTTCAGTGGCTGTTTCAGCCTATCTTCTTGAAGGGTTTCCTTTCATTCTCTGTCATTTCACCTTTCCAGTCATGATGTCTCCTTCTAATGGCTGGTCTCTCTTTATAATATGCCTGAAGTTTAAGAGACATAATCTTAACAACTCTGCCTCCAAGAACCACTGTGGTGGCATTTAATCTAAGACTGATTTGTCTGTTCTTTGTTTAAACATGTTCCACACTATAGTAAACACTCTTTGCCAACCCTACAATTCAAAGATAACTCTTCTTCTCATCTTCCTTATTCGTCATCTAACTTTCCAAAGCCTTTGAAGCAATTGAAAAAACTTAGCTTTGGGTCAGGTGCACTTTACTCTTTGAACTGGCATCCTTGGTCTTTCTTACTTTAAGAAGGTCCTTGACAGCAGATTTTCTCAGTGAAATATGTCTTTTATTTCTTGACAGTTGTTTCCAAGGGTATGATTGTGGATCCAAGTAAAATTAAATTCTTGACAATGTCAGTCTTTTCTCAGTTTTTTATGTAGATTTTTGTTTTCTCTCTTGAGGTGTACTCCATACTGAAGGTTTTAGTTTATCTTCTTTTGGAAATATTTCAGTTTCTCTTTGCTTTCAGCAAGAATGGTTGTGTCATCTGTGCAGTGCAAGTTGTTGATGAGTCTTCCTCCAATTCTGAAGCCACATTTTTCTTATTATAGATCAACTTCTTGGATTATTTGCTCAGCATAAAAATTGAATAGGAGTAATGAAATAATATAACCCTGTCAAACAAACAGTGGTTTCTTAGTTCATATACAGGTTTCATGTGAGCACAAGTAAGTATTCTGGACTCCCATTTTTCTCAAGGTTATCCATCATTTATTATGCTCCAAACAGTTGAATGATCTTCTAACTTTGCCCTGGATCTTTAACTTTGGTTCAGATCTCCACTGTTCCAGCTCATGAAAATCATGTAGCAAAAGGTGCTCAAACTCTCTGGACACAGGTTTCATATTTGTCAAGTGAGGTAGTAACAATGTATATCCCAAGTAGGTCTATAGATTAAGTGGGATTGTCTATGTATTATATGAACAAGTATATTCTCTATACACTATCCTGTATTGTCAATATTATGTTTACACATGGAAGAAATACCCTTCATGTCTCTGAAAAGGAACAATAATCCATTTTTTCTGAGTTTGTTGGTTTTTTTGTTTTGTTCTTTTTAATTCTTTGGTTATTTGAAGTAAAGAACTCTTCCATTTTCTGTAATCTATTTTTCTGAGTTTTCCTGTTCTTTTTAGTTTTTTGATTATTTGAAGCAAAGAATTCCTTCGTTTTCTATCTCAACACAATGTCACTTAGATAACAACAGTGCAAATTCAGTCCATCAAACCTTACTAGCCTTGCACATACTTTTAACCCCTTTCAGGTGGTACTACAAAAATGCATATGCTTGTGCAAGTGTGTAATGCAGGGTCAGAATATTGACCCTGACTCCGAAAGATCATTAGTTTACTGGAGGAAATGTATTGTTCCACCCACCCCATCTATTGGTCTCCACCCCTTTCCAGAGGTGATCTGGTTTACACTCAGGGCATTACTGAAATCCTACATCTTAGCTCAGTTTTAGTTATCAAATTGTATTCATAAATTATTTAAAAAATTTTCCCTTTGAATGCATTACTTAATATTTTAATGCAAACAGAATAAAAATTGCTGTTTTACCTATCTTTCTTTATTATACAATTAGCACATGATTTTATTTTGAGAGGTCAATGCTGTGCTAGCCACTCTTAGAAGTGGCTCGTGGAATAATTTTATATGGGACTCTTCTTATGGGAGTTCTGGTGGCCACCTAGTAAGGAATTGTGCTGCTAACCCAAAGGCTGTGAGACCAAATGGCTCAAATCCACCAGCTGCTCTGTGGGAGAAAGAAGAGCAGTCTCCTTCCCGGCAATTAACTGCCTCTAAAAACCTGCTGGAGAGTCAGCTATGAATAGCTTTGAACTCTTAAGATACCACCACCACCATCATAACCACCACAAGTGGGTAAGGAGTTGTGCTGCCAATGCAAAGAAAGGCATTTTGAAACCATCAGCTGCTCTGCAGGAGAAAGATGGACAGTTTCCCTCCATGCAGTTTACAGCTTCTTCAAATGCACTGGAGGGTCACCTATCAGTTGGTACTGAGTCTATGGCAGTGAATTGTTGTTGACTGAATAATATGTGTTCAATGCTGTCATCCTTGAATCTTGAGGCAGGAATAACACCTAAACATTCTTTTCAGTGTCTTTATAGCATTTATTTTTTGGCTGTATATATTTTTTCTCTTCCCTGTTGAGCGTCAAAATTGCTGTCTTCCCTGTTTCTGCTACACATTTCCCTTCTATTATGTTCCTTCTATAGACAAAACTCAGATAAAGGGCCACTACAATGAGAGTAGATCAGTAAAAACATTCACTGGGATTGTTCCCCTGACTCTTCAAGGCATAGGTTTTGCGTCTTTCTTTCTTCTAGTCCAGGTCCCACCAGTACCGTAGGAAGGGGAACTAGTGTAAGGGATGCTTTTTGTGCTATGCATGTCTTTACATATGGATGAAAACTCCAGGCACTTGAATTTGCTGTCCTGTAAATTCATCCTTATCACAGACAATCCGCTTCATCATTCATGTTCTAGGAAATAATATGTTCTGCATTTTTACACAATGTAGGACTCCCCTGAAATTCCTGATATCTGAGTTTGGAACTGAAAAGGAACCTTTCCAGAACTAAGGCAAAACTAATAGCCAAACATCACATCATGGTTCAGAGGAGGAAAGCATTCAACTAAGGTTCACCAAATAAAAGATTCCTCAGTCTCCATTAGTCATCCAGTGCCTCCTTAGAAACCATATTGATGAATCATATGCAAATGAATCAAAAACAAAGGTATTAATAACATAAGACTTCAGTGGAAAAATGTAATTGGCCATCTGCTCTTTCAGATTTTTCATATAGTGTTCAGTTCTACAAGTGGTAAGTTGAAAAGTAGACTTTTCACAACTCTATCGAATTCTAGTTCACATATCAAGCAATTGTGTTTAATACATATCTAATTAAATCTTTTGACTGTGTGGATCACAACAAGCTATGGCTGACTCTGAGAAGAATGGGAATCCCAGAATATTTGATTGTGCAAATGCGAAACCTATACTTGGACCAAGAGGCAGTCATCAGAATAGAGCAGGGAGACACTGGATGGTTCAAAATCATGAAAGGGGTCCGTCAGGGATGTATTTTGTCTCCATACCTTTTCAATCTGTATGCAGAACAGATCATCCGAGATGCTGGTCTGTACGAGGAGGAATGTGGCATCAGGATTGGTGGAAGAATCAACCACCTGCGTTATGTAGATGACACTACCCTGTTCGCTGAAACTGAGGACGTCCTGAAGCGCTTGCTGCAGAAGATCAAGGACTGCAGCCTCCTATATGGATTGAAGCTCAGTATTAAGAAAACAAAGATTCTCACGACTGGGCCAATTGGCAGCATCAGTATGGATGATGAAGAGATTGAGATAGTTAACAGCTTTGGTTTACTTGGCTCCACAGTCAACACTCTTGGTAACAGCAGCTAGGAAATCAGGAGACAAATTGCATGGGAAAGTCAGCCGAGAGGGACCTCTCAAGAGTACTGAAGTGCAACGACATCAGGCTGGAGACTAAGGTGCGCCTGATCCAGGCTATAGTCTTTGCAATTCCATGCTATGCATGGAGAGTTGGACAGTGAATAGGGATGATAGAAAGAGAATTGATGCCTTTAAGTTGTGGTGCTGGAGTGTTGAATATACCATGGACTGCTAGTAGACGAACAGGTTTGTCCTGGAGAGGGTGAAGCCAGAATGTTCCCTGGAATCAAGGATTCTGAAGCTTCGTCTGACATACTTTGGGCAGGTTGCAAGGAGGGACTGGTCCTCAGAGAGGGACATCATGTTTGGGAGAGTGGAGGGATGGCGCAGGCGAGGAAGACCCTTGATGAGATGGATCAATTCTGTGACTGGAGTGGTGGGAATGAGTGTGTTCGAGACGGCGAGGTTGGCATAGGATAGAACGGCATTTAGGGCTCTTGTACATAGGGTCGCTATGAGTCGGAACAACTTGATGGCACATAACAACAATGACAACAACAATTAAATCAGTCACAAAGGGGCAAATACGGGGTAAGACCTCTATTACGAAAACAGAAAGCTTATGGAGAGTTAAGGAGGGTTATGACAAGAATAGGGAGAGCAGAAATAGAATGGACAAGTAATCAATACTGTAAAGTGGGAACCAACTTATAGCTTATCCTTCAGTACTTTTCAGAGGCAGTTAATCTCGTGGGAAGAGATGGCCTGTCTGTCTTTTGAGAAGCAGGTGATGGATTTGTGCTAGATTTCTGTGTGCTAGCCATGCAACGCCTTACAATCTGGCCCACAGAGCTTTGTATATTTGATAAAATGTCTTTGGATCTTCACAAAATGCAGTCAAGCATCATGTGGTCATTTGTGATTAGATTATTTGACTTAACATACTATGAGTTGCTTTATTTTTCTCCTCCTTTCCACATCTTCTCTGGAGTAAATCTGATTTATACTTAATACTGAAATTTTGTCTCCTGGTTCCATTTGTCAGTATGTTGTGTATATGTGTATCTGCTTAATTCCTGTTTTTCATAATTTTCCATTTATGAATATAACATATTTTTATCCATTACTCAGCTGATGAAAATACAATTTGTTTCTGCCATTTGATTATTATAACTAATGTTCCTATAAACTTCTATGTGTGAATTTTTGTGTGTATATTAGCTGTCATTATTCTTGAGTAATTACCTAGGTGTGGAATTTCTGAGTTACATGGTAACTATATGTTAAACCATTTAAGATTGTTAATCAGTGTCTATATCATTTCACGTTTCCACCAGCAGTATATGAGTGAGGGTTTTCTCTAAATCTGTGCTAAGACTTGAGTTAATGTTTGTACATAAAATAAGATAGGGTCCATCTTATTTTGCATGTGGCTACCCAATTGTCCACTTGATTGCTGAAAGTGAGGAAGACCTGAAGCTCTTGCTGCAGAAGATCAAATACTACAATCATCAATATGGATTACATCTCAACATCAAGGAAACAAAGGTCCTGATCACGGGGCCAATAGGAACCTTCATAATAGATGGAAAAAAGGATCAAAGATGTTTATGATTTCATCTTATTTGGATCAATAATCCAAACAATCAAGATACCAACAATCAAGAGATCAAGAGACATATTGCACTGGGAAAGTCCACTGTCAGGGACCTCGCAAATATGCTGATGAGCAATGATGTCAGTTTGAAGACTAAGGTTTGCCTGATTCATGCCATGGTCTTTTCAATCCCTTTCTATGTACCTGAGAGCTGAACAATGAGTAAAGATGATTGAAGAATTAATGCCTTTGAATTGTGGTGTTGGATAAGAGTACTGAATATCTCATCAACTGCCAAAAGAACAGTTATGTCTTAGAAAGAGTTAAGCCAGAGTGCTTGCTCATTGGAGGCAAGAATGGCAAAGCTTTGTCTGTCATACTTTAAACATGATGCTAGGAGAGGCTGTTCCTTGGAAAAGGATATCATGGTCAGAAAATTGGAAGTTCAGCTAAAGAGAAGAAAACCCCCAATAAGAGAGAGTGACATTGTGACTGCACCAATGAGCTCAAGTATATCAGAGATGGTGAAGATAGCACAAGATAGGTCATGATTCTTGCCTGTTGTTCGTAGTGTCACTATGAGTCATACTCAGTTCATCAACACCTACCAATAACAGGAACAGCATTCAGGGGCTCCAGCTTCATTTGTCTAAAAGATCATTCTTTGCTGTTGAATGGTTTTGTCATTTTTGTTGAAAATCACATGTGACAGACATATGCATTTATTTCTGGACCCTCAATTTTATTCTATTAATCTGTAATGTCTATCCTTATGCCAGTACCATACTGTTTTAATTAATGCTGCTTTGTAGTAAGTTATGAAATCAGGAAGTAAGAGTTCTGCATTGATCCTTTTCAAGATTGTTTTTGCTATTTTGGATTCCTTAAATTCCACAAAAAATTTTAAATAGAGCTTATACATTTCTACAAAGATTCACTGAATCTGTAAATTATTTGGGGGAATATTGCCATCTTAATGACATTAAATCTTCTGATCCATGAACATTTATGTAGGACTTATTTCAACAAGTATTTTAGGTTTCAAACCTTAATGTTAAAATTTTTGTTGAGTTTACTGATGAACATTTTGTTATTTTGACCCTTATTAAGGCAATGTTTTCTTAATTTCATTTTAATAATTTTTAAATAATTTTATTTTTTGTTATTAAAATACATGCAGCAAAACACACACCAGTTTAACAAATTCTGCATACAAAGTTCGATGATACTGATTGCATTCCTCAACTTATTACCATTCTTATCTTCCTTATGCTAGTCTAAAATATAGTAAACCAACTCCACAATTAAAAGTCTTGAATTTGTTGAGAAAGTTTTCTTCAATTTCTTGATTATTGTGTATTTACTTTTTTTACCATGAAATTATATTAGATTTTGCCAATGCCTGTGTGTGTTTGTATGGTCTATTGTGAGAATACAATTTTTGTTTTGTTTTTTTTAGATATTAAATCAGTCTTGCATCTATTTTTTCTTATGCAATTCCCCCCAAAAAACTTTCATTTATTGACATTATGTTTTATACAGTCATTCCCATACATTGTGTTTTATAAAAGTAATCATTGTTGGACTATGCTCACCATTACACTGTCTTTTCAGGTCCCCACCAGATCTTTCCCATTTCCTTTACACCTCCCTCCACTCACCAAATTGTGTGTGATCTCTCCTCTACCCATCTTCACCCCTCTGCACCCACCCATTTCCCCCTTGGGCACCCGTACATGTTTTACTAGTTATCCTTCTATTTTTACAGTAATAGTCTACTTCTGAGACAAATTTCACTCAGCATAATCCTCTCCACTCTTTCCCAAGTTACACAATATTTTTCAAAATCATTGCTCCTGAGTGCTGCACGGTATTTCATTGTGTGAATATACCACAATTTCTCAATCCATCCGATTGTGGTTGGACATTTGGGCTGTTTCCATGTTCTTGTGATGGTGAATAATGCTGCTATGAATATCAACACACAAATCTCCATTTGTGTCTCAGTTGTAATTCCTTGGGGTATAGTCCTAATAGTGGAATAGCTTAGTCAAATGGCGTTTCTGTGTTCAGCTTTTGTAGAAAACAACAAACTGCTTTCTAAAGTGGTTGTACCATTTCAAAATTCCACCAATAGTGTATGAGCGTTCCCACCTCTCCACATCCTCTGCAACATTTATTGCTTGTTGCCCTGCTAAACTTTGCCACTGCTGCTGAGGTGAGTTGGTACATTATTGTGGTTTTGATTTGCATCTCTTATTGCCAGTGATTTTGAGCATTTCTTCATATGTCTATTGGCCATCTGAATATCTTCTTCTGTAAAAAGTTTTTTGCCCATATTGTAATTATCAGTCATTTCCTTTTGGAGGCTCTGTATTATTTTGTAAACTTTTGTTATGAGACCTTTTTCTAAGATGGTATTGCCAAATGTTTTATGTTGTGTTTTCCTCCCTCCCCACCCCCCACCCAGTAAATAGGTCTTCTTTTACCCATTTTGGAAAAGTTTTTTTATCCACACAGGAATTTAATCTTTAGAAGGTCTCATTCATTAATTTTATCATCTCCAAATTGTGGATTTCTGGCAATATTTGTCAGCTTCTTTATACAATAAGTGAGGCCTTCTAAGCTTGGTCTCAGTTTGTCTCTTTTGAACTTTATAGTTTTGGATTTTACCTCCAGGTTGCTGATATACCTTGAGTTGGTTTTTGTATATGGTGTGATATTTAGGTACTATTTCAGCTTTTTACAGATAGTAGTCCAGTTTTATCAGCATTATTTGTTGAAGAAATTGTCATTTACCCATTTGATAAATTTTATTTCCTTGTCAAATATCAGTTGACCATAGGCAGAACAGATCATAGGTCTGTTTCTGGGTTCTCATTTATGTTACATTGGTCTATGTGCCTGTCATTGTATTAGTATCATGCTGTTTTGGTTATTACCACTGTGTAGTGGGTAAGTGCTATGCCTCCCACTTCATTTTTGTTTTTTAAAAGTGCTTTGCTTATTTGAGGTCTCTTTCCTCTCCAAATAGAAGGCATACAGATAGAAAAAGAGATGGTTAAATTGTTGCTATATGCAGATAATATCATATACACAGAAAACTCCGAGGATTCAACAACAACAACAATAAAACCCTGTTAGAGCTGGTGGACCAATTTAGTACGGTGGCAGGATACAAGATAGATATACAAAATCAGTGGAATTCCTCTACAGTAACAAAGTGAACTCAGAGAAGGAAATCAAGAAAGCAATGTTATTTACAATAGCCAATCACAAATTGAGATACTTGGGAATGAACCTCACTAGAGACACTAAAAGTCTATACAAAGAAAATTAAAAAGCACCCCTGCTATGAACAATAAAACACCTAAATAAATGGAAAAATGTTCCCTTTTCATAGATGCAGCATGGTGAAAATGACAAGCCTATCAAAAGCAATCTACATGTTCAGTGCAATCCCAGTACAGATACTAAATTCATTTTTCAAGGTGATAACAAAGGCAACTGTCAGGTTTATATGGAGAGAACAGTTTTTCCTCCTTTTTGTGATTTTATTATACATACTTTATGTTGCAAACTACAGTGTTATTATCATCACTTTATATAGTTTCATGACTTTTATAGAAGCAGCAAGGAGAACACATGCACACATATATTTACAAATAAATGATCATTTATTAAGTGGAAAGTTGGAGTACAAGATAAATAGAAGTATGCTATATTTTAAGATTCCTGGAGAAACTCTGCTTCTTCCCCAGTACTACTTTTTTCCAACACTGGAGACAGTGAAGATAGTTCCCAATCATAGCAGGTGGTTGTTTTGGGGCTTTGGAAGATCTTCAATGCATTTAAGGCCTGGCTAGTGCCTCTGAGTCTAGTCTTCACAGTGGGTGCAGCACACGCATCAAAATGGCTGGTATCGTGACACCCTGTACAGCGATCTGGGTTCACATCATGAGATAAAAAAGCTGGCTTAGGCCCTGGTGGAAGTAATAAATGCCATAGGTGAGGGCAGCTGCTGTTCCCAGGCACCCTATTGGAACCATTGGATTCTCCCAGGTCTTGGGAAGGAGTTTTTCCTTGAAGCTTTCTTAGTGTCTATAAACATGAGGGCTAAAACCTTTAATGGCTGGACATTACAGTGGGTCAAGGGATCCCTCAGGAGCCCAGGGACAGGAGTGGCCATGTCAAGACTAACCATTGTACAAATGTTGAACTCAACCTACTGATCAAAGGCATATATATTTTTTATTCTGGTGATTTAACTTTACTTATTTTTTTATGATTATCTTCATCTGTTTCTGTGTATTTGGGCTACCATCTGGAATTATTTTCTTAGCTCAATTCTGCTTTACTACTATCCAATTCCTCTGTGTTATTAATGGCAAATATATTTTCTATGGGTTAAGAGCTCAACACATTGTTCTAGAAAAATCTTTTTAAATCAATGAAAAGATTTGAGAAGAAATACACATTTTATGGCCTTTTGCAATTACATATTTATCATCATTGGTGGTTTTTGTTTTGTTTTTTCCCCCGGGCATTCAAATTGCCATCTGGTGTCATTTATGTTCAGTATGAATAATTTCCTTTACTATTTTTTATAAGAAAATTGTGCTAATAACAACTTCTGTTTTGTTTAGATGTGATTCTTTTTATATAACTTATTTAAAAATAGCTTTTATGGATATAGAATTGTTGGTTAATAGGTAATTTGTTGTTTTGTTGTTTTTGAAAACTTTAAACTTGCTATCCCATTGTCACTTAACCTCCATTGTTTCTGATAGGAAGTCATAATAGATCTTACTGGGTTCACACTGGAAGTGGCACATTGTCTTTTCCTCACTGATTTTGATTTTTTTGTCTTTAACTTGCATCATTCTTAATGTGCGGAAAGCAGATTTAAAAAGTTAATCCTGTAGTTTTGTGTTTAACTTTGAGATAAAGCCATGTGTTTAAAAATTTGAACTTAATGTACTGCATATTAGCATGTTTATTGTGATGTTATTGTTGTTAGGTGTCATTGAGTCAAGTACAATTCAAAATGACCCTTTGAACAACAGATCTGATCCTTGCCCTATTCTGTGCCTCATCATTTCTGACATCCTTGAGAATATTGCTGCAGTTCCTGTGCTAATCCATCTGAGAGTCTTTTTTTTTGCCAGCTCTCCACCTTTCCAACCAAGATGTCCTTCTCTAAGTACCAGTCTTTCCTAAAAAGATGTCCAAAGTATGTGAGATGAAACTTTGTCATCATAGCCTATAGGGAGCACTCTAGCTGCACTTTTTCCAAGATATATCTGTTTGCTCTTTTGACAATATATGGGATATTCAGTACTCTTCTCCAACACCAAAGTTCAAAGGCATCAGTCCTTCTGTTATTGTTATTCATTGTCCATCTCTCAGATTCATAGCAAGTAATTGAAAAGACCATGGCCTAAATCAGGAATACACTAGTCTTTAATTTGACATCATTGCTCCTTAGTAATTTGGAGGGATCTCGGAAAGCAGACTTCCCCAGTACAATATGTCTCCTGGATCTCCTGACTACTGGTGCCAAGGATGTTGAATGTAGATCTAAGCAAGTTGAAGTCGATGACAATTTCAATCTTTTTTCCATGATGTTGCCTATTAGTTTTGTGGTGAATTTCTTTGTTTTCTTGATGTTAAGATATTTTCGCCCTAATATTTATTTTAAAGAGATAAAAATGAACATGCTATAAGTGTTATTCCAAATTCTTAATATAACAAATTTTTACTCAAAACATTAAGCATACTTTGAGATTTTTGTTCATATAAAATACTTATGGACTTAATGGAGAAAATATTTGTATTATAAAATGTATGAAAAAGTATTTACATTTAATATATAAATGACAAACCAGTAATAAGAAAAATCTACCTTAACAACAAACAAAATATTTTTATGAACACACTTTACAAAATAAGATTTATAAATGCAAATAAGCATAGGAAAAATATTGAACTTAATTAGTTATCAAGAAAATATAACTTTAAAGCACAGTAAGTTACCTTATTTACTACTTCTATTTGTTGTAGATGCCAATCCAACTCATTTTCAACCTATATAAAATTGATAGAAATCTTATCCAGTCCCACACTATAATAATAATCACTGTGTTCAACTTCATGGTTGTAGACCCATTGTCAATCCATATCCTTGATAGTCTTTCTTTCTGATCCTCACCCTCTACTTTTCACAACATGATGTCCTAGAACAACTAAATTTTTAGCAAGATTAACAGTATAATGCATTGATGAAAATGTGAAGGAACTGGAACTCTCATATATATTTTAATTAAGACTGTATTTATTGGTAACTAACCAATATAATTACTTTAGGAAATAACTTTGTGATTTCTTTTTTCTCAATTTTTCTCTTACCATATGATGTAATTCTATATCTAGATATTTTCTTGAGATAATAAAAATGTATATTTGTCCAAATGAAGCCGTACTCAAAATAGTCCTATAGTTCACACATTCTTTTGTGCTTACATTGAAGACAAAGTGGAATTCTCATGCAACACTTAGCTTGAATATTGAGATTGGTAATTGCACGGACAACTTGTTAGATGCCATTTAGTCGAGTATAACTCATAACCACTCTAAAAGCAACAGATCTGAATCCTACCCTATTTTGTGCCATCCTCTCCATCTCTGATACACTTGAACCCATTGCTGCAGTTGCCACATCAATCCATCTTGTTGGAGGTCCTCCTCTCTTTAGCTGACCCTCCACATTTTCCAAGCATGATATCCCTTTCCAAGAAATAGTGTCTTCTAAAAACATGCCCATAGTATGAGAGATGAAGCTTTGCCATTCTTGCCTCCAAGTTGCGCTCTGACTTTTCCAATACATACCTGTTTGTTATTTTGACAGACTATAGGATACGTAATACTGTTCTTCAACACCACAACCCCAATACATCAATTCTTCTGTCATCACAGACACCTATAGGATGTGGAAGGTTTATTTTTCACATAATAAGGCTTTTTGAGGAGAAATTAAAGTCTCCCAAGCAAGTGCAAAATGGTTGTAAAGAATAGGGGAAGGAGATAAGTTTGGGTATTTTGGTGGTTAGATTAGGAGCGGAGATGAGGCGAGTTTCCCACAAGTTCACTAGTGTTTGCATAGTTTGAAATTCCCATTATCACCAAAGGAGGGAGCCCCTGGGCTTTCTTACCAGGCTCACTAAATATGGGGCAGGGGGAGAAGAGGTGAGACTTAAAGCTATCAATGGTTAGATATTAAAGTGGAACCAAACTTTATTTTACAACGTAAATGCCCATCATCTGGTAATTGTACAAAGCAATTAGGAGAGGTACTAGTATTAAACAATAACAATTAGTAGACATCCATCACATATTTCAAAACGTAGATTAAGTCCTTTTTTCTTTAGCAAAGAAGTAAAATGGCAACATGTACATTATATGAGATACTGTTTACATGAAATTCTGGAATAGGCAAAAGTTGCTTAATTTGAGAAAAGGCAGAACAGTGGTTACTTGGGCTTTATAGAAAATAGAAGGGGAATTTTTAGATGGTAAAAAATATGTCTTTACTGTGGTGCTGATCACACAACAGAATGTATTTATCAGAACTCAGAAATTAATACTTAAAATTGCTAGTTTGTGTGTAAATTAGATAGCTCAATGAAATAGATTAGAAGCAAAGGACTATTTAAAGGAAGAAGTAAAACTGACAATTATAAAAATATTTAACCTTTCAATGTATAATAACAGTTTATATATATTGTTGCTAATGTTAGATGGATCTTAGCTGAAAGCAAGGAATACCAGAGAAATGTCTGTCTGTGTTTCATTGATAATTCAAGGGCATTTGACTGTGTGGACCATAACAAACTGTGTCTGACTCTGAGAAGAATGGGAATCCCAGAACACTTGATTGTACTAATGCGAAACCTATGCTTAGACCAAGAGGCAGTCGTCAGAACAGAGCAAGGAAACACTGCATGGTTCAGAATTGGGAAGGGTGTACACCAGGAATGTGTCCTGTCTCCATACCTTTTCAACCTGTATGCAGAACAGATTATCAATAGGCTGGGCTCTATGAGGAGAAGTGTTGCATCAGGACTGGTGGAAAATCAACAGTCTGTGTTCTGCAGATGACACAACCCTGGCTGCTGAAACCGAGGAGGACCTGAAGCGCTTGGTGAAGAGGGTCAAGGACTGCAGCCTTCAAATATATTGAGGCTCAATGTCAAGAAGACAAAGATTCTCACCACTGGGCCAATTGGCAGCATCAGGATGGATGGTGAAGAGATTCTGATTGTTCACAGCTTTAGTTTGATTGGCTCCACAGTCAACACTCTTGGCAACAGCATCCAGGAAATTAAAAGACGTAGTACGATGGGAAAGTCTGCTGTTATGGACCTCTCCAAAGTGCTGAAGAGCAATGGTGTCTCTCTGGAGACTAAGGTGCATCTGATATAGGCCATGGTCTTTGCAATCACTTGTTATGCACCAGAGAGTTAGACAGTGAGGAGGAAAGAAGGAGAATTGATGCCTTTGAGCTGTGGTGCTGGAGAAGAGTATTGAGGGGACTGCTAAGAAAACAAACAGATTCATCCTGGAGAGGGTTAAACCGGGCTGCTCTTTGGAGGCAAGGATCCTGAGGCTTCATGTGACATATTTTGGACATGTTGTAAGTAGGGACTGGTCCTTGGAGAGGGACATCATGCTTGGAGGGTGGAGGGACAGTGCAGGCAGGGAAGACCCTCGACGAGGTGGATTGATTCAGTGACTGCGGTAATCGGGATGGGAGTATCAGAGTCAGTGAGATTGGCATAGTCGAGCAGAGTTTAGGCCTGTTGTATCAGTCAAAAGTGACTTGATGTCACATAACAACAATAAGAACAACAATATATTGTTGATAAAAATTAGGAAAGTAGTATCGGTCCAAGCATGTGGCATTAAATCTGATAACCACACTCTTGGTGTAGTCAACAGGGGGCAGCACTGCTAACCCAAAGACAGTATCTTTTTGGCAGTTCAAATCCACTAGCTGCTTCACTGGAGAAAGATGAACAGTCTGCTCTTGTGTGATTTACAGTCTCTGAAAACCTAAGGGAAGGTCAGCTATGAGTCAGTTCTGACTTAAAGGCAAAGAATTCAAGTTTTTGATTACTTACTAACTGGAAAGATTAATTCAGGCAAGTTACTTTATCTCCTGTGACTGCATTAGAATAGAGAGATAAGTCACAAAAAGACACACACACAGTGTAATGAGTCCACTGATATGAGAAGCTGAATAAAAATTTATACTCAGAAAGAAACATTCTTAAATGATTAACAGAGATGAGATAGGGGTGGAGGAGAAAATATCAGTAAATAGGTAATAACTTAGTTCACTGTTATTGAGTCAGAATCGACTCAGCTGTTGCTCTTAGGATTTCCGGTTTCCGAATAGGCACTGACTCGTAGCTGACACTCTCTTGGGTCTCTAAGGCTGTGAATCCCAGAGGAGGAGATAGCCGATTTTTCTTCTCATGGCCCTCTAGTGGAATGGAACAACGAAGGAGCGTGTGGCCTTTGGCTTAACCGCACAGCTCCCTATGGATTATGTCACCAGAGCTTCTTAAAAACATAGTAGGCATATAATAAGATAAATGAGGAGAAAGACTAAATTTCTGGGAAAAAAGTTAATAGGATGGGTGGTAATCACTATTTCAGGGATTTTAATGAGTACCCAACTAGTTGATAAACCCAAGAGTTAGTACAGAGCCTTGAAAGAAATAAGACTTCATTAAATGTTCAGTTTACTGCTTCTTTCTTCATTCTCAGCTCCCTCACCCCCAATTTTACAAGGGTGCTGGGAAATAGGTATTTTCAAGCTCACTTCCTGGAATTTTAGATTATTGCATTCTTTTTGAGGTTACAACATGAAATCCATTTAAAATATGTGCACATTTGGCCAACAATTTTATCTCTGGGACTGTATATCACATGATTAATTATGTGTATATGCAGTGAATTTGCCCCAGGGATACATAATGATATGGTGATTTATAGAAGGAAAAAAGGATATAACACAAATATTCAAATTTCCAATGATAAGGGATGAAGTTATTGTATAACATGGATTGGAATATCAATGATAATATTTAACAGTATGGTCCAATTCAGTCTACACTACATGTATCAAGTGGTGGCATAGCGACAAGAAGCTACTCTGCAATACTAAAGGCATTCAGTTCCAATTCACCAACTGTTCAGCATAAGAAGGATGAACAATCTCCTCCTATGTAATGACTGCCTCTGAAAACCCACTGGAGGGTCAGCTATGCATTGGTTCTGACTCGATGGTACACAACAACTATGATACCAACAACAGAGTGAGTAAATAGATTGTTGTTGTGTACCATGGAGTTGAAACTGATGCATAGCTAACACTCCAGTGGGTTTTTAGAGGCAGTTAATTGCACAGGAGGAGATTGCCCAGCCTTCTCTGGTGGAGCAGCTGGTGGCCTTGAACTACATGCCTTCAAGATTGCAGCACAGCTTCTTGCCACTTGAGTATATAGATATCAGACTAATAAACAAATAAACACAAATAAAATTTGAAAAAGGAAAATAAACATTTATCTGGAAGCATGCATGATAAATTTCTAGAAATCATTATTGTTACATGTTATAATACTGTGAGTGATAAGATATACTCTGAAGTGTAAATACTGTGAGTGATTCTATATTACCTATCCACATACAAAGAATACCTGTTAATACCCATTAGTATGCACCAATAATTAAAGCTGAACATGAAAAATAGAGAATTTCTACAAAAATCAGGAAGGGAGTGAGTCAGAGATGCATCCTGTCCCTATAACTTTTCAGTCTACAGAACAGACCATTCAGGAAGAGGGGCTTTATGAGGAGGAGTGTGTTATCAGCATTAAAGGAAGACTCATTAACAACTATGATATGCAGATGACAGACACAACCTTGCTTGTTGAAACTGAAGAAGACTTGACGCTCTTGCTGCAAAAGGTCAGGGACTGTAGTCTTCAGTATAGGTTGAAGCTCAACATTGAGAAGACAAAGATTCTCATCACTGGGCCAATTGGCAGCACCATAATAGATGGAGAAGAGATTGAGGTTGTTAGCAATTATATATAGCTTGCTCGGATCCACAATCCACACTTAACACAAGCAGTCAGGAAATCAAAAGA
>NW_006399757.1:19301392-19307048 GCF_000299155.1 Elephantulus edwardii | reverse complement strand
AACAATAACATTCTATGACAGATTTGGAAGCAGGAGTGGCATCCACTTCCTAAATAACATGCCTCTGGAAACTCTATGAACTTTGATAAATGTTGATAGCTGTAGACGGGCTTCAGGCCTTTAGCTCATAGAGTCACTAGGAGTCGTGCTCAACTCGAAGACAATCAACACACACACACATTACCAACTTTTGCAGTCTGAAATTGATTGAGCATATAATCAAAATACATCGATAATAATTGACAACTGAGATGCAAAAGTTGGAAACAAAGAAGGACTGGTGGTTGGATGACATGGCCTTGGTGTCGGAAATTGAATGATAGAATTTCACACAATGAATGATTTATTCATTATAATTTTTTTAACTTGTCATAACATAAAAACAAAACAAAACAACCCCACTCAAACCTACAAATGGTAACTATACATATGGACCTCACTTGATGTACTACACAGGAATCAGAATGACTATATCTTTGGGAAAAGACAGTGGAGATGCTCAATCTCCTTAGAGAAAACAAGGTCAGAGGCTCACTGTGGAACAGACAGACTATCAATTACTCAGATTGTACAATTTCAAGTTCAAGCTAAAGAACATTAAAACAAGCCCACAAGAACAAAAATATAAACTTATGTTTACCCCAACCAAATTTATAAATTAACTCAAGAATACATTTGATGCACTGAACACAAATGACCAAAGACCAGACAAGTTGTGGGTTGACATCAAGTACATCATCCATGAAGAAAATAAAAGGCTATTACGAAGACAGAAAATAAAGAAAAGACAAAAATTGGTATCAGAGAAGACTCTGAATTTACATTAGAAAGTAAAGAAGCCAAAACAATGGGACAGAATACTGAAGGAAGAAAACTGGACAGATTGATTATAAAGGACAACCTGAAAACATAAAGCAATGTCTTAGGATGAAATGTGCAAAGAACTAGAATTAGAAAAACAAAAGAAAGAACATATCGAGCATTTCTCAAGGGAAAAGTTGAAAAACAAATTTAAACTCTTCGTTGTAACACTATGGGATTCCATGGGCAAAATTTTGATTAATGCAGGAAGCATCAAAAGGAGGTATATGGATACATCAAGTTACTGTGATAAAAAGAATTGATCAGTATTGAACCATTGCCAGAAGTAATAATATGATCAAGAACCAATGGCATCAGAGGAAGAAGTTGAAGCTTCACTGAAGCATTGGCAACAATAATGCCACAAGAAGTGATGGAATACCAGTTGTGATGTTTCCACAAACAGATACTGCTTTTCATGTGATCACTTTCCTATATCAAGAAAAATGGAAGGCAGCTACCTGGTCAACTGACTAAAAGAGATCTATCTATATTTCTTCCTGTTTTGTTTTTTTAAAATAGGTGATTTTACAAAGTGTAGAAATTATTGGGAAACATCACTAATATTGCATGCATGTAAAATGTTGCTGAAAATTAAAATAACTGGAATAGTATATCAACAGAGGACTGCCAGAAGTTCAATCTGGATTAAGAAAAGACTGTAGAATGAGGGATACTACCGCTGATATCAGCTGAAAGCAACAGATAGTAGATAGTTCCTTGTATTTTATTAACTTTGTAAAGGCACAGGAATGAATCATAACAAATTATAGATAAAGTTGAGAATAATGAGAATCACAGGAGACTTAATTGTGCTCGTGCAAACTCTATGCATAGACTAAAAAGCTATTGTGTGAACAGAACAAGGGAACAGTGCATGCCTTGAAATCAGGACAGGTGCACATCACGGTTGTATCCTTTCTCCAACATCTATTAAATATGTATGTTTTTATGTGCTGTTGAGTCACTTGAGACTCATAGCAACCTTATGTACAAGAGCCCTAAAAGCTTCTTTATCCTGTGCCAACCTCATTGTCTCCGACACACTCATTCCCACCACCTCTCCTGTGCTGTCCCGCCACTCTCCCAAACATGATGCCCCCCTCCAAGGACTGGTCCCTCCTTGCAACATGTCCAAAGCATGTCAGACGAAGCTTCAGAATTCTTGACTCCAAGGAGCATTCCGGCTTCACCTTCTACAGGACAAACCTGTTTGTTCTTCTAGCAGTCCATGGTATATTCAACACTCTTCTCAAGCACCAACAGCTCAAAGGCATCAATTCTTTTTCTATCATCCCTACTCATTGTCCAGCTCTCCAACGCATAGCATGCAATTGTGGGCAAATCAAGAAGCGGGACTATACGAAGAAGAATGTATCATTAGGATTGTAGGAAGAATAACTACCTGCATTATGCAGGTGACACAACCTTGCTTGCAATAAGTGAAGAGAATTCAAAGCACTGTCTGTAGGAAATAAAAAAATTATAGCTTTTCATTTTGATAACATCCTAACAAAAATCCTCACCACTGGACTGACCAATAAGCAGCATCTTGATAAATGGGGGAAAGCTCAAGTAATTAATGTCTTCATTTTGTTGATCCATAATCAACTCGCATGGCAACATCAGTAAAGACATAAAAAGACTTGCTACATTGGGTGGAAACCTCATCAAAAATATCTTCAAAGTGCAAATGAGTAAAGATATCAATATAAAGACTAAGGTGCACCTACTAATCTATGATATTTTCAATGGCTTCATATGCATCTGAAATTTGGACAATAAGTGAAGAAGAATAGATGCCTTTGAATTAAAGTATTGGTGAGAAGCATAGAATATCCCATGGAATGGCAAAAAATAAACAAATCTGTCTGGGAGAATGTGCCGCTGATGTGCTCCTTAGAGGTAAGGGTAATTAAACTTCATTGCATATATTTTGTGCATGTTATCATGAGAGACCTGTCATTTGGAAAAGAATTCATGCTGGGAAAGGTATAAAGACAGTGAAAGATAGGACAACCCTCAAGGAGATGGATTGATGCAGTGTCTGGAACAGTGGGTTCCAGCATAGTGGAGATGCTAAGGATGGTGTAGGATAAGGTAAAGTTGTGATTTGTCATTCACAGGGTTGATATATTTATACTAACTTGACATTACCTAATAGTAATAGTAATCACAGAAGAACCTTTAAAAATCCACTGATTATCTACTTCTTAAATGCCAGCCACTGAAAACCCTGTGGAGCATAATTCTACTCTTACATAAGTGGCGTCTCCATGAGTCCAAATAGATTAAATGTCATTAAGATGGCAGTATTCTCCAAAATAGTTTACAGATTCAAGGAATCTTTGTAGAAATTTATAAGCTCTATTTAAAATAGCCTCCACAGCAATTTCATGTGGGTTTTTTTTTATTTATTAGCTTTTTAAGAGACTGGGAAGTAAACTGAACAGTTCGGAATCACTGAAGACTGCATTCTTTTTGCCTGACAAATTGAACATATCAAAAACAAACCGCTGGTTGATTTATAATTATATTAGAATCTCACACAGTTGGTACATAGGATCCCTAGAATGAGATAATACCAAGGTCCTTCCTCTGAAGATAAAATCTTCATCATATTGAAGATCCATGAAATTAGGTTTTGAATAATAGAAATCACTTCAGTAGCTATTGAATAGTGATAGCACTTGATTCACCACAGAACATATGCAGCAACATCTGTTTAAGTGTATGAGAAGTACTATTTTCAGCAAGTAGGCTTTATAGGATGAGATGGTAAATCAAACCATGCATTAAAGACTTTGAAGTACAAATCACACGTTTACATTGAGTTTGGACAGAGTACCTACAAGAATAATTTTTTTTTTCATCTGCAGCTTAACTTACTACCATCAGATTGGTTCTGACTCATGGTGTTGTGTACCATAGAGTTAGAACTGACCTATAGCTGACACTCCAGTGAATTTTTGGAGGCAGTCAACTGCACAGGAGGAGAATGCCCATCCTTCTGTTACAGAGCAGCTGGTGGCCTTGAACTGAGTGCCTTTGGGATTTCAGTGCAGCTTCCTGGTTCTGACTGATGGGATCCTTTATAGTTTTTCCACCAAGTGTTTCTTGGTGGCAGAAAATTTCCCATCTTTCTCAGAGTAGCAGGTGGGTTTGAATTTTTAACTTTTTGGTCAATAGTCTTATACATTACTCAGTATGACAACAGAGCTGCCATTTTCACCAACTGAGAAGAATATAATAGAAAACAATTGAATAAATTTTAATTTATCTTTATCTTTAAAAACAATGTGTATTTTATGGTATAGATTTATTGTCTACTTTACAAAACATGATTTTTTTAAGGGACTAGGCTATACTGATTACATGTTTAAAGGAAATAAGACAAAGTCTTACCATCCTTCTGAAGAGCATTCTGGCTATACTTCTTCCAAGATGTATTTGTTTATTCATATAGCATACAATATTATCGATCAACACTGTCATTCAAATGCATTAACTATTTTCTTACCTTTCTTATAAATTTTTCAAATACCTTGTGCAAATACTGTTATAATCCATCAAATTGAAACTGACTTATAGCTGATCCTCCAGGAGGTTTTCAGAGGCAGTAAATGGCATGAGATAAGATTGACCATCCTTCTCCAGCAGAGCAGCTAGTGAATTTGAACTGTATGCTTTTGGCATTATAGCACAACGTCTCATTAGTGCACCATCAGAGCTCTCTTCATCATGATCTTCATCATGAGGCAATAGAAAATATCATGGCTGTATCCAGCTCATTATAGTCTATGGAGTGGCATCTTTGCTTTTTAACATTTTAAGTGAGCTCTGATGATACTGTATTAAATGTGCTACTAACAAAAAGAAGAGAGATTCAAATGCACCTGCTTCTCTGAAGGAGAAAGATTAGCATTCTCCTCCCATAATGATTTACAACCTTGGAAACTTTATGAAGGGTCACTGTGAGTTTGAGTCTACTTGATAGCATTGGCTTTAGGCAACACATCTGTCCAATGTAATGTCATTTAATTTTGACTGATGCTGCCATGAGGTATATTGAGGATATCTTGAGGAAAGGGAAATTGTATTGGTCAATCCGTGATTTCATTTCCACTTATATCACAATACTAGTTTACTACAAGGGAGATTGAAGTATAAGTTGGTGGCAGACTAGATTAGATTGTAGTGCATGGATTGTATACCTATTTATAAGCTATTTGCTTATGCTTATTTGTAAGAGATAGTTGGAAATGGTGAGGATGACACAGAACAGGGAAATGTTCAGAGCCATTGTTCATAAGTTTGCTCCGAATTATGATAAACATGAGGGCACATAACAACAAAACCTTCTAAGACATTTACTGATCTACAACCAAATAGAGAAATTGTATTGGAATATAAAGTAAATGTCACTAAGACATTTTCTGAATCCAGTGGTAGATTTCTTGATAAAGGCTATGTCAGTTTAAACTTCAATTTATAGCTCACATAGTTGGAATAGTAGTAGGTCAGCTATGAATCTAAGAGAAAGAAGAAACAAATTTGGCAGAAAATGAACCAGTTTTAGCTTTAATTAACTTTATAGCTCAGTTATGTATGTGATGATTATTAACTCAATTTTAAACATCTTTAAACAAAATTAGTATAGAAAAACTTACTTAAATTTAAAGAAAGTATAAGAAATGGCTCCCTTGCTCGCTGAAAACATGAAGATGTGGGCACATGAAAGTCTATTAAAACTGTCAACAAGAGCAGGAACTGGTTTTTTGAAAGGGTCAATAAA
>NW_006399757.1:19292805-19297192 GCF_000299155.1 Elephantulus edwardii | reverse complement strand
TTCTCTGCTGATGTGTTGTTCCAGTCGTTTATGGATAATATTCAGTAGAATCTTGCTTGCATGTGAAAAAATAATTATCAATATAGAAAGACTAAATGCATTTGCCTTCTGTAAAGGGACCAGAAAAGCATGCCCACTGTCACCACCTATATTCAGTATTGTATTGGAAGTACTTACTAGGAAAGAGATGGAAATAAGAGGCATCCAAATTAGCAAAGAGGTGGTGAAACTGTTTATATACGCAGATGATATTATAGTCCCAGAAAACCCCAAAGGCTCAACAAAAAACCCTGTAGAGCTAGAAGCTCAATTTAGTAGAGTGGCAGGATACATGGTCAATATACAAAAGACCGTGAAATTCCTTTATAATAGCAAAGAAAACACAGAGAAGGAAAATAAGAAAACAATATTGTTTTCAATAGTCAACTACAAAATATTGAAAAATAAATCTTCCTAGAGAGACAAAAGACCTTTACAAAGAAAACTACAAAAGAGTTTTGCAAGAAACAATAAAAGACCTAAATAAAGGGAAAATGTTCCTTGTTTATTGATAGGAAGACTCAATACTGTGAAATGACAATTCTACCAAAAACCATCTACATATATAACACAGTCCCAATACAGAAACCAAATTCATTTTTCAAAGACATAGAAAAAGCAATTGACAAGTGTATTTGGAGAGGAAAGAGACCTTAATAAGTAAAGCACTTCTGAAAAATAAGAATAAAGTGAGAAGAATAGCACTCCTTGATCTCAAAACCTACTACACAGCTGCAATAGCCAATACAGCATACATAATACTAGTACTATGACAGGTACATAGACCAATGGAACACAATTCAGAACCCAAAAAATTAACCCATCTATCTATGACCAATCAAACATTCTTCTAGGTCGTATAGACCTTCTCTGTCTACTTGCTGTACAGAAGTAACTCGTGGTTGCTCTGAAGCTGTACACTGTGACACTGATGTGTCAAATGTGATAATGGTTACCCATGGTGGACAGTGTTTGTTGGAACTCCCCGATTAACAGAAGCTTGGAAGCAGGAGTGGCATCCACTTCTGAAATAGCTCATCTTTGAAAACCCTATGAACCTGGAGAAAGGCTGAAAGTTATACGAATGTTCAGGTCTTTCGTTCATAGGGTCACTATGAGTCACCTATGACTCGACAGCAGTTAACAACAACAACGTCTATGACCAATAGATATTTAACAATGAAATAATCTTATCATATGGGGAAATTATAATCTTTTCAACAAATGCTGCTGGCAAAACTAGGCTGCTATCTACAGAAAGCTGAAACAGGTTCTACATTTCTCACCATGCCCAAGAATCAACTCAAAGTGAATCGGAGGCAGTGGTGAAGCCCCAAACCATAAAGATCATAATAGACAAAGTGGGAAGAAGCTTTGAAGCCCTAGCCGATAGTATGAAAAGGCTAGAAATACTCAACGAGGAGAGGATAAAATTGATAAATGGGATATTCTAAAGATTAAATCCATGTGTGAATAAAAACCATTTTCCAACATGGTGAGAAGAAAACTTACTGACTGGGAAAAACACTTGGCAATGTCATCTCAGACAAGGGTCTCATTAATGAAAGTTTTCAGGATCCTTCAGGGCCTACAGAAGGAAAAGACTGATAACTCAATTACAAAATGGGCAAAATACATGGAAAGACTTTTCACAGAGGAAGACATTCAGATGGCCAACAGACACACAAAAAATTACTGGCAATATGAGATATGAAAATCTAAATCTCAATGAGATATGATCTCAACCCAGAAGCAGTAGAAAAGTTTAACAGGACAGCAAGCAATAAATGTTGGTAAGGTTTGTGGAACTCTCATACACTATTGGTGGGATTGTAAAGAGGTACAGCCACTCTGGAAAGCATTTGAGCATTTCCTTAAATAGCTGAACATAGAAATTCCATATGACTCAGCTATTCCATTGCTAGGAATACACGTCAAAGAAAACAGAACTGAGACACAAATGAAGATTTGTACACCAAGTTTATAGCAGTGTAATTCATCATAGCAAGAACATGGAAACAAATGTATAACCACAATTGAACGGATTGCAAAATTATGGTACATTCACATGATGGAATACTACACAACACTCAGGAGCAAAATTTTGAAAATTTCTATCTACCTTGGGAGGGTCTAGAGAGCATTATGCTGAGTAAACTAATTCAGTTTCATAAGGACAAATACTGTATAAGATCATTATTATAGAAGTAGATAATTAATAAAATGTGTTTGAAGACCCGAGTTGGGGGGAGCAGAGGGGTGAGGATGGGCAAGGAGAAATCATAGAATCACACAATTTGGTGAGTAGATGGAGGACTGGGTAAAGGAAATGGGAAAAATCCAGTGGCAATAGGGAAATACAAGGTAATAATGGTGGGTATAGTTCAATGACGATTAATTTTATAAAACATAATGAAGAGGAATGATGGTATGAAACACAATGTGAATCAAAGTGTGAAACTGTATATATGAACTTCATAAGCAAACTAATGTAAAATAAAAATTAAAAAGTAAACTATTAATCATCTATAGATGATGCATTATAGTTTTTTTAGAAGTAAATCTGTCATATTTTAACACTTAGAAGTTCTATTATCAATACTCATTTACTCGATCAAGAGTTAACTCAGTTAAATTAAGCCTAAACAAGTGAGTCTTTTTTGAAATTAAAAAACTAAACAAAAAAAAACATTTCTTTTTTTTCTAGACTTTGTTGAGTAGCTAACCACCTGCGCTTTCTATAACTAGATAGTAAGGGAGTATCATCAAGAAGAGTTGATTATATTAAAAGTGTCAAATATGCTTTAATTCTGACATGAGTCTAACATGGATATGGGGAAGGCTGTTTTGAGAATTCTGAAGCAGAATTTAGGCTCACTGGTCAAGAGTCTCATAATCACCAAGAGCTGTCTAATAAAGATAGGGGACAAGATGATCACTACATGTGAAGTCAATATTTGCTATATTTGACCTATATCTTTTTATCATGTTTATACTTGTTAAATAATTATTCTTTTAAAGGTTTCAGACATAACTATCATTAACTACAGCAAGGAAGAATATGTGATAGTCTATGGATAATTAATCAGCAAAACCAAGGAAAAGTGAGACATTTATAGAGTGACTTCATTTGTTTGAAGAAAATTTTCAAAACATAATTATGTCCATGTTTAATGTTAGCACAAAGCACATTACAAATTTAAATGACTTTCAGATTAGTCACCATTTTGAATTATCCACACCCTGTTCTTTTCTTTTAATGTGGAGAATCGAGTGTTTTCTGGATTACATATTGCATCATTATTGTGACCTATTAACTGGAGCATGGAAGTAGACCAGCAGAGTTAGACTTCAGAGAGAGTAAGTATACACACATCGTAAAACAGGGAGTATGCAATACGTTGAAGGAACAGAAATGTGTCCCACACGTAAGGAAAAAGCAAGAGTGGCTGCAGATGGAATTCATGAAATGGGATTTCAGCCCCACATGTTATGATGTCCGACATTCCTCTTTAAAACAACTCATATGGAAAAGCCAGTCTATTTTGGTTTGATTAATCTAGGTTTGACATACCCATGAATTCATATGCCGACTACAGAACTTTTACATTGATCAAAACTATTCTGACCATTTAGAATGAAATGGCTCTTGGCTCTTCTGAGATAAAACTATTTATGGTGTCATTTTCCTTTAGATCCATAAAAGATATTTTGTTGATTCATCAGTCAGAAATTTAAGTTCTGGTACACAGCACTCTGTGAGGGAAAATTATTTTAATTTTTTTTCATCTGTAATTCAATCAAATGTTCTCTAATATTTATGATATTCTGTTATAATCACGGAAAAGTAGGACCTTTCCTATTTGTTACTTAAAAGTAAGAATCTTGGAACAAGATTAAAGCTAATTCTTAATGGCAAAATGGTTTTCAATAATCTTATATAGAACTCAGCCATTAAGGCCAGAAATCACATATACTTCCTTTAGATTCTCTTTACAAACGTAATCTCTTTGTTCCTCTGTATTTTTTTTTTCTCTTTTTAAAAATTTTATTGGGAAAAACATGTTGGGGATACACGCAGGTGAGGGTTGGGAGCAGAAGGGCGAGGATGGGCAGGGATGAAAATTACAGGGATGCAGTTGCAAGGCTGCACAATTTGGTTGGTGGGGACAGCAGGTGAAGGAAATAAAAAGGATCCAGTGGGGACCAGATGATACAGGTGAATGGTAAGCATAGTCCAATGGTGATTAAACAAACTGTCTTTTTCACTTGTGGGTTTCTCATTTGGGAATTGGGCACAGACTCTCTGGCTTCTTCATGCTAAACAGGGGCATTGATGTGAAGGGGG
>NW_006399757.1:19277494-19292312 GCF_000299155.1 Elephantulus edwardii | reverse complement strand
ACTTCTACTAATCACAGGGTCCGATATTCATTACAAAAGTTGTAAGGTTTATAAAATAAATAGGTAGGAGGGGGCAGGCAAAGACAAAGGCTATCACCCAGTAAAAGTCCAAATTCAATCCAGTTGAACACAATTTCAGTTGTCACCATTTTGAATTATCTATACCTTATTCTTTTCTTTTTATTGCATGCACCCTGGATGAGATGGATTGATACAGTAACTGGGACGATTGGGGTTTGTGTGTCGGAATTTGTGAGACTGGCTCAGGAAAGGGAAGGGTTCAGAGCTGTTGTACATAGGGTTACTGTACATTACAGGCAACTCAATGACACATAAAAACCAATAACATACTATAACAAGTTTGGAAGCAGGAGTGGCATCCACTTTGATAAATGCTGATAGTTGTAGAGGGGCTTCAGACCTTTTGTTCATAGGGTCGCTATAAGTTATGCTCGACTCAAAGGCAATTACCACCAGCACCACCATCACCCTGGTTTATGATATATGCTTACTCTCTCTCTCTCTGAAGTCTAACTATGTTGGTCCACTTCCATTCTCCAGTTAATAGGCCATCATAGTGGTATAAATGTAATTCAGAAAATACTTGATTCTCCACATTAAAAATATATTTCCTCAAGCCTCATTTCACAGCATTCCTAAGTCAGCTCTCTTGCTTCCATCCCCAGGGCTCTGTCAGGCGATGCCTCACCACAATCACTTTATAGTCTGGCCAGCCCTCCCTCTCATGTTGCCCCACAGCTGTTGATGATATAGAAGACACTGATAAATGAGTGAAGTGTGCTTCTGCAGTTGAGTTGCTGGAGACCATGCCCCTAGAGGAAGCAAAGGAAATGGATGTTAAAAAAATTTTCAAAAGTTCTAATACCACACCATCCCATGCTCTTTTGTCATTTTTCATTTTTATTGAGGCTTGCCTGGAAAACTAGACTGATGGATAGATTGAGATCTGTCCACAAGTTATGGCATCTTTACAGACAACAGAAAGAAATATTGCCTTGGCCTGCACCTTCTTAAAATGACTAACATGATCCGTTATTGTGCCTTTTGTGCCAGACTGTGTCACTAAAATCTTCCATCTCCTCTGACTCTCCTTCATCAAACCTGGTGTTCTTCTCTAGTCACTGATCCATGTTGATGGTATGTCCAAAGCAAGACTGTTCAGTTGTTACCCATACAACATGCCTCTGGAAACTCTATGAACTTTGATAAAGGCCGATAGTTGTAGAAAGGCTTCAGGCCTTTTGTTAATAGGGTCACTATGAGTCATGCTCAATTTGATGGCAATCAGCACCACCACCACCACCACCACCACCACCACCACCTTATATTAGACTTTGTGTGTGTGTGTTGATAGTTTATTATTTCGCATAGTCTTTCTTTGGGGGGGCGGGTTGTTGCATTATTTTATTTTATTTTCCGCTGGGTTACATATAAATACACATCCATATTTATTGCAGAATTAATTCACATTTTCTTTTTTAAAATTTAAATTTATTATTAATTTCAGTAAAAATTTACAGAGACTTTGGATTTCCATTCATTCATTGTTGACTTTTCTCCCCTTCCAAACCTCCCCCCCCAGTACACTACCTTCTTGGAAAAGTAAAGACAAATTCTTTCATTGTTTTACAAACTCTCCCCCAGGTCCACTCCACCATGTAGCCTTCATGACTCCTGTCATGACAGAAATACCTAATCATATATCCCTTTTAAACAGTTTTCTCCCTCATCTGTTTCAATGCAGTATACATTATTCATCCCATCTTTCTCAGTCTCTCCCCAACCCCAAGGTCGGTCCTGTTTTACAACAGTGGCACCATGCAGTATTTGTCCTTTGGTGACTGAGATACTTCACTCAGCATAATGTCCTCCAGAGTCACCCATTTTGAATAATATTGCATAAGGTCCCTTTTTTCAATGCAGCATAGTATTCCATTGTGTGAATATACCATAGCTTCTCTATCCATTCATTTGTTGATGGATACTTAGGATGTTTCCAACTCCTTGCTCTTGTGAACAATGCCGCAATAAACATGGGTGTGCATGTTGGCTTATTTTTAGAACTAGATAATTGAATGTTTGTTCATAGGCAAACTTAATCTGAAAACTCTGCTGAAATTTATGCATCATGTCGCATAACTACCACATCATCATAACACACAGGCCACCACAGTTCCACACACTGGTGCTAGAACACTGAAAAGCTACTTTTTTAATTTTTTATTTGTTCCCCTCACTCCCACTCTTCTTTATCAATTTTTCCTTGTACTCTATTTTAATGTTAATAATGTGACTTTGTTTTTTTTTTCCGCTTGAAACAATGAAAAACAAATATGTTTGTCTTCAGTCAACCTACCCTCTAATATATTGAGATTTGGGAATAACCATGTTAGAATTTTAAGGTCTCAAAGGACAACTATGTCAAGGATGGTCTTTTTTTCCTAAAATGTTTTAGTGGAAAGTAAAACTTTTAATGATTTCACTTGTATATTAGAGTCACTCATAATCTGTGTAGTTTGATGCCAACCAGTGGTTCTCCTCTGCCTTCAGGATGTCTTTAAACTCCAAGAAACTATTGAAAACCTCAAAGAACTTTGCATATTTGAGTTAAATGTGGAGATATTTACTTTATTATAAAATTAATATAAGAATAAAACAATTTCTATTTTCTAAGACTAAGACATATAGTGTTAAGGGTGGCATTGAATTACAGTTTTGCAAACCTCTTGACATCTGGTTAAGAAAAGACAGCTAGATTCTATGTCTGTCTGCATTTTTAATCTGTTGCAATGTTTTGTTTTGGTTGGCAAATACAACAAAAATCTGACCTTACCAAGATTTTTAATTTTTTGGTTCGATAAAAGATGTATTTTATTAGTTCTTTTAGGTAGTTGTAAATATTTTCTACCATACAGAAACTTACAATAATAGTTCTATAAAGATTAGTTTTATTATAGAATCCAAAATCACATCAGTGCACTTTTCCTACTCTGTTACATAAAGATCTATTCATTTCTTTTGTAAGTGGAGTGCATCTTTTACTCATGTAAAGAGATCTGGTTACATAGTCTGTAATCCAAAGGCCATGCCCCTTTGGAGGTCAGAATTCATCAAGGACTCCAAGAGAGAAAGATGGGTAATATTGTCCCATGCAATTTACAGCCTCCCTAAAGCCCTGGAGGGTCAGCTATGAGGTCGTTCTGGTGAAAGGACAGTAAGTAATTTTATTTTTCTTTACCCATGTAAATAATGTTACCATGTATGTGTAACTTTATGCATTGATCATTTGGAAACTATATGTTAATTGTGTTATGCAAAACTTCTACCTGCTCAGACATTTTAAAAAATTTAACAAATTCTCATTGATTAACATCAGCAAAGTCATTCACAAAGTCTTCAATATTGTGATACTGTTACGATCAGAGTGACTGGTACCAGTTTTTCAAAATACCAAGTCTTTTTTATATACATGAAAAAAAAGTAAATTAAATCATTGGCAATAATTGCTTTTAGTTGTGGTTTTGGGGTTTTTTTGTGTATGTTCCAACCCCTCCCCATTGCCGTCCCCTTGTCCCCTTCCCTTTTGGATTTTTATCCACATCTTACTAGTCATTCTTCTATCTTTACAATAATGTAAAGCATTTGTACAATAATTATACAGCATTTTTCCTTATGAGACCAAGTTAGTTCAGTCAGCCTAGTGCTCTCTAGACTCTCCCATGTTATATAGTATTTTACAAAATTGTTGCTCCTTGTGTGAATATACCATAATTTCTTAATCTACTCCATTGTTGATGGACATTTGGTCTGTTTCCATTTTCTTGCTGTTCTGAGTAACACTGTACAAATCTGTGTCTCGATTCCGTTTTTCTGGGGGTGTATTCCTAGCAGTGGAATAGGTGGTTCATATGGAATTTTTGTGTTCAGCTTTTTGAGGAAATGCCAATCTGCCTTCCAGAGTGGTTGTACTGTATTACTTTCCCACCAGCAGTGCATGAGAGTTCCAATCTCTCCACATCTTCTCCAACATTTATTGCTTACTGTCCTGTTAAACTTTGCTACTGGGGTGAGATGGTATCTGATTGTGGTTTTGATTTGCATCTCTCTTATTGCCAGTGATTTGGAGCATTTCTTCATGTGTCTGTTGTCCATCCAAATGTCTTCCTTTGTGAAAAGTCTTTTCATTCATTTGTCTATTTTGTAATTGGGTTATCAGTCTTTTCCTTGTGGAGACCCTAAAGTGTTCTGTAAACTTTTGTCACAAGACTATTTTCTGAGACATCATTGTCAAATATTTTTACCCAGTTCATGTTGCTCATTTAATAATTTAGAAATATAATACATGTTTCTCATTTTTCAGAATATTTCTGCTAAATATTCATCTGACTGAGTTGTCTGGTAACCATTTTTTAAGTAAAATTTACCTACATTACTTTTCCTTTATCTATACATGTACTTTTTATCTTTTACTTTACTTTCCATACTTTATCTACAGAAGTCCTAAGGAGAATTTTCCTTTGTTTACTTATTTAACACAAATGGTGGAGAAAATAAGCTAAATATATATGCATTTTTTTCTAAATATAATTTTAAATAAATACAAGGATATAGCTCATCTACTGAGATCAAACCAACCAAATGTTTTATTATCTGGTAAGAAACAGCCCACTTAATCAGTCTCCTACTTAATTGACTATAGATGTTATTGTTTTACTTATGACACATTTAGATAATATATGTTTAAAATAGTCATATTGTTGGAAATATTTTTTATTGTAAGAATTTCTGTTTTCATGAGTTATATCAGGGCATGACCCTGAAATAAATTTTTATGATCAACATTGCAAGAAAGAGTACTTCCTATTATTTAAGTCTCCAACTCTTGAGGTTGATTTATATAGCTTAGAAACAAACTAAAAATCAGAAGAAATAATCACTTGTATAAAAGAAGTTAGCTGAAGTAGTTTGTTACTTACGCCTTTTCATAATTTAGAAATATAAAAATTGGGGCCAATTTATGCCATTTTTCTTTTAATTTACAGGAGATTATGATGACTTAGTATAGAGCTCCCTATTATAAAGTATTTATTTTGCTGAAGGTTTTCCCCTTCTTTTCTTTATTTTGTTGTAGGAACATATTTCAGGTAAACAGTTTAAAGCTTAGACATTTTATTAAAGACAGTTAAAAGGGATTATTTTTTGTAAACAGAAAATTTTCAGGCCCAGGCAGGAAATTTGTCTTTGTTCTCTTTACTAAATGATGTGTATGTATAAAGATTGAGAATATGAATTGCTTTAGGGTGAAAGGGCATGGGGGAGTGGAATGTCTATGTGTGATTTCCTTCATAGCTAATTAATATAAGGATCACCATTTTACTAGAATATTTGCAGCTATAACTTATAGTCTCATTTCTTGTGTCTAGAATGCTAGTCTGGAAAATATAGCTGACCTTAGTAAACCCTAAAGAAAATACTCTAGTGGCCTCAGACTTAAGGCAGTCATATTAGTGGTACCTGAGATTTGTCTTAGAGCATACCATTCTAAGGGTGGCAGAAAATAATTTCTCAATTTATTCATTATACTCTTCTAATTTTGTGTTCCTATATAGAATCAAGTTCAAGAAAATCTAAACTGTTTCTGCAAGAGAGTGAATCATTATATGCACTGGGCACTGAGAAGAAAAGAATGCAGAATCCTGCCAACATTATTCCTCTTTATCATAGATGCTTTAATACTCTGGCTCAATGCTAACACCGTATTGTTGTTGTTGTGTGCCATCAAGTCAGAACTGACTCATAGCTGACCACTGTTAATATCCTAGAGAAACCAAAGCTCCAAGGTGGAATCAAAAGGTTGAAAAGCAAAAATAAATTGGAAACTTATTTATTGTGCAACTCTGAACAAGTTATGAAACCTTCCAGAACTTCAGGTTTTCATTTTGCAAACTAGAAAAAAATCATGTGAAGATCAAAAGATGTATTTTTACATCCTAATATAGCCCCTAACATGGCATATATGAACTTTTCAAATTCTTACTCTTTTCCATTCTATTTTTCAAGATAACAATGCAGTCTAATCTATTCAGCCATTATTAGTTAGACCTTCAGGATAGAAACTGAATATAAAACTAATATAAAAATATTAATAATTGAGACATTTGTAAAATAGAACTACTAAACCTTTAGTAGATTTACCCTTTGAACAAGAAAGCAGCACTCTTCAGTGTTTTGGTTACTTTCCAATGTGGCAGAATACTCTCCTAATTAAGTGGCAGTTAATTCCATTATGCATCATTATGTTTCAATGGAATATCTCAAGATTTCTCAGTGAGACAGTTGTCCAATTATGGGCATAACATAGGTTAATAAGAATAATTTCCTCTCCCATGGATAATACTGTTTGCAGAAAGCAGGAAAAGTCTAATCACTAAATAGTCGAAATGATGCTTCGCAGTTAATACTCCATTAAATTGAACTGGGAAAGGTTGCCAGAACTGCTGTGGTTTTGTAAGATTGGCTACAAATCAATTAAGGTGCCTACATTCTTAGTAACAGTATGATTTGTAATTTAAGCAAAATAATGCACAGAGGCATCAAGAATAACCTCTCAAAGAGCTAAAATCTGGCAGTCATTTGAATTATTATTATTAGAATTTGGCACTACTCAAAAACCAATAAATTTTAAAACTAGATAAGGTGAGAACATGTTAAAAAGGACAAATATTTAAGTGAATTATAAGGAATAAAAGGAGTGCAAATGAATGGCAAGTTTACAAATAATGACATTTTTAACCAGCATTATATATCGAGAGACTAGAAAATATTTTCATGCAACAAAATAAATGTACGTTCTAACTGCTGCTATTATTATTATAATTGTAGGTACTGGTGACTCTTCCTCAAGTCCCTGAAAGCCAGGAAGTAAGTGTTTAGTATGTACAGATCTCAAGTGTCTAGGCTAAAAATTGTGGATACACCTAAAAGCCATCTCTTCACCTGATTTATATTGCCTTGAATTATAGATTTTCTGGGGAGAGAATCCACAAAGCAAACACACTGTCTTGATTTTGGCCCATGATACATATAAATGTTTATTTTTTTACTTAAAGGAGAGAACATTTTTAAGGTAAAGATTTACGGAAAAGGTTTTAATATATAAACACTATTTTTCTTTCTCCTAGAAATATTTCTTCAGGGCTCACGTACACAATAAGAAAATCTAAGGGAGGATATATCTTTAAGATTATTACGAATATAATTTTGCCATATATTCAAGAAAAATCACAGATTAGTTGCATCGTTTACATATCAGCAGACACCTGAGCGCAGTATGCTGCATGAGTGGAGAAGAGTTTTGTTGTTGTTATGTGCCATCGAGTTGTTTGCCTCTCTTAGCAACCCTATGTACAACAGCCCTAAATCCTGCTCTATTTTGTGCCAATCTTATTGTCTCTGACACACTTACCCCCATTACCCCAGTCACTGAGTCAATCCATCTCATCCAGGATGTTCCTCTCTTGTGCTGTCCCTCCACTCTCCCTAGCATGATGTTTCTCTCCAAGGACTGGTCCCTCCTTTACCATGTCCAAAGTATGTCAGTCAAAGTCTCCAAGGAGCAGCCTAATTTCACCCTCTCCAAGTCAAATCTGTTTGTTCTCTTAGCAGTCCATGGTGTATATTCAATACTCTTCTCCAACACCACAGCTCAAGGGCATCAATTCTTCTTCTATCATCCCTAGACATTGTCCAGCTTTCTGACACATAGCAAATAATTGCAAAGACTATCAGCCATTCCTCTAGGTCGTATAGCCCTGGTGTACAAGTTGCCGTCCCACGGTCACTTGTGGTTGCTGTGAGGCTGAACACTGTAACACGGATGTGTCAAATGCATTAATGGTTGGCTACCCACTGCGGACTGAGAGTGGGGTGGAGCTCCCCGATTAAACAAGCGTGGAAGGAGGAGTGGCATCCACTTCCATAATAGCTTGCCTCCGGAAACCCTATGAACTTGGAGAGAGGATGAAAGGCACCCAAGTGTCAAGGACTCTCCTTCATAGGGTCGCTATGAATTGCCTGCCACTCGACGGCACTTAACAACAACAACAACATGGCCTGGATCAGGTGCACCTTAATCTCCAGACTGATGTAGTTGTTCTTCAGTACTTTGGAGTGGTCTCTGACAACAGACTTTTCCAATGCAATTCATCTTTTTGATTTCCTGACTGCTGACACCAAGAGTGTTGATTGTGGAGCCAAGCAAACTGGAGCTGTTAGCAATCTCAATCTCTTCACCATCTATCATGATGCTGCTAATCGGCCCAGTGGTGAGAATCTTTGTTTTCTTGATGTTGAGCTTCAATCCATATTGAAGGCTGCAGTTCTTGAGCTTCTATAGCAAATATAGCTTCTATAGGTTCAGGTCCTCCTCAGTTTCAGCAATCAGGGTTGTGTCATCTGCATAACACAGATTGTTGATGAGTCTTCCTCCAGTCCTAATGCCACATTTCTCCTTATATAGCCCAGCCTCCCAGATAATCTGTCACATAGATTGAAAAGGTATGGAGATAGGACACATCTCTGACATATACCCTTCCCAATTTTGAACCAGGAGTGTTTCCTTGCTCTGTTCTGATGACTGCCTCTGCTCCAAGTATAGGTTTCACATAAGCACAATGAAGTGTTCTGAGATTCCCATTCTTCTCAGAATCAGCCACAGTTTGTTGTGATACACAGTCCAATGACTCTGCATAGTCAATAAAACAGATAGACATTCCTCTAGTACTCTCTACTTTAAAAATGGAGGTATTTATTTAGTATAAAATTAAAATTTATGTTAAAAGATGTGTGCTGACATGCTCAGGATAATGACATATTTAGTAAGTATCTTCTTTACATCTCAAAAGTTACATATTTCCTAGTCTGGGTTGTGTGAATTATGAATATGATTGTGTTATTATTTTAAGTAAGCTGTAGAATTTTCTTTTTTCAAAGAGCAGGGGAGAAAATTTTATTAAAAGAATATGGAGAAATATACTCCATCCCAATTTGGGAAAGTCAACCTTTTCTATCTCACTGATTCTTTCTCCTACTTCCCTTTCCTTTCTATAGGTGTTAATCCTTATAAAATATTCTGTGTGACAAATTTCCTCTCAGCCTATTTTTTCACAGAGAACTCAACTTTCTGCAAGTGCAGTTATGTATTTGTTTAATTCCTGGGTTTCCGTATCTCTATTCTGTTTTTTTATTTGTTTTTTGTTTTGGGGGTTTTGTTTGGTGTTTTTTTTTCTCAATGCTTCTTTAAAATGAAAAATCATATCAGATTCCACAGATCTGTCTTATTGCAATTCTATGTGTCAGAATAGAACTGTGTTCCATGAGATTTTTGCAGACTTTTCTTTCTCTGAATTGGATTGCCAGTTCTTTTTCCAGAGACACCCGGGGTGGACTATAACAATGAATCTTCATTTTTAAAGCCAAGCAACCAGAGACTCTGATGCATCTTTACTGGGATCCAGATTCTTTATCAGCATTCACACATGTGTGCATTTACTTGTTGCTCTTGGTAGATGCCATCGGTCGACTACAACTCCCAGCAACTCTATGAACAACAGATTAGAACCTTGCCCTATCTTGCACCATCCTCACAATCTCTGAGAAATCCAAGTCCATTGTCACAGCCACTGTATTGATATCCATCTTCAAAGGGGTTTTCCTCTTTTTCTCTGACCCTCTTTTTTTCCTCACATGATATTTTTCCTGAGGAATGGGTCCCTCCTGACAATATGTTCAATGTAGGTGTGATGGATTTCAGCATCCTTGTCTCTAAGGAACACCCTGATTGGATTTTCTCTCAGATAGGCTTGTTTGTTCTTTTGGCAGTTCATGGGATATCCAGTACTCTTTTCCTACACCACATCTCAATGATATTTTGTCATTCTTATTCATTGTCCAACTTTCAGATGCATGGGAAGTAATGGAAAAGACTATGACTTGAAGCTAATGCACAAAAAAAAAATGTCTTTACACTGACATCCTTACTTTGGAGAGGTCCTCGACAGCAAATTTTTCTAATGTAATGTGGCTTTTGATTTCTTGACTGCTGTTACCTTGGGTGCTGATTGTCCATTTGATTAGGTAAGCCTACATCAAGAATAACACTTTAAGGCTTGTCATTCAGACAAGAGCAGAGTCTATGTTTTGTGGGATTCCTATCTGGATACTACCATGAAACATTGTGGTATGTGGCAGAGTTGGAAGAAGATTCAGGGATTAAAAAACAAACAAAAAACCAAACAAACAGAAAACAACAAAAAACAAAAACATCAATCCATTTCTCCATCTCTTAACATAGAATGACATTCTAAAAACCATGCCTAATGAAATCCTCTGTAGACTCTAAGGCAGAAATGAATAGGAACTTTTCTGTAGACAGGGTGCTGTGAAGACCTTCTTTTCCAGGGAGGAATCATTGCTGCATGAACAGACAGCCCCTAGCTGTTAACCCCTTCAGGATTTGTCTCAGCTACTGGGAGAATGTCTGGCCTGAGGTCACACCTTCTTAGGACAACTACATCCAATTACTGGTAATGTGGAACTGTCAGAGCTTGGCTGTTTGTTTTCAGGGCTGAGGAACTGAAGAACCATCACAACTGCAGATATTGCTGAAGGGTTGGCCAAGTGTTTGCTGGAATTGTATCCCGGTGTGACTTTTCTATTTAGCACTGACTGCTTCTTTCACAGGTGTTAATCCTAGAATATATCCTATGTGACAAATTCCGTCTCAGCCTCTGCTTCCAGGCACTCAAGCCTGTAACAAGTGTAACTCCTAGCCTGTTGAACTCCTGGATTTCAGTATCTCTATTTGTTCTCCACACCATTTCTTTGTTCTGTGTGTGTGTAAAGGCTTCTGTTAGACACTATGTTAGTCTTTAGGGACTGTTTTGCCTGAATATATTTAGAGCTTCCCCTTGAATCAGAAAGAAAACTTTGTACTCCAAGGTTTGAAATTTTCCGTCAATTCTATTTGAAACTACACTTGGAAGAGTTGGTGCATATTTGTACTTACTGAAAATGATACAAAGTAAAAGTGATTGTTTAAAAATATTGTCTTTTGTATTGTTTTTATTACGATGTTAATGAAAAACTTGGATTTCCATTTATTCATTGCACATTTTCCTCTCTGACCTCCTCCTACCCCCCAGATCACTTATTTCTTTGTAAAAAAAGTTCTTTCATTGTTAAACAGTACCCCCTACCCCAGACCACTTTACTATGCAGCCCTTATCATGGACTCTTGTCATGCCAATAATATCTAATCATATATTCCTTTTATATAGTTCTCTCCCTCATCTGTTTCAATGTTGCCTACATTATTTATCCCTCTTTTCTTTGTTTCCCGAAACCCCCATGTCAGTCCTGTTTTATAATAGTGGTATTACACAGTATTTGTCTTTTTGTAACTGAGATATTTCACTCAGCATCATGTCCTCCATGTTCACCCATTTTGTATAATATTTAAGATTGCATCTTAAGGGGTAAAAGTACTCAGGTTTGTATTTTGTGTTTCTTAGAGTCCTGGAATCATGTCACTGTTACTTGATCATAACCAGTTTGATATATGTCATGACAAGTTTTGCTGATTTATCTATTCAATCTACTCATGGTCATATGTACGGGCAGTAATCTAGAATAATCTAGCATAGAAAGTAGTCTAGAGTGGAATTTAAACTGAAAGTTCTGAAAAAACCAAGTATTATTTCATTTTGCTTTTTGCATCTACTTCTCACAATGATATCTTCCTTTATATTTCTTCACCTTTCCTTTACAAATGCTTCTAAATATGAAAAAGTGAACATTATAAAAAAGCCATTTTAAGCTCCCATTTGTGCTATGAGAGGCAAGGAGCAATTTTCACAACCCCCAGGTGACTCTCCTTTCTGGCAGAATAGTTGTCTGTTATTGTTGTTGTTGTTATACACTGTCAAGTTGTATCCTACTCACATCAGACCCTCTAGTTGGTTTTAAGAGTCAAGAAATCACACACGAGGAGGTTGTTCTTTCTTCGACGGAGAGGTTGGTGAATTTAAACTGCTTGCCATTGGGTTGGCAGCACAACTCCTTAACACTAAACAACCAGAGCTCCCTGTGCTGGTCTAGCTAGACAACCAAATTTTGCTCCTACTAAAAGTGATGGATAATACTGTACGAATGCTGGAATTTAAGTGTTCTCAAGGTATCAATGAATTCCCCAGGGTGTAAGGGATATTCAGAAGTCAGAAGCTAAGTGAAGTATAAACCTGCAGCAGGTGCACCTTAAGGGCCTTTACAATATTTTGGTGAAGTTGAGAACTGGTGTACTGGCCATACAAGGCAGAAGGATAGGAAGCAAAATCCAAGGTTTTTCTATGGTGTTGTTACAAGAACCTTAGGATATGGTAAAACTGACATTCTCATATGCTCTGCTACAGTCTCTGCAAAATTTTTTGGTATAGTAACTAAAGTATTGGACCACTAATCAATCAGCTTTGATTATTGGTCAGCTTTCCAATCCACAAACCATCCTCTAGGGAAAATACAGACAGGGTCCTCTAGTAAAGATTTATAGCCTTGGAAAATGACTCTAGGACAATTGGTTTGGCTTTTGATTGCTTGGAGCTAAATAATTTTTCTAGTATTGATTTCCTTCTATGATATACTAAAGATAGACTCTTGTATATATCTGACAAGGTATGTATACAATGCTTACAAAAGTACTATAAAAGAGTATCTAAAAGTACTAAATTACAAAATTTTCAAAATAATTTAAGGATCCATTTATGAGAGAGTGGATGAATGAACTGGGATATATTCACACAATGGAATGTTAAACAGTCAAAATAAACAAGCTACTCAAAGACACAAAGTTTACAAATTTAAGATCTCACTAAACACTATAAATATATTAAAAAGTTCACACTTTTTGTGGGAGAACTAATACCTCAGGAAGCAGAGAATAGAATATAAAGGGGAAAAAATTAAAAATCACAAAAATTAAATGAAAAGAGGACTGTTACAATGTTGCTGCTGTGATGTACTGTCAAATTATAAATGCCTCACAATTGACCCTTTGGTGTGTTTTCAGAGGAAGTAAATCTCACTGGAGGAGAATGATAACCTTTTTACCAAGGAGCAGCTGGTAGGTTTGAACTGTGAACCTTTGGGTTGGCAGCACATCTCCTTACCATTAAACCACGAGGGCTTCCTTGTTATAATTTGGATGCTATAATTAATGCCATAAAACAAAATCTATGTGAATTATTGAGTAGAAAACTCAATCCACTTTTAAACTTAAACTCAAAGCACAATAAACAGATATCAATACAAAAAAGAGCTATCATCAGCATACTTTTATCAAAGTACATATGGATATACTGAATCTATAATTAGTAAAGCAAAGAAAGAATGAGTAATGTAAGACTGATGTGTCAAATGTAATAATGGTTATTCATGGTGGACAGTGTTTGTTGGAGCGCCCCAATTAAAACAAGCTTGGAAGCAGGATTGACATCCACTTCTGAAATAGCTTGCCTCTGGAAACCCTATGAACCTGGAGAAAGGATGAAAGTCTCACAAGCGTACAGGACTTTCAGTCATAGGGTCGCTATGAGTCACCTACGACTAGACCGCACTTAACAACAACAACAAAGAGCAACAGTGTCAGCCTGGAGACTAAGGTGAGCCTGATCCAGGCCACAGCCCTTGCAATTACTTGCTATGCATCAGAAAGCTGGACAATGACTAGGGATGATAAAAGAAGAACTGATGCCCTTGAGCTATGGTGCTGGAGAAGAGTATTGAATTTACCATGGACTGCTAGGAGAACAAACAGGTTTGTCCTAGAGAAGGTGAGATCAGGCTACTCCTTAGAGGCAAGGATTCTGGGGCTTTGTCTGACATACTTTGGACATGTTGCAAGGAGGGACCAGTCCTTGGAGAGGGACGTCATGCTTGGGAGGGTGGAGGGATAGTACAGGAGAGGAAGACCCTTGATGAGATTAATTTATTCAGTGACTGGGAAAATAGGAGTAGACGTGTCAGAGACAATAATATTAGTATGGAATAGAGCCAGGTTTAGGGCTGTTGTACATAGGATCACTATGAGTTGCAGGCGACTCAACAGCATGTAACAACAACAACATGTAAATAAAAGCTGACCATGAATGACATGAGTGTGTTATGACCCAAGAATTATAATTAATTCAATTTTGTGTGCCCACAGATTTAAAAGCAGGAGAACAACTAAATTTCTCATTTAGTAGTGGAATTCCCTAATAAAATTTGTCAGGTTTGTTTTAATGTTGAATGCAATCAAGTTAAAAATTAAAATAGATAGTAATGGACACTGGAAACTATATAAGCATCATTTTATTAGAATGCTAATGAAATAGTTTTCTATCCTAAATGCCTACTGTTTAGGATACACAACAACAACAACAAATATTCTTAATGAGGAAAAGCACACTTTAGTAAGACAAGGTACTTGTCCTTATTTATTTGCTTTCTTCATGTGGCTACTAGGAAACTATACTCTCTTAAGGGTTTTTTTTTTCTACTTTATTCTTTGATTATTTTTTTTTATAATTCTTTCTGTTCTTTCAAGAACAGAACTTGATTGTTCCCTCCAACAACTTATCAGTATTATGAAAACTCAGATTTTGCATCATTAGCTCAGACTTGTGTCTCAAAGCCCATATTTATATTTCACAACCTCTGCCAGATCTCTCTACTTTTATACCTACTTGTTGTTATGTGCCATCGA
>NW_006399757.1:19274818-19276394 GCF_000299155.1 Elephantulus edwardii | reverse complement strand
ATGTGCTGTTCCACTCGTTTTTGGATAATCTTCAGTAGAATCTTGCTTGTATGTGAAATCAGTGATATTTTTCTGTAGTTTAGTAGATATCTCAAATGGTACAAAACCCAATTCTTCCCAGACTTTTCCTACCCAGAGCCTTTTCTAAAGATAATTCCATCTTCCAGTTTTCATTTCCTAGACCTTGGAGTAATCTTAAAATTCCTCTGTTTCACCTCCACTTTACGTTTAATTTATCAGTAAATTAATTTGATCTTACCTTAAAAATCAATATTAATCCTGCTCATTTTCATCATCCTATAAACAAGTAGTTTATGATTGAAACAAGTAGTGTTGGTATTAGCTGCTATTGAGTCAACTTTTGTCATATTATACATAATGATCAGTCAGCTGAGTCATTTTATACATAATAATCTTATATATGAAAAAAATAAAGCATTTACCTGCTTATGCATGTCCGTGCCAGGGAGTTGCCTGCTGATGCCAGGCCTGCATCGGGGAGCTGCTTCCTGATGCCAGACTTGCACTGGGTAGCTGCTAATGCATGTGTTCAGGAGCAGCATGCCAGGGAACAAACAATGCACTTGGGCGAGCAAAAAAGCTGGAATCTGAGTGGGCCCAGAACTCTAGTCCTGACATTGGCAGCATGCACCCGGAACTCAGGTTTCAAAGCCAGTGGTCCATGCCCAGAACGACACTCCTGACATGTACCAGGAGTGACACTGGAACTTGAGTTATGTACTTTGTGGGGGATCACTCCTGTTTGGCTAGATCATGGGGGACCCCTTAAGCCCAATCACAAGGGAATGAGGCAGCTGGAGCTCATTTTTGAAGTGCAAGCCAAGGCTTCCTGGTTTTCTAATCAGGTCTCTATGTTCCATCTTGTGTTTCCTCACAACCAGTCCATCAACTGCCTTTAGCTCAGAACACCTTGAACTAACCCTAGCTGTAGCAGTTGTCTGACAGAAGAGGCTCCTTCCACAGGCCTTTTCTCTATTTAACTGAGAAAGACCCTGGCAGGGTAGCTGTCATACCTTCTTCTGGAGTAGTGACTATCACCTCTGAAATGAAAGACTCTACCACAGCAATCTCATGTAGGAAGCAAGCTAATTCATTCCTACACAAGCCCAAAGCAAGATGTCACCCAAAAAAAAAGTGACACAGTGGATTTCCTGAAGACAGAAGTCTGATGACACTTCTGACACATTTAAAAACAAAACAAAACAAACAAACAAAAAACCCCCACGACTGAATATTTTCAATGAGTGAAAGACAAACTTGAAGAATTATAGGACACTGCAAGCAAAAACTAGGAGGAGTTTAAAAAACAATCCAAACCAATGATGATAAAACAAATGAGGAAAACTTAAGAGTAATGTGGGACATCATCAAGAGAAACAACATGTGCATCATCAGAATCCCAGAATAAGAAGCAGCAACTAAAGGCACAAAAAAAGTTGTGGAAGAATTACTAAAGGAAAACTTTCCAGGCACAATGAAGAATGAGAGAATATATATTCAAGAAGCTGAGAATATATAGAATAGACCCTAAAAGAAAAACATCAAGGCATACTTT
>NW_006399757.1:19271596-19272781 GCF_000299155.1 Elephantulus edwardii | reverse complement strand
AAGATGAAGGAGAAAAAAATGATACATTTAGAAGCTCAACAACACCTTGCTTGAACATCACTGGGTACAAGAAGAAATGAAAAAGTTTCTTGAAACAAATGACAATGAAAACACCACTTACCAAAACCTCTGGGAAACAGCCAAAGCAGTAATCAGAGGCCAATTTATAGCAATAAGAAAACACATCAAAAAAACAGGAAAAAATGACCATTGATTCTCTAACCCAACATCTCCAAAAAATTGAAAAAGAACAACAAAACCAGACAACCTCTAAAAGATGGAAAGTATAAAAATTAGAGCAGAAATAAATGAAATCGAAAACAGAAAAACAATTGAAAGCATCAACAAAACTTGGAGTTGGTTCTCTGAAAAGTTCAATAAAATCAATAAACCACTAGCAAAACTAACAAAGAAAAAGACAAAAAAGGCACAAATAATATGAATAAAAGGTGAAATGGGTAACATCACAAGAGAACCAACTAAATATGAAAAACTATACTCAAACCAATATAAAAACCTAGAGTAAATGGACAAATACTTACAAATTCACAACCTATCTAAACTGACAGAAGCCAAAATTGAATACCTGAATAGGCCCATTACAGAAGAAGAAATTGAAAAGGTAATAACACAACTTCCAGCCAAAAAAAGCCCTGGACCAGATGGTTGGTTTTTTTTTGTTGTTGTTTGTTTGTTTTTTGTGGTTTTTTTTTGCCGAATTAACAAAGTTTATTATGAGTTCAAACCTGGGCTCCCGGGTGCTGACACAGCAGCATCCAGCTGAGAGCCGGACCAGATGGTCTTACAAGTGAATTTTATCAAACATTCAGAGAAGACCTATCACCAATTCTGCATAAACTATTTCAGAAAATAGAAAAAGGTAAAATTCTTCAGAATTTTATGAAGTAAATGTATCCTTGATACTAAAGCCAGGTAAAGACACCACCACAATAGAAAACTATAGGCCAATATCTCTTATGAACATAGATACAAAAATCCGGAATAAAATCCTGGCCAATAGAATCCAACGATAAATTTAAAAAAAACAAAATTCACCATGACCAAGTGGGATTCATAACAGGCATGCAAGGAGGGTTCAACATGAGAAAAAGAAACAGTATAATTCATCACATTAACAAAGCAAAGAACAAGAACCACATGATCCTATCAATTGATGCAGAAAAG
>NW_006399757.1:19223460-19270178 GCF_000299155.1 Elephantulus edwardii | reverse complement strand
ATACCCAAAAACCAAGTCAAAGTGGATCAAGGACCTAGGATTAAAACCAAGAACTATAAACTTCATTAAAGAAAAGCTTGGAAGAACTCTAGAAGTCCTAATCCACAACAGAAACAGTCTTGCAAGTATCCTAAAAAGCCTACAACCAGGAGAGGGTAAAATACATTAATGGGACCTTCTAAGATTAAAATCCCTACGCACATCCAAAAACTTTTCCAATAGGCTAAAAAGGGAGGCCACAGATTAGGGATGTGTGTGAGGGGGAATATATGGTAATGACTCTAATCCGCAGCCCTCAGGTCTGTTCTTAATTGGTTTTGGTCAAACATTCTTCTACATAGTATAGCCCTGGTGTGTCCATTTGCCGTACAGAGGTAACTTGTGGTTGCTGTGAAGCTAAACACTGTGATACTGATGTGTCAAATGTGGTTATGGTTACTCATGGTGGACAATGTTTGGTGGAGCTCCCCGATTAACACAAACTTGGAAGCAGGAGTAGCATCTACTTCCATAAATAGCTTGCCTCCAGAAACCCTGTGAACCTGGAGAAAGGATAAAAGTCATGCTAGTGTCGAGGACTTTCGTTCAAAGGGTTGCTATGAGTTGCGTATGACTCAATGGCACTTAACAACAAAAACATAATGACATATATGATAAGGGACTTATATATAAAAGTTATAAAACACTGGAGCACCACAAGATAAAGGTAAATAACCCAATTGAAAAATGGGCACAGGATATGAACAGACACTTCACCAAAGAAGATACTCAGATGGCTAACAAACACATGAAGACATGTTCAAAATCCCTAGCTCTATGAGAGACGCAAATCAAAACAATTATGAGATATCATTTTGCCCCAGTAAGAATAGCAAAATTTAACACAACAGCAAACAACATATGCTGGCGAGGTTGCAGAGAAACTGGAAACCTTATTCACTGTTGGTGGGAGTGTAAAATGGTGCAACCATTATGGAAGACAGTATAGTACTTTCTCAATAAGCATTAAATAGAAATACCATTTAACCCAGCAATTCTACTACTGGGAACATACCCTAAAGAAACTAGAACTGCCATCCAAGCAGATATATGCTCACCCATGATTATTGCAGATTTGTTCACAGTATCAAAGAGTTGGAAACAACCCAAGTGCCCACCAACAAATAAATGGATAGAGAAGCCCTGGTATAGTCACACAATGGAATATTATGCTGCATTGAAAAATAAGGAACTTATGAAATAGTATACAAAATTGGTGACTCTGAGGACATTGTGCTGAGAAATATCTCAGTCACAAAAGTACAAATACTGCATAATGACATTGTTGTAACATGGGACTGGCATCAGGGTTGGATAAGTCTAAGAGGGGGTAAATAATGTATGCTGCATTAAAATAGATGAGGGAGAGAACTGTTTAGGAGGAATATATGATTAAGTATTATTGTCATGACAAGAGTTGAGAAAGAAAGCTGTATATAGTGGAGTGGACTGGGGGGGGGCGAGCGGATTGTATAACATTGAAAGATTTTTTTTTAACTTTTCAAAGAGAAAGCAAATGGGAGGAGGTGTGGGCAGAGAGGAAAGTGTGCAGTAATGAATGAATGGAAATCCAAATCTCTATAAACTTTCATTAAAATGTAAAAAAAATTTAAAAAAGAAGAAATAGGGGGAAATGAAGCATTGCACCATCTACATAACTAGTGGGAGCTTTAGGGTCCACTGTTTTTTGTTGTTATGTCAGTCCATCTTATTGAGGGTCTCCATAATTTTTGCTGACCCTAACTGTTACTTCACTAACACAGAGCCATTTTTGAGTAATTAGTCTTTCCTGATGACATGTTCAAATTAAGAAACTCAAAGTCTCACTTTTCTCATTCCTATTGAACATTTTAATTGCATTTTTTTCTAAGACTGATGTCTTTCTTTTTCTGACAATTGTATAGTCTATATTCATCAATAGAATAGTTTTTTCTGACAATTGTATAGTCTATATTCATCAATAGGATAGTTTGATTACTTCTGTCTTCCTTTTCATTCTTCAGCTTTTGAATACGTATGTGACCATTAAAAAGACTGCTGTGCTTTGGAACATTAACATTGCCACAGGCATCTATACTGCAACTGCCACAGATATTTATGTCTCAATGGCCAGACTGATCTTCTTACTTATAGATTTGTGCTATTACAGTCTGTTCTCCAAAACAAGCAATAGTCAAAGTAATCCTCAGAAAATATAAGCCAGCTCCAATCATTCTTCTACAGTGAATTCTACTGTGGATTTCCTTTTCACTAAGGGGGTGAAGGGAATATTAAGGTTTTGCAAAAGTCTGCAAAACTCTTCAGAACCTTCATTCTTTCTTTGCTGTTCAATATTTCTTACCCTGTGTTCTAGCATACTTCCTTTCTGTTCTTCAAACTCTCTGTGTACTTTTATTGCTCTAGTTCTTCCCCATGGAAGTCTTTTCTTTAGACATCTGATTAGATAAGACCGTCCATTTCTTAAAATTTTGCAATAGAGTTAGCTGTTACCAATTCTTGACTGCCAATTGTTAAATATTGAGGAATAATGCTAGTCATTGATTTATCCTTGTAGGAGTATTTACATTAAGGTAATAAGACATTAGAAGAATTTTGGCCAAAACCAGAGAGAACCAGAGGGATATTTATCTATGTTTCATTGACTATGGAAAGGCATTTGACTGTGTGGATCACAACAAATTGTGGCTAACCTTGACAAGAATGGGAATCCCAGAACCTTAATTATGCTCATGAAAACCTATACTTGGACAACGAAGTATTAGTCAGAACAGATCAGGAAAACACTACATAGTTCAGGATCAGGAAAAGTGTGCATCAAGGATGTATCCTATCTTCATACCCTTTCAATCCATATGCAGAAGAGATCATTTGGGAGGCTGGACTTTAAAAGGAAAACTGTGGCATCAGGATTGGAGAAAGACTCATCAACAACCTGCATTATCAGATGACACAACCCTGTTTGCTAAAACTGATTAAGACACGAGGCATTTGCTGCAGGAGTTCAAGAACACTAATATGGATTGAAGCTCAACATCAGGAAAACAAAGATTCTCACCACTGGGCAAGGTAAATTGGCAGGATATTGATGGACAGAGAAAAGATTGAGTTTGTTGATAACTTCAGCTTACTTGCTTCCATGATCAACATTCTTGGCACTAGCATTCAGGAAATCAAAAGATAAATTGTATTGGGAAATCTCCTGCCAGGGACCTCTTTAGATTACTATTACTGAAGAGCAACAGTGTCAGTCTGGAGACTAAGGTGTGCCTGATCTAGGCCATGTTATTCACAATTGCTAGCTATGCATCCAAGAGCTGGACAATAACAAGGATGATAGAAGAAGGTTCCGTGCCTTTGAGTTGTGGTGCTGGAGAAGAGTGTTGAATGTACTACAGACTGCAAGGAGAACAAACAGATCTATCCTAGAATGGGTGAAAACCAGGCTGCTCCCTGAAGGTAAGGATTTTGAAGCTCCATCTCACATATTTTGAACATGTGGCCAGGAGGGACCAGTCCCTGGAAAGGGATATCATGCTTGGAAGAATGGAGTGATAGCACAGGATAAAAAGGCCCAGGATAAAATGGATTGACTCGGTGACTGGAGAAATGAAATTAGATGTGTCGGAGATAATGAGATTAGCTCAGGATAGGACAGGTTCAGAGCTAATGTACATAGGGTTGCTATGAGGCTCAGGCAACTCAATGACACACCACAACAACAACAAGACCTACTCTGACGCACTGTTTAAAAATCAGTTACCATTCTCTACCCTTTTAAACCCTCAGTCCCTTTATCCTACTGTCTTCTTTTTCTTAAACTAATATTTCAACTGATCACTTGTTAAGTATGTAGGTGTTATCTATGACACAGACACATTTAACTCACTCTCTTGTTCTCTTATCTATATCCATATATTGATTGATTGTTGTTGTGTACCATTGAGTCAGAACCAACCCATAGCTGACCGCGTCTGGGCTTTCAGAGGCAGTTAATCACATGGGAGGAGATTACCCATCCTTCTCCCATGAAGCACCTAGTGAATTCAAATTGTGTGCCTTCCAGATTGCAGTGAAGCTTCTTGCCATTAAAATTGACTAACTTTCCACATTAGGGTGTGAGATTTACTAGAATAAGATTTTTTTTCCAGTTTATTGTTATAGTCAATATACAATACCTGCCACATAGTGCCGACTTAATTGTTAATTAGCATGAATAAAAGAAAGGGTATTTTGTCTTACTGCAGATGGACAAATTGAAAATAGCTCTTAGATTTTTACTTTAAAAAACCTAAGCTTATTTTTTAACACGACTAAAGGTAGAATAGATGCCTTTGACATGTGTTGGAGAAGAGTACTGAATGTTCCTTGGACTGCCAGAAGAACAAACAGATCTGTCTTGAGAAAAGTGCAGCATGAGTGCTCTTTGGTGGCAAGGATGGCAAACTTCATCGCTCTTACTTTGGGTGTGTTGCTAGGAGAGGCAATTACTTGGAAAGGGAGTAATATCTGAAAAGATGGAGATTCAACAAAAGAGATGAAGACACCCCCAATGAGATGATGAATTGGCATGGTGACTGCAGCAATGGGCTTAGTGTGCCAGAGGTGATGAGAATAGAACAAGATAAGATAGGGTTCAGGTTTCTTTTTCATAGGTTTATTATGTGTCACTTAACTCAACAATGCCTTAGCAACAACAGAAGTAGAATATATGGCACAAAGAATTGGTTTTTCAAATTTGGAATAACTTCCTCTGAATGACAAATTACCTTTAAAATGTATGAGAAAACAGCTGGTGAGTACTTGTGATGGTTTTAGAAGGGAATTATTGTTGTTAATAAAAGTTGACGGGTATTTTTCACTTTGCCAAAATGCTAGACATACTCCATATATTTTAAATTTTTTTTTCAGATATTGTTTTATGAACAGGACCACACTAAACTCATCCAGCATGGTGACACTAGTCAATATTGTGTTTTTATTACATTTATTTTTGTTGTTTTAAGGGAATAAATTTATAATTTCTACAAAGCAGCTAGATGTCCTGGCTTTGACTATTCTCAAATTGTAGAAATTGGAAGAAATTGTTCTTTATTTGTATATTTTTCCATCATTTCATTGCTAGGCTTTCTATAAGCAAAGATTTTTACTAAGTGTACTGTTAACTCCAGAGAATTGCACTCAGAGAGGCTAATGAAAGGAAAATGTGTGTGTGTGTGTGTGTGTAGCACACGTGCTCACATGCATCTGGAAATCCCATATGCAGTCTTGATAATCCTTTCTCTGAAATGATGCAGCCAGTTATCTTACTGCCAAAAGCAACCACTTTAGATATACTTCTGACTCACAGTTTTTCCAACAGGTAATGTGGCTTTTAAATGACTCCAGCATGACCTGCTAAAGACTATTTGAAAATAAAATAGATGGCAAGGTCTTTAAAATAATAAAAGTGTCAAGTAAACAATGTGTTTTTACAACTGTTCCTTGATTGGAACACTGAGGTATCTTGTAAGCTGGGAGAAGTGATTTCTCTTTCAAAGTTCCCTTATGGTTTTTCATGTACTTTCTTGGCCAAAGTGTAGATTAAAGTAATTTTCATACTGTAATTTGAGGGATGCCAAAACATTAAATTACACCCACTTAAATTATTACATTTCTTTAGCTACAAATGATAAAATAAACATATCAAGTTTAGTGCATGCACTTTGCTGTGTTCACTTTCTAATATCATTTTCAAGGTCAGAAAAATAACATTTTTGACATTTCAAACATTATATTATTATTTTTTTTCCTTTGGGGAAATACTTTATATGAAACCAAAAAACTTTTCACAAAAGTACAACTCAAATGGTCAGAAACTCCCTTAAATGGACAGATTTCTATTATAATGTTTACCCTTATTCCCAAGGGTTTTTGGAACCTAGTTAAATACCAGAAGCTTTAGGGAACTCTGATGGCTTAGTGGTAAGGAGTTGTGCTGCCAGTACAAAGGTACACAGTTTGAATTCACCAGTTGCTCCAAGGGAGAAACATAGGCAGTCTCCTTCCTTTTGATAAACTGTTTCTGAAACCCGCTGGAGGGTCAGCTATTAGGTGATTCCAGCTCGAGAGTATACAACAACAACAACAATAAGAATATTTGTGGTTATTGAGTGCTGTCAAGTTGATTCTGACTCAGTCAACCCCAGACAACAGAGCAGTATTACCCTATAAGCATGTCTTAGTCATTATCTTTATGAAAGCAGATAATTATTTTCCAGTGGAACTGCTAGTTAAGTTCCTATCACTAATCTTTCTGTTAGCAGTGAAGCGATTATCCTTTGCTCTGCCAGGGATCTGCTTATTAGATTTTAATTCTTTTTATTAATTTATTTTTACTTTCTTAACTTTTCTAAACTTGGAAAAATTCCTCAAGTTACTTTTTCTTTGAAATATTATAATCTGTTTGGTCAATTGTTAGAGATTAATAAATCCTTAACTAGGAAGTGATTTATGCAAATTAGACGGCAAATCTGTCAAAAGAGGAGGTACAACATGGGGTTCATTAGAGATATAAGTTGGGGAGTGAAGAGGCAAAGAATATCATTCAATGCAAGTCCAGGTTTAGTCCAGAAGTCCCAAGCCAGATTAACACCAGGACACAATCCAGGTTTAGGCCAGCAGTTCCATACCAGATTAACAAGGCAAAATACCTTAATTACTGTAAGTTCATGTTCAGTTCAATAGCACAAATAAACCTCTGGCTTTCTCAGTTGTCCAGCAAACTTGATCTCAGAGCTGTTACAAAGTCAGCTTTCCCCCAATCATTCAGCAAGCAATACATTTAATTATGGCTTTATCTCCAGGGTTTCCCTGGTTATAGTTTGCCACAGTGTCTCACAGTGTCTTCACAGCAGTGCCACAATCTATTAACCCTTTCCTCACCACCATCTTTCATTGTGTGGAAAGTGCTGTCTTACATTGGTCCCGTAGCTGTTTATGATTTGCAAGATCATGTGTAAGTAGTTAAGGTAGCTGAAGTCCATGCCCCCAATGGGGGCTGCACAATGAATAGAAAACCCAATGCTTAAGGTTTTTGACCCTACAGACCATCGTCTGGCTTTTTCTAGCCATTATCTCTCATTATCTGAAAGATTAATTTTCCCTTTACCATCATCTACATTCATGGAAGTATGTAAACAAGCTGCTTCACTTGTTATGTCTTAATCTTACCATTTTAGATAGTTTCTGATTCACCCAGTCCTATCAAACCAGTACTCTGAGGAAACAAATATGGTGATTTGGGTGTCGTGCCCCCCCTACGCCCAAAGAGTCTTATTACAGTTGAAACTTTGAACACCCACATCTATAAACAAAAGTCCAGTTGAGAACAAACCATCAGGTAACAGTTATCAACACTAGAGCTCAGGATGAAACATTTTCTCTTCATCTGGTTCAGCTCTGGTATGGATCCGAAGCCATCTGTGACTGGGTGTATGGGCATCACTATAAACGTAGGAGCCCACACTTCTTCCTGTATTTAGAAATATAGATAACTAAGGTGGTGAACTTGTCTGTAAGTCTAACACCAGTAACTTGTAATTGATAAAAATCTCTTTCATTAAGTTACATGCTTATAGAATTCTAGCACTCTAAATTCTCCTCTGGATTATTCATAGTCATTTTTGCAAATATTAGTATGGACTCTATATGTATTTATTGTTCTAATGTATACCACAAAATCTTAAGCCAACTGACTGGCCTATAGTCTACAAGCTATTTCAAGACTTAAACAGATACCCCATGTGCCTAAAAGCCACTAGTATGACCCCTATTTCTTCTCAGCCCAAAGACACTGAGGACTTAGATTAGTATGACAAAAAACATGCTGGTACCCAGTGACAGGAATAGCAAAGTTGGTTTTGGGGTATAGTTTTGCAAAATATAGCAACAAAAATGGTCTGACAATTGCCGACTTTATAAGTAATATTTTGAGACCTTCCCTGCATCTTCTGCTATGGATTAAATAGAAAACTACCAATGGTTGCTTAAACAGCTAAGAAGTTATTTTTACTTTTAATAACAAACTATTTCATTGGTAGGCTTCCCATTGTGGAGGCAGATTCGCCACCATATTGTCAGAGTTTCACTCTCCTTCTGCTTTTATACATGACTGTGCTTAACATGTCTTTCATTCTGTGCTTGTCATTTCTTGGTCACAACATGACTGGTACACCAATAAGCATCATGTCCACATTCCAAATAAGAAATGAAGAAACATGAAGACCTATGTATGCCAGCTATGTCAGCGGCACAAACATTAACTGGCTGTTGCTATGAATTTTTTACATATATTTCATAAACCCTCAACTCAGTGTCATCAAATTAGAACCAAAGCATCAATGACCATCCAATGGGTTTTCAGAGGCTGTGGATTGCAATAGAGGAGACAAGCCATCTTTCTCCCATGGAGCTGCTGGTGGAATCTAACACTTAAAGAGGTGCCCCCTTTGGGTTAGTAGTGGAACTCCCTACAGTCTATTCCACACCTCCCGACTAAAGCATGCCCTCCCATAGAGATTTCACTCAGAATGATTATTTAAAGGAGAACCTAAGACAGCCAAGAACACCCTTATCCAGCAAACCTGAGTACCTTTTATGTATAACACACTAGAGTTATAGGCTTTATATTTTATACTAGAATATAGGCTTTATATTTTGTTCACTTTTTAAAAAGAATTTTGGAAACTGCTAAGTAATTGCCTTCTTCCTTTGATGATACGGTGTTAAAGCTGTGACAGTTTTTGTACTAATTTTCCTATGGATTAAGAAAGGAAAATATTTGAAGTTATAGAACATTCCAAAGGTGGAAGATTTCTTGCTGGGATTTTCTCTAGGACTTCAAAAATCTAATTACTACATGTGGGATAAGACATGTGGGGATAGAATGACAGGTTTTTGCTGTGTTCATTTCTTAGCCAAAAAATACATCTTAACATAAAATATGTTACTCCTATTCTCCTGGATAGTGATATAATTTCAATTTCCCTGAACCTACAATCTTTCTTCTCCGTCATTCCACATGTGAGAACCCAGCTCAGGATCTAGTTTTTTGAGTACAGTTTTACTAGTGTCCATTATATTAAGAGTTATTACCACTTTGCTTTCTACGACATCATGCCTCTTTAATCTGTTTACTTTGAACACACATTTTGCAATTACTTTGAAAGTAGAGTCCTGACAATTTGGATTAACTCTAGTCAAAAGTTTATATCTTTCCTTCCTAGTAGTTACTGCTCGCCCCCTCTCTCCTCCACACATAGAGAAATCAATTCTAGCCACCCATGACTATCTACCATCATGCTTCCATACCTCTTATTTTCAATATCCTATCACAATACTAATATTTTTCTCTTATCACTATTAATGTCTTAGTATCTCAATTACTTCCAATAGTTGTCTCTTAAGATAGCACTTGATAGACTAATCTGAAGGTTGAATGGCGTCAGGTAGGCAACATGGACTGTCTATTCTCTTTATAGGACGCATGAGAATTTTCAAAGGTCCTATAGTCTGTGTCTCATCCTTTATCATCTAATCTGAGAATGAATGAACAGTCCCTATTTAACTCAAATTCCTTGTGTTGAATTGGAACTGACTCAGAGTGGACCCTCCAGTGGTTTCGAGAGGCTGTACATAGTCCGGGAAGAGATTGTCCATTTTTCTGTCAAAGAGCACCTGGTGGATTTAAACCACTTGCCTTTGAGCTGGCAGCGTAACTCCTTACCACTTAACAGAGCTCCTGACACATTACAGAATAATGATTAAACTGCTACTGCATTATTCATAAGCTCTAGATTGTTAGTTTTGTCTCCTTTTATGAAATTTTACAAAGTTTTTCTTTTCCTTTTATTAAAATTGATTTGATGGACAATCACCTCCCCTGTGATTAACTGTCTTTAAAAACTCACTGGAGGGTCAGCTGTGGATAGGCTTCAACTTGATGGCACACAACAACAATTACAATTACAGGGAGCTCTGGTGTCCACATGGGTAGAGTTGCACTGCCAAAGTAAAGGCAAGAGGTTTGAATCCACAAGCTATTCCCTGAGAGAAATATGAGCACAATCTCTAGTGCAATTTTTAGCCTCTGAAAGGAGGAACTTGAAAGCTCCAACCTAATGACAATGAGTTTGAATTTATTATCATAATTATATAAATATATGAAATATATGCCTGAAAAGAATACAGCATAGTATTGAATACTATTTGTAATTTCTTTTATGTCACAAAATTTCCATTACCCATTACATAGCATCAACTACTTACAGTCATCAAAAATAAAGGCTGTATTTCAATTTCCCTTCTTCTTCTCTGTTCTATCCTTCAGCTTACTGTGGACAAATTATTTTCCAAGGTTTTCATTTTTCTTTCTGATTTTTTCAACTAAACAATATCTATGGAAACAAATGAAATAGTTTTTCTTTTGAGATAGATATATAGACCTACTCTGCAGTGGATGACTTTAGGAAACCATCCATCTGTTTGTGTCAAGGGTTTGTTGTACAACGTAATCAACATGTGTCTATGCTGGCTAGAATGCAGTTGGAAAGCATGTTAATTTTCCACAGGAGTGTTATATGTTTCATGGAAAGTAGGGCAAACTGACATTTTTTGTTCATTATGTATAAAATCCCGCACTGGAAGACTGAGTTACCTGTTACTGTTTTATTGATTTTTCTCTTGTGTTATTTTGTTGTTGTTTTGTGTGTTGTTGAGTTGGAAATGACCCGTAGATGACCCTACGCTGGATTTTCAGAGGCAGTAAATTCCATGGGAGGAGATTGTTCATCCTTCTCTCATAAAGCAGCTAAAAATGAAGACAGATTATAAAACGCAGGGACATTGAGTTTGTTCCAACTCACAACAACCCTGTAAGAGAGTGTAGAACTACCTTATGGGATTTCCAAGAATTTTTACAGAATCAAACTGCCACATGTTTTTCTCAAATCACCTACCTTTTGGCTAAGAGCTGAGCGCTCACCCGCTCCACCACCCAGGATCCTAGGAGTCTATCATATGTTCATATGAACTTAATTCATAACATCTTAGAGGTTTGAAAAGCGAGAATGCGCCTCTCTCTGTGGTCTTAGAATAAAACCAGTAAGCACAATTTTTGTGGTATAGGTAGACAAAGTTTGTGATTTAATACAAATTGGTGATTTAGTGTAGATGAAAATGAAAGACAGATATTCTACTTCCTACGAGAATAAAAACTTACCCTTGGCAAAGGTGAATAAATAGTTGTTCTATTCTACAGCATTGAAGTAATATAGAAGTTTGTTTTTAGCCTATCTGGATTTCTTTTCTGATGTAATTTCTATCCTCCTAGTGGTTTTCTGTCAAGTTTCCATTGGTTTTCTGCCTCCTAAACTCTGCTTGCACACATTGCCCTGCATATAGTTGAGTCAAAACGTGATGAAGTACAGTCTCCCTTAATAGCATTTGTGTTAAATACTTGCCTGGTATATGACTGTTATTGTAGTTGCTATTATCTACTGTTGATTAGGAACTGCCTCTTAGCTGACCCTCCAGTGAGTTTTTAGAGGCAGTAAATTGCATCGGAGGAAATTACCCATCTTCCTTCCACTGAGCAGTTGGTGGATTTGAACTGTAAGCTTCTGAGTTGGCAGTGCAACTCCTTACCACTAAGCCACCAGAGCTCTCTGGTAAATTGGAACGGTTGTAATTTGGAGCAAAAGATTTAATGGGTCCGGTGATCTTGTTTAGGAATTGCCTTGGCACAGAAGCCAATGTAAGTGTTTATCAGATTTGCCCAGCAGATTCTCACAATGACTCCCAATAGGGGAATTGGATCCCCAGAAATAGTAAGGCTGAGCAAATGATTTAAAATGTGATGACTTATTTTAAAACAGAAACCAGATCTTCTTAGCCCTGTTCTCTTTCTCTGAGCTATCCTTGTGACTTCAGTAATAAAGAGTAATTTATTTGATAAATAAGAATATTTGTTTTATTTATTCTCACAGCTTTATTTATAACAGTCCTTCAGTGGTGCGGTTCATGGGGAGTTGCAATGCTAACCTAAAGGCAGTGCTTCTCTGCAAGTTCATGTCCACCAGCTGCTCTGTGGAAGAAATATGAGCTGCTTCCTCCCATATGATTTACAGCCTCTGAAAACCTCCTGGAGGAACAGCTATCATTTGGTTCTGATTCGACTGCAGTGAGTTTGAGTTTATATGCATTTTATACAAAATAAGGATAGAATAGAATGTTTAAAATAAAGCACAAGCATTATCCATTTAAAGATTATCCATCCAGTGTTTTTTTTTTCAAACAATACAACAAAACTTTATGAAGGAAAACAAACCAAATGATATCCCATCATCAGTGATAAACAGCTTTCTCTTTCTCAGCATAATGTCTTTTTCTAAGGCCCTCCTGACAGCAGGCACAAAGTATATGAGATGAAGTTTCACTATCATTGTTTCTAAAGAACACACTGTTTCTAGCTGCACTCTCTCAAAGACAGGTTTCTTTTTGTTTCTGAAGTTCAAGGTGTCCATAGTATGTAAAAAACTGTTTACTAACCCCATAATCCAAAGGCATACACATTCTTCCTTATACATTTTCCAACTTTTTTTTTTTTAAAATTTAGGTTGTTTATTTTTCATTTCAATGAACATCTACAGAGATTTTGGGATTCCATTCATTCATTGTTGCACCCTTCTCCCCGCACAAACCCCTCGCCCCTCCCCCCCATTGTTTTATTAAACAGTGAACCCACTTGGAAGGGTGAAACCAAGAGTTAAACGGATGTTATATTGACAAGCTATTTGCTGCCAACATTCTTTCTAAGCTACCCACTCACAGTTTCACACTCAGATTATGAGTTTCCCCACTCCAAACCTTTTCCCAAAATTCTAGCAAAAGTTTAAAATGTTTATTTTGGGTTATAAGGCATAAAATGCAATGCATCTAAGCATGCTTTATCAAGGTATATGTAATTCATTACTTGGGAATATTGAAAATTGATGAAATGTATTTAATTAATGCATTTAACTGACATTTTCAGTCTCATACTTCTGTCAAAATGTTTCATGGCCAGCAATTCGTAAATTTGAGTTCATAGTTCACTGTGTTCACCATCCAATATCCTGAAGAGCGCATGGTAAACAGCCAAGTTTCATTCCTAAGTGTATCCACTACACATATTTACGGAAACTTTATTAAGTACTTACAAAAGAAAATTCTGTATCAGATGCTGTTTCTCATATGTAAGAAATGCATTATTTCCTTTGCCCAAAATGCAAATTTGCAAATTGTATCCAGGAACTCATCAGATCTGCTAGAGGAATTATGTAATTCAATTTGGCAAAATTTTTGCACACAGCACAAATAGTTTTCTTTGGTTTTCTTGGATTCTGTTCTAAGAAGGAGGTAGCTGGAAAAAGAGTGAAAAATTACAGGATATGATTCATAAAAATCCCACATCTTTTTTTTTTATGCTTGTGCATTCTTTTTTGAGGGAAGATGTTTTTGTTCCCCAGCAATGATTCCTCTTCCTTCTGAATGACTCGTTTTCAGTCAGAAAGATACACACATGCACAATATAGCCAAGGTATTCAAAAGGGGACAGCCAAATGAAAGGAAGATAGATGCACGTCATTCAGCAACTAGAAGAACATGTAGTGTATTTGTGAAATCTCTTTTTCAACAGGGAGGAATGTGAAGTCTGAACTTTAACATGGCCACAGTATGTCCTGGAGAGCAAAAAGAGCCCTCAGCTATGCATGTTCCTGCCAAGCACTAGGCTCCCCACTCCAAATCTTTCTTTCATTCTAACATGTGACAGATTTTTTTCTCCTGTCATGTTTTAAAAGTGTCATATTTGAAATAATGTTCATGTAACCCTATCCTTTTTTTCCCAAGGTTTAAACAAGTGGCATTTATCGCTATACCTTGTTCATTTGATGCTAACATAAGATGAAGTATATACATCCCAAGAAAAGAATTCTACAATTCATTTGTCGGAGTGTGTTCAGACAATGCAAGAAACACCAAGTAATTAAAAACAGGGAAATCTCTACAGATGGTCTGAAATGCTTTTAACTCCCTGTTTCTCTCGTGAAGCGGTCTATGAATTATTCTTCAGTGCAGTTTTGTGAAAAATCATTATGAGAGTGACTGTTCATTGCTCAAAATGAGAAACTCCCTTCTTTAGTAGACATACCAACAATTTTGGAGGTTAGCATATCAATTTAATACCTTTGAAACTTTACAAAGTGACACCACTACCACTTCATTGCCACGAGGTGTGGACCAACTCATAACTGACTTTCCAGCAGATTTCTGCAGGCTATAAATCCCATGAGGGGAGATTACCCATCTTTCTCCCGAGGAGCACCTAGTAGATTCGAACCTTGTGCCTTTGGTTTGACAGGTCAGCTCCATACTACTCGACCATCAAAGCTCCTTGAAGGGAACATAGAGATCAAGTATTCAATCTTTTTGCGTTCTGGAAAGTCAGAGACCAATGCTGCCAGTGTGACAAATCAATTAAACTTGAGCGTTTCTTCTACAAAGACCAAGGCATATAGGTAGGGTATTGGTTTTTCAATTACCTTTTAAATGCATAGGTAAACTCATCAAAGCTGGGAAAATCTCCATGTACCAAAAAGTAAATGAGTAGGTTAAGTGGAAGAGACCCTCCTGCCCTAGGCTTGGGAAGGGAATTAATTGGGGTTACCAACACAAATAATCCAGAGGTTTATGTTCAACAGTTCAACATTTTCTACATGTACCACTTATGGCACCATTTAGTAGCTGTGTTTTTTGAGTTGTGTGCCCATTCTCCTCCTTTCCTGGTTTGTTCCTCCGTTATTAATATAAGTTATTTCTTAAGGTTCCTATCTAATCTTTTGAGTTAGAGTTGTCAGTTTCATCCTAGGTAGAAAGTTCTTAAAATTAAGTGTTCAATGAAAACCTTTACTTAGCAGTTAAACAAAACAACTATTCATTTTAAAAATGATCCAAGGAAGTATTTATCGTTTAAACATTATCTTAGGGCAGTAGTTTCATTTAACCTCAGGAAAATCTAGAATTCATGAGAATTCAAAGTTTTTTTACCCATTTTCCTCCTTTTGATTAAGATCCTTGTGATGTCAAAGGTTATCATTCAAAATGTCTTTCCTAGCCAATGGTTAACAGTTTATTTTGTGCTGAAGTAGTTATTTTATTCAGGAGAGAGGATTAGGGTGGAATACAAGCTCCAACCTACTAAAGAGTTATACAAGCTCATGAGACCTCAATGCTAACTCTCTTTTTGGGATGCCACTTTCCAGCTACACTGCAACATCAGTCTACAATGTTCACCCATCTCTGCAAAATATGTCTACATATCTACAGGTTCAAGAGTCATTCTCCTGATGGATCCGAGTCTCTGAGAGCCCTTTGAGCAAACTGCTAAAACGAAGGGAAATAGAGTAATGAGAGAACCAAATGAAAAAGGGATTGTTGATGTTGGAAATCATGGGATTATACATTAGATTAAACATTTGGGGCTCTGTTGACTCTAAACTTCTTATAACTGGTCTGCTATTGATCTTAGCAGAACGGATTATAAATTCAATTCTTCCATGGAATCTTTTATGAAAATGTTTCTTTTTTTTTCTTGGCTATTATAAAGGGTTTTTTTTTGTTTTTTTCCCCTATAATTATATTTTATTAATTTTCATCAACATTTACAGAGATTTTGGGTTTCCATTCATTCATTGTTGCACTATTCTCTCTACCCTCCTCCCAGTTTGTTCTTGTCCAAATGCCACAGTGCTTGTCAAAGCCAGTTCTGATTAATCTTCTTTGTCAGTGTGTCCTTTGCCATTCCCTATCACTCCTCCCTGACAGAGACTTCACCCTGAGTCATAAGGAAAAGGGGATGGCGTATTCTCTTAGCTACTTCCTGCTGAAAAGGGACGCTGTGGGTTTCAGGGTGAAGATCTTCTCTCACTACTCTAAAGGGCCCCTTTGGCAGTAGGAAACATATAGACTATTATGGAGATTGATTTTGGAATTTAGATGCACTCTTATTGATTGTGCTTGGCCGTACATGTTCATATCCTTGAAGATGTATCATGGGGGTGTTGCAACCTAGAAGACACAAATTTGACTAACAAGTTATAAGTACATGAGTCCAAAAATTATGGAAAAGTAAAAGAAAAGATTCTTTCATTGTTTTACAAACCCTCCCCCAGGTCCCCTCCACCATGTAGCCCTCGCTCTAGTCTCCTGTGATGACAGAAATACCTAGTTATATATCTCTTTTAAACAGTTTTCTCCCTCCTCTGTTTCAGTGTAGTATACATTATTGAACCCATCTTACTCAGTCTCTCCCCAACCCCAAGGACAGTCCCATTCTACAACAGTGGCATCATGTAATATTTGTCCTTTTGTGACTGGGATATTTCACTCAGCATAATGTTCTCCAGAGTCAACCATTTTGAATAATATTGCATGAGTTCCTTGTTTTTTAATGCAGCATAGTATTCCATTGTGCGAATATACCACAGCTTCTCTAGCCATTCGTTTGTTGATGGGCACTTAGGTTGTTTCCAACTCCTTGCTATTGTGAACAAAGCTGCAATAAACATGGGTGTGCATATATCTGCTTGGATGTCAGCTATGGTCTCTTCAGAGTATATTCCCAGTAGTGGAATTGCTGGGTCAAATGGTATCTCTATTTGCAACTTTTTGAGAAAGCGCCATACTGCTTTCCACAGGGGTTGCACCATTTTACACTCCCACCAACAGTGAATCAGGGTTCCAGTTTCTCCACAACCTCGCCAGCATTTGTTGCTTGATGAAAATGTTTCTTATACCCTAAGAGATAGAACAAAAGGACTAAACACATTTTTAGGATAAATTAACTGGAATGTCCCACAAAACAATAGTGCTGAGCTTCCAAACCAAGGAACCAAATCTCATTAGGGTTTTAGATATATGTACACAAACAGCCTGAGGAACTAATCCTTTTTGGGGGGTGGAGGCTGTGGGGGAAGGATGATGATCCTTGTAAATATTTTCTCTCACTTCTTCCATTTTCATCACTTCTTCCATTTCAACTCTTTGTACCTGCATAACTTATCAAAAGCATTTAAAATAATTGACTATAAAATCTTACCCTTAATCAATATAATTCTTCCACCACCATTTATTTCTCCTTCCTTTTTCCACATTTGCTAGAGTTTTGACTTTTCTTATATTTTCATAGATGAGGCCAGATAATATTTGTTCTTTTATAAATGTTTTCAAGCTTCAGCAATATGGACTACATTTCTCCAGTTTAATGATATTATTAGATATATAGATATACCACCTTTTGTTTATCTATTCATCTGTTGATGCTAGTAAAGTTGTTTCCACATTCTAACTGTTGTGAATAGTACTAGGAGTGGAATTATATAGTAGTTATATATGTAGGGTTTTGGGGGGATATTTCATACTGTTTTTCCCAATGCTATACCAGTTTGCATTCTTACTAGAAATAAGTAAGGGTTTCAGTTTCCCCAAATCCTCACTAATATTTGCTGCTTTCCATTATTTATTCATTTTAGCCATCTTCAAAACAGAACCAAAAAAAGAAAACACAAAAACTCAGCAAAAGCCCAGTTGTGTCCATTTCATTGTGACTTATGAAGAACTTCCAATAGACTGAGCATCTTTTACTATACAACTTTCTCCTGGGCAGGTGCTAGTGGATTTGAACCTCCAAGCTTCTGATTTCTTGAATATTGTCTTTGAGAAAATGTCTGTTCTTGTTATTGCCTATCGTATGACATATTTGTCTTTTTAGTTTGAAGTTGTCTTAAGTATTATATTGATGATGAGATTCTTATTTCATAGGTTTTTAAGATATTTTCCTAATCAACTCCTTGTTTTTTTTTTCATTTTTTGGTGTAATTTTTTTATTAACAAAAGTATCTTTTTTCTAGTGTGTGAGGTCTCATTTATTTGTCTATTATTGTTTCTGGCAATAATTTTTATTGACTTTTAAAAGAGAATATTTCTATATTCAAGATGAAAAAAAGTTAACATAACTCAAATTTCAAAAAGTATATCTGAATTTCTGTATAAATGCTGAGAATATCTGAGAATTATAGTGGATACCTAAATAAACTCACAAGGTATTTCATATTTCCCCAGTTAGGGAGTGTATCTACTAAATGTGAAAGTTCTTAGAGTAAAGAAGATTTACCTATTTAAGTGTCATTAAAACTGATCTTGTGGCTATATGCGAGCTCTGGTGGAAGAAGCTGCACTGCAGTCCCAGAGGTGAGCCATTCGAATCCACCAGATGCTCTGCTGGAGAAGGAGGGACAGTCTCCTCCTGTACCTGTCAGATCTGATTTGACAGTACACACACAAAGAAATTTAAAAAAAAAAAATAGAGAATTGATCTTGTGGCTATAAAAATCTGACTCGGTTTGATCTCAACCAAATGGTCAAAGAATTCGTAACACAGATTATGTACCATGTAATTTTCCACCTACTTAATACTGAGTTTAAGGAGTAAGTAACAAGGCGCTATTACATTGCACCTGCTTAGGAATCTTGGTGACGTAGTGGGTTATGTGTTGGGCTATTAGCTGAAAGATCAATAATTCCAGTCCACCAACTGCTTAAGAAGAGAAACATTAAGAAATCTGCACCTGATAAAATGACAAAATCCAATAACCTGATGGAGGGTGGATGAGTCAGAATCAATAGAATGGGATATGCATTAACTGCAAAACAGTGTTTTTAGTTGTGTAGGAGATGGTACATTGAATATAATAATCTGGTTGGAGAAATGGACATGCAGTTATAAAAACGGTTGACTGCATTTGACATTTTAAAACACTTGTATTAAAATATCCAGAATGGTAGCGTAGTTTTAATGGCATAGAGACCATCTCTAATTACCTACATTCTGTTTGATAATGGTGTGACAGTCTATCAGCATTTGAAGTTTGATGAAAAGACTGAAAGTAATGCTTATTGAGATTAATGCTTTGAAAAGAAAAGAGATTTGGAATTAACTTTCATTAGAGGGCATATAGAGGAAAATAAGATTATGGTAGAACTTGATTGTGTGGGACTTGACTCCCTAGAATTCATAATCAGCTAGTTTATTTAAAAATAATGGGAGAAAAATCATATGACTTGAATTTAGGAGGAAATAATTTCTAAGAGGTTTTTGGAGTTTTATACACATTTTTTAGAAATTATTCATTTAATTTTGTATACCTTTTTATAGGATATACTTTTTTCATATACTTTTAACTGAATGCTGACTTTGTAAAGAATATTTTTGGTGGCACTGTGGCTTCCAACCAAAAGATTAGCAATTTGAATCCAGAAGCCACTCTGACAGAAAGATGGTACCTGCTCCTGCAAATATATACAGCCCTGGAAACTCTCTCAGGCATTCCACTCTAGCCTACAAGTTAGCTACAAGTGGGAATCAACTCAGTCGCATTGAGTTTGGTTTGTTTTTTTACTTAACCTTATAAACATAAAGGATGAAAAGAACATTAACTATTATGTAGCCAGGTGAGGATATTGCTTGGAAAGGGACATCTTGCTTAGAAAGATGGAAGGTCAATGAAAGAGAGGAAGACTCCCAATGAGATGAATTGACATGGTGACTTCAGCAATGGGCTCAAGTGTGTCAGAGATGATGAGAATGGCACAGATATGCTAGGTTTGGGTTGGCTGTTTATTGAGTCACTGTGAGGCATACTCAGTAGTAACTAACAACAAAAATGTGTTCTGATACTCTGGAGAAAGGAGAGGCTACACTCTTTTTAAACCCTTATAACCACATAAGGAGAGGCTACACTCTTTTTAAACCCTTATAACCACATAATTCTTTTTAGAATTCCTTCTAAATCTGTTCTATGGTAATCTTTCTTTTGCAGCCTCATCAGAAAGAATTTTAGTGACCTTTTTCTCCTGTTAGATTGCTCTGTTTTGGTTTGATTTTTTGGTGTTGTTTTCTTGTCTCTATCATAAGATGAATTTGGAAGCAGGAGTGGCATCCACTTCCTAAACACCATGCCTCTGGAAACTCTATGAACTTTGATAAATGTCAATAGCTATAGAAAGGCTTTAGGCTCACAGGGTCACTATGAGTACTCCACTCGAAGACAATCAACAACAACAAGATGAATTAATGCATAAATATTAATTACATAGGAGGCATTAAGTGAATGTTGATGGCATTAAATAAAATAGATAGCAGTAAAGAATATGGGCTTTGCCTCAGGACCTAATTTTATCTATTGAATTAGTCCCTCAGGGATTAATTGTGATACTTAAATGAGAGCAGAAGATAAATACTAAATAATGATTAGTACTTTTATTTTATAATAAATAAAATCAAACTACAATAAACAAATTTTTACTAAGCTGGAAATATTAATGCGTGAAAATCCACCCATCATTAAGAGAAATAATTTCATCTTACAAGAACACAACCTTCACCTTGAATTATGTAGAAATGTCACAGGTATATATTTAATTGTACATAGAAGAGATTCCTTTATTATATTGTTAAAGTGAGATTTATTTACTTCATCATATCTTCATATTGTTGATTTTGAAAAGTACAATATACAGATAGGGATATATCATATTTTAAATGTACTGTATAAACTCTGAAGACAGAGTTAATACTGCTTTTTAAGATACTCTAAAAACTTTACATTTTCTTTGAGATGGATATGATTTTTCATTTATTCTCTTATTCCTCCAGTTTTCTGAAAAGTAAGCAAAAACCTACTCTTTCACTTCTTTCTTTAAATCTTATTTTACTTCTTTATTATAACTACTTTCAAAAGAATGGTTATCAGTATTTTGTACTTATTAGGACATCTGGGGAATTACCTATTTCTGACCAACCTAGAAGACTAAAAGGATTCATGTAAGTTTATTGGTACTACAAAACTGAGGAGTAATTATATTAAAAAAAAAACCCTAAAATTTTGAGTTCTATAACTTCTAAAACCCATAATTTTTATATAGTAAAATAAATTCTTTAGAGACTAATGTAGTAAAATCCTTGGAATTCTAATTTACAAATACAAACTGTTGTTGTTGTTATGTGCTGTCGAGTCGCTTGTGATTCATAATGACCCTATATACAACAGCCCTAAACTCTGCTCTGTCCTGTGCCTATCGCACTGTCTCCAATACAACCATCCAATTACCCCAGTCTCTGAATCATTCTACCTCATAGAGGGCCTTCCTCTCCTGCACTATTCCTCCACCCTCCCAAGCATGATGTCCCTCTCCAAGGACCGGTCTCTCCTCACAACATGTCCAAAGTATGTCAGACAAACCCTCAGAATCTTTGCCTTCAAGGAGCCTCCCGGTTTAACCCTTTCTAGGATGAACCTGTTTGTTTTCTTGGCAGTTCATGGTACATTCAATATTCTTCTCCAGCACCACAGCTCAAAGGCATCAATTCTCCTTCTATCCTCCCTAGTCATTGTCCAACTCATTGATGCATAACAACTGATTGCAAAGACCATGGCCTGTATCAGATGCAACTTAGTCTCTAGAGAGACATCATTGCTCTTCAGTACTTTGGAGAGGACCCTAACAGCAGACTTTCCCATGGTAATACATCTTTTCATTTTCTGTTGTATATATGTAAAGCCTGTGTACAACAGAAATACAAACTATTATCCTTAAATAATCGTATGATGTTGCTGTTGTTGTTAAGGACCATCAAGTCAGAACTGACCCATTGCTGATCCTCCACCAGATTTCCAAAAACAGTAAATTTCCTGGGAGGAGAGTCCCATCTTTATTCTGAAGCCCTGCTGGTGGATTCAAACTGCAGGTTTTTGGGTTGTCAGTGCGTCTCCTTACCATTAAGCTACCAGCACTCCCAAATAATATGATACTCTTTAATTTTCACTTATGCTTCTCTTTTATAATTGCTTTCTTTCAGCATATAAATGGAAAAGAAACAATGAATAATAAAGTATCCATTACATAACTGATTAAACAGCAACGTGTTGACCCTTGAGATAGACTTCCAGCCCACTCCATCTTTTTTACTTTCCGGTATAAAAAAATAATACTTTCTTTTCCCTAGAAGTTACTCAAAGTGGTGTCCACTAGAAACAGTTGTGTTTTAGACTGTTAAACATTATGGGGGTGGGGTGGTGGTGGTGGTGTAAAAAATACAAGAATAAGTATTGACCTTGGAATAGATTGCAAAAGTTTTGGGAGTATGTGTTCCAAAGACATCTAAGTGTTCTTGGCGAGATTTCAAAAAGAGGTTGAACTACAGAATAAAAAGAACTGTTTGTAATTTGTACCTACTGTACAAACCCACCCAAAATTACCAAATCCATTTAAAATGATAATTCAATAAAGTTATAAGACTAACCCAGGTGAAGCATATAGTCTATTCTGAATGTTAGGCATAGTTTTGAAATTAAAGAATGTCTGCAGTTTGCCATCTCTATCTTATTATTTATGCTATTTGGAGAGATTACAACACACTATAGAGTATCTGACTTCAGAGTTGTACAGACATAGGTAAAGATTGATTTGTGTCTCTCAAGTAACCGCGTCAATGGATAAGTTAAACTTTCCAGTGCTCAGTGTACTTGTATGTAAATGGAAACAATAACCAATGCTGGTTTTAGCCATCAAGTCAGAATCAACTCAGAGCTGACCCTCCAGTGGGTTTTCAGAGCAGTCAGTAGTACTGCTTCTGAAGGGGATTGCTCATCTTTCTCCTATAGATCCTGTGGTGGATTCAAACTTGGCACCTTCGGGTTGCAGTGCAGCTTCTACATGGCTATTTGGTATCAAGCTCAGTAGAGCAACAGGCACATGGTGAGTGTGTAACCAGTGGCAGCTATTAGTGTTTATATTGATTAGCACATTATACTCAAGTCTCTTATGTTTTCCTCTTTTGTGCATTCTCATTCATAAGGGAGATTGACTCATAAGGAAATTTGTCCTTTGAAAGAAGAGTAGCACATGTCACCTTAACTTACAATAATGATGTTATAATCAACAAGTATTTGTCAGATATCTAGTATGCTGAGTGTGGTGGCAGACACTGAAGAGAAGAAGAACACTTTTATTTCAAATAGCTTTTATTCTCACTAGGACTAGAGTAAAATCTAATTCAGTAGAAAACAAAAGACAAAAAGGGGACTTTCATCCTTTTTTGTGGGAGAGAGAATATGCACATTAACAACATCAACAATAATTCTGAGCACATTATCATGATTTTCATTCAACATTTTCAAATACAAAAAGTGTTAGAAAGAGCAAGGTGAACAACGCCATATTCAACAATGATATCGTTAATAGATACTAATCTTTTATTCAAGGATTTTTTAAATTTTTTTTTTTTTTTACATATAGGACATTATCACTGGCAGTAAAATTTTAAGAAAAGGAGTTTGGCAAACACGTATTTTTCTTAGCAGCTCTGTATGATAGATCATAGTGAATGCTAGCCAAACAAATATAGGGCAAAACCACTGGTGCACAGAGGACAACAAACTAATTTTATTATAAAAACAGCAATCAGACCACAATAGAAAATACATTTAAATTTTACACTAAACCAGAAACTCTAGAGTATTGGCGTGGACACCACCATGCCTGGTCTAGAGTGTTTAATCACAAGAGTAATAAATATTAGTTTCCTGCCTGCCCTGCCCACCTTATTTCGATATATCAGGATAATTATTTTCAAATGCCACAGATGAGCCAGGTTATGACTACCAAATGGTCACTCCTTTTTCACAGCATGCCTGTAGTAACAACTAAAGAGTAGCTTCATGTGATTCAGTTATTATGCAGATAGACATTAACAATTTTGGTCAGAAAAAACTTGCGAAGCTTATAATTTATGAAGAACAGAAAAACAATGTTCTCATGCTCAAGGAAGTATAATTTCTTTATGATCTGAGAATTCTCAAATTCCATTTTCATTCTTCCCTTTCTAGTTACAAACTTAAATTGATAAAATGAAAAACCAGAAATTGCTGCAGAATCTCTATAAAGGGTATAAATTGTTAATCCCAAGAAAAGACACCACCATGGAGGCTAAAAAGGCATCATCATAATTTCTCACAAAACATTTGACCCTTATTATACTTGAGGTTGCAACATTTGCCTTTAATATGCCTAAAGCCCAAACAGAAAAGCAAAAGTACTTTAAGTTATTTTTAAAATATCAAATATCCCAGTTCTAAATTATATAATGTTTCTTTCAGTAATGTGTTTCCTATAGTTGGGAGTTCATGCCTTTAAAAGATGTCATCCAAATGAGAGGGAATATTTTATATATATATATATATATATACAATCTTTTCTGCATGGCAACTTGCATAACACAATTACAGAGCATCAAGAATATTGGAAAACTAGACTGGCAATAAAAAGAAAAACTATGTGTTAACTAGACAGTTTCTGCTCCATAATTGTATACCAAAACATAATGAACTGATAAATTCCTTAAATAAAAATATTTTTTAAAAGTTATTCTCTTAAAAGAAGGTAGAAATAAAGGCATATCTACTTGTGTCTATAGAAAATAATATAAAACAAAGTTTGCCTCGTGATGTCTAACAAAATAAGCTGCCAAAGTTATTTTTACTTATGAAACAAAGTGGGGATTTAAGCAATTATTCTAATTGTTTAGATATGGCTATTTGGCATTGTCAATTGGGCGGGGGAAAGGAGAAAGCAGTAGAGAGGAAATTATTGGTTAGAAAGATTGGCACTATAAAGTGAATTCACCATGTATTTATTACATGTTCCAGTTGGGGAATTAAGATGGTCTGAGAAATTGTTAGAACTCTATCATTGAGATTGAGTCCAAACAGACTCAAATCGACAGTTAAGATTCCATTGTCTGACCCAACTATTTCCTGAATATTAATAACTGACTTCAGTTGTTGTTTAACATATTATATTAAATCAGCCATAAATGTCATAGGAAAACGTTGAATTACATTTGATTTGTAGGAGCCAAGTTTTTCAATTTTTTATAAATAGACTATCATCATGTTAAAAGCTTGTACTTGGATCATATGAAAATCAGGTTGTGTTTCATGAAGCACTTGATGGAGTAAAAGCTAGCTGTTAGATGATTTTAAAATGTAATTTTCAGTGTAAATATGTTCAGGGAATAAAATCACACAGGTAGGCACTTACATATTTTAATAATGATGCCGATGAAGGTGATGAAATATTTCATAATACTTCATTCAAAAGCCAGCAAAATAAAGTGAAATACTGCTGGAGTCTAAAATAAAACTGCCTTTTGGGGACACAAGAAATATTTGGTGATGCTCATGACCACGTTGATGATTACTTTGAGGAGAGTAATAAAATGCTTCATTTCTTAACAATAGACTTAGTTTTCGTTTCTTCTGGAGTTGAAAAAAAGATGTCCTTTTTATAGAAGTTATGGAACAAGTGTATTGTTTTCTCTGTCTTTCCTCTCCCTTTTATTTTCCTGTTCTCTAAGCAAATCAAACTATTTCTTTTATGAAGCAGGGAAATAATGCTAAGATAGGTTCTACTAAAATGACAACTTAAAACCCACAGAGAGTGATTTATTCAATCTCAGAATGAATCCCCTTTAAGATGAGAACTTTTGGCTTGTTTGTTTTGGGATTATTAGATATTTACTATTTCTTTCATTGAGACAAATTGAGAATAAAATTGCAAAGTTTAACTGTAAGAGCTATTTAAGAAAATGTCCCAAACATTAAAGTTAGGATAAGAAATAAGTATTAAAGTAACCAATGAAAGAGAAATTTTCTCCTAGGAAACTTTATACCCAATTCGTCTATTTTACCTGCATTGAGAATCTGCAATCTTTGCTAACAGTAATTTCACAAGGCTGTATGATTACTTTTCGGAAATGAAACCGTACTAAATTGTTATTATTGTTAGGTGGCATGACTTGTAGCGACCCAAGAACAGCAGACCTTAATCCTGTCTTCTCCTGTGCCATTCTCGTCATCTCTGACATTATTAGAAGATATAAATTCTATAGTTTGTGATGTTTTCATGTTAGAAAATATCATGCTTGCATAAAAAAAAACATGTAAAGAGAAAATATTTTTTCAAAATAAACAGGCAGCTGCCAAATTGATTGTATATATACATAAAAAGAAAAAAAAAAGAAAATATCATGCTTTCAAGGCTACTGTATCAGGTAGATAGGTGGAAGGCAATGTGGGTGTGTGTATGTGTGTGTGTGTGCTGGAGATAGAAAAAGAGAGAAAGTTATTGAAATATGAGGTTGGTACTTGACTGAAATAAAAAAAGATTTTTTTGGGAGTTAGGATTAGAGAAAACGCAGCTGTTTTTCATAAGCAGGTCTTTATCCCCTACAACCTGATTTATAGCTCCACTATTGATATTGAAAATGTGTTAAAATATTTAATTTAAAAATATTTTCCTAATTTAATAATATGAGGATATAGCCTCTATTTCCATTTAAGGACTCCCTTAAGATTGCACTAATGTTTAATTGAATGCCTCTGAAAAGTGTCCTCAGAAGATAGGCGTGGTAATATGCTTTCAAATGGTCACAACCTTGAAAATGCATGGAGATCTCAGACATCCTTTGCACACCACAGGGTCACTAGAAATCAGAATTAACACAAAAGCAATCAATAACCATAATATCTTCCATTTGAGATTCATTTGCTACCAACTGAACCTCCTGGGTTTCCCAGTTTAATAAAGAACTCTAAATTATACTATATAATTAAAATTTTTTCTTTTGTCACTGTTATAAAATATTATTAAATTAAATCAAATCTCATTTTACTGATGTTGTTATGTGCCATCAAGTGAACCTACGAACCCTGCCCCACTTCATTGTCTCCAACACACCTAACCATATTGCCAGTCACTGTGTCAGTCCATCTCATCTAGAATTATAGAAAAAGAAAGCCTGCTAGCATTGTTTACTGTTTGCTAAAGTCTTTCCACAGCAAGTTTTACTTATTCATCATGTAAAAGTTATTCTAAAGTTGTAAGAAAACCTATTTGGGTAACCTTCAAAGAATCACCAGAAAGAGATAAATGAAGACCTTTAGTTAAAGTGTGGAGTCTGATTTTGGTAGGTTTGTTTGGGTGGAAACACAAATTCCCACCAGACAGTCAAACCAGAATGACCCTGTATAAGGCCATGGAGGAATTAGTGATAATGTCTAGAGAGGAGTTCTCCCAATAGTCTCCTATCGAGAACTATTCTGAGCAATTAAGCTTAAAGCTTAAATGACTAAGTTTAAAAAATTATATCAAGTGAAACTTTCCTTTCAAAAAGTGCTGGCCTATTTCAAAAGAAGTGTTGATTTTCTCCAAAAGCCTCCATTCTGTCCCCAGGGCTGTCCTACATCTTGTAATAGTATAATCAAAAAAGCACTGGCATTCTGTTCTTACAAGTACGTTCAGCTGTGATTAATCCTCACCATAGCTTATCTGCCTTTCCTGGTACCCTAAAGAGTCTAACTGCAACCAATTCGGTACCGTATCACATGGAAGGATGTGTGATTAACTCATTAATGTGTCATGTTTTAAATCTAAATAACCATGCAGTTGTCAGTGATTTGCCTTATCAGATTGATGGCTCAACCTAACTAAGTACGTGGATAAACTGTTGTCGGAAACTTTAGTAAATGAGTATGTTTGCACTACACTGATTCATTTTCTAATTCAACATCTAAGGGATATCTGAAAGAATTAACAAATAGTAATAAAGAATTTTAAAATGAAGCTAATTTTAAAACTCTACAATTATGTTTTTAATTGAAATAAGATGCAATTTTCTTTGTGAAAAAGGAGGTTGTTTTTTTTTTTTTTTAAGCCTTTGGCTTTGCCATTTTTTAAAAAGGCAATTTCCTCAAGCAATTATGGCAAAAGAGCAAACAAGCAAATTTAGCTGGAAGGAATTTGTCTAAAAAATGCCATGAAAATGAAATTTAACATGTACCCCCCCCAAAATCATTACTATTATGAATCTAGATTGATTTTATGCAATGAAAGTAGTTTTTACCTAATACTGAGTTACATTCCATTACAGATTTCTTATTTCAAAGGCATCTCAAATTTCTAAGATGTAAAATCAAGTATTGAGCCATTTGTGTACATGGAATAAAAGTCTTGAAAATTAAAATGATAATCCTAAAAAAGTAAATGCATGAAAAATGTGGTCAGACTATATGGGGGGGGGGAAGGGAGTTATATAATGCTCCTTGAGTGAAATCTTTCATCTTTGATTTACAGGTTAGAGTCCTCTCTAACTAAAACCATATTGTTCCATATCTTTCATATCATAGCTTTCCCTAAAACCTTGTTTTAATTAAGGTTTCTTTCAGATTTCTGAATAAAAGCATGACAATCTTCACTTATGGCTTTAATATATCCTTTGAGTTAGGAAAATATGTAAAAAAAGCAAAATCAACTCTTTCAAAAGCATTGTCAGATATTACATACTGCGAAGTATTCTACTTCAAGGTCTTTAGATGTGAGTTATACATTGAAGGACAAGTGGGGGAGGTAGAGGGATAGCCAACTCAGATTTAGTAAATTCATTTTAATCTCCAAAAAGAAATGTCCTTTATGTTTAACCTTTGACACTAAGGCAACATGTGTAAAGGTTTTGTTGTTATTGACGTTTTCACATGAAGGCACAACTGTAGGTTATCAAGGTGACTTCAAATAGGTAATGTCATCATTCATACATTTCAAAGATTTAGAAAATTCAGAGGCATTACTTAAACTATATTCACCTCAATGGTTTCACAGTTAAAAGAGCACAATCGGGCAAAGCAACTGGGTTGACCTGGAAAGTAAACAAAATTAACTTAATACTCAAAGCCCCTGAGAAACAGGGGAGATTATAGGTAATCTTGAGTTTTACTAAAGGAAGGAAGGATAAAAGGTAAGAAGAAAGGAAGCAGTGGAGGGCAGAAAATTAAAAGAGAGAGAATAAATTCCTGATAAATTTGGAACAAATTAAGACCATCTTTGAAAAGTTATGCACAGAAATCCCCCGTGGAACACATGCGCAAAACTGTTGTCATCAGGAAGAGGGAGGGATGTATGTGGGGGAGGGAGACACAATGCTCAAATACAGCTTCAGAGGAGCCCGCTTGAGAACAGAGAGTGGAATGTCAAGGATACAGTCATTTAATTCTTAAAAATTGTAACATCAAATATTGCACCATTACATATAGTGTGTGAAGTTCCTTTGGCATTTGGACTTTGAGATACAATGTGTTATTTTACTCAAAAAAAGTCTCATTTCCATTGCTCCATCTTGAACTCCTACTAACCAGAGTTGAACCGCGTGTTAAATCAAAAGGCCAAACTAAAATAAAAATTAAAAAAATGAAAAGAAAAGAAAGGAAGAAAAACATGATCTGTTTGGAATCGCTATTCATTCATAGCTGAAAGGAAACCTTGTAAACAATTTAAGGTTTAAAAAAAAAAATCCAAAAACCTAAAAAAACAGACTCAACGAAATACTGATCACTATATCATAAATATATATCAGGTTTTGCCCAAACTGTCGCTGGTTGTTGTAGCTTCCGTGATTAACAGTTTCTAATGCTGTCGTGGATATTTCTAGTTCATACTCTGTGCCTGTGAGTAGGTCACCCAGCACATTAAAAGTATGCTGGAAGCAGTTTCTTCCAATCGTGGTTTACTGTAACTTTAGAATCACAGCGGTTACGTTTAAGGAATCGTTAATGCTCTTTCAAGTCTATCCAAAGAACAAGTGAAGCTGCTGTTCAGAATCTTGTGCCCAGTGTTTATGTTCCATCGAATCTGTGCCACCCAGGTAGCAGACAAGACTTGTCTGAGGGTGCTGGGGTGGTGGGATATGCGATGATGTCACATACAGGAAACATGGGGTGGGGAGGGGAGCTTGGCACTTCACAAAGCTGGCTCTTCTTCCATGGGCTCACCAGCAGTTCTGTAAAAATAAACAGGCAATCAGAATACGGCATAAGAGTACACAATGACATTGTAGATTTTCATGCATAATCAAAGCTGATTTTTCAGCTCTCTCTGATGTTTATTTGTGTTATTCAGTTATCCATAAATAGAGTTTCTTTCCTAGGAAGTATAAACAAATGTCAAGTGGAAAAACATTTTAGATCCAAGCAATCATTGGAAATGACCCTGTTTATATTAAAACATGTCAGAATATTTTATAACTCTAGATTCAAAACGTTCATGTTTTGTGTCTAGTACGGTTCAATAATTTCTTGAAAAAATTAACTAAGATATTTTATTTTAGGAGTGATTTCCTATGGAACCAGCTTTCCAAAGACAGCAAAAAGACCCAGTTAGCTTCTGGAAGGATCTCACCAGGGCTCTGGTTTTTGCTTCTGTTCTTTCATAACTGGATTGGCTGCCTGCCGGAGGCATTTCAAATCAAATTCTGAATTTGATTAGTAAATCGCTGCTACAGACCCAACATTTTTACAAGAAATGCACTATGGTAGTGTGTAAATAGTTTTTCTTCGTCATCATTTGTGGGATGTTCTGCTTGGGCAAAACCAAAACTAATTGCTTGAAAATTTATACTTGAGATTTAACTTTAATTTAGTAACACTTCGAGAGTGTTTTAAGGCAAACTTTTAGAATTATTTTTAATTTCTACAAAAGGACCAAACTGTAGCAGGATTCCAAAGACAAGAGGTAGCTGCATTGTTGTGGGAGTACTGGGAGCGAAGACGCTGAGAGAAGAGTTTGAGTCTGGGCTCTCCTATTGGAATTAGGAACTTCCTTTGCTTTTGTAAAGCTTGATTTCAATAAAGTTATAGAGGATGGGAGAAGGATATTTGTAGAAGAGCTAGTGGCAGTTAAGAAAATAAAAGAGAAGCATACAGGTACAAAGTTATCTTTCCAGAAGGAAAACAATAATATTTGCATATTAACTCTCTGTGGGTGGTGAAATTAAGGATTTGTCTTTATTTGCATTGTTTATCTACATACGAGTATTTTGCATTGAATTGCTTTCATATTAGAAAAGGATGCTTGTGTTTACCCCTACTTAAGAAGGCAGATGGACTAGTAAGCCATGTTATTGTAGAAATTTGTAGAGGAAGAGTATCAAGATTTCAACAGATGTACCAAAAAAAACTGACTTGCTGTTTTAGTTTAGCATTTTTATAGTAAATTCTAAAAATGATAGGTTCTGCCAGTGTAATGGAGTAAAAAAGTGTTTAGCACACCTTTTAGAATTATTGAAGGAAAATCAGTATGAATTCACTGCTCAACATTACAAAAGAAAATTTCTTAAAGGTTCATGTGGAAGAAAAAAAATGACTCTGAGGATGTTGAAAGTTGCCCACAGTTGTTTAGGATAAGGAGCTGTGAGAAAGTGTTTAGAGTTTGTATATAAAATAAATATATTTTAAATGAGTCATAGTTTATTACATCTTTTTAAGCTATGGAAAACATTAAAGTTTAGAAACTAATTTTGTGTATACAATACAGTTTAAAAATTCTCAAACTGGGCATTCTCATGGAGGCTAAATTTCCTTCATTCTAACCCAAAGCCACAGTGGGATGTTTTCCCCAACCCCCACATAGGATTCAGTGCTGCTGGAATGCCAGACAGTGGTGTGTGGAAAATGCTCAAGGGGTCACAGATGTAAGACAACCTCCTTTGGTGGAAGGTCTGTGCCTTCTCCAGATGTACACATGGACAGCCGAGGCTTTGAAGATGAACAGCATGTCTGCACTGCAGCCTACTCATTAGCCAAAACTGGACATCTTTCTTTGAAATAAAGAGCCCTGGTGGCACAGGGGGTTTAACTGTTATACTGCTAACAAAAAGGCCAGCAGTTTGAACCCACAGCCCCAAGAGAATGATGAGGTGGTCTGCTCCCACAAAGACTTAAAGCCTCAGTATATAAGAAACAATGGCAATGTAGGGATAACTAAGTCTGACCTCTGCTAATGTCACAAAGAGGAACTGTTCCCATCAACAACATCCACAGTATAAAACTGATCTCCATAAGATCAGACATGGCCACCTACTCTGCTGCCTTGACTCCTACTAATTCCTGGATCTGATATTTGCTGCAAATGACCACACAGACTTTACACTCGTTTTACACACAGTTGCGGGGTTTATTAGAGAAACAGGTGGGAAATGGGAAAGGCAAAGGATATCACATAGTGAAAGTCCAGGTTTAGTGAATAGCAGTCCCAAGCAAAGTTAACAGGAAGACACAATCCTTCATTTAGTTCAAATAGCTCTTTGGTCAACAGTAAGATACCTCTGGTACAGGAACCCCTGACCCCGAAGAGCACACACTGCTTTCTCTGCTTCTTCTTTCTTCCTGGTGTTGAGGTCTGAAACTCTGCCAGTGAATCTGCTCAATTTAGTGATGAAACTAGTAATCCCCTTGTGAATAGACTAAAGCACCTTATAGCTAATGTAAGATGGATGTTGGCAGAAAGCAGAGAATACCAGAAAAATATCTATCTGTGCTTCATTCACTATGGAAAAGCTTTTGACTGTGTAGATCACAACAAGCTATGGCTGACTCTGAGAAGAATGGGAATCCCAGAACATTTGATTGTGCTAATGCGAAACCTATCCTTGGACCAAGAGGCAGTCGTCAGAACAGAGCAGGGAGACACTGGATGGTTCAAAATCAAGAAAGGGGTCCATCAGGGATGTATTTTGTCTCCATACCTTTTAAATCTGTATGCAGAACAGATCATCTGAGACTCTGGGCTGTGGCATCAGGATTGGTGGAAGAATCGTCAATAACCTGCGTTATGCAGATGACACAACCCTGCTCACTAAAACTGAGGAGGACCTGAAGCACTTGCTGCAGAAGGTCAAGGACTGCAGTCTTCAATTATGGATTGAAGCTCAATATCAGGAAAACAAAGATTATCACCGCTGGGCCAATTGGTAGCATCAGTATGGATGGTGAAGAGATTGAGATAGTTAACAGTTTTCGTTTACTTGGTTCCACAGTCAACACTCTTGGTAACAGCAGCCAGGAAATCAGAAGATGAATTGCATTGGGAAAGTCAGCTGTGAGGGACCTCTCAAGAGTACTGAAGTGCAACGACATCAGGCTGGAGACTAAGGTGTGCCTGATCCAGCTTATAGTCTTTGCAACTACATGCCATGCATCAGAGAGTTGGACAGTGAATAGGGATGATAGAAAGAGAATTGATTTGAGTTGTGGTGCTGGAGAAGAGTGTTGAATATACCATAGACCGCTAGGAGAACAAACAGGTTTGTCCTGGGAGGGGGAAGCCAGAATGTTCCCTGGAGTCAAGGATTCTGAAGCTTCGTCTGACATACTTTGGGCATGTTGCAAGGAGGGACTGGTCCTTGGAGAGGGACATGTTTGGGAGAGTGGAGGGACAGCGCAGGAGAGGAAGACCCTCGATGAGATGGATTGATTCTGTGAGTGGAGTGGTGGGATTGAATGTGTTTGAGACAGCAAGGTTGGCACAGGATAGAACAGCATTTAGGGCTCTTGTACATAGGGTTGCTATGAGTCGCAAATGACTCGATGGCACATAACAACAACAAACAACCCTTTGAGGAAGAAATGGCTCACACAGCTGTTGATGATGTAGATGGGCTGCCAGCCCACAGAGCTGATAGATTAGATTAGACTTTTGCCCCAGAGACTGACAACAAAGAACAATGGTATAAAGAAGTTAATATACTGCACTCAGAAACCTAATGGGGGTAGTTCTCCTTTGTGCTACAAGCTAAGAATTTACCTGATGGCAGTAGGACTTTCTGTAGAAACATGGGGGGTTTAGGCAGAATTGAAAATTTCATCAGATGTTTTGCCTCTAAAATACTACATACTAGCCCACAGTGTGTATTTACTGCTCCTCACTTTCTATGGTATCAAATATGGGGGGCCCACATAACTGTGCATTCCTCTTTCTGTCTTTTCAGCATAGAAGAATTGTTAGTAGCAGAACAAGGTGGAAAATACCCTGGCTTACAAATTAGTTGTTATGTATCTCTGCCTCTCTCTAGCTTGACTATGAATAAATAAGTGTATCTAGGTTCTCAATTTCTTTCTTTAGAATTGGAATCATAATCGTTGGCTTGTCCTTCACAGTTGTGATAATTAAGAGTTACTGAAAAAGAACATGTTTTATAAATACTAGTTAAATAATAACAGAATAACTGTATAGCTGCAGCAAACTTACTAGAACTCTAATAACTCTATTAGAGACACTCTTTGGCATTCACCCACAGGAGAGGATTCTAGCTCATGTATGTATATTGGATGGTTCTGGATTACTTTCCAACATCCTGCCACTCTTCCTACATTCTTACTATTGTGACATCACCCAGCATACTGATCCTTTATTGGTGAGAACAGTCCCACATTCTTACCAATTCTGATACTACCCAGATTACAGATTCTTTTCTTGAGTCAACTCAAGCTATGTTCTAGATACTACATATATTGTTGTTAGGTACCATTGAGTTGAGTACAACTCATAGCAACCCTATGAACAACAGATCTGAACACTGTCCTATCCTGTGTTGTCTTAACTATATCTGACATACTTGACCCTATTGCTGCAGCTATCGTGTCAATCCACCTGTTGAGGTTCTTTCTCTCTTTTTGCCAGCCCTCTACCAATAAAACAAATTTCTTACCCTTATGGAGCTCATATTCTATAAGGATCTTATGTTCTAAATGGATGTTTGCTATCTAATAAAAGTAAAATTTACAGTAAAATGATGTTTTGTTGTTTTAATTTTGGATTTCTTCCTCTCCCCTGCCCACACTTCAGTTCTGCCCCAATTTCACAGTACCTGTCTTACTCAGCATTTGTCCTTGTGTGACTGAGTTATTTCACTCAACATAATACTCCCTAAAGTCTCCCATGTTCTGTTGTATTTTATGAATGCCTAGTTATTCTTTTAGTGCTGCACAGTAGTTCTTCATGTGGATATACCACAGTTTCTCCATCCATTTGTTTATTGAATACCTGGGTTATTTCTATTTAATTACTATTGTAAATAATACTGATATAGGTGTGAAGAACATGAATATAGGTGTTTATGTTTATGCTTTAGCTCTGATTACTTTGGCTTTATTCCTAGTAGTGGAATAGCTGGGATATATAAGTTAGGGTTAGGATTAACCCCACATTCACCTTTCTGAGGAAATGCCAAATTGCCTAGTCATTGTATGATTTTATAATCCCACTAGTAGTGTGTGAGAGTTCCAATCTCTCTGCACTCTTCCCAACATTAATTGGTCACTGTTCTGTTAGATTTTGCTGTTTCTGGGGTATGATGATATGTCATTCTTTTTTTGATTTGCATCTCTCTGATTGCTAGTGATTCAAAGAATGTATTTTTGCCTCTGCTTACTACCATATTGACATACTCACATTTATGTATGTAAAAATAAAATATATTAAAAAGTTACTTTTAATTCCTAGTTTGGTCAAATATTTTATTATAAGTACTTAGCCTTCTATATGTCTCTATTTACTTACTGATTTAGATAGCATTTTCATGGTTTTTTTTTTTATCTTAAAGCAGTTGATTCAAACTTATGCTACTTACTCCTAAGAATTTACTAAGATATCAATATTAGTGCCTATTTTCTGACAAGATAGTTCTCTTTCCCCATTATGTTCCCTCCCACCCTTCATGTTGAACTTGGAAAGAATTTAATAAAATTTGGGATTGATTTTAAGTGTAAAACTACATGTTGGATTTAAAATATTTAAAACAAAGAATATAACAATTTCAAAGCCTGAAAAATTTATATTGACTGAAATTGCAATACTTAAGGATACTATAGGCAGAATATTGAATGATCCTGGGATTGTTAAAATAAGATGGAAGGAGTATACAGAGTCACTCTACCAGAAGGAACTGGAAGACCTGAAGCATTTGCTGTAAAAAGTCAAGGACTGTATCCTTCAATATTGAATTGAAGCTTAACATCAAGAAGACAAAGAGTCTCACTACCGGGCCAATTTGCAGCAATGTGATGGATGGAGAAGAGTTTGAGGTTGTTAACAGTTTCAGCTTGCTTGGTTCCACAGTCATCACTCTTAGCACCAACAGTCAGGAAATCAAAAGACAAATTGCAGTGGGGAAGTCAGCCGTCAGGAACTTATCCAAAGTGCTAAAGAGCATGATGTTTGGAGACCAAGGTGCACCTAATCCAGGCCATGGTCTTTGTAATTACTTGCTATTCATCAGAGAGCTGGACAATGACTAAGGATGACAAAAGAAGAATTGATCCCTTTGAGTTACAGTGCTGAAGAAGAGTACTGAACATACCATGAATCACGAGGAGAACAAAAATGTCTTGGAGAGGGCGAAACCAAGTTTCCCCTTGGAGGTAAGAAATCTGAAACTCTGTCTGACATACTCTGGGCATGTGGCCAGGAGGGATCACTGTTTGGAAAAGAACGTGCTTCTAAGTGTGAAGGGAGAGCATAGGAAAGGAAGACCCCAGATAAGATGGATTGATATGGTAACTGAGACAATGAGATTAGGTGTATTGGGTTAAGTGAGACTGGCTCAGGATAGGTTCAGAGCTATTGTACATAGAGTCGCTATGAGTCATGGTCAACTAGATGGCATATAACATGTTGAAATCATATATATTATGATATTTAGACATATTTAAGATAAATTTACTTATTTTAATTTTAAAATTGGCTAAAATAGATTTTTCAATTATATTTTCATTTATAATGGGCAATGGTGATGCAGAATTTAAATTCTGGCTTAACAATAACAAGAAATAATTGTGTAATAAACTATCTTTTTATTCACAATGTAAAAAATTAACCATATATCTTCTCCATCTTTGCTATTATCTAGAATTTTTGCTGATGTATTATTAGTGCCCTCAAATAAAATACAATTCACAGAGACTTTACAAAAGACAGATCTGATCTTGCCCTCTCCTTCACCTCCTGATGATCTCCATGCTCCATGTTCAAGTTCATTGTCACAGTCACTATGTTACTCTATCTCCTTGAGGGTCATCTTTTCTTTTGCTGAGAAAGAATGATGTCTTTTCATAAGCACTTCCCCCCTCTCCAAGAAAACATACCTAAAATATGTAAGATAGAGTCTCACCATACTCATGCCTAAGGAACGAACACCTTGGTACTTCATCCAAGACAGATATGTTTGTTCTTTGGGCAGTCTATGATATATTCAATACTCTTCACCAACACCACAATTCAAAGACATGAATTCTTCAGACTTCCTGATTCATTATCCAACTTTTAGATGCTTTTTAAGAAACGGAAAATATTACTCTTGAATCAGGCACACTTACAATTTTCAAAGTGATAGTTTTGCTCTTCAGTACTTCAAAGAGATTCTTGAGAGTAGATGTGCCTAACACAACAGATCTTTTTATTTCTTATCTGCTACTGCCATGAGTATTGATTGTGGATCCAAGTAAAGCGAAATTGTTGACAACTCAATCTTTATCTGTCATAGTGCTGCCTATTGGTCCAGTAGTATTCTGCTGGGCTGGTAGAAACACTGTCTTGAGCCAGATAGCTTGTTTTCTATTTCCCATGGCATGCACATTTGTTTTGTGATGTTTGCTAGCTCATTTTTCCCTAGAATTTAGTTGTGCCATTGAGTTGGAACCAACTCATAGTTGACCCTCCAGTGGGTTTTCAGAAGGTGTAAATTGTACTGGAGGAGACTACCTATCTTTCTGTTGCCCATGGGCCAACATATGAATTTGAACAGCTTATCTTTGGTTTGGCAGTATAACATGTTACCACTAGACCACTTATGGATTCATTTTTATTTTCTTTTTTATGATTTTTGTTTCCTTTTTTGTTTTTAAATACTATGCTAAACTTTACAGAGCTATTTTATTCCTTTTCTTTTTCATGAGTTGACTAGCATCTCCTAAATTTATAACTATTGTAATTTTATGAGATATATTTAATATTTTTTGTGATGTTATATATTTGAGATCTTTAGAATTAATTGCATCATATTTAAATTATTTGATCATATAGAAAATTATAGGTTAAGAATAGTTTTTTGGTTTTGGGGGCTTTTTTCTCACTATGGTATAAATCAATCTGATGAGGGTTGAATGGAAGCAGAGGGTGAAAATGAGTGGGGTGGGGAGTTAATTATAGGGCTCCACACTTTTATAGTGGGAGGGAGGAGTGGGAAAGGAAATGGGAAAGATCCAGTGTGAAAAAACAATGTATGCAAACTTTCTAAGTAAACCAGTATAAAATAAAAATAATTAAAAACCAAATGCATTATGGGGCATGTTGGAAATAGTAAACTGGGAGTCCACGCTAGGAGACTATGTTGCACACTTGACTATAAGATGGTTTTGGGTTCTGCTTTTACTTATAGCGGATTCTTCCTGATTCCTGAGACATTCATTCAGTCTCTGCATTTATTTGTTTAGTTTTAATCCATTCACTTAATATTTATAGTCTACTGAAAAAAAAAGTCAATCTGATGTTAGTTAGATTTTATAATTTTGATAACCTGCTAATTCTTTCAGGAAAAGTGTATGTACAGGTTGCTCTTCACATTCCTTTTGGTCCTCTTAGGGCTCTTTCAGTGTCAGGCCTACAGTATCAACTTACCTATTGCAAGTTTATCCTCATTGTTTATTCTAATGTATCATCCTCTCCCATTTTTTTGCTCTTTACCTTTTTCTAGGACCCTAAAACATTCTAATTCCTTTTCTTAACTACTTTTTGTTTTATTTTTTTCTTGATGTTTTATGAACTGGTTCCTCAATATAGCTTTCCAACTCATGTATTTTTTTCTTTAGCTATATCAATCCTTTATTGCATTATTTTTTCTATTATAATATTTTAATATTCAACATTTCTACCTTTTTTATTTTACTTTTTCAATACAATTCATTTTGACATTCATATGGAAACTTTCCCTACATCCTTTTAAAAGTGTTTCCTCAGCCCATCTATCCTTAAGAAAATAAGATTATAGGAAATTCTAATGGTTCTGTGATGGAATCATCATCTTGCAAGTAGAAAACCTAGTCAATGTACCTCTTACATAGCTGTCAAGCACCTGGCAGTGAAGGCTTGCCTGTTGTTATGACGCCAAGCATATTTATGAGAAACTCTCTAACTAAGATGAGCTAACAAGAAAGACATGGTGATTTACCTCTGAAAATCAGCCAATGAAAATCCCAAAATCACAACATTCTATTCTACAACTGTTCACAACATGGTATAAGACCAAGGTCCATTTCATCCCATTGTATATGGAGTTGTCATTGTTCTGTGTCCTACTTGATGGCAGCTAGCAACAAAAGCAAAAATTAAAAAAAAATAAAATAAAAAATTTAAAAAACCCTTTCTGATTAGCCAATATACCTGAAAATGTACACTACCATTTTTGGATTATGAAATAAAAAATTATAAAATTTTATTTTAGAAAACCTTATACAGATATAACTACCTTGATTCTCTCAGAATACATAGTATTCTGAGGGATAATAAGAGTTAAGACATTATTACTAAATATTATATCATAATGTTATCAATGGTTTGTTTTCCTATGGATCCATTTATCAATGAATCACTCAATAAATATTTATTTATAATCTGCAATGTGTTCAACACTATACATGATCTTGAGCTAGGTCAGGTTACTACTATAGGTTAAAATTAACCAGATCATTTTATTGCTTAGTTATTACTTGCTGACTGTTGCTGTTATTTAGATGCCATCAGATACGCTTTGACTCAGACTAACACCATGTGACAGATGAGAACTGCTTCATAAAGTTTTCTTGGATATAAGTTTTAAAGAAACCAGGTCTTTCTTCTGGGGAGCCATTACTGGGTTTGAACTGCCAACTTTTTGCTTACCATTTTTACATTCAACCATTTGATTCAACATGACTTCTTGTTTTATGTAACCATAGTGTTTATTTTTATTGGGAACTGTTGTGGACTAGTGGTAAAAGAATTTGAACCACAAGCCCTCAGGATTACAGCACAGCTTCTTGCCACTAGGCTACTAGAACGCCTGCCTTTTATGTTCTCTATAAAAGGAACTCTCCTATTATAGCCCGTAGAATGTTGCACTCCTAACCAAAAGGTCATGCGACGTGTGGCAGGTCAAATCTACCAGTGGCTCCAAACAAGAAAGATGAGAAATCTTCTACTGTTAAAGTTTACAGCATTGGGAACCTGATGGAAGTTTGCTATGGGTTGTAATAGACTTTGTGGCAGTGCGGTTGGTTTTTATTTTGAAGAGGACCCTGGATGAAACGACTTGACAGGGTAACTGGAGTGAGACAAAAGAGATATATAAGAGATAGAGATAAAGATGAATTGGGACGTTTAATTTTTTCCAAGTTGAATATTATTGTATAAAAAAAACAGCACTGAATTCTAAGATTCTTTATCAGTGATTGGGCCTAACTCCTAATATAATATAAACCACCAAAAGATGACAAGTTAGACACTGAAAACAGAGATGAAAACATGGCCCCAGGGAGAGTAGGGATGGGGAGGAAGAAGATAAGAGAGTAATTGTTCTTATTTCTACCAGAACTTTCAAATTTTAGCCCACTTTTACAAACCAAAGTTTTATTTACACTGGATGAAAATAAAGAGTAGAAATTTGTATTAGAATGTTAGTCTCATTGTGTAAACAGTTCTCAAAATATTATTACCATAGACAAAAATTAGAAACATACATAGCTTGTATAATATCTAGCTTCTAAACCCTTGGTAACACAGCCTCTAAGGAAATATATACATTAGAAATTAATGTGTATTTAACAATTTTCTGTATTTCTATGTTGTTGTATGCCATCGAGTTGGAACCGACCCAAGTTGACCCTTCAGCACATTTTCAGGGGCAGTTAATTGCACAGGAGGAGAGTGCCCATCCTTCTCCTGTGGAGCAACTAGTGGATTTGAACTGTGTGCCTTCAAGATTGCAGCACAGCTATTTATCACTAGTCGACCAGAGCTCCTTATATAGAATGAAGTTATCAATGTCTTTGAAGAGACTGATAACCCATTTAGAACTAGAACCAATTGAAATTTGGTAATTTTTAGTTTCTTTTTTAAGCTTTTGCATTTATAAGTAAGATGTGTACTCAAAATCAAACTAGCTAGACTTGGAATTATGTTTTCTCATGTGTCTGATTTGTAGACAATGACTTGAAACCATTCATTCCATAAAGAGTTATCATGAGTTAAATAAGCCATTTTATCAAATTGTATATAAGACTGTATTAAAAAATGGAATAAGAGTCACACAATATTCAATTGACATTTGAAAACCTAATTTTCAGGGTTTGTTTTTCATGTAAAATAAAACAAGGATCTGATTAGGAATTCTACATTATAGATGTACTCCTAATAATTTAATAGCTGGTCATCTCTAAAGATCTAATTACCAGAGAGAATTATTTTTTTTTAATATTTTGGCAGAACCTGAATTGGTTTCTAAGAATAAACTTGAGTTTCCACTGACATTTCCAAAGTAGAATAGGAGTTCGTTGAAACAGATATCTGACAAATGATCATTTTAAAAAGGTACACTTTCCTAAAAAAAACACGACAAAAGGGGAAAGAGAGAGAAACTAACATTATACTTCTCTCTTTTTAATGCTTATGCAAAGTAGGCCAATCTTTAATGATTGTATACTCGTTGATTTCTCGTAGAACATATAACTTGATTCATCTAGCTTTTGTTTTTCTTGAGGTATTTTGTGTTTATTTTTGCAGATAGATAATTTCTTTCTTGTTTAGTCCTTTAACCCCTAAAAATTGTTTTGAAAACTGTACTTAAGGCAAAATGAATCTCTTTGTATTAGCCACTTCTAGTCATTTGTTCTTCATGGTCCATCAACACAGTGCTAAAAAATTAAATGACTGTTTGCAGTGTGTTGTCATCCCCTCCCCCATCCAAGAAAAATGAACCAAAAAAATACTTACAATGGTTCTTAGCCAGGAGCATTTTATCCCTATTCACTAGTGGTAAATGAGTCAGATATGAGTTGGCCAGGAAAAGAGCTGCTTTACCCAAAATCTTAGTACAAAGTGAGTCATCTCACTCCAAGCACCAATATATCCTCCAAAATAACTGGCAAGAATTTCCTATAAAAAGAATCTAGCCTTCACCCTTTTCCATCCATTCAACACTCTGAATCTTCTAATTTTTCAATTTCCTGTGTCCATATTATATCGCATTCATAACAAAGATCCAAGACGGCTTCTGTCTCTTTATCTCATTTTGAATGTAATTTTTCCTGCATTCAGTAGAGGGTCACTTCTGACAGCATTCCCTTAGATAAAGTAATCCTTCCCCCATTATAGATTTGAAGGGCTTAGACCCCTTTTTCCTTTCATTCTTTGTCTCTCTTTTTTCTATTAGATAAAATTTATGCATGGTTCAAAAGAAATGCGCTTGCCAATTCTGGAAGAATTTTTCTCTTACGCTGCTGAAAAGCCGAGTTTAGCAGAGGAAAACATTCCAGGCAAAACTATTTTTCTTCTTACAAGAAAAATCGATCGAAAGCGATAGAATCTGTCTCACTGATGAAACTGATAAACCAACATGAATTGAGGTTGAAAACTTGAACAAGAATTACGGGAATATCAGAATATTCACATTAACATACTTTATTCTGACTTTGACTTAAGTTCAAAATCCACTGCACCCTGAATAAAATAAAGCAAACAAAATACAGTTGCTTATGACTCATGGAGATCTCAAACATATTAGTGTAGAATTGTATGCCATAGCACTTTTACTAGATGACTTTTTAGAAATAGAACATTAGGCCTTTCTTCAGAGGCACCCCTTGGTGAGCTTGAACTTCTAACTTTTCACTCAGAGACCTTCATTGTGGACTGAAGTCAATGTTAAATCAACTACAGGCTGCATTTTAATAGGCACTATCCCTTCCAGTTCATTTCAGGTTGTAACTTAGCTTTGTTTCTCTGTATTAAATGAATTCTAAAGAATAGCTGTGCTTATTTTATATCCAACATTAACAGATGTTGGTTTCTTCACTTTTATAGCCCTCTGATGACAGACTAACTGTATTTGGCTTTGGGAATAATTGCAACACCTTTGGACTATGAACTTGGTTTAGTTTTTAGCTGGTAACAGCAGGGGTTTTGCTCATATCATCAAAGATGTAAAACAAGTTTTCCCTTAAGCTCCAGATGCTCATGAGAAGATGCCTTCCAATACAGTCCTCTAGTCTAATGTAGTCCTCTAGTAGTAATCTGTGTTCCAAGTCATCATGGGGGGGAGGGGAAGCCTAAAAATGAAACCTTTTATTCAACGTATCTCCATCTCTTGACCAAAACAAGATGTTAAATCCATTACATGCTGAGGATCCAGTAAAAGCAAGAAAACTAGAACTGTTCACATTTTGCATTCTTGGGAATACTGCCAACCTATGCAGTAGTAGCAAGATCTGTGTAATTAATGGTCATATTATTGACAGAGGGAGTCTGATTTCCTTCTCGGAAGGATTTTAAGAGTGCAAGTTAGCTGGAGCTTTAGCAAAAGCCTCACCTGATTCATTTTCAAGTTGAGGGACTGTAATTTCAAAATCAGACCTAGAAAGAGCAATGTTAATGAACATTTGTGTTGGTCAGCCAGCTTTAAAGAAATAATCAGTTGTGGCATTTTCTATAGGATAGAATGAAGAACACGAAAATCCACAAATGAAAAACTATTTCTTACAAAGAGAATAAACAAAGCTAATTGTACTTTAACTCCTCCCTCCTCTCTAGAAAGACCCATTACAAATTAATCCATCTTAAAATAAATTAAGCCAAATTAGATTCAGGTCCACTGGGCTCTTTAGAAATGTTCTGCTTCCTTTAGAGGAAACTTCACTCTTCTTTCATTTTTTTGGACCTCAATGATCTTCATTCATATGACATTTCCATGTATTTTGGTAATTCAGCTGATTAGCAATATCTTCAGTGTCTGCTAACATTTGTTATTATTTTTTTTCCAATCAGTAATCTCAAAATGATGAGAGAAGGAAAAAGAACATCTGGAAAAACAGAACTAGAGAAAGAAGTTAATCCTTCAAACAGCTCTTCCTATAATGGTCTGGACTAAATCGTTCAGCAAAAAGTTCTTTTCCTCCCCTCACCATCAACTCATCCTTTCTATTTCTCTGTAGCCACATTCTTTAGTCCTGCATTTCTGATAAAGGATGAAACAAATGCTTTTTTGGGAGTGAACATTCACTGTGGCATCTGTGGCTTTGGGGAAGACAGGTGGTGGAAGTGGAGGAGACAAGCAAAACGAAGGGAAGCCAGCTGGGAGGTTCATAAACGCTACCGGTGAACCTGGATGCTACTACCTTGAATGACTGCCCAGGTTGGATCCTTACCTGCTCTCTTCCTGAGCAAAGGGCTGTTCCACATCCACTGACAGGGAGGCCAGAGCAGAAACAGTTTCTGTCTCCTCTTGCAGTTGAGTCCCAGGCAAAGCACAGTCCCTTGGCACGGTCGGCATCCTTACCAACTTCCAGTACTTGCCTAGGGAAAAAAGTGCATCATAATTTATGAGAATCATAGCTAGAACAGTAGTCATGAGAATACTCCTATAGGACCAACTCAGTGCCATTAAGCTAAAAGTCACCATTTATACACAGTTATAATTTAGTATTTTAACTGTTATGGTTAAGATATTTTCCCTTGATCTGAGCATGCCAAGTGGTGGAGTTCTCATATTCCAAAGCCTCAGTCACACCCTTGCTCAGAAGGTAATAATTTGAGTAATAATTCATCATCTAATGAACTCACTATCAGATTCATGACTGTCTCTGCAACTAAGTAAGCAAACTCTGGGCATCGTGCCCTCTGGGAAATGCTCAGGCGACTAGGAGGTTGAAGTACATCTCATGGAGAAAAGGAATGAAACAGTGAAGCTAAAAACTGCTGCTTGAGAAAGTAACTTTTTTAAAAAAGAAGAAGAAGCTGTAGTAGTGGAGAGAAAGTAAAACCTAGGAATGCCAGCATGAATCAAGTGGCAACTTTGCCAGAACAATCAGGTTTGTTAGTCCTGGATGTTCTTTCTTCTTCAACCTCAGGGTGTGTGCTAGAACAATAATTGATTTAAAACTTCAATATATGCGCTGGCTGTTGTTGGAACCCTTTCACAGGTCAAAAGGGTGTTTTTTTCTTTTGAGGCAAGAAGAGAGAATGAGAGGAAAGCGGGAGGTCATTACATGAGGACACGTCGGTGGAATAAATAAGAAAGGGCAGAGTTACTCTTTCTTGCAGCTTGTAAGTTATTTTGTGCCCAGTGTTGAGTAACCTGATAACAAAAGCAGGGCAATCTCCCTAACTGTTACCATTATTCACCAGGTGAGAACCATCTCTGCACGTACTTGACATGCAAATTGGCATATTTTAAAGAAAAGGAAAAAAAAAACCCAAACCAACCAAAAAGTCTCACTAAAGCAGAAAAGTTAAATAAATAAACAGTGAATTGTGAAAAAAGATAATTGGGTTCGGACCGAGATTTTCAACCAATTATCCTTTGTCCCTATCAAGGCTCTCCACATTTTATTTGTACCTTTAATTTCAGGCAGATGAACTGAATTGCCTCGTAAGGGATTGGGTTTTTTTTTAACTTCCATTTTAATATTTTCTGATTAGCTTTTATCTTAATGTTTCACATAAGAGTGAAAGTCATATGAGACGAGACCACTCCCTATGCCAACCATGCCTTTTAACATCTAATCAGATAAAAGTTTGAGAATCTGAAAACTTACTGAGCCAAATAATAGTAATTTTAGTGGGTAAAATAAAAAAAAAAACAACCCTACAAACTTTTTTGAGAGTTATATAGCTATGCCAGATGTCAAAGATACAAAGATGTTTTCCTGACACGAAGATATTTATTCAGAGTTGAGTTGGGTGGGTTTGTAGTCCACAAACAAGTATAATTTCATGTGTAAAAGATTCACTTGATCTCTTAGATGATGTAAGTAGACTTACTCAAACCTAGGCATAGTGATATTAAGGCACAGGAAGACATATCGAAAAAGAAACCTATCAAAAGTTTCAGCACCACAACTACCAAAAGTAGTTGCCCTACAGTTGATTCTGATTGATGGTGATCCTAAATGTGTCAGAGAGGAGCTGTACTCCATTTCCCTTTTTATTTAGTCTTCTTTACTCTCCTCTCATTAATTACCATTAATACAACTAATGACATCCTTTGGCAATTTCTACACTTTGTTGGATCTTTTCTTTATTTGGAATGGGAGCAAATATGGACCTCTTCCAGTCCATTTACCAGGTAACTATCTTCTGAATTTCTTAGATTGAGCTTGAAAACACTTCAGCTGGTCTTTCATTAATTCATGGAGACTTACCTTTAAACAATTCCTTCATTGCAGCTAGACCTGCTTCCTTCATTACCTTTGGTTCTAGATGTTATGCTTCTCCCAGAAATGGTTGATTGTTGACCATTTATTTTTGGTTCAGTGACTGTATATTTCTCTTATCTTTTTTTTTTTAATTTAGGTTGTCTATTTTTCATTTCAATGAACATCTACAGAGATTTTGGGATTCCATTCATTCATTGTTGC
>NW_006399757.1:19185299-19222380 GCF_000299155.1 Elephantulus edwardii | reverse complement strand
AAGACTCTTTATGTTGTCGATTAGGACTACTAAAGTTTTTCCAAGCTTTTCTTGAATGAAGTTTACAGTCCTTGGTTTTAGTCCTAGGTCCATGATCCACCTTGAGTTGGTTTTTGTATATGGAGTGAGGTGAGGATCTTGTTTAATTCTCTTATCTTTACTTGGAATCCTTCAGTATTGAAACTCGAGGATTGAATTTCCTTTTCCATTCTTTTGGGTTGAGAAAAACCAAGCACGTTCTTCCCTTTTGGTTTTCTTATTCCAAGTCTTTGTAGATTTCATTAGGATTCTTTGTTTTCTAGAGTTGCCCTGTGAAATCTTCAGTTCATCCCTCTTACTCCAGCATTTCTTACATTTTGACCTCTCTGTATTTTAATGCAAGTTTCAGAGTCTCTCCTGAGAACCATTTCAGTGTTTTCTTTCTTGTCTTTGTAGTGACCTTTTATTTGCTTCATGAATGATATCCTTGAACAACTGATCTGGCCTTTAGTCATTACTGGTCAGTGTATCAAATCTATTCTTAAAGGTTGTTGTTTTTTTTCTTATAAAAATCAGTTGGGATAGACTCAAGACCGTATTTTGGTTCTCATGGACTTGTATCAATATTGTTGTTAAGTACTGTCGAGTTGTAGGCGACTCATAGTGACTCTATGAACGAAAGTTCTCGACAGTTAAAAAAAAAAAGAAAGTTCTCGATAGTTGTGTATCAATATTATGAGTTTAAAAATAATGATTAATTATTTAGTAGTATTACACTTAACATTATTCAATTAATATTTGTATAAGGAGTAGATGAAACATGAAGGTGGCTGAATCTGATTTCTACCTGCTTCATTAAGGGGTACTGTTCCCATCAGTAATATCCGTATTACTAAACAAATAGCTACAGGATCAAACATGTCACCCACACACTCTTACACCTATTTCTATGAATCATTGAGTCCACTGTTCACTGCAAATTGACTCACAATCTCCACTTACAGTTGTGGGATTTATTATGGAAAAAAGTTAGGGAGTGAGGCAAAGAATATCACAAAATGTAAGTCCAGGTTTAGTTCAGCAGTCCCAAGACAGATTAACAAGGCACAATTCCTCAGTTAGTTCAGATAGCTTCTCAGTTAAGAGGTGAAAGTCTAGGTTTAGTTTAGCAGCAAAAATAAACCTCTAGTTTCCTCAATCAGTTTAGCAAATTTTATCTCAGAGCAGCTTTTATCACAAATCAGCTTTTCCTTCAAACATCCAGTATGCAAAACCATTGACTGCAGTTCCAGCTCTAAGATTCCTCTGGTCACACCTTACCATAGTCTCTTTACAGCAGTGTACAGTCTCTTCACAGCAGTGCCATAGTCTCTTCGTCTCTTCACCCTCTCACCACCTCTTACAGTGTCTTCACAGTTCCCCTACCTCTATTGCTCATAAGGTGGAAAGCATTCTCATATATTGGTCCCACAGCTGTTGATGATTTACAAGACTGTCTGGAGACCACACTCCCCAGTGGGGTCTAACACATGGCTAGAAAAACTAATTTTCAAGAGTTTTAATGTCCCAATTTTTCATATCATATGCACATAAAATCTTGTTGAAAAGTATTAAAGAGATGGCTGGAATAGTATATCAGCAAGGAATTTCCAGAAATTAAAACTGAATTCAGAATAGACCATTGCAGGATATCATTGTTGATGTCAGATAAATCATCACTAAAAACAGTGAATACCATAAAAATGTTTACTTGTATTTTGTTGACTAAGCAAAAGCATTTGACTGAGTGGATCATAACAAATTATTGACAAGAACTGAGAAGAATGAGACTCCCAAAACACTTACTTGTGTTCATATAAGACCTACACATACACCAAGAAGCAGTTATCTGAACAAAAACAATGGAACACTGAGTGATTTCAAATCACAAAATATATACATTAGGATTGTGTCTTTCTTCAGACAAGATGAACAAATAATTTGAGATGCTTGACTATATGAAGAAGAATGTGACAACAAGATTGAATGCATCTACAAGTTATTTTGTGCCGATGACACAACTTTACTTGTAGAAAGGGAAGAAAATTTAAGTACTTAAGAAGATCAAGAGTACAGGCTTCAATATGGACTACAGCTTAGCATCAATAAAACAAATATCCTCACCACTGGACCAATATAGTGTTCATGATAGATGGAAAAAAGAATGAAGTTGTCAATTATTTAATTTCATTTGAACCCAAAATCAACATCCATGAAATCAGCCAATAAATCAAAAGACATGTGTACTGGAGAAATCTGCTGTTAAGGATTACTTTAAAGTGCTAAAGAGCAAAGATGTTAGTTGTTTTGTTTTTTTGTTTTGATATACAGCCTTGATTTTATTGGTCTTTTTGGGGTGAGGTATGAAGGCCTCATGCTGCTGTTGAGGAATTGTTTGTGCAGAGGTTCAAGGGAAAGTTCTTTTAAGAAGAGTGTAAGCTCCTTTTGTATGTCTATAAAAGCTTTATTTACTCTGTTGACTTTTTCTTCATTCACACTGTTTATATTCATAAGATTTGTAGTGACTGGCTTTGCTTTGCTTTTAGCCTTCAAGGTTTCTTTGCTTGCTATGTGAAACACATTCCTGGGCTTCTGCCCTCTTTGTTTATTCTTGGCCATGGTCTTGGAGAAGTGTGTGTTGCTGGCTGCTCAAGGACCCAGTGACACCACCTAAGATGTTAATTTAAAGAATAACATGCACCAACAATGGTATTTTCAGTTGAAAAGATGGTGAGGCTTCCTTTCACATACTTTGGACATGTTGTCAGGAGAATACGGTTCTTGGAAAAAGACATCATGCTGGGTAAAATAGAGGGTCAGAGAAAGGGAGGGAGAACCTCAACAAGATGGACTGACATACAACGACTGTTACAATGGACTGGATCATGTCAAAGATGGTGAGGATAGCACAGGTTAGAACAAAGTTCTGACCTATTTTTTATAGTATTACTTTGCATTGTATTTGACTCTATAACACAAAACAACAACAACCCTTCTTCCCAATACATAAAACATATATGTAGCTTCATTCAATATATTAAAGTCTTGACTTAAAACAAATAGACATTTTAATAAAATAATTGTATATAGCTTTCACTTCTGTATAATAAGTTTTCTTTGTTCCTTCAATAGGTAATTTAGATACTGATTTTTTTATTATTAAATTTTATTACTTTTAATGAACATTTACAGATATTTTGGGTTTTTATTCACTCATTGTTGCACTATTTTCTCTACCCTCCTCCCCAGTTCGTTCTTCTTCCCCGCCCCCTTTTAAGTCTGTTTTTAATTGTCCAATTGCCACAGTGCTTGTCAAAGCCAGTTCTGATTAATCTCCTTTGTCAGTGTGTCCTTTGCCATGCCCTATCACTCCTCCCTGAGAGAGACTTCACCCTGATTCATAAGGAAAAGGGGACGGCGTATTCTCTTAGCTACTTCCTGCTGACAAGGGACACTGTAGGTTTCAGGGTGAAGATCTTTTCTCACTACTCTAAAGGGCCCCTTTGGCAATAGGAAACACATAGACTATTATGGAGATTGATTTTGGAATTTAGATGCATTGTTATCAATTGTGCTTAGCTGTACATGTGTGTGTGTTTTGTTTTTTTTTAATTTATTTCATCTAGTGGGATAATTGAGAAAGTAAGCCCAGTATGTCTGGACCAGTTCTTTCTACTGTCTTTGTCCCACAACTTTATATTACTACTAGTACTTTTGTAGGGAGCTTTGATAAAGTTTTGTAGTAAATCTTAGTGGTAAAGAATTGAGCATTCTACTGAAATGCAGGCAGTTCAAATCTTCCAGTTGCTCTGTGGCAGAAAGATAGGCAATCTCCTTCTGTGAGATTCACAGCCTCTGAAAACTTTTGGGAGGGTCAGCTATGAGACAGTTTTGACTTGATGAGGTATAACGATATCAACTAGCAGTACCTTTTTACCAGTAATTTTATAAGGAATTTATCATAATATTGGAGTCAAGTGCTCACTGAGGAATTTGAATAAGAAGTGCATTCAAGGTGGTATATATAAACAAGGCCCATAATTAAATGTAAAGATTTTCTGATTGGAGATCTCCTGCTAGTCTCAAAGAAGTCACTGACTGAATCGCATCTAAGCAGGCACACTTTTTACATTTCTGAAATTATAGTGGTAGGCCCAGGAATTGGGAAAGTTTTCTGCCTGTTGTAATTCTCAGTGATCGATTCTTTTTATCTTTTATCACATATCGCCCTTGAGCATTAGAGTATATTTGTTATAGTATAAAATCTTAGTTTTCTATTAGTTAAGAAACCTTGAAGAGATCAGCCCTTACATTTTTAGATAATATGATTCATGTAGAGTAACTAATTTCCCAACATTATACTTTCTCATCAAGGAAATCACTCTCCGTCATAGACAAAACAAACATCTTTACTGTCAAAACACAATTAGTACAGAAGATATGAATCATTAATGATCTTTCAGTACAATGCTTTAAATTTTGGCATATATGAACATGAAGAATAAGATGGATTTTAAATAGCTGAGACATTTTTTATTAATATTTTTTTTAGTACCGTCAAATCATATCTGACTGGTACAGGAGGAGATTGTCCCTCCTTCTCCAGCAGAGCATCTGGTGGATTCAAAATGCGCACCTCTGGGATTACAGTGCAGCTTCTTGCTACTAGGCCACCAGAGCTCGCCAGCTGAGACATTTTGAGATACAACTGAAAACTTATAAAATATCCTCTTATATCAAATTAAATATTAGAAGTTTGATTTTTATCCAGATCTATAAGGTTCCTGACTCTAAATGAATGCAAAATTTTAAAATCAATATGGTCTTCAGCCAAGTCTATAATAACAAGGGGAATATTTTGTTAATAATACATTTTAAAACCACGGTCTTTAGTCAGGAAGGAGACTAATTAAAGTAGAAGTGGGTATGCAATATGCCACTCATTCCAATCCTGTAATTTATAGTCTATATTTTGACATGATAGGTAGGCTTTTTCCCATATAGAAACAGATGTGAAAGAAAATCATATCTGTTGGCATGGGAATAATATCTCCATTAGTGCATAGGAAAAGTGAACCAAGGTTTACTGCTAGAATTTTCAGGGGCTGCTAGTCATAAAATAAAATATTAGTAACTAGCCACCTCTGGGTTGCTCTCCTCTGGCAATAAAAGTGGCAAAGGAGAAAAGTTACCCATTAAAAATGAATATACACTCCCTTTTCAGTCATATCCTTTGTCCTTATTCACTTTTCCCACTATGTAAATCTTCCCATTCTTCGGCACTTTTTAAAAGGACTATTCCGACTTCAAAAGTGTACATTTTTGTTTTATGTGCAAAGGTAAAACAAAGACTGGCTCTCCACTAGAAGGGAAATGTAGATAATGGAATGCAGACGGTCAAGTGTTAGAAGTGAGAACCACATTTGTCTTCACTGGGTCAGATAAGAACCATGAGACTTGTGCACTGTGTATTTGGATTTCAGCATAAGCCAGATTGTTGAAGGTGATGGGTACTTTAGGAAAATAGTTGCTGGTTTCTCTTTTCTAAAAGACAACCCACCTACCACTAAGCTATCTACCAAACATTTTCCCAGTCATTGCCCTTTTTTCACCTTTGGAACATTCTAACCTTAGAAATATCCTTCTCCATCATCATGGTCAGAGGACATAAACTCATCCCTTTTCACATTCTAAAAAATCTCTTTGTCATGAATAGTGTACTCTCTTCCTCATTTTCATCATGTTCTCATACAGACCCAAACAAACTTTTCTTTCTTTCTCTTTCAACTCCAGAAATAACTGAAACCTAGGTTTAGGTGGGATCTGCTCTCATAAGTAGAGAGCTCACGGATTTAAAATGCCCTTTAATCTATGTTTTTTGCTACACTGAGAACTCTATTAAGATCCAAAACACTGGAGATGTGCAAAAATAGAGCTGCATTAAAAACTGGTGGATAGGTAGTGACTGGGCAATTTTCATCCAAATGGGTGCAATTTTAATGGCAAAGGGGGAATAATTTTTTTTTTTTTAAATCATGGAAATATTTATTGGTTTTATATTTACTGATGAGTCAGACTGGACTCATAGCTGATCCTCCGGCAGGTTTTCAGAGGCAGTTAATCACATGGGAGGAGACTGCCCGGCTTTCTCCAGCAGAGCAGATAGTGACTTTTAACAGTGTTATCTGTGGTATTGCAGCACAACTTCTTACCATTGGTTTTATAGTGGACCTAAAATATATTCCCAGGGAGCTCTGGTGACTTAGAGATAAGGAATTGGTCTACCGACCCAAAGGTACATGGTTTGAATCCACCAGCTGCTCTGCAGGAGAAGAAGGGGGAATCAAGTCTGGTGGAATTTACTGCCCCTGAAAACCCACTGGAGAGTCAGCTATAAGACCGCTCCAACCCAATGAAACATAACAGCATAATATACTTCTATTAAAAAATTATATTCAAAACTAAGCTTCACTCTGAAAAAACATAACTAGCTTAGTTCATGTATACCAAAACACAATAACCAAGCTTTTATTATCAGCAGGCAACGGGTGCTGGCGAGGTTGTGGAGAGGCTGGAGCCCTGGTTCACTGTTGGTGGGAGTGTGGAGTGGTGCGGCCCCTGTGGAAAGCAGTATGGCGCTTTCTCGGAAGGTTGCAGATGGAGATGCCATTTGGCCCAGCGATTCCACTACTGGGAATGTACCCAGAGGAGACCATGGCTGACATCCAGGCAGATGTGTGCACGCCCATGTTCGTTGCAGCTTTGTTCACAATAGCGGGGAGTTGGAAACAGCCTAGGTGCCCATCAACGGGCGAATGGCTGGAGAGGCTGTGGTGTATTCGCACAATGGAATACTATGCTGCATTGAAGAACAAGGAACTCATGCAATATTATTCAGGATGGTTGACTCTGGAGAACATTGTGCTGAGTGGAATATCCCAGTCACAAAGGGACAAATATTGCATGATGCCACTGTTGTGGAATGGGACTGTCCTTGGGGTTGGGGAGACACTGAGTGGGATGGGTTCAATGATGTGTACTGCGCTGGGGCAGAGGAGGGAGGGAACCGTCTAGAGGAGAGATGTGGCTGGGTATTTCTGTCATCACAGGAGACTGGAGCGGGGGCTGCATGGTGGAGGGGACCTGGGGGAGGGTTTGTGGGACAGTGAGGGAATCTTTTCTTTTGCTTTTCCATGGTTTTTGGACTCATGTACTTGTGGCTTGTTGGTCAGGTTTGTGTCTTCTGGGTTGCAGCACCCCCATGGTGCATCTTGGGGGATGTGTGCATGTGCGGCCAGGCACGATCAGTGGGGGTGCATCTGAATTCCGGAATCGATCTCCATGGTGGTCTGTGTGTTTCCTGCTGCCAGGGGGGCCCTTTGGAGTGGTGGGAGAGGATCTTCACCCTGGAGCCCACGGCGTCCCTTTTCAGCGGGGGGTGGCTGGGAGAGTGCGCCGTCCCCTTTTCCTTGTGACTCGGGGTGGGGTGTCTCTCAGGGAGGAGTGGTGGGGAGTGGCGGGGGATGCACTGACAGGGAGGATTGATCGGAGCTGGCTTTGACAAGCACTGTGGCGTTTGGACAGGAACGAACTGGGAGGAGGGTGGAGAGAATGGTGCAGCAATGAGTGAGTGGAGGCCCAAAATCTCTGTAAATGTTTATGAAAATTAATAAAATATAATTATAGAAAAACAAACTCTAAAAAAAAAAACTAAGCTTCACTCTGAAAAAACATAACTAGCTTAGTTCATGTATACCAAAACACAATAACCAAGCTTTTATTATCATTAAAAACTTGTCTTCCACTGAACCACTCACACATTTTGTTTTAGGACATTGATTACAAGACTCTAAATGTAACTACACTCTTCATCCTGTGATAACTTGCTTCCATCAATCCTTCTATCCTACTCTTTTCTGTTTTCTGAGATTTAGCTCTGGGAAATTACATGGATATTTCAGATGCAGCTGAAAATACCATGACTTGGATCAGGTGCACTTTGATCTTTAAACTGAAACCTTTATCATTCAGAACTTTTGAGAAGTCCTCAACAACAGATTTCTCCATTGCAACAAGCCATTTGATTTCTTGAATGCTGCTACCACGAGTATTAATTGTGTATTCAAGTAATATGAAATAATTGACAACTTCAATCTTTTCCCCATCTATCACAATGCTGCCTATTGATTCAGTGGATTTTTGTTTGAAATGTAACTCATATTGAAAGATGTAGGGTTTGGGGGTGTTTGTTTATTTTTTTCTCTTCTGCAGTTGTTTTAGCTCATTTTCACTTCCTGGAAGCAAAGTTATGAATAAGATGCATAACACAGGTTTTTTATGAATCTTCCTTCGAACCTGGTGCCACATTCTTCTTCGTGTAGTTCAGCTTCTCAAATGATTTGCTTAACATACAAACTGAACAGGTCTGGAGAAAGGATACAACCCTGATACATCCATTTTACTGGCTATTCCACAGTTAGTCGCTGGCTTGGTTTTGATTGCTTAAATTTTTCAAAAGTCTCTTTCCACAGATGTAATTAATCTGATCCCTCTACAGCCCATCAGGTGAAGTCTATGTGTACAGTCACTGTTAAAGTTGGCTTTTTACAAGAAAGTTTTTGCAATGAACAAATCATTTATTAGACAAAAGTTGATCATTTGACCTGCAGCCTCATTTCTGTCATCAAATATTCCTTCATCTTTGTTTCTCACTTTTGCATTCCAGTCACCAAATAATGCATCTTGACTGCATGTTTAACCAGTTTCAGACTGAAAAAGTTGGTTGAAATCCTCAATTTATTCATCTATAGCCTTTGTGATTGGGGTATATAAATGAATAATAGTTGTGTTAACAGGATTCCTTGCATGTATATGGATATTATCCTATCAAAGCATTGTACTTCAGAATAGATCTGAAGTGCTATTATTTATGTTGAACTCTATGCCATTCCTCTTCAGTTTTTCTCTTCTTCCATAGTAGATCATATGATTGTGATTCAAAATGATCAATGCCAGTCCATCCACGCTTACTAATATCCAAAGCCTAGGATGTAAATCTTTATGTGTTCCATTTCATTTTTGGCAGATTTTCATTTTCCTAGATTCAGACTTCAACTATTTCACATTCCAATTATTAACTGATGTTTGCACTTGTTTTTCCTCATTTAAAATCTTGTCACATTAGCAAATTAAGATCTTTCATTGGATGAAAACTTTACTCCTTCCATGTCACTATGGTAGACTCTACTTTGAAAATATGATAGGGTATTATGGTTTTCACGAGAGTCCAGAATTAAGGTTGCATAGTGGAGCGCACTCGGGGTGGTGGTGGGGAGGCAGTGGGGGGATTGTATACCAATGAAGGAGTTTTTCTTTTGCTTTTCAAAGAGAGGAGGGAACTGGGGGGGGAGGGCCAGGGAGAAAAGTGCAACAATGAATGAATGGAAATCCAAAATCTCTGTAAATGTTCCTTAAAGTTAATAAAATAAAATTGTTTAAAAGGACACAAATAAACAACAAGAAAGAAAGAAAGAAAGAAAGAAAGAAAGAAAGAAAGAAAGAAGAAAATACATGTCTTCCCAAGCTGCCTCTCTTTGTCCACAGGGCCTTTGAAGGATGGCTATTTGAGAAGTGCTGGGCAGTCCTGATTCTTACTCTGGAAACTCCCTTGGGTTCTGTCCCTCCTCCGTGGTGTTGGTATTTGATATACTGGTGGCATAGCTTCCACCGTTACAACAATATACAAACCACCACAGTATAGCAAACTGATGGATGACTGGTTGACTAGAGGATAGAAAGAGAATAATTTGGGTGAAGATAGAAGTCAGCATGAAGTGATTAAGGCAAAAAAAGATACTGGAGTAACACAAGAATTAAGTGGAATACAGCTGAATACCAATACACTGACAATCTTACAATAACAGTAATAAAAATAATACAGAATGGATACATTAGACACATAAAATACACAGGAATGAAAAGGTGAATGGGAATGTGACTATAGCCACAAGTCTATACAGGTTTGACAGGGGATATTTCTACATATATATTGTTATTGTTTTTAAGAGTCGTTGAGTTGTAGACGAGTCATATGAACAAAAGACCTAAACATTTGTATAACTTTCATCATTTCTCCACGTTCAAAGAGTTTCTGGAGACAAGCTGTTTCAGAAGTGGATGCCACACCTGCTTCTAAGCCTGTTTTAATCTGGGAGCTCCACCAAACACTGTCCACCATGGGTAACCATTATCACATTTGGCACATCAGGGTCACAGTATTTAACATCACAACAACCAGAGTTACCCTGTACAGCAAATTGGCAGACCAGTGCTATATCACTTAGAAGAATGTGTGACCAAAAACAATTAAAACCAGGCCTGAGGGCTGTAGATTAAAATCACCCACCTTTCACTTGGTAGCATGCATTATAAAGACAGTAGAGCATAGAAGGTTAAAAAATTTGTTGTTTTTTTGGTGCCACATGGATCTGAACCTTGCCATGTTCACAGTCTCTGTCATGCTCAAGCTCATTTTTATAGTCACTGCTCCTTTGTGGATCAATTTACATGCTCTCCTTTCTTTATGTATTCTATTATTTATTATTAATATTATTTTGAATTTTTTAGACCCTCTGGTGACCTACTTGTAGGGACTTGTGCTGTCAAAAGCAAGCAGTTCAACTCTACCAGCTGCTCTGTGGGAGAAAGAACAATCTCCTCCCACAGAATTTACAGTTGTTTCTGAAACTCTGCTGGAGGGTCAGCTCTGATTCCCATTCAGAGGCAGTGAGAGATTTTTGTTTGCTTATTTTTTTTTCAGATGCATCAGAAGTGGATTTTTTTAATTATCAGTTCTAGTGAGGTATTGTTTATAGTCAATTAAGGATAAAATTTGTTTGATTTGGAAAAAATGAAAGTATGAACAAATATCAATATGTGGAATTTTTTTATCATCTCCCAAAGTTCCCTTTATAATCCATCAATTCTTCATTCTCTCTCTTCACCTGTGGAGATCACTCTTCTGTCATTGAAATTTCTAGTTTATAACCTTTAGTATTTGTGTTCCTTAACTTTGCTTAATGCTTTTGGGATTCATATTGCTTAAGGTATCAATAATTTGTTCTTATTATTATTAAATAGTATAAGCACTTTAAAAAAATCTACTTATCAATTCATGGGTATCTGGATTATTTTCTACTGGGACTTATTATGATAAAGATGTTATAAATATTCATGTGTAAGTCATTGTGTAAGCATATATTTCCATTTGTTTTGGATAAATATCTAGAAGTGAGATGTCTGAGTAGTGTGGTAAATATTTAACTCTATAAGTTCTTGCCAAATTGTTTTAGGAAGTTGGTGCACCAACTCGGAATTTCATCTCGTATTTTTAACTTCATTATTAATGTTTAAAATTATTTAGTGTCATTATATCTTCTCAATCAATTGGCTTCTTTTGTATCATAGTACAATGCCCATTTTTGTCCTGGCAATATTTGTAGTACTGACCTATATATATTTTCTGCTAAAAAATAGCCACTTGCTTTTTTTTTCAATTATTGTTAGGTCTGGAGGCCTAGTGAGGAATGAGTTGTGCTGTCACCCCAAAGGCAGGAGGTTCTAATTTACTATCTGCTTCTCAAAGAAAAAGATGAGTAATCTCTTCCCACATGATTTATAGTCTCTGAAAACCTCTTGGAGGGTCAGCTCAGGGTCAATTCCTGCTTCTTGGAATTTTAAAAATTAACATTTAAATAATGTTACTAAAGCATACTTACTCATTGTCTACCATTAGCTAATTTATCTACCTTTTTATTTCAAGTGGATTTCTTGTTTTAATTTTATTTTATATTTATTCGCTTATAAAATTTGTATACATTGTGTTTCACACCTTCCTTCATTCACATTGTGTATCATACAATCATTCCCATATATTGCGTTTTATCAACTTAATATCCATTGCCTTAAGCCCTCCATCAACCTGTCTTTTCAGGTCCCCACTGGATCTTTCTCATTTCCTAAATGTGCCCCCTCCAAAAAAATTGCATGACCCTGCCCAAATTGATTTTCCCCTGCCCATCCTCGCGCCTCTGCTCCTACTCCTTTTCTCCTTGGATCTTCCTCAATGTTTTATTAGTTATCCTTCTATTTTTATAGATAATGGTCTTATGCAGTATTTGTCCTCGTGAGATCGAGTTAGTTCATTTAGCATAATGCTCTCCAATCTCTCCCAAGTTACGTAGCAATATTTAAAGTCATTGCTCCTGAGTGCTGCATTCCATCATGGAAATTACCACAACTAGGAAGCATCAAAAGGGGATGGAAGGAATAAACAGAATCAATTCAATGGCACCTAACAACACTATAGTATACATGACATACATTAGAGATGAACTTAAAAAAATATAATGAGTAATGGACAACTCTGTGAAATACTTGTGTTAACATTATCCTCCTATGGTAGATACAGATGGATATTAGAATATTCTTGGTAAACGTGGAGTCCAATAATAGATGTTTGATGAATTGTATGCTCTGCTTCTATGAGACAGTTTATGAATTTGCTGACACCATGACACAGAAATTATTAATGGATTAATATTAAAGAGCAAAATGCTAAGTTAATTTCTTTCCAAAGGGTAGATTTCTTGTGGGAGCTATACTTTCACTGGTACAGTTTATCCCTGTGATCCCAAAGATATCCCAGAGAGTATCTTTATTAATTAAGAAATAAAATTTCAAGCCTTTATTATAAGCCAGTCATTGTGATAGAATGCATACTCCTTCATGTTGTTGTTATTGTTCCTTCATGTTGTTGTTATTGTTATATGCCATCACTCATTATAGAATTTATAAACTAAGGACACTACTGCTATTCTTAAAATAATTATCTCCCTGAAGTAAACAACTAGAAGGAAGAGATCGAGTTCTGTCCAATTATAAGTTGCTATTAAATGGTAGTTGTGGTTGTCAGGTGTTTTCAAGTTGGAACCAACTCATAGCTGACACTTCACACTTTTAGAGGCTATAAATTACACTGGAGGAGACTGCCTTCTTTCTCCCATTGAGCAGCTGGTAGATTTGAACAGTAAGTTTTGGATCAGTAGTGTAACTCCTTACATATTTGCTGTTGTTGATGATTGCCATCACTTTGAACACAACTCATGGAGACCCTATGAAAAAAAGACCTGAAGCCTTTCTATAACTGTTGTTGTTTCTCCAAGTACATAGAGTTTCCATAGGCATGTAGTTTAGGAAGTGGATGTCACTCCTGCTTCCAAACCTGTCTTAAACTGGGAGCTCCACCAAACACTGTCCACGAGGGGCAACCTTCACAGCATTTGACACCGTAGTGGCACAGGTTCTGCATTACAGCAAACCCAAATTACCTCAGTACAGTAAATTGACAGAAGAGTGCTGTATGACTTATAAGAATGTTTCTCCAAAATATAATAACACTATATAAAATTTAAGTAACATTATTTCTAGATAAGGAAAATCATATAAATATTTTTATATAATGATGCAAGATAAAATGCAAAGGTAGAAGAGGGGAAGATACAAGTTATAAATAGCATGAGAAAGTAATATATTATGAATGCACCGAATTGACAGTAACCTTACACATGCAAAAACTACTTCACACTAGGCCACCGAAATTCCCTGTATTAAGCTGTAGTGTCAGAAATTTGTTTCTTGCAAGGATAATGAAAATCTACCGCTGCCAAAGGAAATTCTGTCTTCTAGCGACTCTATGACAGAGTAGAACTGCCCTAAAGGGTTTTCTACAGAAGCAGAGTGCTACAGCTCTCTCCTACACAGTGGCTGATGAGTTTGAACTCCCAACTGTTCAGCTCGCAGCCAAGCACTTAACAACAGCACCACAAGGACTCTATTAGTACAAGGATAAGGATTAACAATTATGAAATTACTTTAATTAAGTAAATGTATTGCAGATAAGAAGGCCCAGGTTATTTTAAAAAGATATTACAAGTAAAAACAGGCAAAAGATCAGAGTAAATCCTGTGATGTCAAATTGGACTTGGAGTTATCAGTAGGAATAATGTTTTTAAATGAATATTCATGTGGACCATTATGTATGAAAATGAATGCTGTGTTTAAGTATGTGTGCATGTGTTACTATGTAAACACAGATTTCCTAATAAAGGGAATGACACTCCACTAGCAATAAGACCACAAAAATCTCAGGTCTTGGTTTCTGAGTATTATCCTCCAGTTTTAAATAATTCAGGACTTCTTGGAGAAGTGGATGAACCCAGGACAAGATTAGGGAAAATATATGGTGAACCTGGAACACCTTGTTATGCCAGGAAGTAAGAAAGTGGTCATAAAGGATGGGGTGCCGGAAAACAACAACAACACAGAACCCAAACTGGGTTACCAAGGACCAGGGCTAGAACAATGTGAGCAACAAAATAGAGAATCAGAGTGTTAGATTAGACCCTACATAATAAAACAGCACACATGAGACATTCTGATATACATAAAAAGTAAGACAATAAAGAAATAAGAAAGAACAATTTTTCATTGTAGATTATTTCCAAATGATGATTATAGTTGTTGTTATTGTTATGTGCTGATGAGTCACCTGCAAACCATAGTAAACCTATGTAACTCTACCCTGTCCTGTACCAGTCTCACTAATTCCGACACACCAACCCTGATTTCCACAGTTACTATACCAATCTGTCTCATCTGGGGTTTTCCTCTCCTGTGCAGTCCCTCCACCCTTCTGAGCATTATGTCCTTCTGGTCCCTCCTGGCCACATGCCCAAAGTATATGAAACAGAGCCTCAAAAGCCTCTACATCTTGTGGTTCCTAACCTTTATACTATAATAGACAAAGTGCTAGTCAATAAGCCTTTTATTTTAAGAACTACCTTCCCTCTGTAGCTTGATTTGTGCCACTGTTAGAACCTCTATTTGGAATATTATTGCTTTTAAGTTTTGACTCATGTACTTTTAACTTGTTAAATTTGTGTCTTCTAGGCTGCAACAGTTCCATGATGCATCTTCAAGGATATGAACATGTATGGCTAAGCACAATTGATAACAGTGCATCTAAATTTCAAAATCAATCTCCACAATAGTCTATGTGTTTCCTATTGCCAAAGCGGCCCGTTAGAGTAGTGAGAGAAGATCTTGACCCTAAAACCTACAGCGTTCCTTTTCAGCAGGAAGTAGCTAAGAGAATACGCTGTCCCCTTTTCCTTAAGAATCAGGGTGAAATCTCTCTCAGGGAGGAGTGATGGGGAATGGCAAAGGACACACTGATAAAGGAGATTAATCAGAATTGGTTTTTACAAGCACTGTGGCAATGGGACAATTAAAACAAACTTTCAAGGAAAAAAAAAGAGAGGAAGGAACGAGGGGGGGTGTGTACAGGAAATAGTGCAACAATGAATGAATGGAAATCCAAAATCTCTGTAAATATTCATTAAAATTAATAAAATAAAATAAAAAACATCCTAGCCTCCAAGGAGAAACTTGGTTTCATCCTCATCAAGACAGATGCATTTGCACTCTTGGCAGTCTATGGTATGTTCAAGACTCCTCTGGCACCACAGTTCAAAGACATCAATTCTTCTTCTATCTTCCATAGTCTTGTCCAGCCCTCTGATGCATAGCAAGTGATTGTGAAGACAATGACCTGAATTAGGCACACCTTAGTCTCTAGACTGACTATAATAGGAACAAGGAAAATGGAAATTGAGCATGGGAACAACTAGAATAATATTTACTGTAGGCAAGATACACCAATGGATGCTAAAATTGGTGGGCAAATTTTGAAGTAAAATAGAATATTTGTGCAATTTCAGTGAAGCTTCCTCAACAAAGAAAAAACCCCAACTGCCATCCAATTGGGTTTGACTCAGAGTAAGCTCCCTCCAGATATTTATTATTAAGGAAAATACTTTACTTTAGAGTTATGATCTCAATGAAGTGATTATTATTCACTTCACCAAAAATAAGACAGATAAACATCAGACACCCTTATAGATACACTGAGGACTGTACAACATTACTGCTGTGGTGCACTTGTCAAAAATGAATTCTCATCTCCACTGTTGATCCCAACTCATAACAATCTGGAGCACAGAGTAGAACTTCCTCATAGATTTCCAAAGCAGTAATCTTTACAGAAGTAGACAACGTCTTTCTACTGAAGAAGTGGTGATGGTTTCAGATTGCTGCTTAACAGATGAGCACTTTCATCACCGTACTGTCACACACACTTCCCACCGCTAAATGCATGAACTTTCCTAATTCTGAGCAAACCTCAGAGATAGTCAAAATACCTTTTTTGTTGTTGTTGTTTTATTTTGATAAATGACTGGTTCTGTTTAAAAGTCAAGGTCATGAAAGGCAGAGAAAGACCAAAACTGTCTCTGATGGAAGAATACAAAATGAAATTTACAAACCTAGATTAGGTGGTACTCAAACAGAATGTGGAAGGAACCACAGAAAATGTGGAGTCCACAAACTCTGTACTTTAGTTAATAATATTTCATTAATGTTAATTTTTTAGCTTGGATCAGTACATTATGGTGAGATGCAAGATGTGTTACTATTGGGAGAAGCTGAGTAAAGGCTGTATGGAAACTCTCTGTATTATAGTTATAAATTCCTCTAAGTCTAATATACAAAGTTAAAAAGTTTTAAAATTCACTTTTGATGCATGGTGACAATGATCACAGCTGATGACCACACGAGTTCTCCTTAGTTATTATGTCAAGTCTACGTCATAAGTATGTGAGGAGCACATTTCAAGAATTTGATCTTGGCAGTAGGATGGTAAAGTGATTAAGTAGTGAGATGACTGGAATTTGTGTTTACTTGTTTAAGATATGAGATATTTTTAGTTTGCTTAAATGTTGATTGGAAAGAAGAGCTGAGAAGAAGCTACAATAAGCAATAAGCAAAATTTGCTGCTGAGTCAAGGAAGAGAGTTGAAAATGTAAGGCAGCTGGAGAGATTGGCAAGAATAGCTTTGAAGACAAAGAGAAGAGCACCAGGACTGTAAAGGTCCCAGCTGAGCTTGGTTTCCATAAACTTAAAGTGCACTGTATGTTATGCTCCATGTCTCCCTTGAGCAGACCTGTTTATTTAGGTCCAGTGTTGGCGAAAAATATTTGTAGAATCTATCCAGGGCTGAGGCTTTCTTCCATTAGTGTGATGAAAGGTAGAAGAGCAAAGGAATTTAAGGGTTATTTTTATTAACCTGGACATAGAAGGAAATGAAGAAAGAAAAGGGATAGTTAGCTATCAGATATGAGAGATTAAAACTAGGAAATAAAATTACCTTAGGTGTGTGAGTTAACAGCTTTGTGGCATGTGGCTCTGATAGCCTGATGTCTTCCTCCTTCAGGGAGACATGTTTGTTGGTTCTGGTTGAGCATTCAATATTAGTTTCGGTTTTGCTCCTTTTCCCACCCCCACCCCCCAATCTGCTGAAAGTTATTTTAGCATATCTGTTCTCCAGGTTCCTATTATTTTCTTTCTTGTTAATTTTTTGTACTCTTTGAATATGTATTTTTAATTATAAAAAGTGTTACTTTAGTGGTGTATCAGGAGGCAGTGAAAGTAAATGAGTATTCTTAATCCACCGTTTCTTGAAAATGGCCTCCTGTTTTTAACTCTGTAAATAAGACATTCTTTTGTGTTTGTCTTATCTGTTGAGTTCTGGTGGTCTGTATCCTTGTGCATTTATTTTATTAATTGACATGCATGCATTTACTTACATGCATATTTTGTGGAACTAGACTATTGCATATGTTGTTTGCTGTTGTTATGTGCCGTCGAGTCGCTTGAGACTCATAGTGACCCTATGACAGCCCTAAACTCTGTCTGTCCTGTGCCAATAGCACTGTCTCCAATACACCCATCCCAATTACCCCAGTCACTAAATCAATCCACCTCATAGAGGGCCTTCTTTCCTCCACTGTCCCTCCACCCTACCAAGCATGATGCCCCTCTCCAAGGACTGGTCCTTCTTTACAACATGTCCAAGTATGTTAAACAGAGCCTCAGAATCCTTGCCTCCAAGGAGCCATCCAGTTTAACCCTTTCCAGGATGAATCTGTTTGTTTTCCTAACAGTCCATGGTACCCTCAATACTCTTCTCCAGCACCAAAGCTCAAAGGCATCAATTCTCCTTCTATCTTCCTTAGTCATTGTATATACTATATTTAAATTTGGAATACTTTCTCTTAGAAAGAAATAAATTTGCATCCTGTGGAACCCAAGAGTGTACTATAATGGAACCTCTTCAGTATCAGTTAAGTTCATATTCCAACTTTGCTGCAGAGCCCTGACTCTCTCATGTATTTATAGAACAATTAACATTATTACTTTGCTGCTCCCTGTTAAATTTTAGATTATGTTATTCACCCTCTCCCCATTTTCTTATATTTTACCAAGTTTAAGCAAAAATCCAAATGCACAGCCCTCAAATAACTCTGGCTCATGGTGGCACCATGAGAGAGAACTATGTCATAGTGCTCTCTTAGCTGTCATCTTTGTAGGGCCCATCATCACAGGCCTTTCTTTCTTGGGGTCACTGAGTGATACCAATTGCCAACAGTTCACTTATCAGCCAAACACAAACTGTTTGTGTTACTTCCGGAGCTTCGCGAAGCTTATTAACTCATTAAAATATTTTATGTTTTAATAATTTCAATGAACATTTACAGAGATTTTAGATTTCCCACTCATTCATCGTTGCACTTTTGTCCCTGCCTCCCCCACCCCCAACCCCAGTTTGCTCTTCTCTTTGAAAAGTAAAAGAAAAATTCCTTCATTCGTATACAATCCTCCCAAGCCCCCCCACACCCACCCCGAGTATACTCCCCTCTGCAACCTTCATTATGGATTCTTACAATAATTATAATTCTATTTTAGTAGAGGCCTATTATAGTTTCTATCCTACTGTATTTGGGGATTGAAGTCTGATGGAACTTTGTTTGGGCTGCAATGGAGTATGGAACAAAGCCACTTTAAAAAAGTGAAAGAGGGTTTGACATCACAGCTAGAAATGAATTCAACTTTAAATTCTATGGATTGAAAGATCACTAGCAAGCTATAAAAGTTGGCTAGGTTTCATTTTATACTGGACAATATGAAGAAAATAATTATGCATTGCAGCATTACATTATGCAGACTAGATGCCCTACATTTAAATAAGTAGTAAATGACAACTTTTCCAAACTTGACCTTGTAATACTCCCCATCTCTGAGTGGTGTCATAGATGTGAAACTTATCTAGGCATTACAGCCGAGCACATAGCACAAAGTGATCCTGCCTCTAAAGAGTGTCCAGTTCCAGAAAACTACACAGTCTAGTTTAGTCTCTTGGTTTGATTAGTTTTACCTTGGTGGAAATGTGAGTGAAAAAACTCATAATTACAGATACTCTGGGGATTAAAAAAAATGAGGCAGACAATTTAAGTCTCTAAGCAGATGGCAGGCTTTCCTCTTTTTTATGGTATGTTCTATTATTAGGGCTCCCCTGCACAATAAGCAGCTTTTAGACATTTCAAGAGAATGGTTAGTTAGAAGTTCAAAATCAATTTTCAAAAAGCCATATGTACAAGTTTGACCTGGCTCTGATACAAGCGAGGGTTGGTGGGGTTAATAGTGGGAAAATACCTAACACTGCTTTTCTTCAATGAAGTTCTGCCTCGCCCAGGGCTGCAACGTCAAGGCCTCTGTCTAAAGCCAAAGAATCTATGACAAATAACAGCTCACACCTGACAACAGTCAGGGCTTTAAACTCAACAGGGCAGGGGTTTGAAATTCTGCCAATCCTTGAATTTTTTTCTGATTAGATGTATTTTGTAAGTTTACAAGGGACTCCAGGGGGCAGTCATAGCTCCACGGCTTCTCGGAATTTGGCTGTGGGCTTCCTGAACTGTGGTAAAAGCTCAATTAAACAGAACTTACTTTTCATTTAGATAAAGGGGATTTTTTTTGGTGGTTTTTTTCCCTAAGCATGTCACTTTAGGGAGAGCCACTCAAATTATGTATATGGAAAGACTGCAAAGGGAATGAGTGCATCTGTGAAGTACTTTACCAGTGGCTAAGAGAGTAGGCTGTAGACCAACTGCTTCCTTATAATCTTGCTTCAGCTACACACTGTCAGTGAAATTTTGAACAAGTCAATTAACCTTGATTTTCCTAGATTAAGTTTTACAATTTAATTGTAAAAATGAGAATGAAACAGTGCCTACTTCACAGAGGCTGTTAAGACTCTTTCCCTGTGTCTTTCTAGTGAATTCTAACATATAGCAATGCTACAGGAAAGGATAGACTGCCCCACAAGATTTCCAAGGCTGTAATAAGTACAGAAGGCGACAGCCTCATCTTTGGTTCACAGAGAGCCTGGTAAATTTGAACTGCTGATATTTCCGTTAGCAGACAAGCACTTAATAATTTTATCACTCAAGCAACTCAACAAGCAACTCACCTCAACTCATTGCTGACTCTTCAGCAGGTTTTCACAGGCAATAAATCACATGGGAGTAGACTGACCGTCTTTATTACAAAATTTTACGCACTCAAACTTCCAACTTTCTAATCAGCGGACTGGGTTGTTTCGTTTTTTGGTTTGGGGTTTTTTTTTTTCAGTTTAATAATCCTAATCTTCCCTTTCAAATATTTTATTTATCTATTATTTTCTATCTCAAGAGGTAAATCCACCATTTACTCTGTTATCCAAATGAAAATCTTGGAAACTATTCTTTCCATGCCTAGTAATAATGATAATGCCAATTCCACTTTCGAATTAAGCCAGTCATTATCAAATAGTATTGTTGTTAGGTGCTACTGAGTCAAAACCAGCCCATAACTGACCCTCCATTCAATTTTCAGAGGCTGTAAATTACGTAGAAGCTTGCCCCTCATTCTCCCATGGAACAGCTGGGAATTTGAACTGCATACCTTCATACCTTAGAAGGCAGCACGACTCCTCATCACCGGGCCATCAGAGTTCCCATATCAAATAATAAACCCATCTAGTTAGTATCTTGTCTTTACTAAAAACTTAATCAACTTTTGAAATGCATGCGTGACCATGTTTCTCCTCGGCTTGAGTGAAAATCTCATTTATGACTTAAAGAACTCCTTTTCAACACGTGTTGTTCTTTTCTTCTGAATCTCATGTTCTTCTCTTCTGAATCTCAGCAGGATAGAAATAGAGAGACAAAGAAAAAGACAAAGAAGGGGGGGAAAGGCAGAAAATCAGAGTGGAATTGGGAGGGACAAAAAAGAAAGAGTAAAATAGAGTATAGGTTAGCATTTGGGTGTGGAGTAAAGAAGCTATAAAGCTTGTGAGATGATTTATGCAGCACATGTTGCAATCTGGGAAAACAACCCTTTTAACTGTGTGCATAGTCCCATGAGGTCAAAATATTGGACAATTTCCTCACAACAAGAGATGTATACAAATTCCTTTCAGCTTAGAAACTATCTGGATTTTCTCCTGGATTGTCTGATGTCAGTGCCCCTTTTCCTTGGGGAGGGGGTAGGTAAAGGGTATTACAGAGATTTAAGGGGAAGCTTAATACTAGTTCACTTTTAAAAGAAATAGGACAAAGGATCAAAGCTTTTCTTATTTTAATAGCTTGTTCGTTAATTAGTACTTGGGTTTCTTAATCACCAAAAGAGCTGGGTAACACATGTCATGATTATCTATTTTAACACAGCATCAACAGTGTTGATTTAGCATTTTCATTTACCAACTAGTTATATCTCAGGGAGCTGGTGGTGTAGCACATAGGAAGTTGTGATGCTAACTCAAGGCTCATGCCGATCTAGTGGTTCAAATCCACCAGTGGCTCCTCAGGAGAAGGATGGACTGTCTCCTCTCATACAGGTTATAGCCTCAGAAACCCAGTGGGGAGTCACCTATGAGTTGGTGTCAACTCGATGGCAACGAGCTAAAGTATGCCTTACAGGGGGAAAAATCATATACGCTTGTTGGCTTTTAGTATTGCTTGTAACTTATGTTAGTAGATGTTCAAATGACAGACTAATAATAATACAGGAGGGTGGAAAGAGGCATATGTGGAGGGAGGAGGAAGAGGAAAAAGTAGTCAGGCATTGTCTTTTGTTCAGTAACACACATACTAGAATATAAGTATAGTTCTGACAAGAAAATGCCAAATACACCTCTGGTCTCCAGAAGATAACTTTATTTCATTCTAATATTTCTGGAATCTTTAAAAAGATGTGCCCTGCACATTGTAGACACATGAGTTATGTAAATCACTGACTAATCTGTAGTCAATTGCATGATTACATGATCCATTATGTAACAACAAAAGGAAAAAAATACGCCTGTTTAGACTTGGTCTCAAGAGTTGAGCAAATCCAAAAGGCAATAAATTCACTTCTTATTACCCTAAATAATGGGGAGTGGGGTGTGTATATTTTTTTTATTACAGAAATAGAGCTAGCCATACTACCACAATTTATGTATGAGAGGCATAGCAGTTTCTCTCCACTTATGTCTAACAAGTTAGACAGAAATATATGAAGACATTGCAAAGAATATCCCTTCCCATTCTGGTCCCTGTGACTGTTTAGCTTTGGTTAGCAAAAGGAGGACTTAAATGAAGAGTCTTGTCTACTATACAGTGAATGGATTCTTAGAGTGAGGAAAAGAAAGAAGTGAGGGTTAAGGGGAATAATTTTACTGTTCATATCTATTCTATTCTATTTTCTGCCACCATTTTGTTGCCAGAGGAACACCAACTAAGACAACCAGTAGGGTAACAGGCCATGCAATTGCCTTTGGAATTCTTCAGAAATATTAAGTGGTTTGCCTATCACCATGGGCCTAGCACATAGAAGAAGGGATTATAATGGAATTCATATCAGTTTTAAATCCTCTACTATAGCGTTTTCAACTTATCAGCTGCAAACCACTGGTGTGCTGCAGCAAAATGTTGAAAGAATTCCAATCCATAGGCACATACTTATTTCCTTGGTCTACAAATCAAAAGATACTATGATTATACCTATTATCTCATAGGAGGTCTAGAAAGTTGGTTGACACTTTAAAGGAACACTTTTCTAACTGAAAAAAGAGAAATAAATAAAAGAGAAGCATGCCTTTATGCTTGTGGTTCTCATATTTTATGGTTTCACAGATCAATATCAATATCACTCGTGATATGTTTTCAGAACTTAAAATTACAGTCTTTCAAACGAAATAAATTTAGTGTTATGGAAAACTCACTTCATGCTTCTTTCTCTCCAGTATTAGTGAAAGTGTGATCACAGGCCAGCATGGGTGTCAAGAATGCATTCAGGAACACTGCTTCTCACACCCCATGCCACAGAAAGGAAGAATGAAATGCTGCCTGGGTTCTGTTAAGTTGATGGAGGCATTTCGGGAAAGGGAACATCTGTAGGAAGGTCATTTGTATAAGTTGACATTAATCCTAAACTACACTGACTCTTCCTAGCATTATAGTTGGTGATTAGAGCCAACCAAGTATTCGATTCACATAGGAAAACTGGTACATATAAACTCTGCTATGGAAACAGAAGCTCACAAAAAAGAATTTGTGTTCTTCCTCATTTAGTGTACTCAGTGAAAAATTAGAAATAGATTTTCACACACACACATCTTCATATAGTGTATAATCAAGAACTAATAATACCGGAGAAATTAATTGCATAGGAGGAAATTGCCTATTCTTCAAGAGAGCAGGTCGTGGATTCAATCCAGGTCCATTAGGAATTGCAGTGTAGCTTCTTACTACCATAGCTCCCCAAGAACTAATAATATTAAATGAAAAAGCCAAGCTCTGCTGAAAGTATTGTAAAAAATAATATCAGGAGTTGTTGGAATACTAATTGAGCCTTTCAATCAACAGATGCAGAACTGAGTATGCTCAATATTCTGTACCAAGAAATACAGAAGACAACTAACTACCCTGTCAATCAATAGGAAGAGGTCCATATTCCACTCCTAAAAAAGTAATCCAAAAGAGTGCAGAAATCATCAGACAATGTCATTTACAAGTAAAATCTTGCTGAAGATTATTCAGACACAGCTGGAACAGTCCATCAATGAGGAACTGCTCAAAATCCAAGCTGGATTCAGAAGACATGGAATTAGGGATATCATTGTCAATGGCAGATGGATCGTCATTGAAAGCAGAGAATTCCAGAATGATGTACTTGTGTTTTGTTGATTGACTTTGCAAGGGTATTTGACTCTGTGGATCATATAAAATTATAGATAACATTGAGAGGAAGAAGTCCTTGTCATTTATTCTGATAAGTAATGGGAGAAAGAATGGGAATCCCAGAATACTAAAGTGTGCTCATGTAAAATCTACACATAGATCAAGAAACAGTTATATGAAAGGAACATGTGAATGCTAAAAGGCTTAAAATTAAAAAAAGACTGCATCCATCCTCTATACCTGTTCAGTCTGTATTGCTGAGCAAATATTTGAGAAGCTGGACTATATGACAAATGTGGCATCAGGATTGGAGGAAAACTCTTAAAAAACCCATGTTATGCAGATGACACAAGCTGGCTTGCTGAAAATAAAGACTTGTAGCATTTTCTGCAGCAGATCAAATACCACAGATTTCACTATGGATTTTGTCTCACACCAAGAAAACAAAAATCCTCACCAATAGACAATATCATCATGTTTGTGTTGTTGTGTGCTAATGAGTTGGAACTGACCCTCCAGTGGGTTTTCAGAGGCATTTAATTGCATGGGAGGAGACTGTCCATCCTTCTTCCCCATGCAACTGGTGGATTCAAAGTGAGCGCCTCCAGGACTGAAGCGCAGATTCTTACCACTAGGTCACTAGAGCTCCCTATTATCATCATAGATGGAAAATAACAAAATTGAAGCTGTCAATGATTTAATTTTCCTTAGATCCCAAATCAACGCCCTTGGTAGCAGCAGTCAAGAAATAAATATACATGTTGTCAGGGAAAATCTGCTGTGAAGAACCTCCTTAAAGTGAAGAGCAAGGAGGTCAGTTTAAAGACCAAGTTGCATCTGATCCAAGTCATGCTATTTTCAATTGCTTCATATGCATCTGGAAATTAGATTATGAATAAGAATGCTATAAGAAGAACTAAAGCCCTTGGAGTGCAGTGCTGGTGAAGAGTTTTGAATATACCATGGACTGCTAAAAGAACAAACAAATCTGCCTTGGAAGAAGTGTAACAGGAGTGCCTGCCCTGTAGTGGTTAGTCTTCTCAATCCCTCATTTTCCATGATTCTTAAGGAGCGTAACTGTTTTAGCTTAACTCCTTGGAGGCAAGGATGGTGAAACTGGTTTCATAATTTGGGTATGTCAGCATGTCTTTTGACATCCAGCCTTTGAGAAAAGATACTTTGAGAAAAGTCTTTGGAAAGGTAGAAAATCAGTGAAAGAGAGAAAGACTCTCAAGGAAATGGGACTTAAACATTGTTATAATTCCACAGAGCCTCTGAGGGTGACAGATCAGCAGTCTCCTCTCATTATATTTACTGCCTTGAAACCCAATGGCTGGTCAGCTATAAGTTGGTTCTGACTCAAAAAGTAATGAATAGTAATGAGAGTCTTCTTTTGAAAAAAAATTATTAATTTTAATGAAAATTTACAGAGATATTGGATTTCCATTCATTCATTGTTGTACTTTTCTCCCTGACCACCCTTTCCCTCCAGTTCATTCTTCTCTTTTAAAAGTAAAAGAAAAATTCTTTCATTGTTATACAGTCCTTCCTCCCAAGTCCACTCCATTATGCAGCCTTCATTCTAGACTCAGAATTATATTATTTTCATGACAATAATACCTAATCATATATCCCTTTTAAACAGTTCTCTCTCTCATCTGTTTCAATGCAGTGTACATAATTTAACCTATATTTCTCAGTCTCCCCCCAACCCCGATGTCAGTCCTGTTTTACAACAGTGGCACTATGCAGTATTTGTCCTTTTGTGTCTGAGGTATTTCACTCAGCATAATGTCAATGAGGATACTCTTAATACCTCATTCTCCATGGAATTCCCAAAGTGCATAATTTCCTTAGTGGGCCTAAGAAATTGATCTGGGATTCCTTGGGGTGGGAGAGGGATAAATAATCCACCAATGAGTGATTTTTAGATACTTCACATGATAGACATACCTACTAAGTGAATGAATAAATAATAACATCAATAAAATAATCTCTGGAAGAAATAAACATGGGAAATTACCCTAGTCCAGAAGGATAAAGACAGATTCAAGAGATGGCTTTCTAAATGAGGTACCATCTGAGCTAAGTCTTGAAAAATATATGGGGATGAGGCAAAGGGCTTGTGAACAGAGGAAACAGTATGTACACACATGATGCCTCCTGACTAGGACCCTGACTAGGATGCTTCACTTTTGCCTTCTCAAAAGAACTAGCCCTAATATATCTACCATCTTGACATGAAATCAGACTTTGACCTGTCAGAAGGGGTCTTCACCTTTTGAGGGAAAATGATTACCCTGGTGCTGCCTTATAAGGTCTTTTCTCAACTAAATTAGTAACATAAACAAGAACAGGACAACATGAATAATCCTGCTGCAAAATACTTACACGCATGTGGCTAGGCAAAGGGCCAATGCTAATCACAGCCTCCAGCACCTGCATACCCTCAGCTGGGGGGCTCACTTCTCAAAGAGAAATTCACATAAGGCCTGTCAGCACCTTGCTGTGTGCCTTGGGACCAGGCTATCTAGGAACTTGCCTGAATGTTTCCCACATGCTATGAGATCTGCTTCTCCACATTTGCATAGTTTTCTGATATTGTAGTTCTTTTGAGTTGAACAGAATTACAAAAGAATTCCTCAGAACCTAGCCTTGGAGGTGGGTTGAATTCCAAACACTTTCCAAAGTTAAAAGGGGGCACCTGCATGATGTTTAAAACCTATGTGAAGAGGATGTACCCCTGATAAACAAAGATTACCTTCAGGGGAACTTCATAGGTCAGGCATGTATGTAGTCACACAGGGCCCTGCATTTAGAAGGGCCATGCTTGCTTTAATGCTCTACCATCACCTTATTGAAATTCTTTATAATTTTCCTCATTTTTCACTATACTCCTTAAATTGTCTAGGCAATCCAGACAACTTTCCCAATTAAGAGGAAGCAAGGAGTCCTTGCAAAAGAGTAGTAGACATTTGTGGGCTATAAAAGAGGGAAAAGAAAGGACAAGAATGAAAGCAATTTTATATTTTGTAAAGAAATAAAACGTTCTTTTCTAAAGTAGGAACCCATCATTTCAGTTTCCCAAATCTTTATGCCATTTGTGATTCCCAAGTGGCCATTCTACGTATCACTCTAAGAACCTTTTTGGGGCCTTTAGTTAGGCAGAACAGCTCCAAAGACACATCATTAGAACCACGTAAAAATGTCCCACTGAAGCTCAGTGTTGAACTACTTGCTCTGTACTGATTTTTCACTCTGTATCCTGCATGGTTATCCATTGCTTTCACATCTTTTGTTTGTCTTTCCATGGGCAGTCTCAATCCACCCTTCAGAACCATTTCCGCAACAATATAAATTTTTCTGTGGTACTACTACTTCCAATTGAAGGCAAACTAATGTCTTTGAGCCTGCAGAAGAGTATTGAATATACCCTGGGCTGCTGTCCTGGAGAGGGTGAAGCCAGGGTGCTCCTTTGAGGCAAGAATTCTGAAGCTCTATCTGACATACTTTGGACATGTTGCAAGGCGAGATCACTTCTTGGAGAGGGACATCATGTTTGGGAGGGTGGAAAGGACAGCACAAGAGAGGAAGACTTCCAATGAGATGGATTACTTCAGTGACTGGGGTAACGGAGATAGGTGTGTAGGAGACAGATTGGCATGGGATAGAGCAGGATTTAGGGCTATTGTGCATAGGGTTGCAATGAGTCACAGGTGACTCAATGGCACATAAAACCCAACAACAACAACAAAAATTGTTTCTCCAAATAATCAGTATCTTGATACTCACTAGGTTAAACAATTTTTAAGCCCAGTTAAAGTAAAAATCTAGGTTATCAGTTTAAGACAATGGTAGCAACAGAGCATGAGGCCTTTGTACACATGTCTGTTTGACTACATATGTTGCAAACCCATGACACCAGTCCAGATTCTCAATGTCCAGAACTGGATTATGTACTCATTCAAAAACCAATCATTAATCAGTGGGTTGTCTGTCTTGGTCTTAGTCTAATGACAGCTTCCCTGAAAGCTGGGGATGAAATCAATCTATCATGAGATTGACAGTGAAGACTGAGTAAAATCAGACTGTTTTCAAGTGGAAGTAAGAAGGGCGTGCTGGCTACTTCTGAAGGAAATCATCTATAATGTGTGGCTCCCAGGGACTGTGAAGTATTACTCAGATCACATTTACTCATATCTGCTAACCCTCGAATTCTATGCATCTCAAACTTGTTCACTGCTGCCAACTCTTCTCCTAGGGGCACCAAAGAGTGAAACAACAGGATTCTTGTACCTGGTGATTATCATCTAGTTAAAGAGCAAGGATTAATAGAATCTAAAACTCTTTTTAATATAAAATATGAAATACAACATTATAAAAATAAAAAACAAAAATATGGCAGAATAAACTCCTCAGGTGAATACTCAGAGTTTGTGGACTTGCTGGATTTACCAGAGTTACATGGCATTCTCAATACAGGCTTCAGAGGAAATGGGTTTGTTAAATAGAGGAAGGTGTCAGTGTTGGCTTACAGGAAGATGCAGTTTGGGACAAAAAGTAAAGATTTAAAATCCATGGTGGTAGGATTCTCATACAGCAAGTTTTGCCCATAGATTTAATCCTTTTCAAAAGTTATCAGGTTTAAAAAAAAAAAGTTATCAGGTTTGCTTGACTAGAACAGACTGCACAAGTCATGCAAAACTCTCAGTGATGAAAGGTAAAAGGTATACAGCAAAACTCATTACTACATCATTAGACTCAATACAAACGCAACTCTGCAGTTCCTGAAGATGCAGACAAACGAAATACTTTTCACACTTACGTGTAAATGGAGGCCTTTGCTTCCGTGGTTTCCTTCCAAACATTCCCCTTCTTATTCCATTTGTCAAACTACTATTCTATCTCTAAGACCAAGTGCAGGACTTACCTCTGCCAAGAAGCCTTCTCTCTGCCAAGAATCCTTCCCTGAAACCTCCTCACTCTTCAGGTTTTTACCCCCGGCTGAGGAGCATGACCCCCTCTCTGTGATTCTGGTGCACCCTGTGAACACTGCTTTGGAATGATCTGGACAGTTTATGCACCTAGCAAGCCAGGAACTCGTCATATAATGAAAACTCTCTTGGTAAAATAAAAACTCTCTCTGTGCCTTGATAACCGATTAAGATGTAATGAACGTGCAAAATGCTCACTGAAAGTTAGATAATCCTGTGTCTAATAGGAACATAACACCTGATCATACTCTGGTGTGGGTGATACCAAAGAATGTTCCAAAGGGAACAAAAGAATAACATGCAGAATATTTTTGTAGTTTTGAAGACCTGAAAGGGGGCATTAGGTAAACATGAGAAGGCTGTGAAAGATTCCTTTCCTTAAGAGTGGTATAACATTGATCGACCCTCTTGATCGATCCTCAGTAGAAATGAGAGTCAATACACTGATGACAGGATTTTAATTCAAACTAATGAAGTGTTCTCCAGCATTCTTTTCTTTTCACCTAGTTCCAGTGCTATAATATTTTTTTTGTTAATTTTATTATTTTTGTGTGTGTGTACCATCAAATCAGATCTGACTGGTACAGGAGGAGATTGTCCCTCCTTCCCGGGCAGAACACCAGTGCTATAATCTTATCTCAGAGTCTTTGATCCATAATATTTGGACACTCTTTCTCTACTCTGAAAGCTTAGAAATGAATTCTTCATTTCAATTATGACTTGTAGGAAAATATTTATTGAGTACCTACAGCCTTCAAGCCAGGTTCAGGTAAGACTAAGCAAGGTGAGGCATTAACTCTGAGTTTCTCCTTGATAAGGATCAGACGGTGGTTAAGAGAAACCCTGTCACATTCATTTCTCCAAACTGATAATGTGTCAGCAAAGGCTGACACAGAGTGAGCTGGCAATGGCTTCTCCAGCTGGTTTTTAAAAGTTTCTCTGCAGGACAGCAGCAATCTGCTTCTCTGTGTTATGCTACTTTCTATACTAATTTTGCTTAATTCCTATATGTATGTGAGTTCAGTTATATGGAAGGAATAATTCTTGATAAAGTAATGGCAATTTAGAGGGAACTGGACAGAGAAAAAAAAAATAAAAAACCAACACCACACCAAAATGAAAAACCATAAACAAAGCAGATGAAAAAAACCCCAGCGAACCCAAACAATCCTGGCATAATTTTCCCTGTTTTGTTTATTTAAACTTTAATTGTCATTGTTGTTGATGATTGCCTTTGAGTCGAGCATGACTCATAGTGACCCTATGAACAAAAGTCTTGAAGCCCCTCTACAACTACAGACATTTATCAAAGTTCATAGTTTTTGGAGGCATGTTGTTTAGGAAGTGGATGCCATTTCCTAAACAGCATGCCTTTTTTAACTTCTTCCCTCTCTCCTACTTTAAAACAAGTATATGACAGTTGAACTCTGACATTTATTAGAATGTAAGTACTTTATCTTTACTAACTTTAGTCATGCAATCATAATCTCTATATTAATTATATTGTTCTATGATTCATGGCAAATCAAGAACAAAAGATCTGAATCTTGCTTTATCCTGTGCCATTCTCACTATTTCTGATATGCTGGAGCTACAGTCACTGTCAATCCATCTTGTTGAGTGTCTTATTCTGAACCTCTGCTTTTCTCAGCACAATGCCATTTTCCAAGGACTAGTCACCTCTGGTCCGACTGGCAGCAGCATTATGATAGATGGTGAAGAGACTGAGACTGTTGACAGCTTCAGTTTGCTTGGCTCTACAATTAACCCTCTTGGTACCAGCAGCCAGGAAATTAAAAGACGAATTGCATTGGGAAAGTCTGCTGTCAGAGACCTCTCCAAGGTACTAAGGAGCTGCGATGTCAGTCTGGAGACTAAGGTGTGCCTGATACAGGCCATGATATTTGCCATTACTTGCTATGCTTCAAAGAGCTGGACAATGACTAGGGATGATAGGAGAGTTGATGTCTTTGAGCTTTGGTGCTGGAGAAGAGTATTGAATATACCATGGATTGCTAGGAGAGCAAACAAGTTCGTCCTGGAGAGGGTGTAGCCAGGATGCTCCTTGGAGGCAAGAATTCTGAAGGTCCATCTCACATACTTTGGAGATGTTGCAGGATGGAATCAGTTCTTGGAGAGGGATAACATGCTTGGGAGGGTGGAGGGACAGCACAGGACAGGAAGACCCTTGATGAGGTGGATTGATTCAATGACTGGGGTAATGGGGATAGGTGTGTCAGAGACAATAAGATTGGCAAGGGATAGAGCAGGGTTTAGGGCTATTGTACATAGGGTTGCTATGAGTTGCAGACAACTCGACGGCACGTAACAACAACAGTCCCCCCGATAAGGTGGTGAAATAAAACTTCACAATCAACCATGATGGTGTTATATGCCGTCGAATCGCTTGCGACTCGTAGTGACCCTATGTACAACAGCCCTAAACTCCGTTCTGTCCTGTGCCAATTGCACTGTCTCCGACACTCCCATCCCAACTATCCCAGTCACTGAATCAATCCACCTCATAGAGGGCCTTCCTCTCCTGCGCTGTCCCTCCACCCTCCCAAGCATGATGTCCCTCTCCAAGGACCGGTATCTCCTCACAATATGTCCAAAGTATGTTAGATGGAGCCTCAGAATCCTTGCCTCCAAGAAGCCACCCAGTTTCACCCTTTCCAGGACAAATCTGTTTGTTTTCCTAGCAGTCCATGGTATTCTCAATACTCTTCTCCAGCACCACAGCTCAAAGCCATCAGTTCTCCTTCTATCTTCCTTTGTCATTGTCCAACTCTCTCATGCATAACAAGTGATTGCGAAGACCATAGCCTGTATCAGACGCACCTTAGTCTCCAGAGAGACACCATTGCTCTTCAGTACTTTGGAGAGGTCCCTAACAGCAGACTTTCCCATGGCAACGAGCCTTTTAATTTCCTGGCTGCTGGTGCCAAGACTGTTGACTATGGAGCCAAGCAAACTAAAGCTGTGTACAATCTCAATCTCTTCACCATCCATTCTGCTGCTGCCAATTGGTCCAGTGGTGAGAATCTTTGTCTTCTTGACATTGAGCCTCAATCCATATTGTAGGCTGCAGTCCTTGACCCTCTGCAGCAGGTGCTTCAGGTCCTCTTCAGTTTCAGCAAGTAGGGTTGTGTCATCTGCATAACGCAGATTGTTGATAAATCGTCGACCAATCTTGACCCCACATTTCTCCTCATGGAGCCCAGCCTCCTGGATAATCTGTTCTGCATATAGGCTGAAAAGGTATGGAGATAGGATGCATCCCTGGCATACGCCCTTCCCAATTTTGAACCATGCACTGTTCCCTTGCTCTGTTCTGATGACCATCAACCATAGTAAGAGAAATATATAAGTGCTTGGAAATACTAAATAATAATGACAATCTAAAGGTAAACTTTGAGTGTATCTTTAAAATAAGATTTTCACAGTTAGGGCTCTGCAGGTATTAAGGGCACTAAGGTGTTTACACATTGCAATATATTCAAATGATTATAACTCTATAGAAATTCCTTTGTGATCTAATTATAACTCTAAATATGATTTAATTATAACTCTAAATACAAAAGCATAACTAAGACATACTTTGAATTTCAATGGTCTTCTGTAATGAAATCACAGCATTCATATTTGGGGCTTGGTGCAGAATATCTTCTGTAAGCAACTCCAGCTGGAAGAAAAAAAGATAATAATTTGAGGAGTATATTATGGTTTTATAATAAGCCTCACAGAAGCAAAGCAAATGGAACCACCTAATTCTCAGGTTTTCCTTGCTTGTGCTAGGAATTAGTTACCATTTTGTTGTTACCAGTTCTAAACCTATAGTCAGTTTTATTCTGTTTTCCAGTCATGTAATTGAATTCCAAGAGGCTTTTCTATTGGTCACAAAACTAATCTATGAAGTCTTTGAAGCAGGTGCATGTCTGTGTATTATTCATTAAAAATCTGAATTATTTGGGTAATTTTTGCAGTTCCCTTGCAAACCAAATTCCATCCTGTCTGCATATGCAGGTGGGCCCTACAGACAAAACCTCAGGGAAGGTGTAGCAGACGGAAAGTAGGCACCCCATTACCCATACTTCTGTAACATCCTTTCTATCTAAACACTTTAAATATTCGAAATTTTCACAGTGGAATACTGTAAGGTACAGCTGCTCTTAATTGATCACCATTGGATAAAGCAATAGAGAAAATGCCCAACTCAAAGGTAAAATAACTGCACCTTTTAACTGAGCTTCCACTTTATTCTCAACTATGTTCCTCTCTATTTTTTTTTCCTCTCTCTCTCCCCCACCCCCTTTCTCTCTCCATCTCTGTGTTTAAGTTCAGGGTGAATTCCTTTCTTACAAACCTATCATGGTCTTCAGGAATTACACTAATTTTTCATGCAGAAGGTCAATAAGTAATGCTTAGCAAGAAATGGAGAGAAGGTTTAAATCACTTGTGGAGCATATTCAACTGCCTTAAGCCTGATGGTACATCTCTCCTAATGCCCTGGTGATACAGTGTGGCCTGTTACAGCACCCAGTACATGGCTAGACTACTTGTGGACAAAACCTACCATCCAGTCATTGTTACTCAGAAAGCAAGCAAAACAACACCAACACAGGGATTAATAACAAATGTCATTTTTCAGGAAAATTTATAGTTAATAATCTGAGATACAAATTGATGGTCATACTATAATGCAGTTGTGGCATGAATGGGGACTCGGTGTTACTGTACATTATACTGAAACATATACTAATCTACGTCCCTTCAACTGAACAGAAGACTGAAAAAGCTCAGGGAATCCAAGTGTTCACAGCACATGGGAGTGAATCTTCCCCGCAGGGTCTCTTTGAATTGATTATTCTGGACTTCAATCACGACTCTACAACAATAGCACCTTTCTTCCAGATGCCATAGGATAACAGAGTAGCTCAGGGATATTTACTCATGGGCAAATTCACTAAATATAACTTTCCAGAGTGTTTTTCTTAGCTGCCAATGAAAAAAAAAAACCCCACAACTGTTTCAAACATCAAAAGGTTTATGTGCAATACAGTTTGGTGAGGTGGGGAGCAAGGAGAACGTGCAGTGTCAGCAAAAGTTTCCGCAGTCTTAAACTCTTAAAATTTGCTAAAAATTATTTTTTAAAGCTGAAATTACAGATGGTCTCTTCAAGACTATGCTATCCTAGTTAACACCATCATAACTCAAAAGAACTACTGAATCATAGACTGACGTTTCCTTGGAAGAGTCTTAGGCAAAAAAATCAGACAGAGTTGAGCCATCTTGCTCATAAATCATCTTTCCTTTCACTTCTGCCTCAAGACAGAGGGGGAAAATTCCAATAGAAATCAGTGAGATTTCACTAGTGGAATATTTTGGAAGATCAGTCTGTGTTCAAATATTTAAGAACAAAAGCACACAGTTATGCTTGCTTCTTAAGTCCTTGGGGGAAAAAACAAACAACAACAACAACAACAAAAAACCCCCCCACCTCCCTGCAGCTTCAGAGTTAAAGTGCTGATGACAAAATGGAAGGTAATGGCTACTGGAAGGAAAACTGCAGGCAGATCACTCATGCAAACAGCCTCTTCTGGAACTTTCTTCCACTGAGGTCTGTGGGACATATGTAAAACTTAAGTTTTATGAAAAGTATATTTGATTGAGGGTGTTGAGCATAAAAAAAATCCAAACAACCTTAAACCTCCAATTTTGGATCTTCAGCTCGATACCATAAAGTTGTGTCTACTCATAAAAGCAACCCAGAGAATTAAGGCAATTACGTGATAATTTAAGCCTCCCAAACCATTTCCCCTGCATGCTTTAGGTGAATGCCATTTAGAGGGTTTAACCTTCAGCAAATTGCCCCAATTTGTTTCATTTTGACTGTATACACACAGACAGAGCTGGATTCAGAAGGTTCTCAGTGTAGGTTCTTTATTTTCTTGGTGGTAGCTCTGCAGCAAAGGCAAGGGTAATACTCCGTTGGCAAGAAAGCAAGCAGCATTTAGAGTCTGTTTTTATAAAATTAAAACCTTGTATGGAGGGACCACAGCATTGGGTTGTCTTTTCTAGAGAGCTTGTTGATTTAACCATTCACAATTATAAGCACTAAAAACATCTGATGGAAGCATCTACTTAATAAATATTTATGAATATTGGTCATTATTAGTAATCTAATAACAACTTATAATGAAATAATATTAAGTAAATAGTCATGTTTTAATAAATGTGCAGCAAATGAATACAAATTTGCAGTAAATCTGTGACATGTATTTAGTTTGGCTGATAGAATGTAATGGATATGCTGGCTGTTGAGGCTAATCAACATTAGTAAGAGTTACTAAAAGGTAAGTAAGGAAGTAATTTGTGCAAACCTGAGAAGTTTTGCATATGTTACAGGAAGATAAAGAAGATACAGAGGTAGGAAATATTACACACCTATCATGCCACTCCTGTTGGGAATTTGGCTTAGTAATGATAATTATCATAGAGTTATAAGATGCACAAGCTAATTTCAGCACAACCTCTAGATTTATGTGGCTGTCACCCCACATTACTGTTTCTAAAACTAATCTCAACAATTATTTACAGCAATTCTATATTTGAATTTGTTGGCTCAAAGGCAGGGAAATTTCTTTTTCTATATTTTTTCCAGGAAGTTACAATACTCTATTTACAAAATTCTGAAGTCGAATATGCCGTGTTATCAGCTAGTGGCGTGGTCCACAGTATGCTGTGCTTCCAATCAAAATGTATCTCCTGCAGTTTGAATCCACCAGTGACTCTACAGGAAAAAGATGGACAACCTCCTCCCATCAAGATTTACATCTTAGAAACCCCATGGAGAGTCGTTAGGATTGAGAATGACTCAATTGCATTGAGTTTGAGCATTCTGTTGATAACTGCAATTTTGTCATTTTGAAACCTCTCAGCTGCTCTGGGACAAAGAAAGAAGATGCTTCCATAAGGTTACAGTCTGAGAAATACTATGAAAGTACTTATATTCTGCCATATGCGTTCACTGTGACTCAAAATTTAATTAAGGACACTGGACAATATCATAGCTATTCGGTGATTAAGAATTTTTCAAAAGAATTTTACTATTTAAACAGTTAGAAATCATTTCAGGAGTTCCTGTGTAAGCTCTGGTGACCTAGTGGGTAAGGACTTGTGCTGCCAACCAAGAGGCAGAAAGTTTGACTCCATCAGCTGCACCACTGGAGAAAGATGGGCAACTCTCCCCATGCAATTTACAACCTCTAAAAATTCATCATTGTTGGTTGTCTTCAAGTTGAGTGTGACTCATAGCAACCCTATGAACAAGTCTTCAAGTTGAACATGACTCATAGCAACCCTATGAACAAAAGTCCTGAAGAAGCCTTTCTATAACTATCGACATTTATCAAAGTTCATAGTTTCTGGAGGCATGTTGTTTAGGAAGTGGAGGGTCAGATATGAATCAGTTACAACTCAGTAACAAGAGTGAGCTAGTTACTTGTGTGACATATGATTATGTGCAGAGCTACTAACCAAAAAGTTGGCAGTTCATACTCACTGAGGTAAATCTTGGAAGTTTGGTGCCTGAATGGTCACAACTTTGAAAACACAATGAAGAAGTTCTACTCTGAATATATGTAATCACTAGGAGACAGGTGATTATGCAAATGGTACAACCTTACTTGCTGAAACTGAGGAGGGCCTGAAGCATTTGCTGTAGAAGTCAAGGACTATAGTTTGCAATATGGATTGAAGCTAAATATCAAGAAAACAAAGATTCTCACCACAGGGCACACTGGCAGCATTATGATAGATGAAGAGATTGAGATTTTTTTTATTAAATTT
>NW_006399757.1:19175594-19184184 GCF_000299155.1 Elephantulus edwardii | reverse complement strand
CCTGCAAGCAGATGGGGATATTCTTCTTCCAGCCGGGCATGGTGTCTGCTCCCCGCGCTCGCGCTCGGGCTCGCTCTCCGTGGCTGGCTCGCTAGCTCGCCGCCTGCCCAGCTTCCGCCGCTGCTCCTCACTCACTGTCTCGGGCTGGCCGCGGCCAAGATTGAGATTTTTAACAACTTCAGCTTGCTCAGTTCTATAATCAACACTCTTGTCACCAGCAGTCAGGATATCAAGAGACAAATTGCAATAGGAAAATCTTCTATCAGGTACCTCTCCCTGAATGCTGAAGACTAGGGATGTCAATCCAGAGACTAAGGTGTGCCTGATCCAGGCTATGGTCTTCACAATTATTTGCTATGCATCAGAGAGCCGGACAATGATCAAGAATGACAGGAGGAGATATGATGCCTTTGAGTGTAGTACTGGTGAAGAATATTGAACATGGACTGCCAAGAAAACTAACATGTCTGTCCTGGAGAAGGTGAAACCAGGCTGTTCCTTTGAGGCAAGCATTTTGAGACTCTGTACCACATACTTAGAGCATGTTTCCCGGAGGGACCAGTCTTTAGAAAAGGCTATCATGCATGGAAGGGTAGAGGGACAGTGCAATAGAGGAAGACTCCAGATGAGATGGATTGACACAATAACTGGGGTAATAAGGGAGGTGTGTCAAAGATAGTAAGATTGACTCCATATAGAGCAGGATTCAGGGCTACTGTGCATAGGGTTGCTATGAATCCTTGCTATGACTTTATGCCACATAACAATAACAACAACAACAGGAGACAGAATGAACTTGACATTAACCATCCAACATAATTAACCTGCTAAGCAAAGATTTCAGTCTAGAGTAAGGTGCACCTGATGCAGGCCACGGTCTTTGAAATTACTTGCTATGCAACAGAGAGCTGGACAATGGTTAATCTTGAACATACCATGGACCACCAAGAAAACAAATAGGTCTGTCTTGGAGAGGATGAAACCAAGTTTCTTCTTACAGGCTAGGATTTTGAAGCTCTATCTCACATACTTTGAGCACATGACCAGGAGAAACCGGTTCTTAGAGGACATCATGCTTAGACAGATGGAGGGACATTGCAGGAGAGGAAGATAGAACCTTGATGAGATGGATTGACACAGTAACTGGGGCCTTGGGGGTAGGTGTGTTGGAGTCAGTGAGATTGGCTCAGGACAGGGCAGGCTTCAGAGCTGTTGTACATAGGTTGCAGGCAACTTGATGGCACAAAGCAACAACCAAAACCAGAATTCAGGATATTCTGTAGGACAAAAACAATTTCTGTTGGCTAAGACCTATGGAAATAGACAAGGGATATACTTGGAAAGGCTTTTGAGTAAGTTTAAAACACACTCTCAATGCTGTCAAATTAGAGCCAACTTGTACCTGATACTCCAAGTGTGTTTTCAGAGGCTATAAATATCACAGGAGAACACTGCCCATATTTCTGTCTCAGAGCCACTGGTGGACTCGAACTTCCAAGGGAGATGTAGCCTTTGGGTTAGTTACACAATTCCCTACAGACTATGCCACCACTATTTATACTTATAAGACTTAAAAATCAGCCTGCTGTATTTTCATAACAAAACAGAACAGAAAAGCTAAACAAAGCCCTTACAAGCATAATAGGCACACAAGGGTGGATATTAGCCAAGCAAAGAATCTACTGAATATTCAGGCTTGTTTTAATTTTATATTTTGATATCTCCTAAAGAATGTCATCCCATACCTTGTTACTGCTCTTCTTATTTCAGTTCTTCTTTGAATGGGTGAAAACTTATTAGTAATTCAGGACCCAAGGATTTTCCACTCTTGAGCCCTTTATATAAAATTCTCTGACAGATCAAATTCCTGACACTTCTGTGTCTCTTTTTCTATTCAAATCCATAACTAGCCCACTAAACACACTACAATACGCTGTAATGTCAGCCATCTTTCACTATGCCAGAAGCCATTTAAAGGCAAACGTAGAGCCTGATGTAAGGTTGTGGTGGTGATTATTATTATTATTATTATTATTATTATTAGGTGGCTTCAAATTGGAAGCAAGTCAGGGCTAACCCTCTAGCACAGGCTTTTCATTGGCTGTAACTTACATGGGAGATTTCCCATCTTTCTCCCATGAAGTGGCTGGTGAATTCTAATTGCTTGCCTTTGGGTCGGCAGGGCAACTTTTTACACTAGGTTTCTCAGATTCCCTTTGTATAAGATAGAAATTTGAGAAGTAAAATTGAATTAATTGAAGACGTGTTTACCAAAAGAAAATACAGAAAAGATGTCTCTTACTGTCTGCATCTAACAGCCCCGAACGGACTGTTTTTACCTCCTATTGCCTTCTGAGGAGGACCTGAAGCACTTGCTGAAGAAAATCAAGGACTGCAGCCTTCAATATAGATTGAGGCTCAATATCAAGAAGACAAAGATTCTCACCATTGGGCCAATTGGCAGATCAGGATAGATGGTGAAGAGATTGAGATTGTTAACAGCTTTAATTTGCTTGGCTCCACAGTTAATGCCCTTGGAACCAGCAGCCAGGAAATTAAAAGATGCATTGTGATGGGAAAGTCTGCTGTTAGGGAACTCTCAAAAGTACTGAAGAGCAATGGTGTCACTCTGGAGGCTAAGGTACACCTGATTCAGGCCATGGTCTTTGCAATCACTTGCTAGGCATCAGAGAGCTGGACGATGACTATGGAGGATAGAAGGAGAATTGATGCCTTTGAGCTTTGGTGTTGGAGAAGAGTGTTGAATATACCATGGCCTGCTAAGAAGATGAACAGATTTGTCCTAGAGAGGGTTAAACCAGGCTGTTCCTTGGAGGCAAGAATTCTGAAGCTTTGTCTGACATACTTTGAATGTGTTGCAAGGAGGAACCAGTCCTTGGAAAAAGACATCAAACTTGAGAAGGCGGAGGAACAGCACAGGAGAAGAAGACCCTCTATGAGGTATATTGATTCAGTGACTGGGGTAATAAGGGTGGGTGTGTCAGAGACAGTGAGATTAGCGCAGGATAGAGCAGGATTTGGGGCTGTTGTACAGAGGGTCGCTATGAGTTGCAGGTGACTTGATGGCACATAACAAAAACAGCAACAATATTGTCTTCAATGTTCAATTGTAATCAAGGTCAAATTTTATGGTAAAGGACCCAAAATAACAAGAGTAAAATTTTGTTTTGCTTTCAAAAGTGAACTTCCACTGTAAGACAATCAGAAATTTATTTCCTTTCCTTATGGTTAGGTCTTCATGAAAGGTTGACAGGTATTTCCACAGATCCACCGAAAGGAAGAAAATAGAAATGAAGTAGCGAATCCTAGAGAAATCAGACACAGAATGGCAATGCCAGTGAGTCAAAAAGAAAAAAAAATTACTCTGAACTGAGCAAGAAGAAAAAAGAAGAGCATTTGTGGGGGAAAACAGATTTTGAAAAATATTGATTTCTAGTTCCATTTTGGCTTCAAAAGTATCAAGACTTCCATTCTACGAACATACTTTATTTGTTTGATGTTTTTCTGTTGTTGTTATGTTCCATTGAGTTGCCTGTGACTCATAGAGAACAAGAGCCAAAAACCCAGGGATGAGGCCAAAACTCCCCCTCCTACTGCTTCCACCCTCCATGTCTGCTCCCTGATACGTGCGAGTTCAACTCCAGCAGACTGCGAGTCTATTCACATGAGATGTGGCTCTAAAGTGAATTAAATTTTTACAAAGAATAAGAAAATATTTTCATGACTGTGGGGAAGCAGAAAGATCACTAAGTGAGAATACAACGAAAACCCTCGTCATAAGGAAATGACTGCCAAATTCTATTTTTAAAAAAGTAAGCTTTTGCTTATCAGTGGACAGCATTAAGGGGAAAACAACTCACGGAGCAGTTACACACAAGAAACCTGCAATAAGCTATAATCTAAAATCTGTTAAAGACTGCTTAGATCAATAAGATAAATGAGAAATAATCTGAAAATTGACAAAAAGACTTGCAAAGGCACATCACGAAAGGGGTTATACAAAAGGTCAATAATTATTACCTCGTTATTATTCTGGCAAATTAAAATTATTATGATATATTATTAAATGCTCATTAAAATGGCTATATTTTGAAAAGGCAGACAATATAAAGTATTGAGTAGGATATGAAGTAAAAAAACAATCATGTAGCTTCTAGTATATAAATTGAGATAAGCATTTGGAAAGCAGCTTGGTATTGCTTGTGAATACATATTTCAATACCCAACAATATTATTATGCAATAAATAATACACAACATAAATATATGCACAAATTCTACAAGAGACTAATTAAAATATTCAATACAGCATTGCAAAGAATAACTCTAAAGTTGTAAAAACTGTTTATGTGTATCAAAATTGCAGCATTTTAATGGGAACTATTCTTGTTGTTAAGTGTTGTCGAGTTGCTTATGGCTCATAACAATCTCCTGTACAATAACTCTGAACCTTGCTCTATCCTGAGCGAGTCTATCTGTGACACACCTACCCTCATTACTGCATTACCCTAATTACTGTATCAATCCATATCATCCAGGGTCTTCCTCTCCTGCACTGTCCCTCCACCTTCACTGTCCCTCCACCCTTTGAAGCATGATGTCCTTCTCCAAGGACTGGTCTCTCCTGGAAACATGCCTAAAGTATGTGAGATAGAGCTTCAAAATCCTTGCCTCGAGGAGCAGTTTGGTTTCACTCTCTCTAAGCCAGACCTGTTGGTTTATTTGGCAATTGATGGTATGTTCAGCACTCTTTTCCAGCAACAAAAATCAAAGGCATCAGTTTTTCTCTCATTCTTATTCATTGTCCAGCTCTCTTATGCATAGAAAGTAATTGTGAAGACCACAGACTGACACGGCTCACCTTAGTCTCCAGACTGACATCATTGCTCTTTAGCACTCTGGAGAGATCCCTGACAGCAGATCTACCTAAAGGAACTCTTTTAACAGACTGGAATACTCTGCAGTCCTACCTTGTTTTATGTACTTCATTTCTTTACATCATAAATTCTACATTTTTTTGGACAAAAGAAAAGCACTCTCTGTACTGTGTTTCCCATTCTTTTGCTGTTATTATGTATCATCAAGTTGGAACTGACCCTCCAGCAGGTTCTCAGAGGCAATTAATCGCATAGGAGGAGACTGCCCATCTCTCCCCTTGAAACAGCTGGTGGATTCAAATTGCATGATTTTGGACTTGCAGCACAGCTTCTTACCACTACACCACCAAGCGCCCCTCAATACTGTGTTTTTTTTTAATAAATTTAAGGTTGGGACAAGCCTGTGTCAAGCAAGTCTATCAGTGCTATTTTTCCACCCCACCCGTGGCAATTCGCCTGTATTTACTTTGTGTCTCTGTGTAACATTGGTAATTCATGCAATATTACTTTTTTATCAATTTTTTTCACACTTACTGAAGTATGATGTAAACATAACTTATGTATGCACTTGTTGTAATGTGCCATCAAGTCAACTTATGACTATCTCCAACCTATGAACAATAGATTGAAACATTGGCCTATCTTGTGCCATCCTTTCTATGTACTGGGAAACCAAAACATCTATGTGCCCCACTGTATTGTGACATTGTCTTATTGAGATGGTCCTAGAACCAACCCTGCCAAATCTCTGAGGTAGCTCTATATAACAACAAAAATGAACAAATTATGGCTAGCTGCAAGAATATGGATACATTTACAAATGCAATGTTGAGCAAAATAAACACAGAAGACTATATATGATTTCAATTTTCTAAAATTTAAAAAAATTAAACTGTAATATTAACATCTAAAAAGTTATTACTTTCCAGAAATAAAGAAAGATGATAACTGGAAAAGACGATATGGGGGCTTTGAGAATGGTGGCAATGTTCTAAATCTTCACCTGAGTCAATATAAACTCACTTTGTGAAACTTCACTGAGTTCGACATTCATTTTGGTACAGTTATTTATGTGTGTATTACATTTTACAATTAAAACAGTTTTACAATTGAATGAACTCTCAGAAGTAAAAGAATTTTCTTTAAAAATCTCATTTCCGTATCTTTTTCTTTTAAGAAATCAAAGCCACAGTGAGATATCATCTCACTCAAGTAGTTGTGGCAAAGTTTAACAAGACAGTAAATAATAAATATTGGAGAGGATGTGGCGAGATAAAAACTCTTATACACTGTTGGTGCGAAAATGATTGTAAAATGGTACAACCACTCTGGAAGGCAGTTTGGCATTGCCTCAGAAAGAGGAACATGGAAATTCCTTATGACTTAGCTATTTCACTGGGATATACCCTGAGAAAATGAGAACTGAAGCATAAACTAAGACTTGTACACCAAAGTTCATAGCAGTGCTATTCACCATTGCAAGAACATGGAAACAGCCTAACCACAATCGAATGGATTAAGAAAATATGGTACATTCACACAATGGTATACTAGGCAGCACACAGGAGCAATGATTTTGTAAATCACTACCTAACTTGAGAGGGACTGGAGAGCATTATGCTAAGTGAACTAAATCAGTCCCATAAGGAAAAATACTGTAGAAGATCATTATTCTAGAAACAGATAACTAGTAAACCAAGTATGTGGATCTAACGGGAGGAAGTGGGGGGGGGAGGGGAGATAATCATAGGGTAGCACAATTTGATGGGTGGAGGAAGGGGCAGGTTGAGGAAATGGGAAAGATCCAGAGGGAAAAACAATGTATACAAAGTTTGTAACTAAACCAGTAGAAAAAAAATTTTAAAAAGAAATAAAGTCAGTTACCAGATTAATGCCTCTGAGCTGTGGTGCTGGAGAAGAGTATTGAGAATACCATGGACTGCTAGGAAAACAAACAGATTTGTCCTGGAAAGGGTTAAACTGGGTGGCTCCTTGGAGGCAAGGATTCTGAGGCTCCGTCTAACATACTTTGGACATGTTGTGAGGAGAGACTGGTCCTTGGAGAGGGACATCATGCTTGGGAGGGTGGAGGGACGGTGCAGGAGAGGAAGGCCCTCTATGAGGTGGATTGATTCGGTGACTGGGATAATTGGAATGGGAGTGTCAGAGACAGTGCGATTAGCACAGGACAGAGCGGAGTTTAGGGCTGTTGTACATAGGGTCGCTATGAGTCGCAAGTGACTCGTCGGCACATAACAACAACCAGATTGTGCAGCAATGAATACCTAGTCTTTGATACAGGGCAACATTTACTCAGAAAGGGAGCTGCAAATCACCCTTTAACCTAGTAATCTAGACAAGAGGCAGAAAGAATTGTCAGGCTCAAAGATGTTTTAGAGGTTGGGAAGAATCTGATGATCACGACAAAGAGGACAGAAAGCAGGCTAAGATACAGAACTGGCTATACTGATGAGCTATCATCAATTCCCTGTTGAGAAAGAGATTGTGGTTCAAACTCAACTCTCATTTAAAGAATGATCTAAGAGATGTCTGCAATTAGTTGTATATGTTTAATTTGATTGCTTAAGTAAATCTGGATATAATTTCATCCAATTTTAATTTATGAGTCATTCTCAGAATAACCTTTTTTGTTGTTACTTTGTGTTGTTTGAAGTTTCACATTAACAATCTTGACCAAATAGATTGGGGGGATAATTATGTCAGGTGCATTCTATTGACAATTGAGTTCATAGACTAACAAACTATTAAAATTATTCAGATTGAGTAAGGCTGTATGCAATTTATCTGGGAATGACAAAGGATGACATCAGCACAGCAGTAAAGAAGTATTTTTGACCAACGGGAATGATTTAAACTTAACAGTTCTTATAAGAATATCAGGAAGGCCAATATAATTGGCATTAAGCTCACATGAAATACTTTAGGAATTCCTCAAGTTAGAGAAAACCGATCAGTAGGCTCGAATCTCATATTATTGTTTTATTAATAGAACATTACTTTGGTTATATTTCTTTCTCCATAGTTGTCATAGCTTCAAAAATGTAGGTTACACAATCTATAAATGAGTGAATAAAGTGAAAAAGATGATCCCCTATCCAAATCAAATGGTAGCTATAGTACTAAATTATACTTAAGAAAAATGACACAGGAAATGACTAGATGACACAGTAAAACACCCATAGCAATAGTTGGCAAAATAAGTTAGAGTAAACCTTAGTAGTAAAAGGAGGCAGTGTTTTAGTGAAAAGAGGATCAGCAATGAAATGGTGTGATTTAGATGTTCAATATTTTTGCTTAGTCTTTGAAGATTACAGACACACACCATCTTTTTATCTATAGTTTCCCAATATACGGTCCATAGTATAGAACGGTTTATAAAGGTTTAACTCTCATTACATCAAAAAAACCTACCTGTCATTATTAACTGCCAGAAGTCCAGGCTGGGTTTAGAAGGGGTCGTGAACTAGGGATATTGTAGCTAATGTTAGATGGATCTTAGCTGAAAGCAGGGAATACCAGAGAATGTATGTTTGTGTTTCATTGATTATTTAAAGGTGTTTGACTGTGTGGATCATAACAAATTGTGGCTGACTCTGAGAAGAATGGGAATCCCAGAACACTTGATCATGCGAATGAGAAACCTATATTTGGACCAAGAGGCCATCATCAGAA
>NW_006399757.1:19168510-19175119 GCF_000299155.1 Elephantulus edwardii | reverse complement strand
CATGGTCTTTGCTGTCACTTGTTATGCATCAGAGAATTGGACAGTGACTAAGGAGGATAGAGGGAGAATTGATGCCTTTGAGCTGTGATGCTGGAGAAGAGTATTGAGGGTACCATGGACTGCTAGGAAAACAAACATAGTCATCCTGGGAAGGGTTAAACTGGCCAGCTCCCTGGAGGCAAGGATTTTGAGGCTCCATCTGACAGACTTTGGACATGTTGTAAGGAAGGACTGCTGCTTGGAGAGGGACATCATGCTTTGGAGGGTGGAAGGACAGAGCAAGAGGGGAAGGCCCTCTATGAGGTGGATTTATTCAGTGACTGGGGTAATCGGGATGGGTGTGTTGGAGACAGTGCGATTGGCACAGGACAGAGCAGAGTTTAGGGCTGTTGTACATAGGGTCGCTATGAGTCGCAAGTGACTCGACAGCACATAACAACAACAACAACCACACATGAGCCAATAAATTTCAAATGTGAATGTTGTAATTTGTAAATGAATAAAATTATAATCTGAGATTCTAGTTCTCTGATCATGTTTATCTAATTTGAGGAGTTCTAAAGTATTTCATGAGAGCTGAATGCCAGCTGTCTTTGTCTACCTGTCATAAGAACTGTTAAGTTTATATCATTCCACTTGGTCAGAGATGCCATTTTATTCTTGAAGTCCTCAGATGCTTTTTTATCTCCCCTCATTTTAGTTTTCTATTGTTCATGATTATAATAAGATGTTTATTTCTTATTTTAACAAAAAATGTTTTATGCTATACCTTTTTTCTACTGTTTCTTTTGCCATTAGGATGACCTGTTTCACATCAATAAACAGCAGTGTCTGGTTAATGTTTTAAAAACTGGCTGGGAAAGATAACCCTGATTTATAGCATTTGCCAATTTTTATGGTGTAAATATTTCCATTATAGTCTGTTTCAAATTACTAATGTGATATTACTGAACTCCAATTTGAGAAATGATTCAGAAACCATTCAGTCCCAGCTACAAACCATCGCAGCTAAAACAATCTTGTTTATTATTAATCTAGGGAAACGTGAAGGAGCTCTGGTGGTCTAGTGGGTAAGGAGTTGTTAAACTATTAACTCAAAGCCTGATAGCTTGAATCTACCAGTTGCTTCAGGAGAGAAAGATGGGCAGTCTCCTCCTTTGTAATTTCCATCCTCTTAAAACTGGCTGGAGGGTCAGCTATGAGTTGGTTCTGACTTAAAGCCACGAAACAATAACAGCAACAAGGGAAGTGTGTTCCAAATTATTGCTTTTTCCAAATTTTTATTTCTTGACTAGATGGCACCTAATAACACCAACAACATAGAGAGAGCTCTGTTGGCCTAGTAGATAGAAAGTTATGCTACCAAGCCATAGGTAGGTGATTTCTTCTAAGCGGTCTCACACTTGTCTGTCCACTTGATGTACAGAGGTAACTCATGATTTCTGTGATGCTAAACACTGTGACACTGATATGTCAAATGTGATAATGGTTACCCATGGTGGACAGTGTTTAGTGGAGCTCCTTGATTAAAACAAGCTTGGAATCAGGAGTGGCATCCATTTTGAAATAGCTTGCCTCTGGAAACTCTATGAACATAGAGAAATGGTGAAAGTTATACAAGTGTTCAGGTCTTTCATTCATAGGGTCGCTATGAGTTGTTTACGACTCGATGGCATTTAACAACAACAACAATAAACTCTTGGGTTTTTTGTAAGATATTTTGCCTCCCCTTATAACCATACAATGTTTTTTCTGCTTTCATTTTATATCAAACTAAGAATCGTTACATTCAAAGTTTCCATGTTTGTTATGGAAATCCCAATTCTTTATTCTACTGAACCAGTCTCATTTTCTTCTTTCAGTCCATTCATCATAACTTCTCCTTTTCTATTTCTATTTCTGTTTCTGTTTCTATTTCTATATATGAGTATTCAAAGCAAATCCACTCACAACTTAAGGAGTCTTAATTTGCTTAATGGCACTGGGGATTGAATTATTTCCTTCTCCATTATATTGAATCCCTGGCCCCCTGTACCTATGTATGTGATCCTGTTTGGAAATAGAATTTCCTTTTTTTAATGCTAATAAAACACTTAACATAACTTCCAAATTATTAAAAGTGAAAACTGGACACACATACATACTGCATCAAGCTGGGGGTGAGGTCGGAGGAAAGATGGATGTTGGAGGACGATTTATCTGTTAGCCCAGGAACACTAAGGATATCCCCCTAATGCCTGTTGAACTATGAAAAAAATCAACTTGTTTTTTAGAGCTTCCCATTTGTGGTATTTGTATTACGGATGCATTAGTCAACTAGGACACATAATAAATCCTTCACTTTGATTTTCAGCTCTCAAAATGTCACTTTTTAGTCAAAGTCATTTCTTTTTTTAAGATTTTTTAAATGTCATTCTTTCTATTAAAATATTGTCCTATTCCTATAGTTAAGAATAAACACTACTATTTGACATACTCAAAGGACTTTGTTTATAATAGTTTTATTTGTATTAAAATGTCTTAGTACAAAATAGATGTTTAATAAAAAACTATTGAGTAAATTGCATTGGCGAACAAATTAATGAAAGAATGTTTGTTTCAACTTTGAAAAGTTTTCTTCCTTTATTGGTAACCAGAACTGATTAAGTCCTTAATTTCTCAGCCTGTTTTCCTTTTAAAAATATATATAAACAAACAAACAAAAACCCAAATAACTTATACTTGTTTGCATACAAAATTCATATACATTGCATTTGTCAATCTTCCTTCTAATATGCTCTTAAATACCTAAAGACAAATTCTATAAATCTGCTTAGCAGTGTTTTGAACTATCCAGATAATGTCTACTTCATTTGACACTTGCAAAAGCAGATAAAACAAAACAAATTAAAAATCAGTTGGGCTCTCATTAGCTTTGTCAGGTATAAAAATCACTGACTGTATCTATGTCAGAAAGTATCTTTAAAAACTGCTTTCCAAAGTAGTTGGAATCTCTTTAGATTATCTATATATTCTCTTTCAGAATGTGAAGAGTTTTTACAATCTAAGAAAAGACCATGAAAAAAATATTATTTTGACATACCATGTATTTCTTTATTCAGCTATCCTTCCCTCTACTCATGAATTGCAACTATTTGGGAGCTTGTAAGCTTTCCCAGATTCACACCAATTCCCCAATGGAGTAAACCTCAGTCATACATAATCTAAAGGATAAAAAAAGTGGCAAAACAAATTCCCCGTTCAAAATCTTATACAAACAAACCCCTGATGAGCAACTTGGACAACAACAACTCAAGACTTCACCTCAGGGGTGGTTGTCAACACTTACTCAAATCAGTTCAAGAGACTTCTTTCAGCAGCTTTAGAGCAAAATGTCTTTTTAGAAAGATTATCAACAAACACAATCACTAAGTGCAGCCACTGCTTCTGAAATTCAAGTCAAATGAAAGCAGCTGAGAGGACTCAACATGTGGTAACAGAGTTAGTACAAAGGATAGATAGGATGAAGGACAGAGCAGGAGAAGGGGGAAAGAGGGAGATTGAGAAATAAGGTGGAGAAGAGGAGGGAAATGAAGGGAATGGGATGGGGAAAGAAAGGAAGGGAAGCAAGAGGAAAGAAAGAGAAAAAAAAAAGACCTTTAAGAAATTATGAAAAGTTTGTAAAATATAAACTGTTCACTGTGTATAGAAGTGCTGAGCTTTTGAAACCAAAGGCTGTAGCATCATTCTTAGAGTTTCCAGGTCCATGTCCTTTCCCTACCCCTGCTCCCTTCCCCAATAAGCTTAAAAATAAGCCTTATTCTGTTTTGACAGGTGGTCTTTTAATGACCTTGTTCTCAACTCCCTCCCAAAGAATCCTACCACTATATGTCCTTTCCTACTTTTACCTGCCTGAACATTTTCAGTGTTTTCATTTTAGACTTCATAGGAATGCCAAGTGCTAAAGCTTTTCTCACCTTCCTGGGAAAATTTCTTCCAGAGGAAGCAATCCAGGGTGCTTTTAATTGGCTTTGCATAGCAGTCAGCAAATTTATCCTTAAAACAACTGTGACATTATTTGCCAGTCAACACTAATGCAGATTACCAACTTCAGAGTCTTTGGTTAATTCACAGTTATTTTCATCTACTAATTCTAAACATCACTGGTTGTTCACACAAGTACACCTCCTGTCCTTCCAAAAAAGTTAATGATTCTTCCCATTTAGATAGTCACTTCAAATGCCACACCCGTGGGCCTAATGTCTCAATGAAGAAGTTCAGGACTATCCATCATACACTGATTACAGTGATAAATCTAAGTTCTCAACTTTGCCAAAAGTAAGGGGGAAAAAGGGATTTCTGGTATGTCTTCAAAATCAGTTGCCTCTAGGAATTTCCTGTACCATGCTCAAATTAGCTTTAATCCAATAGTGTATTATTTGGACTGACTCTGCATATTTCTTTTTTTTCCTTACATTTTGTTACCTTTGTGGGCATAATTCTTTAAAGAATAGTTAAGAGATGTTTTGCTAACCTGATCACATTAATGATAAAACACATTCGAAAAGGAGAAAATCCCTGTTTGGGGTACAGTACTCAAGATAATTTACTTTTTTTAAAAATGAGTTTTTGGGTGCCCGTCATTATATCTACATTGAGACACACAGCCAAGAGTTCCTGCTGATTTTACAATTCCTTTCTGTTATGTAATACTTATTATTCCGCTGATAATAAGCCATATGAAGCAGCATTTTGCATTATTGATGTGGTGTGGCCAAGAACAACAAGGCAATGAAATAGCATTCAAAAAAATGGCAAAATGTTTATGAATTCTAATCCTCTGCACATGAATAAATACATCTGACAAAGTGCAGAGAGCTTCAGAAAGGTGCCTTTTGACCTTCCTAATTTGAGTTCAATTGTGTGTTCAATGTTGAGATGCCAAAGTAGGTACTGGCAGTGTTTTAAGCTCAAGCTTTATTACACTTTGTTATTTGTAAAAGTGAGATCCTAGATAATAAGTTATAATTGCCCTATTAATCACATGAAAAGGCTGATTTGAGGAAAGCTGGAATTTGAAATTGCAACAAATGGTATCTGAAAGACATCCTTTTTTATTCTCTCACCTAGAACTTACCATGTAAAATGACTGTGAAAACTTTCTTTTTAATCCCTAAAAATAGAAACAAAAATAAAAAGGAATAAAATTTAAAACTTTGATGCAATTATGCTGTTAGTCATGATGACCTTTGAAAGAAAAAAATTACAGAAAATCAAGCCTTGGCTTATAAATTATATGGGCAGTGGCAATATGAAGAAATCACTGTTTTAGTTGTTTAACATATTACATTTTCATTTCATCTATTTTTCTTCCATTTGTAATTAAAAAGTGTTTTCAACATAGTAAGAAGAATATATGCAAAAGCAAGAGCCAATATCATTCTCAATGGAAAAAACAAAAAACATTTTCCTTGCAAACAGGGACCAGACAAGGATGTCCAGTGTCACCACTTTTTTTTTCCAGTGTCACCACTTCTATTCAACATTGTACTGGAAGTTTTTGCTAGGGCAATACAACAAGAGAAGGAAATAAAGGGCTTTCAGATTGGCAAAGAGATGGTTAAAATATTGCTATATGAAGAAGATATGGTAGTGTACATAGAAAATCTCAAAGACTCAACAACAAAAAAACACTGTTAGAGCTAGTAGGACAGTTTAGTGGAGTGGCAGGATATAAGATTAATATTAAAGAATCAGGTTTCCTCTACAGTAACAAAGAGAATGCAGAGAAGGAAACCAAAAAGACAATACCATTTAAAATAGCTAACCAGAAATTGAGATACTTCTGAGTGAAAGTAACTAAAAGTCCTGTACAAGGAAAACTACAGAATATTGTTGCAAGACAGAATAAAAGATCTAAAGAAATGGGAAAATGTGTCCTGTTCATGGATAGGAAGATGCAATATTGTGAAAATTACTATCCTACCAAAAGCAATCTACATATTCAATGCAATCCCAATACAGATAACAAATTCCTTTTTCAAGGAGATCAAAAGGGAAATTTTCAAGTTTATTTGGAGAGGAAAGAGACCCTGAATAAGCAAAACACTTCTGAGACATGAAAATGAAGGGGGAGGCATAGCACTCCCTGACTTCAAAACCTACTACACAGGGGTAGTAACAGAAACAGAATTGTATTGGTACAATGACAGGCACATAGATCAGTGCAACAGAATTGAGAACCCAGAAATAGACCCAGCTATGTATGGTCAACTGATATTCAACAAGAAAATCAACGCTATCAAATGGAGAAATGACAACCTCTTCAGCAAATGGTGCTGGCAAAACTGGACTGTTACCTGCATAAAGCTGAAACAGGATCCGCATCTCACACCATAACACAAAAATCAACTTAAGGTGGATCACAGACTTGGGAGTAAAGCCCAAAACTATAAAGTTCATAAGAGATAAAGTGTAATCAAGCTTAGAGGCTCTAGTCTACTATATTAACAATCTGCCAAATACAGCCAGTAATGTACAATCTGTAGAAGATAAAATTGATGAATGCTACCTTAATCAAGGATGCTTTCAGCAGAATGTTAAATGATCCAGGAAGTATTAAAAGAAGAT
>NW_006399757.1:19163965-19165868 GCF_000299155.1 Elephantulus edwardii | reverse complement strand
GGACTGCCTATCTTTCTCTTAATGATCAGCACATGGATTTGAACTGTGTACCTTTGCATTGACAGTACAGTTCCTGTTCACAAAGCCACAAGAACACTGACAAACCAAACTTTACCTTTCTTTCTTTTTAAAAACTTATTATTTTAATGTAAGTTTACAGAAAAGTTGAATTTTCATTCATTTGTTCATTGTTGGACATTTCCCTCCCTACTCCTCTCAGTTCACTTTTTAAACAAAAATATTTATCCATTGTTGCATAATTTCATCCTCTCTTCAGACCTCCCCGACTCCACTTTGCTATGCACCTCTTATTCTGGACTGTTGTCATGCAAATAATGCCTAATCATATATTTCTTTTAAATAGTTCTTTTTCTTCATCTGTTCCAATGCAGTATTCATTATTTACCTGCTCTTTTATTAGTTTCTCCGCAACCCCTATGTCAGTCCTGTTTTATAGCAATGGTGTTATGCAGTATTTGTCCTTTTTTAAACTGAGATATTTCACTCCGCATAATGTCCGCCAGGGTCACCCATGTTGTGTAATAACTCATGAGTTCCTTATTTTTCAGTGCTGTGGAGAACTGTGTGAATATACCATAGTTTTTCTATCCATTCATTTGTTGTAGGGCACTTGGGTTGCTTTCATCTCTCTACTATTGTGAATAACCCAGCTATAAATATGAGTGTGTATACATTTGTTTGAGTGGCAGCTCTGGTTTCTTTAGGATATATTCCTAGTGGTAAAATTGCTGGAACAAATGGTATTTCTATTTACAACTTTTTGAGAAAGCTCCACACTTCCATTTTGCACCATTTTACACTCCCACCAGCAGTGAATATGGGTTCCAATCTCTCCACAACCCCAACAGCATTTGTTGTGTTTGCTGCTCTGTTGAACTTTGCTATTGTTATTGGGGTGAGAGGATATCTCGTAGTTGTTTTTACTTGCATGTCTCTGAGAGCCAGGTATTTGGAGCATTTCTTCATGTGTTTGCTATCTAAATGTCTTCTTAGGTGGTCTATTCATATCCTGTACCCATTTTGTAACTGAGTACCTTTTTCTTGAAGTGCTGGAGTATTCTGTAAATTTTAGATATGAATTCCTTATCAGATATGTCATTATCAAACATGTGACTCCAGTTTGTGGGTTTCCTTTTTACCCTGTTGGAGAATTTTTTTGATGTGCATAGGGATTTGATTCTTAGAAGGTCCTATTCATATATTTTATTCTCTTCTGGTTGTTAAATTTCATGATATAAAATCCATTTGATACCCTGAAGAGGTAGCTCTGGTGGCCTAATGATAAAAAGCTGTGCTGCAATTCCAAAGGCACAAGGTTCAAATCGACCAGCTGCTCATCAGGAGAAAGTTGAGCAGTCTCCTCTCATGGGGACGATTGTAGATTGTTGTTTAAGAGCTTAAGAACACTTGATGAGGGGGGTAAGTACAGAAAGACACAAAATATTTAAACCTCTCTTTAATTGCTGATAACAACTGTAAATTTTGCTTAAGTAATTGTTTCAGTGTTATGGAATTAAAGATAGCCTATCAGTATTGCGTTTTGCTATTAACCTAAAGGCCACACTTCTCTGGCAATCCCCCAGCAAGTATCCTGGAAAAGGTAGGCTGGCTCCTTTTGTTAAGACTTGTTCCCTTGGAAAAACTGATAGAGGGTAGCCATGAATCAGAATCAATGAGAAAGCAAGGAGGGCTTTAAAGTTTTAATAACTCTATCAGATTTATTATAAGACAAAAGTCACTAGATCAATAAAGTAAATGAAAAGTAAAAACAAAAACACCAATAATTTCAACTTTTTTTCACTCACTAGAAATTTTAGAATGCTAGATATCCAATTGGCTGGACCAATTGGCAGCGTCAGGATGGATGGCGAAGAGATTGAGA
>NW_006399757.1:19161804-19163460 GCF_000299155.1 Elephantulus edwardii | reverse complement strand
GTCAGAGGCAGTGCGGTTGGTGCAGAATAGAGCAGGGTTTAGGGCTGTTGTGCATAGGGTCGCTATGAGTCGCAAACGACTCGACGGCACATAACAACAACAGATATCCAATGACCACATTCATGATTGACCAATGACAGTTTTATCCCTTCCCCTATCAAGCCTAGTCTTTAAAAAAAAATATGGGGGAAAGGCACAAGTTTCAATTTTAATCCATGTTACATTTATCTAATGTCCTTAATTGCTCTGTGAAAGCACTTGTAATTAAATGACCACAGGCTTCTCAAAAGGGCATACCGGGAAGATGCAGACACATTGATGTTGCTTTTTAGGACACTTGAATAAGTTCAGAAAAGAGCATGTAAATCTACACAAACGACTTGAATCTGTTTGAAGTCATGTCTTAAAGGAAGAGACCACAGAGGAATTATTCTATCCGTATTGGAAAGCCTCCCTTAGAAGAACAGGGTTGTACTAAATACAGAGATTACAATAGCATAGAAACCGAATCTCATTTGAATGGTTGTGCTCAGAAAGAGCCAGTGAAATCTGTAATTTCCTTCCACATACTTGGAAAAGGAGTTGGCTGTCGCAGCTGGGTAACATTTCTTTCTGGGTAGGTCAATCATCCGTGGAGCCACAATCCACAACCTACTATGATTTTCTGCACATCTGGCATAAGCTTTTATAATGCCAATATTAAAACCAGTCTTGCTTCCCTAATGTGTTTCTATTTGTTGTTGTTATTGGGTGCCAGTGAGTCAACTTCCACTCATAGCAACTTCATATGTTCTATAGTGTTTTCTTGACTGGAATATTTTACAGAAGTGGATTGCCAAATCTTTCTCCCTCAGACCTGTTAAGTAGGTTCAAACTGTCAAAAATTAAGCTGTCCAACAATTAACCACTGTGTTCAATAAAATGTGTCTATATTTAAAGATACAATGACTATGAATGATAGAAGAATTGATGCTGTTGAGCCTTAGTCTTGGAGAAGAGTACTGACTATCCCATGAACTGCCAAAAGAACAAGCAGAGATGTCTTGGAGAAAATGCAGCCAGAATACTTCTTGGAGGCAAGGGTAGCTAAGCTTTCTCTTTGATACTTTGGACATATTCCTTGGAAAGATGGAGGATCAGTGAAGGAGAGGAAGACCCTCACGAAATGGATTTCCACAGTGATTGTGGCTATGGGCTCAAGTATGTCAGAGATGATGCAGATGGCACAGGATAGGACCGGATCCAGATCTATTGTTCACACGGTTTCTGAGTTGTACTTGACTTGTTAGCCCTGAACTCAATATACTCAAAATCAAATAAATAATTTAGAATACTGACTACACACAAAAACATTTATCAGGCAGGTGTTTGGTGATAGGACTTTTACAAATGGCTTTTATATCCATTTTCTAGCCCCATCTGGGGGCATGGTCTCCAGCTATCTCAACTACAGACACATGGTTCACTCACTGATCAGCATCTTCAACAATGAAGAGCTGTGAGGTCAAGATAAGAGGGACAGCTGGCCAGATGGTGGCAAGGCATAGCCTGATAGAGGCCTGGAGATGGAACCAATGTTAAAGGTTCTGCTTGCTGGACACTTGAAGGAAGAGATGACGTGTACTTATATTTGGGGCTAGGGGGTGGGGTTTGGGG
>NW_006399757.1:19159426-19161670 GCF_000299155.1 Elephantulus edwardii | reverse complement strand
GAATGGAATTCCAAAATCTCTGTAGATGTTCATTGAAATGAAAAATAAACAACCTAAATTTAAAAAAAAAAAGAAAACTTGCTGGACGACTGAGCAAATCAGAGGCTTCTTGCATTTGTGTTGCTAAATTGAACTGGGATTTTCATTTGTTGACTGAGAATCTGTCTGAACTAATTCATGAATTGTGTCTTGCTGTTAATCTGGCTTGAGACTGCTGTTCACTAAAACTTGGATTATCACTATGAGATAACTTTTTCATTAACCCGCTCCTCTAACCCAACCTGTTTCCAAGAGCATGGTGGGGAAGGGGTGAGTCCCTGTCTGATCATACAGGGATCAATGTGTATCAAGAGAGCAGCACAACACTAGCTGACAGACAGAAGTCACTATAATCAAGTGGATTCTAATTCATGGTGACCCTCCTTTGGCATCCTTGAGACTATGAATCTTACCAAGAGGAGAATATCTCCTCTTAGCACTGTTTTTGTATTCCTCCATTGCCACAAATAAGCTAACATTCTATTTGGCATTATTCTTTTAAAGGAATACAAAAAAGACAAAACTTTAGAAAATGTTAACTCATTGAATCAGATAAATTAGAAATCAGCAAATAGTTCTTGACACTATATGTTCGGATTATTGTGCTGTTCAAAACTATAAAACAGAATAAACATTTGAGCAGTGTTTGAGCATTCCCATTTTCTTCAAACTAAAAATATACAAAAAAGACAAAATAATAATCTTGAAATATCTTAAATTTGTAAGACAATGATAACAATAAAAGCTATATATTCAACGTTCAAAATAAAAAGTACTTTCATGAGTAACAGAAAGTGAGGCAATTATGAGAACATGTTAGTAGGGCAGATCCCTACAATCACCACCAGAACTCCCCACACAAAACTCACTCAAAAACTCCAACTCATCTGGTTGGAACTAACTCATAGCTGACTCTTGAGCTCTACCTTTGGCTTAGCAGTATAACTCCCAAAATCTACACCACCAGAGCTCTCTCATCTAAAATCAGTACATGTCTATTTCTCATAGCTAAGATTTTCATTATATTTTTAATGTCAAACAACATAGGAAATGATCATATGAAACACAATGTGATGAAGGAAAGTGTACAATGTACCTTAATGAAATACATGAATTTTGTATGCAAATCAATATAAAATAAAATACAAAATAAAAAGAAATAACTATAAGCAGGCAACAAACATGATTTCTGAATATACTGGTTTCATATAATATATAAAAAAGACACCTAATTATGCATGCATACTACACCTCTGGTTGGGCTTGGGTTTTTATATCTATCTATTTGGTTTGTTTACCTCATTTCCTAGAAGGGCATTTACACAGGCTTCTGATGCATCGCAGATGGCTGTGAGATCGTGTCCTCCTTCTAACGCCAGCACCACACGTCCATTAGCCAGTGTCATCAACTGCTTCACCAAATGACCCATGCCTACCATGAATAGAAAAATATTTCCAAGCATTAAATCAAGACAAAGTGATTATTAGCATCTAGTTTTATTTCACATTTAGCCTGGGTATGTCTTTTTTTAACACTTTCCATGTCATAACTTGTTTCATAACTCTACAGGTTAGTAGTAGTTGTTGTTGTTGTTATTATTATCTGTATCTTACAGAGAAGTACACTAAAGCTTGAGACTCAATAGCTATGACTAGAGACCAGATTTGCCTTCACCAGTATATAACTTTTCTTCCCATAACAAAGTCTAGACTTGACTCTAATGAAAACTTGACCTTTACCAAGCTAGTGTTAGTAAGGAGGACTATGCCCTTTGCGTAACATATCCTTGCTGTTTTCACCATCCACCTTTATTTTACTATTGTTGGTGTGTGATATCAAGTTGGAACCTACCCATACTAATCCTCCAGTCAGTTTTCAACGGCAATAGCTTACACAGGAGGAGACTGAGAAGACTGTGTATCACTTCCCCACAGAGCGACTGGTGGATTCAAACTGAGAACCTTTGCATTGGTAGAACAATTCCTTACCACTAACTAAGCCACCAGAGCTCCCTTTATTTTATTATAGGAGGAAATTTTCTATATGTCACTTTAAAATAGTTAACTACCACATTTTCCCCATGACAATGCGCCTTTTAATTTCCTGGCTGCTGGTGCCAAGACTGTTGACTACAGAGCCAAGCAAACTAAAGCTGTGTACAATCTCAATCTCTTCACCATCCATCCTGATGCTGCCAATTGGTC
>NW_006399757.1:19130296-19157610 GCF_000299155.1 Elephantulus edwardii | reverse complement strand
TTAAACCGGGTGGCTCCTTCGAGGCAAGGATTCTGAGGCTCCGTCTAACATACTTTGGACATGTTGTGAGGAGAGACCGGTCCTTAGAGAGGGACATTATGCTTGGGAGGGTGGAGGGACGGCGCAGGAGAGGAAGGCCCTCTATGAGGTGGATTGATTCAGTGACTGGAATAACTGGGATGGGAGTGTCAGAGGCAGGCGATTGGCACAGGACAGAGATGAGTTTACGGCTGTTATACATTGGATTGCTATGAGTCGCAAGCAACTCGATGGCACATAACAACAACAACAACAACCACATTAATTTTTAGTGGTAATTTTTTAAATTTTATAAACATATGTTAAAGATATCTAATTTTTCAACAAAATTCACACACGCAGATCATAGATTTTAATTATACTCATTGTACGGTTGAGCAAGATTCTTGCCTGTTACAAATTATGACTTACACTTTAATGGAAATGTCAATGTCCCCTGAACATTGAATCCCCTTGTTCCCCTCATGTCCACCCGTGTCCTCCAGGTGAGTACTTATACATGAACTCTACACACTTGCCTATTGTATATGTGTCATATTAATGGGATTATCCATTGTTTTCCCTTCAATGACTGATTTTTTTTTCACTCAGTACAATGTTTTGGGGCTTCATCCACATGGTGGCATGTAACAGGACTTATTTTTCTTTGTGAATATAACATTATATTGTGTGTGTTACCATAATTTGTTTTTCCATTCATCTGCTGATGGATATTTAAGCTGTTTCTTTTTTTAGGGTATTGTAAATAGTTCTGCAGTTAACACTGCTGTTGTTGCTATTATGTACCGCTGAACTGGAACCAACTCATAGCTGAGCCTCCAGCAGGTTTTTTGAGGCTATAAACGGCCCACAGGAGGCTACTGCTCATCTTTCTCTCACACAGCAAACACCAGAGTCCAGACAGGTATTTGTGCTCTTGTTTTTAATTGTTTTGGGTATATACTTAGGAGTAGAACAAATTAGACCTATGGGTGTTGTTAGGTGAGTTTCAGTGACTCTAGGAACAACAGATCTGAACCCTATCCTATCCTGTGCCATCTTCACAATTTTTGACACACTTGAGCCCACTGCCACAGTCGCTGTGGCAATCCAGCTGGTTGAGGGTCTTCCTCTCTTTCACCATCCTCCCACCTTTCCAAGCATGATGTCTTTCTCCAAGGCAGGGTCTTGTCTAACAACATGCCCACAGTATGTGAGATGAAGTTTTACCGTCCTTGCCCCCAAGCAGCACTCTGGATGCACCTCCTCCAAGGCAGACCTATTTGTTCGTGGAAATCCATGGGATGTTGAACACTCTTCTCCAACTCAAAGGCATCAGTTTTCTTCTGTCATCATTATTCATTGTCCAATTTTCAGCAGGAAAATAGGAAGTGATTGAAAAGACCATGTTCTAAATTCTCAAACACCACTGCTCCTCAGTGATTTGGAGAGGTCCCTGACTACTGACTTTACCAGTGCAATATGTCTCCTGATCTCCTGACTGCTAGCCCAAGTGTATTGATTTGGATCCAAGTAAGATCAAGTTGCTGACAGTTTCAATCTTCCTCCATCTATCATGATATTGCCTGTTGGTCCAGTGGTGAGAATTTTTGTCTTCTGGATGTTATGATGCAATCTATTTATTGAAGCTTTGATCTTCTACAGCAAGGGGACCTGTGATATTATTGTTGTTTCCCATCAAGTCAGAACTGACCCATAGCTGACCCTCCAGTGGGTTTTCAGAGGCAGTTAATTGCACAAGAGGAGACTGCCCTTCCTTCTCTCACAGAGCAGCTGGTGGATTTGAACTGCTCGCCTTCAGGCATGCAGCACAGTTTCTTACCAATAGAACACCCTTTTTACATTAAGAAATATTTTATAAAGTAGATAAAACAACTATGATATATCATCTCACCCCAGTAACAATAGCAAAATTCAAAAGAGGAGCAAACAACAAATGTTGGTGAAGTTGTAGAGAAATTGGAAGACTTATTCACTGTTGATGGGAGTGTAAAATGGTGCAACCACTATGGAAGGCAGTATGGTACTTTATCAGAAAGTTGGAAATAGAAATACCATTTGACTAAGCAATTCTTCTACTGGGAATATACCCCAAAGAAACAAGACCTGCCACCCAAACACATATATGCACACCCATGTTGATTGTGGCTTTGTTCACAATAGCAAAGAGATGGAAGCCGCAATGAATGGATGGAGAATCTGTGGTATGTTCACACAATGGAGTAGTACACAGCAGTGAAAAATAAGGAACTCATAAAATATATAAAATGGTCGACCCTGAAGGACATTATGCTGAGTGAAATATCTCAGTCACAAAAGGACAAATACTGCATAATGTCACTGTTGTAGAGTGGGACTGACATGGACATTGGGGGGAAAACTGAGAAAAGAGGGGGTAAATAACGAACACTGCATTGGAACAGGTGAGGGAAGCAACTGTTTAAAAGGAATATATGAGTAGGCATTATTTGCATTTGCATAACAACAGTCCAGAATAAGAGGTGCACATTGGGATGGGGAACGGTAGAAAACTGTGCAACAAGGAATAAATTTTTTTAAGAGAAAGTGAAGTGCTCACTTACCTTCCAACTTAAGTAAAATTTAAGTACTATAATTATCAATAAATAAATTAGCAATATTCTTTTAAAAAATAGAGTAGAGTTGATAGAACTAAATAGAATTCTCTAAAATTATCTAAAGTGACAGTGCAAAACCAAACAGTTGCTTCTGTTTTGTAACAACAAAATAAGATAATCTTAATCTTTTGACTGTATTGATTGAGATATTCACATGATAAACTAGAACTGTCCAAGTGTTAAGTTCTAGTCTCAAGTTGTTATTGTTATATAAGGGTGAGTTGGAATCAACTCTCCAAAGGGTTTTCAGAGGTAATAACTCACAAATGAAGAGATTTCCCATCTTTCTTCCATGGTGGATTCAAAGCACATGTCTTTAAGGCAGTGCAACTCCTTACCACTAAGTCACCAGAGCTCCCCTCTGGTCTCATACTTGAGGTTATTAGTGGAAAAGGTGACTGCATTTTTCTACCACCTTGAAGCACTTTCTACTATTTTGATGGAAATAAAAATAACCACTTTACAATTATCTCATAGTTTTTTAAGTAATTGGTCATAAAGAGATATTCTGGGAGACTTTAAAAATGGGTAAAAAATCTCTTCAAGCATTTAATTTTTTTTTTCTCATTAATACCACTGTGGACCAAACGATAGCAATAAAAATTCTTTAGACAGGACACTTAGTAACAGAATTGACCATACTAAAATTGACCTTTTAACTGGATTACAATATGAAGAATGGTTACTATACAGATCTAGAAAGTGTATTGTGTGACCTAGTGGTAAGAACTTGTGCTGCAATCCTGAAGACCTGCAGTTAAAATCCACTGGCTGCTCTGCAGGAGAAGGATGGGCAATCTTCTTCCATGTGATTAACTGTCTCTGAAAACCTGCTGCAGGGTCAGCTATGGGTCAGTTGTTACTTGAAAGCATAAGACAACAACCACCAATTGTAAGAAAAGAAGATTTACTATTAGGGATCAGATTAATTGCACATAGCAATTCATTTAATTGAACATAGTAATTAGTTATACTTGAAAATAATAGTTGTTATTGTGTACCGCAGTACATAATAATAAGAGAAAATAAATACTTATAAGCAAGTTCACATTTGTGTTAAACATATTACTAAGTTTTCTAACTACAATCAATTTTCTCTACAACCCAAATCAGGAATATTGTAATAATTGAGAAGATCTAATAATATATGAAGTCAGTACATCTTTTATACTGAAAGTTTCTAGGAATTGAGAATTATCTAAAGTCACTACCAAGCAGATCAAATCACATGCTCTAAAAAGCAGAGGGAGGGGTGGGGAATTGAGAGAAAATGCCATATCTGATTGAAGTTCCCTCTTTCCTCTGGGATTGAAAAAGTCTCATAAAATACCAAATTTAAATGGGATAGTAAAATGTGGAAGGAAAGAACAGAATGAAGCTAATCTTTGATCTCTCTCCAAATTCCTTTTTCTTTTACCTACAGGGTTTATTTCCATTCACATGTTACCCATGTGATTTCTGGACTCAGAGATCGAGGAAGCTGAATTCTGAGCTATGTGTGCACAAAGAATGAAGTAGAGACATGAAATCTCTACAAAACCCATGCTCTCTCTTCCAATTAGAGTTTGGGTTTTGGGGTTTTTTTTGTTTGTTTGTTTGTTTTTTAAGTTCTGCTAACCTGCATCCCAAGGAATCAATTGATGTTGTGCATTTTGGAAAGTTTTGAAAAGCCCAGTATGATTACTACTACCAGGTAATTATTTTTCAGGACATCCAACACAAGAATTTTAGTCATATGTGTGTGTGTGTGTGTGTGTGTGTGTGTGTGTGTGTGTGTGTGTGTGATTTGATTAAAACATTATTTTTAATATGCAAACATGGCACAATCAGGTAATAATGTGTACTTCTACATTTACAAAGATAATACTCTTATTTTACATAATAAACATGAAATAGCAGGCAGAATTGACAATTTATATCAGACACCTTAGTTTTAATTGCTTTTCTTAAATGTGAAGGTTGATGGGAGGATTATCAGCTGAGGGGAAAAAAAGTTGTCTCCACCTCGTAGGGCATTATGGACTGAAGGCTGCAAGTGGGTGCTTAAGGTCCTATACCTTTAGATTCTAAACTGTGAGGTGATCGTGCTAGACCCTGAGAAATGCACTGGGTAAGAAGAGCAGCAAGGAAGGCATATGAGAGGCTCAGGTTAATGATCAGCTTCTAAGTATTTTGGTATTTTAGCAATGAATATAGACAGCCATGCTAAGAGAGCCCTGCGCAATGCAAACACGCAGCATGCTTGGCTGCTAACCAAGACATTGAAGGTTTGAGTCCACTTGGAAACACCTCAGAAGAAAGGCCTGGAAAAGCGCGCCTAGACAATCAGTCACTGAAAACCCTACGGAGCACAATTCTGCTCTGACATACACGGGGTCACCACGGGTAGGAAGCGACTTCACGGCAGCTGGCTTTTTATGGCCACTTTGTGCATATTGATTGAAAAGAAGCTTTGGCCATGGTTCTTATTACCTGCCTTGACTATAAAAGAATCTCTAAGATAGTTGTTTCTTTTCTTTTTTTCAGAGACAGATTTGGCGCCTTAAGCTTTTAAAGACAAACTTTTAGGAAGAGGCATTAATAAAACAACAATGATAAGTAAGGATCCTGTATATATGGCCTCGTGGGGTTTTTAAGGCTATTCAGCACTATACTATGAAAAGGAAGCTACATCAGAACAAGTAATATCTTTTGAAAATCAAACACAGCTGAATGGGTACATTTCCAGATACACAGCAATAAAGAAGAGACCTGAAAGGGAATTTTCAATTAGAAATAGAAATCTCCTTGGTTCCACTGATTTGCCACAACTAAATTTAATGTGGTTCTTCCTGAAAAGAATACTAAATAAGTTGCTAAATATGGTAGTTGTTCTAAATGATCAGTTTCAGTTTTATTTCCTGATACTGTATAGGGGTTTGTTTCTGTCTATAGAATTTAAAGTGTGTCAGCATTTTTACTAGCTCAGAAAAGTTATTTGGAATGAAAAGCTTCTCTCAGAAGGCTCAACGATTAAACCTTAGGTATGTATTTAATGACTAAACCATGGCCCACAAAATAATTCATCTTTTAAAATGGCACATCTCAAAAGCTTCACTCTAGATTTTTCCAAATAGCTCCCAGAGAATTTCAGTAGCAAAAAGAAATAACTCGTTAATTATTTTTATGTTAATTTGTATTTAAAAATAACAATATAAATGAGCATTGCTTATTGTGGAAAGTTATTAAAATAATGAGAAAATGAAGAAGAAATAATAGTGTAATATGACAGTATGATATAATTATAAAAGTGGTATAGTATATAATGATAATGATTAGTAAAGTAAAATAAAGTATGGTAACATAATAAAAAGATTATATTATCTATTATATAATAAAAATTTTAATGCCTATGTATAAAAAGAGCAGGGCAGGCATGTGGGCAGCTGTGTCTGAACTCCACTAACTCCGGTAGGGGAACAGTCTCTCCATCAACAACATCCACAGCACAAAACCAATTCTATGAGGACAGACACCTTCCTAATTCTCTGAAGCTACTTCTACCAATTCTAATTCCAACTGTCCCTCAAGGATTTCACTGCTATCCTACGAGGCCCATTAATTTATTGCAATGGCCTCTGAACCCCATACTCACATTTATGGGTGTTTATTAGGGAAGTTAACAGGTTCCAATTCAGGTTTGAGAAAGGATGCAATTCTTCAGTCAGGAAAGCATCTCAAGCATACCTGCAAATCCTTGGATCCACAGCCTGAGGGCTGTGTTGTTGTTAGGAGCCACTGAGTCAGGCAAGAGAACCTACGGACAGCAGATGTGAGCCCTGTCCCATCCTAATCCACCCTCACAATCCCTGACAGACTCGAATTTATTACTGCAATTGCTGTGTCAATCCATCTGGTTGAGGGTCTTCCTCTCTTCCACTGGCCCTTCACCTTTCCAAGCATGATATCCTTTTTCAAGGAATAGTCTCTCCTAGTAACATGCCCAAAGTGAGATGAAGCTTTATCATCTCTGCCTCCAAGGAGCTCTCTCTCTGCACCTTCTCCAAGACATAAGTTTGTTCTTTTGGCATTTCGTGGAATATTCAGTACTCTTCTCCAGCACTGCAGCTCAAAATTACCAATTCTTCTTCTGTCATCCTTATTCATTCTCCAGTTCTCATTGAAAAGACCATGGTTTGAATCAAGCATAACTAACTTTTCAAACTGAAATCATTGCTCTTCAACAATTTGTAGAGGTCTCTGACTGCAGTCTTTCCCAGCGCAATACATTTCCTGATCTCCTGACTTCTGGTATTGAGGATATTGATTTTGGATCCAAGTAAAATGAAGTTGTTGACAGTTTCAATCTTTTCTCTACCTATCATGACATTGTCTATGAGTTTACTGACAAGAATTTTTGTTTTCTTAACATTGAGAAGTAATCAATATTGAAGGCTGTATTCAGATTTTCTCCAGCAAGAGCTTCAAGTCTTCTTTACTTTCAGTAAGCAAGGTACATTATCTGTATTAATGTAAGTTATTCATGAATTTTTTCTCTGATCCTGATGCCACATGCTTCTTCATAGAGTACAGCTTCTCAAATACTTTGCTCAGTATACAGACTGAATAGGTATGGAGAAAGATACAACCTTGATGCCCAACTTCTTAATTTTCAATCATGTAGTGTTTGAAAGACCTCTTTGTCTAGATTTAGGTTTTGCAAGAGCACAATTCAATGGTCTGGATTCCCATTCTTCTCAATGTTAATAATAATTTGTTATGATCCACACAAATCCCTTTGCATATTCAATAAAGCATAAATAGACATTCTTCTGGTATTCTTTGCTTTCAGCCTGGATCCATCTGACATCAACAGTGATATCCTTGGGGACATGGTCTTTACTAAATTAAGCTTAAACTTTTGTGAGTTCTCTGTCTATATACTGATCTACCCATTTTAAAAGGATCTTTAGTAGGATTTTGCTTGCATGTGATTGATATTAATGATATTCTTCAAAAATCTCCACATTCTTTTGGATTACCTTTCTTGGGTAATGGAAACAAATATGGATCTCTTCCAGTCAATTGGCCAAACAGTTGTTCTCTAAAATTACCTAGTGTAAATAGGTGAGCATATGCAGGGCTGCATCTGTTAGTTGAAACATGTCAGTTGGTGTCACATAAATTCCTTGGGCCTTGTTATTATGATTTCATTTTTTTTTTTTTTTTGGCCAGTGCCTTCAGTGTAGTTTCAACTTCTGTCATTACTATCAGCTCTTGATCATAAAGTCTTTCTTGAAATATTTCCGTGTCAGCTAATTCTTTTGGTACAGTGATTGTTTATTCTCTTCATCTTCTTTTGATGCTTCCTAAGTCATTAGAGACTTTACTCATAGCATTTCTCAGTATTGTAACTCAAGGCTTGAACTTGGTTTTTAGTTCTTTCAGCTTAAGAAATGCTGAGCAAGTTTTTTCCTTCTTATTCTCCAATTCCAGCTCCAATTCGAATTCCACATTCCATTATAATAGTTTGCTTTGTCTTCTCGAGCTGCCCTATGAAATCTTATGTTCATTCAACTTCAGAATCTTTTCCTTTGTTTTGGCTTCTTGATGCTCTAGTGCAATTTTCAGGGTCTCATCTGACATTAATTTTAGCATTTTTCTTCTTCTTTATAGTGACAATTTGCACTCTGTCATCCCACAACTCATTTGATCTTTGATCATTGGTGTTCAATGCTTCAAATCTATTTTTAAGATTATTTTTAAACTTGAATGGAATAGAGTCATGAAGTCCACCTGGTGAGGTCCATGTGTAAAGTCACTGTGTGTGTGTGTGTGTGTGTGTGTGTGTTTTAAAGGCATTTATGAATTTAAAAAATCACTATACCTATATCTATATATTTACATCTATCTTACAGAAGTTACCAAAAAACATCAGCAACATTTTGCTCCTTTTCTCAGCTCATTTGAACTTCAAGGTTTATTTTATTTGTGCCTGAAATATTTGTGAAGATGTCCTCACATGCATTTGATATAGTGGAGATAAAAATTAGAGACTTTTGCCCTACTTAAATTTAAGATTTAACTGTACAATGTCATTGGATTGTTTTCTGTTATTATGCCCAGAAAGGATCACCGAATGCAGATAGATTGGAGTATAATTACAAGAAGTGTAGCTGTTTGACCCCTTGTAGCTAGCCACCCTCGTTTTCCAAGTTGTCCTTTATGAAAAATGTATTCAAAACTCAAGTTGAGAGAGAAGTTTGGTTAGCATGTGGCAGTCTCATGTAAAGTGAGGCTCTCCAGCAGGACTTCAAAGCAGAATCTGATTGTTGCAGATGGGAAGAATGCTTTCCACAGAAATACCTTTTAAGACGCATGGTACTGTAATTCATATGTTAGACACTGTGATTGGTTCCTGATGATGTTGGGATCATTTAACTCTCAAAACCATTGTCGCTACCATAAAATCCTTTCATCTGTAGCCAAAGAGGTTTATTTCATGCAAATGAAAAATTTTCATTAAAGTATCACTTTAATAATGGCAAAGATATATATTTTCTGGTCATATTTAAAATGTAAATTTAAGAACATATTCTGAAGATTCATTTCATGTTAAGATCTTTACTTATTTGATGTCCCAGGACTCTTTCCAAGTTCATTGAAACCGGAAATCAATTTTGGAAGAAATATGGAGATTATTATCATTAAATCTTTCAGTTAGCTTATTCAAGGAGCCCTATAAATATTGCATATGTTTTAGAGAAGGCACTTTCAACCATAGTAAAAATCCTTTTACTGTTCTAGTCATGGATTCTCCAGGAGGTAAGATCATATTCTTAGCACCGCTTGTATGAAGATAAATATTCCATATGTATCATAAACAAAGTCAGAGACAACATTTACAAAAATAAAAACAGCAAAAAAGGAGATTGACTGGTATTTTAAACAATGCATCCTTCCATCTATCCATGATCCATCTGCAACTTATTAGTTATTTGTTAAATACTTACCATGAGCCACCACTATAGATTTAAATAAAATTATTCAAACATTTCTGATACAACATATGTAGTATCATAATATTTGAAGCTTAGTGTGTGTGTATATATTATATATTAAGATTTGATTAATAAATAATACTAGATAATAAATAATAAATATATCATTAATAAATATAATAAAATAATAATATATAATTATAAATAGATATAAAGCTAAAGATTATTTCGTTTACTCCAAAGGGAGCTCTTGTGGCTTGGTGGTAAGAAGCTGTGCTGCCACCTTTAAAGCACATGATTAGAATCTACCTGTTGCTCTAAGGGATAAAGATGGGCAAACTCCTCCCATTCAATTAGCTGTCTCTGAAAAACCAACTGGATGGTCAGCTATGAATTGGTCCCAACTTCAACAGTACATAGCAACTCCAAAGAACTGATACTTAATCAGAAATGTGTTTCAGTAGACTTCTAAGAAAAATGCATTTTAAAAAAATTGACACAGACTAGATACTCAGTATATTTTTATATAAAAAAATTAAGCATAGAAATTTAGTGGGTTTTTTTTGCTGTTGTGTGCATCACTGAGTCAAATATACACATAGTCGATCCTCCAGCAGGTTTTCAGAGGCAGTAAATTGCAAGGGAATTGAGTGCCCACTTTCTCCCATGGAGCAGATGGTAGATATAAGCTGCATACCTTTGTATTGGCAGCACAAATTTTTTACCACTAAGCCATCAGAACTCCCACTAGAAATTTAGATACAGAAATTACTTTTAAGATCATATATTCCATACTATTAATTTTAAGGATGAAGATGCTTGAGGCTCAGACACATGAATTATCGAGACCAATAGTTAACAGCAGAGCACAAATTAGAACTCAAGTATTTTGGTGAGTAAATTTCCTTCTATTTTTGGTTGCTAATGCATTATCTATGTTAATATCACTGCCCTTATTATTAGATATTTTCTCAAGTTCAAAAGAAATTGATTTAGAAAGATTTTTTTAGACAAGGATGACTTTTGCAAACCATTGCTTTAATGTGTTAAGTGAAAACTAGCCAGAAAACATGTGAATTAAATGTCTCCTAAAATACACAAATATTAAACCACCAAGGGAGGAAAAAGTCCCTAGAAATTGCTTTTGGACATCATAGGATGATTCTTTCCCAGCCATCAATAAAGGAGTTTTGTGCCAAACCCAAACTGCAACTTGATTTGCCATTCACTAGTTTTTACTGCTGTTTTCAATAATGCATCAAACACATGGGATCTATTCTCTCATCGATGCTCATGTATAATTGGCCAAGTGGGATGGTACAAGAGAAAGACAGATTCATGTTAAGCAATGATGATCTCATTACAGTAGTTTGAACTGCTCAAATTCAACCAATATTTACTGAATACATACTCTAATACTAGTTAGGAAAGTACAAAGACAAATAGTGCATATTTCCTGCTTTCAAGGAACTAAGCTAAAATAGACATTTACACAGATAAATACACAATTTGATCCAGAGAAATAGAGTTGTTGTAATTTTTTAAAAAGTTATTTAAAACTTAGTAGAAGGGCATTATATGTGTTTTCCATAATCAGTATGTTCCATAGTCTTGGAAGCCTTTGGGGGAAGCTTGGGTGCTGCCACTATGGGTTCCACCATTCCCCTGACAGTTTGCTATACTGGGGTGTCTTGTATGTTGCTGTGATTTTGAAGCTATATAACTGTTATTTCAATATCAGCAGGGTCCCCCATGGTGGACAGGTTAAGACAGAGAGAAGCAAGACTGGCAAGTCACTTCTACAATAACAGGCAGTAGAAAAAGAAATCTGATTGTAACCATGAAAATTGTAGAGTTAAGTTTAGTAACATAAAATAAATAAATAAAGGAGTAACAATTTCAAAAATTACTACTTAATTTGGGAGGGACTAGAGAGCTGAGTGAACTCAGTCTCCTAAGGACAATTATCCCATAAGAGAATTTTTGTAGAAATACAGAACTAGTAAAATGTGTATGAGGATCCATTAAGGGAGGGTGGGAGCAGAGAGGTGAGGATGAATGGGGGAATACAAGATTGCACAATTGGGTAGGAGGAGGGAGGGGTGGGTAAAGGAAATGGGAAAGATCTGGCTGGGATCTGGAAAGAGAAGAATGGTTCGCATAGTTTAATGATGATTAATTTTATAAAACATAATGAATTGGAATGATTGTATGAAACACAATGTGAATGAAGGATGGTGTGAAACAATGTAGAAAACTTTGTAAGCAAACCAATATAAAAAAAAATGTTAAATAGATAAATAAATGAAAAACATATCATCTGGGCAATACTGCAGCTTTAACTAATACAGCTTTTAAAAAACAGATTGTTGGCTGGGAAGCAAAAGTTATTGATACTCTTGCCATATGCTGGGTCAAAGAACTCTGTCTATCTATCTATCTATCTATCATCTATCTATCTATCTATCTACCTACCTACCTACCTACCTATCCTGAATGAGAATCTCAGAACACTTGATTGTGCTTATGCGAAACCTATACCTGGAGGAGTATATAGGAGGCAGTCATCAGAACAGAGCAAGGAACACTGCATGGTTCAAAACTCGGAAGGTTATACACCAAAGATGTGTCCTATCGCAAAATCTTTTCAGTCTATATGTGGAATAGATTATTCAGGAGGCTGGGATCTATGAGGAGAAGTGTGGCATCATCAGGATTGGAGGTAGACTTATCAGCAACCTGCGTTATGCAGAAGACACAACGCTGTTTGCTGAAACTGAGGACCTGAAGTGCTTGCTGCAGAAGGTGAAGGACTGCAGCTATGAATTGAATATATATGAGATATCTCTCTCTCTCTCCCCCCCTTCACTCTCTCTCTCTCTCTCTCTCTCTCTAGAGAGAGAGAGAGAGTATTTTCTGGTGGCTGAGTGGCAAGAAGCTGCACTGCACAGCAATCCCAAAGGCATGTGGTTCGAGGCCACCAGGTCCTCTATAGGAGAATCTGCTCCTGTGCAATTAACTATCTCTGAAAACGCACTGGAGGGGTCATCTATGAGTCAGTTGTGACTCTATGGTACACAATAACATGTATATATAGATGTGTGTGTGTGTGTGTGCACGCGTGCACACATATAGAGTGGTGGGTTTCCAAAGAGGAACTGATGCATTTACTGCAGAAGGTCAAAGACTACAGCTTTCAATATGGATTGAAGCTCAACATCAAGAAAACAAAGATTCTCACCACTGGGCCAAATGGCAGCATCATGATAGATGGAGAAGAGATTAAGATTGTTAACAACTTCAGCTTGCTTGGCTCCACAGTCACCACTCTTGGTACTAGCATCCAGGAAATTGAAGGTGAATTGCATTGGGAAAATCTGCTGTCAGGTACTTCTTTAGAGTACTGCAAAACAATGATGTTAGTCTGGAGACTAAGGTGCACATGATCTGGGTCATGGTCTTTGCAATTACTTGCTGTACATCAGAGAGCTGGACAATAATGAGTTGTTGTGCTGGAAAAGAGTATTGAATATACCAGGAACTGCTAAGAAAACAAACAAGTTCATCCTAGAGAGGGTGAAACCAGTCTGCTCCTTTAGAGGCAAAAATTTTGAAGCTATGTCTGATATAATTTAGGCATGTTGCAGAAAGAGAGCAGTCCTTGGAGAGGGATCATGTTTGGAAGGGTGGAGGGACAACACAAGAGAGGAAGATCCTGGATGAGATGGATTGACTCAGTGATGGGGTAATGAGGTTAGGTGTATTAGACACAATGAAGTTGGGTCAAGATAGAGCTGGGTTCAAGGCTGTTGTACATAGGGTCATTATGAGTTCACAAATTAATGGATGGCTCATAACAGCAACAACATAGTGGTAAGGAGTTGCACTGTCATACCAAAAGCATGTAGCTTGAATTCACCAGCTATTCCATGGTAACCATTATGGCATTTGATACAGCAGTGGCACAGGCTTCTGCATCACAGCAACCCAGGTTATCTCAGTACAGCAAATTGACAGACCAGTGCTGTACCACTTAGAAGAATGTTCCTGTGAAATACAGTAACACTTCACCCATCAACCTCCAAACTGGAGACTTAGGGCCTCATCTTAAATACACAGGCCCTCCTAAACAAGAGACTTTAATTAAAAACAAAAACAAAACAATCAACCAAACAGTCCTTACCTGACCCTCAACCAGAACAAGACACACAGAATCCAACCACTTCACCCATCAGCCTCCAAATATACATATATATATTAAAACTTAGCTTTATCATGTTTGTGTCAAGTATAGGAATGTGAAGCAAAGAATTTCAAGCTCTTACCACTGCAGCCATTTAATACTATCTCCTTTCTGACTTTCTTCCCAGTGTATTAAATTTTATATAACATCTTCTTTTAAGTTTTAGATAACATTTTAATTTTTTAAATAATTGCATGTATCTGTGTTGAACTGTATGTTTATCTGTGTAAATGTCTTTTTTTATTTTGATGCCTTAGAAGCAGAAGCTATGTCATATTCATTCTTGTGCTTTCCTAGCTAACACTAGAGTATGTTGTTGTTATGTACCATAAAGTTGGAACTGACCCATAGCTGACCCTCCAGTAGGTTTCCAGAGGCAGTTAATCACCTGTGAGGAGATTGCCCACCCTTCTCCCATGGAGCATCTGGTGACCTCGAACCACAGGCCTGCGGGATTGCAGCACAGCTTCTTGCTACTAGGCGACAAGAGCTCCAAACAGACTACTATAAAGGGATCCTCATTGCTTAGCTTGATGAGAATTCCAGGACCCTAAATTATGCTCAGAAAAACATTTACATAAACAAAGAAGTAATCATTCAGACAGAGCAAGGGGACACACAGTGTTAATTTAAAATCAAGAAAGGTATTAGCCAGAGTTGTAATCTTATCCATACCTACTCTATCTCTTTGCTGAGCAAATAATCTGAGAGTTGAACAATATGAAGAATATGGCATTTAGAGGAACACTTACCAATAACCTACAATATGCAGATGATACAACTTTGCTTAAAAAGTGAAGAAGACATGAAGCACTTACTAAAGAAGATCAAAGGCGATAGCCTTCAATATGGATTACTCCTCAGCATGAATAAAACAAAAATTCTCACCACTGTACCTATAGCTAATATCATGATACTGTTGTGTACTATCAACTCAGAACTGACTCATAGCCGACCCTCCAGTAGGTTTTCAGAGGCAGTAAATGATTCAGAAGTTGATGCCCATTTTTCTCCCAGGGAACAACTTGTGGATTCAAACTGTTTTCCTTTGGGATGGCAGCATAACATCTTACCACTAGGTCACCAGAGCTCAGGATTTATGATAGATGGCAAAAGGATTGGCTATGTCAATGACTTTATTTTACTTGGATTCACAATTAATTCCCATGATAGAAACAGTCAAGAAATCAACAGATACAATGTACTGGGGAAATAGTCTGTCACGGACCTGTTTAAAATGTTCCATAGCAAATATGTCTATTTAAAGACTTAAGCCATGATTCAAGTCATGGTATTTTCACATGCTTGATATGCATGGGAAAGTTGGACAATGAATAAGAAAGATCAAACAATAATTAATGCTTATCAATTGTGGTGTTACAAAGAATACTGAATATCACATAGACTGTCAAAAGAACAAACAAATTTGCTTGGATAAATATAACCAGAACTCCTCAAAGGTAAAAATTATGAAACTTCATCTCACATTCTTGGTTATGTCGTCAGCAGAGTCATTGGGAAAAGACCTGACACTTAGAAAAGAAGGTCAGTGACAGAGAATACCTTCAAGAAGATGGATTGGCATAGTCACTGAAACAATAGGCTTGCGTACGATAAAGTCAATGAGAGTGATGCAAGATAGGTTAAGGTAGTAAGGTTCTGATATGTTTTTAATTGGGTTACTAAGAGTCATAGTCAACAATAGGACATCTAACAAAAATAGCTTAACATTAGCCAGTTTTGCCACTATGACATTACTTATGCTGTTATTCCAAAACAACAAAGATCAAGTATGAAGTGACCTCAGTGGACAGGAACTTGCATTTTCCTCCAACCTGCTCTTAGAATTTATTTCAAACACAAAATTGCCAAAATTTATTAATATTTTCAAATGTAGCACACAATGTGTTATAAGTTGCCTGTGACTCATGGTACAATAGCCCTAAACCCTGCACTATCCTGTGTGAATCTTATTATCTCTGACACACCTACCCCCATTAACTCAGTCACTCAATCATTCCATCTCATTGATGGTCTCCCTTTCTAGTGCTGTCCCTTCACCCTCCCATGCATGACATTCCTCTCCTAGGACTGGTCCCGCCTTGCAACATTTTCAAAGTATGTCAGATGAAGCTTCAGAGTCTTTGCATCCAAGGAGCAGCCTGATCTCACCCTCTCTAGGACAAACCTGTTTGTTCTCTTATCAGTCCATGGTATATTCAAAGTCTTCTCCAGTACCACAGCTCAAAGGCATCAATTTTTCTATTATCTCTAGTTATTGTCCAGCTTTCTGATGCATAGCAAGTAATTGTAAGACTAAGGCCTGGATCAGGTGCACCTTGGTCTCCAGAGTGACATCATTGCTCTTCAGTAATTTGGAGAGGTCTCTTACAGCAGACTTTTGCAGTGCAATTCATCTTTTAATTTCCTGGCTGCTAGTACTGAGAATGTTGATTGAGGAGCCAAGCAAACTAAAGCTATTAACAATCTCGATCTCTTCACCATCCCTCCTGATGCTACCAGGTGGTCCAGTGGTGAGAATCTTTGTTTTCTTGATATTGAGCTTCAATCCATATTAAAGGCTGTAGTCCTTGACCTTCTGTAGCAAGCACTTCAGGTCCTCCTCAGTTTTAGCAAGCAGAGTTCTGTCATCTGCATAATGCAGATCGTTGATGAATCTTCCTCCAAGCCTGATATCACATCTCTCCTCATAGAGCCCAGCCTTCTGGATGATCTTTTCTGCATATAAATTGAAAAGGTATGAAGACAAGACACATCCCTGGTGTACACCCTTCCCAATTTTGGACCATGTAGTGTTTCCTTGCTCTGTTCTGATGACTGCCTCCTGGTCCAAGTATAGGTTTTGCATAAACACAATCAAGTGTTCAGGGATTCCCATTCTTCTCAGGGTCAGCCACAGTTTGTTGTAGTGAATAAAAAAAATTACTGAAAGGCTAAGTAAATTTGGAATGAATATCTTGAATTCCAAATTATTTGGTTCCATATTAACTTAATATTATAGGAAGAATGTACCTAAGAGTGACTACTCCCCAGTGATTCTTTCCCTTGTACAATTACATCCCCTTTGATTGTGGATTGACTTTGTGAACACGTTGAGTCACTTTTTCTGTCATACAGAAAAAGACATTTTCAGTTGACTTTGAATTCTTCAACAGGGACCTTTATTTGGAGGGAGTAATTTAGTCACTTGTTAAGTACTGTCAAGTCGAACCAACCCGTAGCTGATCCTCCAACGAGTTTTCAGAGGCAGTAAAGAGTATAGAAGGGGACCACCTTCTCCCTCCCACAGAGCAGCTGGTGGATTCAAACCATATGCCTTGGCCTTGACAGCGTAACTCCTTAGCACTAAGCCACAAGTACCCCAGTTTAGTCACTTGGCTCTTTAAAATAACTGCTTTTCCCAGAAGAGGAAGTTAGACTTGAAGCATAAGAAAGAATAACTGTACCAATTCTGGCTGGAAAATGAAGGGAGCCATATAAGAAGGAGTGTCAGTGGTTTCTAGCCAACAAGAAAATGGAGATCTCAATTCTGCAACTGTAAAGGACTGAATTTTGGCCAAAAATTTGAATGAGCTTGGAAATTGATCTTTCCCCAGAGCTTCCAGAAAAGGGTCTAGGCTGGCTGATATCTTAAATTCCGCCATGAGAGACCATAAGTGGAGACCCAGATGTGCATGCCAAGACTTTGGACTTGCAGACCTATGAGATAATAAATGAGTGCTGTTTTAAGCCATTTTGTTTCCACCTATCCCTGAACAGACTATAGGTTTAAGGAAAATCTCTATTACAGTTTTAGTTTACAAGATAGAAATAAGAATACAGCAAAAGTTAGAGAAAACAATGGCAATTTCTACAAGAATTCTATAATGTTTACAATGTGTTAGGTCCTGGGATTGAAAAAGATTTCTCATTCATTCCTCACACCAACTTCATGAGGTAGCTATGAAGAGCATCCAACTTTCTACAGTTTATTAAGGAGTATAAACAAAGAATTAGAAAAGTTGGGTAACTTCCACAACGTTACACAACTAGTAAGTAGGAGAGCCAGAATTCACCTCACAATTTCCGAGTTTTGAGTCTGAAGTGTTAACCCTTGAACAATAGTTGTTTACCCTAGAATCGGAATCTACCCATTGCTGACTATCCAGTGGGTTTTGAAAGGCAGTTAATTGCATGGGAGGAGATTGCTCATCCTTATCCCAGGAGCAGCTGGTTGCCTTGAACCATGTGCCTTCGGAATTGCAGTGCAGCTTCTTGCCAGTAGGCCACCAGAGATATTGTTCAGTCAAGAGAACACAGATTAAGGCCATTTATGCCTCTTTCAACCCCAACCCAAAAAGTAAAGAAAAAAGATGAAATATGTCATTTACTTAGGGTTTTTGTTTTTTTTCAAAATTATTAACTCTGGTCATTAATGGTGTGCTGTGACTTGGTTGTACAACTCAAAGATGGAATCCAATTCATAAGGGAAAAAAATGCACATCTTTTTAAAAAAATGTCTTCTCTGCTCTTCCATTTGTGAGTCCTTTAACCTGTTGACAAATGTTAAAACCACACTGAAACATCGAATGTGATGGTGTAGTCAAAGGGAAAACATTTCCCATTTGTAACAAAGGGGAAAACCCACATGGCCATTTAATTCATTACAGAAAAATGGCTCACCTCATCTGTTGGCCTTTCCTTTTTGTCTGATCTTGAGTATACTTCTTCAGCAAATACAAAACTAAAAAATGTTTCCCTTTAAATAATAAAACATTTTAAAATTATTGCTAAGAATGAGATACAATAGTATGCCCAAGGATCTATATGGCCATTCTCACCCGTTTCCTTATTAAGTGGCAGTGCAAGTATGTTGTTGTTGTTAATTGCTGTGGAGTCGTAGATGACTCATAGTGACCCTATGAACGAAAGACCTGAACATTTGTATGACTTTCATCATTTCTCCAAATTCATAGTGTTTCTGGAGGCAAGCTATTTCAAAAGTGGATGCCACTCCTGCTTCCAACCTTGTTTTAACAGGGGAGCTCCACCAAACACTGTCCACCATGGGTAACCACTATTGCCTTTGACACATCAGTGTTACAGTGTTTGGCATCATAGCAACCACAAGTTACCTTTGTAAAGCAAATGGACAAACCAGTGCTATACCACTTAGAAGAATGCTTGACCAAACATGGTTAAAACTAGGCCTGAGGGCTGTAAGTCTGAGGTCCCAAGTGCCCTTTTCAATAGGAGGCTGAATACAATCAACTCACACCCAATGGCAAGTAATCATTCCACCCTAATCCTCCCCAGAATCAGAAAACAAACCTCTATAGAAACTGGCTGTTCCAGACTATTTCCTAATCTGGATTCCAGCCCCATACTGAAGACCAAATACCTTTTTTAGATGTTGTTGTTGTTGAATGCTGTCTAGATGCGCACAGCTCATAGCAACCCTATGAACAAAAGCCTGAAGCCTTTCTATAACTATCATCGTTTCCAGAGTTTCCAGAGGCATGTGGTTTAGGAAGTGATGCCACTCCTGCTTCCAAACCTGTCTTAAACTGGGAGCTCCACTAAACACTCTCTACCTTAGGTAGTCATTATGGCATTTGTCCTCCATGGCACACAGTTGTTCCATTGTGGCCTTTGAGACTCCAATGGCAAATGGTCTAGCCTCACAGGAAACCCAGAATACCTCAGCACAGCAAATAGACCAGAGTGCTGTATTACTTAGAACAGTCAAATATTGATTTTATTATAAGATCGACATAATAGTAACAAGCATTTAAAATATAATCCCGAGGGCCCCACTTTTAAATATAAGGGCCTTCAGGCAGTCTTGTTGACTCTAAACAAGAGGCTTAAATAAAAAACAAGCACACAATCCACACAGATCCTCAACCAAAACAAGAGTGCCACTGCACAGAGTCTACCACTTCACCCAACTCCAATATGGAGAAAACGGCCTGGATTTACATGTTGCTGTTATTGTCATTCAGTGTCATCGAGAGGTGATCCTATAAACAAAAGACCCTAGCCCTGTTTTATAAAAATAGTCCTTTCTCTAAATTCATAGAGTTCCCACTTAGGGCTAAAATGTGTACCTTGACAATGCCTGAAGAAAAATTGGCTATCAGATCACAGAAGAGATTGTAGGAAGAAAACAAAGCTGTGAAGAATTTTCAATAGTGATGAAATACAACAAATGTAGTTGTTAGGTACCTTGGAGTCAAGAATGACTTAAGAAGAGTGGACCTGAACTCTGCCTTATCCTGCTCCAAATTCATCATCTCTGACACATGCTGAAGTCACCATATCAATCCATCTTGTTGGGTGTTTTCTTCTCCTTTGCCGACCCTCCATCTTTGCAATCATGATGTCTCTTTCCTAGGAATAGTCCTGCCTAGCTACATGTCCAAGGTGTGAAAGACAACACTTCACCTTCTTTGCCTCTCTGGAGTGCTCTGGCTGCACTTTTTCCAAGACATATCTGATTGTTCTGTTGGCATTCCATGAGATATTCAGTACTCTCTTCAAACACCACAACTCAAAGACATCAGTTCATCTTCTGTCATCCTTATTCATTGGCCAGCTCTCTGATGAGTAGCAGGTTATCGAGAATACCAAGACTTGAATCAGGCACACCTTAGTCTTCAAACTGACATCATTGTTCTTCAACATTTTGGAGAGGTCCCTGACAGTGGCATACATCTCCTGATTTCCTGACTGCTGGTACAAAGTATGTTGATTAGTGTGCCAAAGAAGATGAAATCATTGCCAGCTTTAATCCTTTATCCATCTATCATAATGTCGACCGTTGATCCTGTGGTAAGGATCTTTGTTTTGTTGATCTTGAGATGTATGTAGTCCATGCTGAAGGCTATAGTCCTTGATCTTCTGAGGCAAGAGTTCCATCTCCTCCTTACTTTTCAGGAAAGCAAACGTTTGCATAAAAAAAAAGTTATTGATAAATGTTACTACAAAACTGATGCCACATTCTTCTTGATAGAGTTTGGCTTCATGAATTATTTGCTCAGCATACAGATCAAACCGTTTTGGAGAAAGGATACATCTCTGACATATACCCTTCTTGATTTCAACCATATAGGGTTCCCTGGCTCTGTTCACACAATAGCCTCTTGATCTAGGTCTAGGTTTCACATGAGCACAATTTTAAGTGTTCTGGGTTCCTACTCTTCTCAATGTTAGTCAAAATTTGTTAATGATCCACACAGTCAAATACCTTTGGATAGTCAATAATGCACAAATATACATTCTTTTTGGCATTCTTTGCTTTCAACCAGCAACCATCTGGCATCAGTAATGCTATCTCTGGTGCTATAGCCTCTTCTAAATTCAGCTTGAACCCTTGGCAGCTTTTTTTTTCCAGTAACAATTTCAATTTATTTATCCCCCTAATTTTTTTTTTTTACTATGGGAAAACAGAAATCAAATGCCATTATGTTATATTAAGGTTTATATTTAAAACAAAAATGTAACATAGTGTTAGAACTGGCTTTCCAAACCTGTTACAGCATAGCTGTATTTTGCACTAATAATCACAAAGTTGTCATCATATAGAACTTTATGTAGTCCGTTAGGTTCTTACAAAAATAGAATTAAACTGTGTGACCAGAACAAGGACTTCCATTACACGACTTGGCAAACTTAGAATTTCAGTGGAGAACTTTCTTTTTCCTCTTGCAGCTTAAAAGGAAAAGTCAAACATCACATCTTCTTTTCAAAGCTTACAAAGACAATTCAGGTTGGCCGGTTGGCATTTTTTCAATCTCTACCACAACAGCAGGAATGTTGTTGTCTTTAGTCCTCTGAGGCTTCTTCTCTAGACTGTCACTAAGTTCTAAACAAGAAATGCTAACTGTTGGAGTCTTCTCTGCATCCTTTCCAGAAAGGGCTTGGGGGGTCCCACAACACTGCTTCAAAGCACACTGAGTTCTGCACGCAAGTTCACAGGGGACTTCACCTGATTTAGAGCCTACAGTAGTAAATTCAGGCTGGATAGTGGTGGCATGGATTCCGTGATTATGAAAAACATCTTTAAGGATTTTAGCAACTTGCATGTACGATGTTGGGTCTTCACATTTTATGTGAGCAGTAGCAATGATTCTGCTTCCAGCAAGTTGCCAAACATGTAACTCATGAACTTCCTCAACTCCTTCAACATTTTGAAGTTCTTTTATCAAATGTTTGATATCAATTTGTTTAGGAACAGTTTGTGGAAGAATAAGAGCAGATTCCTTCAGTAATGGATAAGTTGTGTAAAGTAGTATACAGACCATTACAATACAAAGAGTTGGATCTAAATAGAGAACCCAACAAGGACCAGCCTCATTAACTGGTGCATGAGTACTGTTAATTACTTCTACAAATGCTTTGCAGGGTTCAGGGGTACATGGGTTCACACAGAACTCCCTTTCAGGACAACCTTTCCAAGAAAAATAGAAGACCAAGGCATTTACTACTACAATCACACCTTGGCAGCTTCTTGTCTATATACAGTTGTAGCAGTTGTTTCTGTGATCTTTAGTAGTATTTTGCTTTCACATGACATTATTGATATTATCTGACATTTTCTATATTCTGTTGGATCACTTTTATTGGGAAGGGGAACATATATGGATCCCTTCCAGTCAACTGACCAGGCAGCTGTCCTCAAAACTGCCTTGCATAGACTGACAAGTATGTTGAGGTCTGCATGTGTCATCTAAAACATGTCCTTTGGTTCCCATTGGTTCTTGGGGATTTATTTCCCCCCCTCCCCCCCAGTGCTTTCAGTGCAGCTTCAACTTCTTCCTTAATTACCACTGGCTCCTAAGTATATGATTCTTCCTGATATATTTCAATGTCAGCTAATTCCTTTCGGTAAAGTTTTATGTATTTCCTCCATATTCTTTTGATGCTGCCTTCCAAAATTTGTCCACAGCATCTCTCAGTATTGCAACTTGAGACTTGCACATTATTTCCCATTATCTTAGCTTGAGAAATACTGAATGAGTTCCCCCCTTTTTGTTCTTCAATTCTAAGTCTCGTACATCCTGTTACAATAATTTGCTTTGTCTTATTGAGCTGCCCTTTGACATTTTCTGTGCAGCCCTTTTACTTCAGCACTTTTCTCTTTCTTTTGCAAGCATTCTTTAATAGTTGAAGTGTATGAAGTACGGATGTTGCAAAACTAAAAGTCAGAAAAAGGAAATGGAACATGTAAACACTGGCTGACGTTTGTGGTATCAGTGTAATGATATGGACTTGCTTTGGCCACTTTGAATGAGATAATTATATGGTATACTATACTAGAATGAAAAACAGAGTAATAATGGTGTTGCATTCATAGTCAAAAAGACAATTTACAATAAAATCCTGAAGTACAATGTTGTGAGTGATAGGAAATTATCCATATGCCTATAAGAAAGACCTGTTAATATGATTATTATTCAAATAAGTACACCAACAGCTAAAGCCAAAAAGGAGGAAATTGGAGATTTTTACCAAATTTTGCAGTCTGAAATTGATCAAACAGGCAATCAAGGTGCATTCATGATAATTGGTGACTGGGATTAAATATTGGAAACATTGAAGATGGGTGTGTAATCAGAAAGCACAGACTTGGTGACAAAAATGAGGCTGAAAATAGAGTGATGCAGTTTTGTACATTTAATGATTTGTTCATCACAAATAAAGTTCTTAAAGAGCACAAATGGTGACTTTACACATGGACCTCACCAGATAGATTGCATAGGAATCATACTGATCACTACAGTGGAATAAATCATAGGAGATATTCAATATTAGTCAAAACCAGTCCGGGTGCTGACTGTGGAACAGATTATCAACTACTCATGTGCAAGTTCAAACTAAATCTAAGAAAATTAAAACATGTCCATGAAAACCAAAATACAATTTTGCATATATCCCACATGAATTTAAAAGTTATCTTAAGAATGGGTTTGAAACATTGAACACCAATGATCAAAGGTCAGATGAGTTGTAGGATGACATCAAGGACATCCATAAAGAGAGCAAAAGGTCACTACAAAGAGAAGAAAGAAAAAATCAAATATGGGTATCAGAGGAGACCCTAAAATTACACTGAAGCATCAAGAATCCTTACCCTCTATGCAACTGGAAAAAGGCCTTCAACTAGAAAATAAAATATTACTTCTACTTCAATTTGATTTCCAATATCACCTTTGGACTTAATTTTTTTATTCACTTCAGTTGAGCAAGTATTTCTTTTTTTTTCCTAACAGAGACTATTTAATTACAATTTCATCTTTTACCAGCATCTTAGGTGCAATACAATTTGTACTTTACTGGGTTGCTGTTGTTAGCTACCATATGAACAACAGATGGCCCCATGCCCCATCATTCTCCTCATTCTCCTCATCTCTGAAATGCTTAAGTCCACTGTAATAGTCACAATCAATCCATATGGTTATGGGTCTTCCTCTCTTTCCCTGACCCTCCACCATTCCCAAAACAATGGCTTTTTCCAAGGACTGGTTCTTCCTGGCAAAATTCCCAAAGTATGTGAGATAAAGTTTCACCTCCTTGCCTCTAAGGAGCACCCTGATTGCACTTTCTCCAAGGAGACTTGTTTATTTTATTATTTTTTTTTAATTGCTAACTTCATCCATATTGTTTTGTTATTTCAGCTCATTTAGTGAGTATAGATTCATTTTCCTCTCTATTTCTCATGAAGAGAAAGCTCAAAGATCTATTGCAACTAAGATAAGTAGATAAAGACATTGAAAATAAAGTTTTATAAGACTCAAAGCCAAGATGCCACATTCAAATTCCCTACAGATGCCTCGATGCTTACCTCTAATCAATGATTTAAGACATTTCTTTTGCCTGGTAAAGTATCCCAATACCAAATTATATGCTTAGATTTGAGACAAGGCCTTTAGCTGTTCATTATGAACACAAAAGTTGAGTTAAGGTTTGATATTATCACCCCATCCCTCAAACTAGCTTAGAAGAATCACTGGAAGATATTCTCCAATTATATTCCCTGTTCTCCCTTCAACAGACAGCACAGATACCACATACACAAGCTAGTCTATGATTCTATTACCATGCATTTCTGACAGTGCTCCCCAAAAATCATCTCATATAATTATGGATATTAGTAGTGACACTTCTATTGGACATTATTTATCATCTGGTTTGTTCTTTAAATGACTTAATGACTAATATGTTAAGAATAAAAAAATATATATTTATAGTTAGTATAGTGCCTGATCTGAGATTATCTGGTCTTCTCTTGAAAAACAAACAACCTAAACAAAATCTTCACCTTTGATTTATCATGGGATACATTCCACAGCAGCCTATAGGAGAAGACTGGTGACAATTCATCCTCAAAGTTCTGTGTAAGAGTCAACTAAACTTTGAAGTTTAGTTGAATGCTTGGGAAACATTATTTTCTTCTAAGGAAATGGGGACATAAGTCTCACTGCCAAAAAAATTCCTTGCAACTGCATTTTCCAAATGCCCTAGGTTTTTAATTTCGAGACCAAAATACCTGATTTTAAAAGATAAGATCTACCCTCTGGGGGAAAAAAATGATGATTTCATGTTTTTCCTTTCATAAAAGGAGGTTTACAAACCCTCCAAATTATACGTTTCAAGCAACCATTTAATTTAGATTAAATTAGACAGCAATTGTATGTTAAATAAATATGAATGAACTCCAAATGTATTTGTTAAAGATTAGGAATTTTGTAATACATGGGCTTCTATTACACATTTTTTATTGCTGATTTTATAAAAAATAAATAGCCATTTAATTTAAACACTTAAAGAACATTTACAAAGGAAAGCATTAACAGCAGAATATACTGCTTTTTTTTTGTAAACCCAATAGAGCTGCTCTAAGAAAAGGAGCTGATTCCTCAAACCATGGCAAAAAATTTGCAGTGCAAACATGGCCAGGTTCCTACACAATCTTTACAAATGCCACAGTAACTCTTGCAAATGTAGACCAAAAGAGAGAAGTTAATTTTAGATACTGTTTATCAAAATGATTTTTTATTGTTATGTTATTCTCACCTGCCATTATAAAAATAATTAAATTAAAACAAATTTTTGTGAAAACAGGAACTCTTCAATAACCATTACACACCTCAATAAATAAATTGAAAAAGGAAAGGTGAAAATTCCAGAGTGCACAATTTTCACCCTGAATTTCTTTTACGCTTACCCAGAACATAGGTTATGGTGGAGGTGGTGGTGTTCACTGGCCATCAATTCTGACTCATAGAAACCCCAAGAATTCAACCACATAGAACTTCTCCAGAGGGAGCTTTGGTAACTTAGAGGCAACTATAGTGTTTTCTTTATATTAATCCCTATGAAAGTAGATCTATTTTGTAGGTCTTTCTTCTACAAAGATGAGGTGAGTGTGTTTGAAACACCAACGTTTTGTTTAGCAGTCCAGTGATTACCTATTGGAACGACAAGATCTCTTTTTGATTGAAAGTGTAGGTCATGAAAAGTTTGCCTCCCTTTGACCAAGTTAAAGGTCTTGCATTTTAAGATTTTGCAGGTTTCATTATGAATATTCACTCATATCCATTTTATATCCAATTACTGTAAAACCTTAATAATTGCAAAGGCAATCTCAAAAAGATAAGAGTATCCCAGGGAAGGTGATGGAATTTCAGATCACACATTTCAAGATAATTGAGGAATCTGAAAGACGATGATGGTAAGACAGACATTGAATACTGGAAGAGTAAAATAAGAGAGGCTAGATTCAGGTTAGATTGATCAAACATTAAAAAGTAGCTGTCTTTCCAGATCAAACCAATATAAAATAAAAATGAATTTTTTTTTAATTTAAAAAGGCTGTTTTCAGAAATTTTGAGACAAATTGAATATTCTGAGTGTCTAAGATTTATGATTCAAAATGTCTTTCCTACAAAAAGAGATCTTGAGAAGTGGAAGAATATCCTTTGCTCATGATAGGAAGACACAATATTGTGAAAATGGCAATACTGCCAAAGGCAATTTACACATTTAATGCAATCCCAATAGAAATACCAATCCCATTCTTCAATGAGCAATCTCCAGTTTCGTTAGGAATGGAAAGAAGCCCGGAATAAGCACAGCATTCCTTAAAAATAGAAGAAGGGTAGGAGGTATCTCACTCCCTGATTTCAAATCCTACTACACTGCCGTAGTGGTAAAGACACATGGTACTGGTACAATGACAGACACATAGATCAATGGAATAGAATTGAGAATCCAGAGATCAGCCCATCTATCTATGGTCAACTGATTTTTGACAAGGAGATGAAATCAGCTAAGTGGGAAAACGACAGCCTTTTTAACAAATGGTGTTGGCAAAATTGGAAAAATATCTGCAAAAGACTCAAGCAAGACCCA
>NW_006399757.1:19119367-19127751 GCF_000299155.1 Elephantulus edwardii | reverse complement strand
CTGTCCCCTTTTCCTTATGAATCAGGGTGAAGGTGAAGTCTCTCTCAGGGAGGAGTGATAGGGAATGGCAAAGGACACACTCACAAAGGAGATTAATCTGAACCTGCTTTGACAAGTAAGAGTGACAATGGGACAATTAAAACAGACTTTCAAGGGGGGGGAAGAGGAATGAAAGTGGGACGGGGTGTAGAGAAAATAGTGCAACAATGAATGAATGGAAATCCAAAATATCTGTAAATGTTCATTAAAATTAATAAAATTTAAATTAAAAAAGTCCTAATCAATTATTAACTGTTTATTTTGTGCTTAAGTGCTTATTATATTGTTGTTGTTGTGTACCATTTTCAGAGGCAGTTAATTGTAAAAGAGGTAATCCTTCTCCCGCTGAGCAGCAGATGGATTCGAACTGTGTGTCTTGGGTATTGCAATTCAGCTTCTTGCTACTAGGCCACCAGTGCTCCTGTTTATTATATGAAGGAGAGAGAATTAGGATGGGAATGGACCTCAGTGCTAGCTCTCTCCTTATCTTGGTACACTTGCCTTCCAGGAATGGTCTACAATGATTCCCAGTCTCTACAAAACTGGTCTGCCTACATACTCTCACATGAGACAGTCCGCTGACAGGTCTGAATTTCTGGGAGACCTTCCAGGGAATCACAGAACCCAAGAGACATAGAGGAGCAAGGGAACAGAACAAAGAAGGGGCTTTTGATGTTGGAAATCATGGACTTATACAACAGGTCAAACATTTGGGACAATGTTGACTTGACACTTCTTCTAACTCATCTGCTACTAATCTTTACAGAATGAATTATGAATACATATATGAACCAAAATATGAGAAGATGTTTCAATTTGCTGGTAATCCTGATATCATTATAGTTGGAGAGGTCACAGACTTCATTCGACAAGTGTCTATAATAAGATTCATTTATAAGTCACTGCTGTGCTGTCTGAATTTTCTTATAGTTGACCCTCTAACATGTTTACAGAGGTTGTAAACTGCATGGAACGAGAATGCTCATCTTTCTGCAGATCCACCGGTGAATTTAAACCACCTGACAAGTACTCCTCTGGGTTAAGAGTACAACTCCTCTTTAAATGATAATGAGCTTAGACAATTGATCTGCAAGAGAAAGATGCTTTCAGATACACCAGGTTGGGAATCAAGCTGTAACAGATTTAGAATGGACTCAGATTTATCTGGTATATCTAAGATTTTAAAGTCTGGTAGATTTATAAACTGGAAAATATGAATAGTTTATTTAGGTGTGACTTCTAGAAATTTTCTTATTACAATTAGAGGTAGTGGAACTTCAGAAGATATATCAACTGGGTGCCTATAATTGCCTAATAACAGATGACAAAAGAAATATTAAAGGTTTTGATTATAGCCTTTACATCTCAAAAGAGTCATGTAACTACCAAAATAGTTTCAACTTCAGGAAATTCACTAAAAAGAAATTATGTCTTTTAAGAAGTAAACAAATGTTTTCTGTTATCTTCACAGTATCTCCCAAAAGCTTTATTGATTTTTATTGCCTAAAAGTTAGCAGTTACTAGAATAACTTTATCTAGTCTTTGTGAAGCAACAGTGATAAACTCAATGTGGCATCACTGATTCTGATATATCACATTAATCAATGATCATGATGAATATTTGTTGCTAACTGTTAGTTGCTAACCTGTTCTCAAGATCTCAGTGTCACTGAATCAGATCCAACTCATAGCTCCAACTCCAGCGAGTTTCTGAGGCTGTAAATGACACAAGAACAGATTGCCCCTCTTTCTCTTGTGGAGCCACTGATGGACTTGAACTGTTATGAAGGAGCTGCCTTTGGGTTAGCAAAACATCTAATATCCCTGTGCAGGCTTCAGTTTTTCTTAAAGCAAAATTCACATCTGGCTAATAAGAATCGCATGGTGTTTGTTATAATGTAGATTCCTGAGTCTCATTTCTAACTGAATTTGAATCCAAATGCAGTGACCCAGAATCTACATTTAAAATAAGACTCTTAACAGATTTTTAGGTGCATTGAGGTTTGAAAACCATCTAACTACAAGAGTTTGAAGGTCTTTCCAGTTCTGTATTTGCGTTGATCTTTGGATATTTCTTCTAACATTGCAGCAGTCAACTATTTAAGTCCATCAAAATAAAACTAAAACACAAAACAAAAGCCTATTCATTTTTTTTATGTGCTTAAAGGAAAGTAAGCATTAAATTTAAAGGAACAGAGTGCTCTTGAATTGAGTTTCTAAGAAAATGTATAGAAGTTGCCACTCTCAATCCATCCTTGGGTTTCATCTCAACCTTTCTTTCAACTAATGTTCTTTCTTTTCTAGTCCCCATTAAGTTTGCTTTCAAGAAGGTCTCTGACATAGTAACTTTACACTAATGGATATTATTTCAGGACGTTAAGGTTTCATGGACTTCATTTATTTCTTAAAAACTAAGAACAAGCACTCAATTACTATCCTAAAAGGGGTCAGTTGGAAAGTGACACTGGAAGCGACACTGAGGTCATCTGGAAGGTACTGACAAGCAAGTCTGTTAGTCCGCTTCTGCGATATCACAGTTGAAATGAATCTGGAGCAGTTCTACTCTACACATATAGGCTGGCCATGAGTTGGAATCTATTTGATAGGTTGTTGTTGTTGATCGCCTTTGAGTCAAGCACAATCACAGTGACCCTATGAACAAAAGGCCTGAAACCTTTCTATAACTATCAACATTTATCATAGAGTTTCTGGAGGCATGTTGTTTAGGATGTGGATGCCACGCCTACTTCCAAACCTGTCCTAAACAGGAAGCACAACCAAACACTGTCCGCCATGGGTAACTGTTATGGCATTTGACACCCCAATGACACAAAGTTCAGCATCACAACAACCCCAGGTTATTTCAGTACAGCAAACTAACAAAAGAGTGTTGTTCCACTTAGAAGAATGTTACTCCAAAATATAATAACAACCAACTTTAAATATAAAAGCCCTCCCTAAAGTCTTATTGACTCTCAAGAGACAAATTAAAAAAGAAACAAATAAAACCACAAAAACCAACCAATACAGTATGTTGTTGTGGTTATGTGCCGTTGAGTCTCCTGTGATATGTAGTGACCCTATGTGCAACAGCTCTGAAAAAACAAAAATATTTCCAGAAGAATACCTGATCCATTGTAAGAGTTAACACAACTGTTACCTATGGTATAAAACTGGCTTTTCTCATTATTACAAAGATTTCAAAGGTGGGGATATTGTGGGAAGTATTATTCACCCAAGGTATAATCTTTAGTAAACTATTACCAATTAAGACCAAACCTAGTTGCCATCATTTTGGCTTAATGGTAAGGATTTGTGCTCTGACCTCAAAAGCATACAGTTCAAATCCACCAGCTGCTCTGCAGAAGAAAAACAGGCAGTCTGCTCCTGTGTGATTTATTGTTTCTTAAAACCCAGTGAGAGTCAGTTCTGACTGAATAGTACATGACAAGAACAACAGTGATCAATTAGGGAGCTCTGGTGACAAGTCTATAGAGAGTGACACTGCAAACCCAAAGGGAGCACTTCTCTGGCAATTCAAATCCACCAGAAGCTCTATGGGAGAAAGATGAGCCTCTGAAAACTTGCTGAAGGGTCAGCTGTGAGTCAGATCTGATGCAACTGGAATGGACTTAGTTGAGTTGTAATGAACAACTAACAAGAATCTTTATGGAGCAGTGGGTTAAGAGTTGCTCTACTAACCAGAAGGTTAAGAGTTCAGATTCACTACTCAACTACTTCTCTGGAGAAAGAGAAAGTATTTCTTCCACCTTATAGCATTGAAAACCATGTGGGACAACTTTATCATATAGGGATGTGACACGTAAGGACTGATTGAAAGGAAAAGAATTTACAATTAGTCATTAATTATAGAGTACAACAACAATTTAAAGAAAACTTTCCAGTAATGAAAAATGACTGTAGATCATAACAAGTTGTGGTTGACATTGAGAAGAATGGGAGTCTCAGAGCACTTGATTATGCTCATGCAAAACCCATACTTGGACCAGTAGGCTGTTGTGTGAACAAAGCAAGGGAGCACTGCATGGTTTAAAATTAAGAAAGGAGTGTGTCAGGGTTGTATTCTCTCTCCATACTTATTTAATCTGTAGGCTGAGCAAATCATTCGAGAAGCTGGACTCTGAGAAATGTGGCATCAGGATTGGAGGGAGACTCATCAACAACTTGCATTATGTAAATGTCACAACCTTGATTGCTGAAAACGAGGACAGAAAGCACTTGTTACAGATGATCAAGGAATGCAGCCTTCAGTATGGATTGCATTTCAATGTCAAGAAAACAAAGATGGCTCAGAGACTTGGGGGAGTAAAGCCCCAAACCATAATGTTCATAAGAGACAAACTGGGATCAAGCTTAGAAGCACTAGTTTAAGGTATAAAGAGACTGTCAAACACAACCAGAAATGCACACTCTGAAGATGATAAAAATGATGAATGGGACCTTCTAAAGAGTAAATCCATGTGTGTATCAAAACCTTTTTCCAACAGAGTGAAAATAAACCCTACAGACTGGGGACAAACATTTGGTAACTCTATCTCAGACAAGAGTTTTAACAAAAGTTTGCAAAATACTCCTGGGCCTCCACAAGAAAAAGACTGATAACCCAATTACAAAATGGGCAAAAGACATGGAAAGAATTTTCCCAGAGGAAGATAATCAAACGGCAAACAGACACATGAAGAAATGCTCAAAATCACTAGCAATAAGAGATATGCAAATCAAAACCAGAATGAGGTACCATCTCACTCCAGTAAGAGTGGCAAAGTTTAACAGAGCAACATGTAATAAAAGTTGGAGAGGATGTGGCAAGAAAGGAACTCATACATTGTTGGTGAGATTGTAAAATGGTACCACCAATCTGGATGGCAGTTTGACGCTTCCTCTAAAAGCTGAACATAGAAATTCCATATAACCCAGCTATTCCACTACTTGGAATATACCCTGAGGCACAAATGGAGATTTGTACACCAATATTCATAGCAGCATTATTCACCACTGCAAGAATACCCCAGATGTCCAACCACAAATTAATGGATTGATAAATTATAATATATTTACATAATAGAATATGATGCAGCACACAGGAGCAATGATTTTCTAAATTATTACTTAACTTGGAAGGAATTGGAGAGCATTATACTGAGTGAACTCAGTCTCACAAGGATAAATATTTTATAAAGCCATTATTGTAGAGTGTGTACAGGGATCCAAGAAGGGTGGGTGAGGGTGGAAACAGAGGGATGAGGATGTACAGGGGATGGGGAGGATTAATTATGGAGTAATACAATTTTATTTGGGATGGTGAAAGAAATTGAAAATATCTGTTTTCAAAAACAATGTATTTGAATTTTGTAAACAAACTAGTATAAAATTTTTTAAAAAGAAATAAAAGATTCTTACCACTAGACTACATCATGATGAATGAAGAGATTGAAACTGTCAGCAAGTTCATCCTGCTTGGATCCACAATTAACATCCTTGGTACCAGCAATCAAGAAATAAGGAGACACATTGCATTGGGAAAATCTGCAGTTACAGACTTCTCCAAATTATTAAGGAGCAATGATGTTGGTTTGAGGACTAAAGTGCATCTGATTCAGGCCATGGTCTTTTCAGTCACTTGCTATGCATCTGAGAGCTTGACAATAAATACGGATGACAGAATAATTGATGTCTTTGAGCTGTGATGTTAGAGAAGTGCACTGAAAATCCCATGGACGGCCAAAGGAACAAACAAATATGTCTTGGAGAGGGTGTATCCAGAGTGGTCTTTGGAGGCAAGAATGATGAGACTTCACTTCACATACTTAGGGCATGTTGCTAGGAGGGGCTATTCCTTGGAGAGGGACATGATGCTGGGAAGGGTAGAGGGTCGGTGAAGGAGAAGAAGATCCTAGACAAGGTGTATTGACATGGTGGCTGCTGCAATGGGCTGTAGTGTGTCAGGAAATGTGAATATGACACAGGATAGGACAGGATTCAGATCTGTTGTTCACAGGGTTGCTATGAGTTGTACTCCACTCAACAGCACCTAACAACTAACAACAATGATGAGTAGTTTCTGGATATCATTATAATGTTGGAAGCAAGAGTGGCGCCCACTTCCTAAATAACATGCCTCTGGAAATTCTATGAACTTTGATAAATGTCGATAGTTGTAGAGGGGCTTCAGGCCTTTTTTGTTCATAGGGTTGCTATGAGTCGAAGGCAATCAAGAACAACAATCATTATAATAGGAAGTTCTTAGGAAATAATTTGCAAAATGGCATATCATATAAGTTCCCTTCTGACTTTATGTATTTTTAATATTTATGTATCTTAAATTCCCCATTAATACATTGGAAATGGGATTTGGCCATTTAAGTAATCACAACTTTATATTTATTTGCAGATTAATTTATTGATAAAAATTTTCTTGTATCTTCTTTATTTACTAAGTCAAAGAAAAAGGAGGCTTTATATGAATACAAGATCTGAGAAAAAACAGAAAGGATCCTCTATGTGTATACCTTAACCAAATTGGACAGATCCCTGAGACTAAAAATCAGAATTTTTTCATGGAAAGCCTCAGCTATCTCTCAACTATCGCTATGTACTGTGTACAGAAAAGCTAATGCTCAGGATATATTATTCCAATAAATTGGTTGAAAGAAATAATTGGACCTACTGAAGTTTTATTTCTGTCTGAAACTAAGATATAAACATTAGCTGGATATATGGTCAAATTACCTGTACATTGTGCTTGAAGACATTGCTCAAGAATATGACAGCCTTTTATTGGAAGACAGACAGACAAATGAGAAATGGGAGATACGTACTACAGTTAGTTTGGTGACTTCTGGTGCTGTAATCAGTAGGGAGTTTAACTGCTAACTCAAAGGTAGTTCCTCTCCGCCAGCTCAAATTTACCAGCCTGTTGGAGGGTCAGCTAGGGGTCACTTCCTACTCTATGGTACACAACAGCAACAACCGAGTGAGAAATATGGGCAATCTCCTGCAGTGTGACTTACAGCCTGTGAAAACTGGCTGGAGGGTCAGTTATGAATTGGTTCTAACTTCACAGCAATGATTTTGCCTTATGGTAATTTACAGGTAATAATATGTTTTGTGATAATGTTAACCAAAAATAAAAAACAGAAAGCCTATGACAAAGTTTAGCCTAACTGGAAAAAATGGTAAATACTATAATTTATTAAAAAATCTGTAAACACATTGTTGTTGTGTGGTTAGGTGCTGTCGAGTACCACCTATAGTGACCCTCTGAATAACGGATCAGAACCCTGTCTTGTCCTGTGCTAGCCTCACAATCTCTGACATAATTGAGCCTAGTGCAGCCGGCACTGTGTTGAGGGTCTTTGTCTCTTTTGCTGAATCTCCATCTTTCTAAGCACAATGTCCCTCTCCAAAGAATAACCTCTCTCAGAAACATGCGAAAGTATGTGAGATGAAGCTTTATTACATTTGCCTCCAAGTTAGCACTCTGGCCTCACCTTCTCTGAGACACATGCTTGTTCTTTTGGTAGTTCATGGGATATTCATTGTTCTTCATCAACACCATAGCTCACAGGCTTCCATTCTTCTGTGATTCATATTCATTGTCCAGCTCTCAGGTATTATATATCCTTAAATATAATACTTTATAGTATTTCTTATGGAGCACTGGTGGTTATATATATAAATTTGCCCACATTTTTGTTATGACTAAAGTAGCCTTTTGTTAGTACTGTGTTGCTAAGTGCCTTGAAATCAGGTCTTATTTATAAAGACCTTATGTACAACAGAAAAAACATTGCCATGTATTTTGCAATTATCAATGACTGATGTTGAGTTTTCACATCTACATAATTTACTGGAAGAAACAGGGGCATAAAGATCAGAAGCTGAGGAAGATATAGAAAGTATACTATTTGTTGTTGAGATACACACACACACACACACACACACATATATATATATATATATATATCGTTACTGTTGTTAGTGCCATTGAGTCCTAGACGGCTCCTAGTGACCCTATGAATGAAAGTCTTGAACACGAAAAACTTATCTTTACTCAAGTTCGTAGAGTTTCTGGAGGTAGGTTATTTCTGAAGTGAATGCCACTCCTACTTCCAGGCCTGTTTTAAATAGAAAGCTCCACCAAACACTGCCCACCATGATAACCATTATCACATTTGTCACATCATTGTCACTGTGTTTATCATTACAGCAACCCTTTATAAATAAGAGGCCAAATCCAATCAGCTCACCCTCAGTTACAAACAACAGCCATACCCAAGTCTCAACCCAAAACCAGAAAACATACCTTTGCAGAATTCAGCCTA
>NW_006399757.1:19118470-19119267 GCF_000299155.1 Elephantulus edwardii | reverse complement strand
AAAACCTACAACCAAGAGAAGATAAAGTAGATGAATGGGATCTTCTAAGAATCAAATCCCTATGCACATCCAAAAACTTCTCCAACAGGGTAAAAACAGAAGCCACCGACTGGGAAAAAGTACTTGGTAATAACATATCAGATAAGGGACTTATATCCAGAATTTATGAAATACTTGAGCACCACAACAAGATAAAGGTAAATAATTCAGTAGAAAAATGGGCACAGGATATGAACAGGCACTTCACCAAAAACGACATGCAGATGGCTAACAAGGACATGAAGAAATGTTCAAAATTCCTAGCTCTAAGAGAGATGCAAATTAAAACAACTATGAGATATCATCTCACCCCAGTCAGAATTGCAAAATTTAACAGAAAAGCAAGCAACAAATGCTGGTGAGGTTGTAGAGAAACTGGAACCCTTATTCACTGTTGGTGGGAGTGTAAAATGGTGCAACCCCTGTGGAAGGCGGTATGGCGCTTTCTCAAAAATTTATTGCAGCTTTGTTCACAACAGCAAGTAGTTGGAAACAACATAAGTGCCCATCAACAAATGAATGGATAGAGAAGCTGTAGTATATTCTCACAATGGAATACTATGTTGCATTGAAAAACAAGGAACTCATGCAATATTATTCAAAATGGCTGACTCTGGAGAACATTAGGCTGAGGGAAGTATCCCAGTCACAAAAGGACAAATATTACATGGTGCCACTGTTGTAGAATGGGACTGTCCTTGGGGTTGGGGAGAGACTGAGAAAGATGGGTACAATAATGTATACTGCACTGAAACAGA
>NW_006399757.1:19109695-19117729 GCF_000299155.1 Elephantulus edwardii | reverse complement strand
TATTATACAATAGAATGATTTTTATATTATATATGATATAATTCTTATGATATATATTATACAAGAATTATGTAAGAGTCCTGTTGCTAGGCGTATTAAAGTCTGTTCTAACTCATAAAGACCTATGCACAACAGAAGAAGCATTCCAGATTGACAGCATATTTTCCAATGCAAATCGTCTTTTATTTCCTGTTGATGCCAAGGGTGTTGATTGTGGATATCAGCAAGTAGTCCCATTGTTAGTGTTGTATTGATAGGTGCCTTGAAGTGTGTTCTAACTCATAAACACCTTATATACAACAGAAGAAATAATCTGGAGGACAGCTAGCTGGCTGACTGACTGGAAGAAATCCATATTTATCCCCATTTCCCAAAAAGGGGATACAACACATTTAGAAATTATTGAACAATGTCACCTATATCACATGCAGGCAAAATCTTGCTGAAGATTATGGGGGGTGGGGAACACAACCCACAAAAAACCTCACACAACTAGAATAGTACATTGACAAAAACTACCAGAAAAACAAACTGGGTTTAGATGAAGCTGTAGTACTAGGCATATCATTATTGGTGTCAGATGGATCTTGGCTGAAAGCAGAGAATACCAGATGAATGTCTGTTCATTATCAACCATGCAAAGGCTTTTGGCTGTGTGGATTACAATAAATTGTGGCTAACATTGAGAAGAATGGGAATCTCAGAGCACTTGTGCTCATGCAAAACCTATACCTAGACCAAGAAGCTGTTGTCCAAACACAGAAAGGAAACACGGTATTGTTCAAAATCAAGATAGGACTGTGTCCAAGATGTATTCTTTCTCCATACTTATTGAATCTATCTATATGCTTAACGATCATTTGGGAAGCTGGACTTTATGAAGAAGAATCTAGGATCAGGATTGGAGGAAAACTCTTCAACAACCTTTCTGGCCGGAACTGAGGAGGACTTAACGCCTGCTACAGAAAGTCAAGGACTTCAGCCTTCAATATGGATTGCATCTCAGCATTAAGAAAACAAAGATCCTCACCACTGTGCCAATAGGCAGCATGATAGACGGAGAAAAGATTATTGTTGTTAGGTGCCATTCGAGTCAAGTAAGACTCATAGTGATCCTATGAACAAAAGAGCTGAACCCTATTCTATCCTCTGCCATCCTCACACTTCCTGACACACAAGAGCCCATTTTGACGGTCACCATGTCCACCCTTTGCAGCATCATGTCCCTCTCCAAGAAAGAGCTCTTTCTATCAATAAGCCCAAGATATATAAGGTGAAGTCCCATCATTCTTGCCTCCAAAGAGCACTCAGGCTACACCCTCTCCAAGACATATTTGTATTTTCTTTTGGCCATCCATGGGATGTTCAGTGCTCTTCTCCAACATCACAGCTCAAAAGAGTCAATTCTTTTGTCATCCCTATTTATTGTCAAGCTCTGAGATGCATAGCAAGTGATCAGAAAGACTATGGCCTGAGTCAGACGCACCTTAGTCCTCAAAATGACATCATTACTTCTCAATAATTTGGAAAGGTCTGTAATTGCAGATTTTCCCAGTGCAATATATATCCTTATTTCCTGACTGCTGGTACCAAGGGTGTTAATTGTGGATGCAAGCAAAATAAAGATTGAGATTGTTAATGATTTTATCTTGCTTACATGCACAATCAATATCCTTCACATCAGCACTCAGAAAAACAAAAGACGAGTTGCACTGGGGAAATCTGCTGTCAAGGACATCTCCTTCATTGCTAAAGAGCAATGATGTAGTCTGGATACTAATAAGGTATGCCTGATCCAGGCTATGGCATTCTTAATTGTTTCCTATGCATCTGAGAGCTGGACAATGAGTAAGGATGGCTAAAAAATTGATGCCTTTGAGTTTTGATGCTGGAAAGGAGTATTGAACATACTATGGACTAGCAAGAGAACAAACTGATCTGTCCTAGAAGGGATGAAAGCAGCCTGCTTCTTGAAGGCAAGGATTTTGAAGCTCCTTTTCACATTTCGGGGCATGTTATAAGGAGGGACCGGTCTTTAGAGAAGAGAATCATACTTGAAGGGTCAGTGCAAAAGAAGACTCTGGATGAGATGGATTAACACAGTGACTATGGAAATGAGTTCTAATATGTAAGAGACCGTGAGATTTTCTAGGGACAGGGTAAGGTTCAGAGCCATTTTTCATAGGGTTGCTAGGAGTTGTAGTCAACTTGACGGCACATAACAACAACAATATATTATCCTCCTAATCATTGTTATGCATTATCCCATCACTGTAGCTAATATGTCAATTTATCACATTGAAGATGTTTGTATTTCTCAATGATCCTTAGCTTTAATAATTATAAGGCTCTTCTTCAGGGATCAATCCTTTGTGATAGCATGTCCAGATAACAAAAGCTAAACTTTTGCTGTTTGTGCTTTTAAGGAGCATTCTGGCTGTACCTCTTCGAAGAAAGATTTGTTCATTCATCTGATTATTGTTCCAATGTTGATGCTGATTGCTGTTGAGTCGAGCACGACTCATAACAACCATGGGAACCTTTCTATAAAGATTGTCATTTCTCAAAGTTCACAGAGTTTTCAGAAGCATGTTGTTTAGGAAGTGGATGCCACTCCTGCTTCCAAACCTGTCTTAAACTGAGAGCTCCATCAAACACTATATACTATGGGTAGTCATTATGGCATTTGACACCCCAATGGCACAAGTTTCAGCATCACAGTACTGTTATGGCACTTGATACCCCACTGGTACAACGTTCAATGTCACAGCAACGCCAGGTTACCTCAGTACAGCAAACTGACTGAAGTGTGCTGTACCACTTAGAAGAATGTTCCACCAAAATATAATAACTGACTTTTAAATACAAAGGCCCTCCACGAGGTATTGTTGACTCTAAACAACAGGCTTAAATTAAAACAAAAAACCACACACAAAAAAACCAACAATGTAATATGCTGTTGTTGATTGTTGTTATGTGCTGCTGAGTCACTTGTGACCCATAGTGATCCTATGTATAGCAGAGCTGAACCCTTTCCTGAGCCAGTCTCACTAATTCCAACACACCAACCCCCATTGTCCCAGTTACTGTATCAATCCATCTCATATGGGGTCTTCCTATCCTGTGCATAAAAATATTGAATATTATTGATTGGTCCAATAATATTCAAATTTTTTTCAACATTATAATTATAATGCATCAATTCTTCTTTTGTCTTCCTTCACCACTGCTCAGATTTTGCCCGAATATTAGATACTTTAAAATACCATGGCTTATGAGAAGAGCAAGGGCCACATGAGGATAGCTCTATCTGACCTTTATAAATTCCACAATGGGAAACTTGTCCCTTTCTACAACATTGACAACACAAAACAAATTCCCATGATGTGAGACATGTCCCTACGCTCCCACATCTCTTTCTACTCATCCCAACACCAATCTTATCGCTTTACTAGATCCAAAATCCATTGTGATAGCCCACAGACCACACAGAACTATATTAGGGAAGTCAAAGGCTGTTATCATTCAAGTTGATAACAGAAATAATGACTCAATCAGGAGAGCTTTCAAAATGTGTTCACAGGTACCTCAGCCTCATGGCTTTAGGCAAGTGTTAACAAAGTCTTTAGTCCTGTCAATTATGGCTTTTAGTCCTCCAAAAAGCTTGAGCAAAAGACTCTTAGCTCTGGTTCCATGGGGTAGCTGTCCCTAGGTCAGCTTGTCTTATGTCAAGTCTCTGGTTCTCTGCTACTGGCTGCTATGGCTGCTGCTCCTGTAGTGTCTGATCTGGTTGGTGCCAGAATCTCATAGCTGTCATGTCAGATCAAAATAGTGGGTTTTTCAGAGGCTGTAAATTGTAAGAGAAGAGACTGTCCACCTTTCTCCTAAGAGAGCTGCTGGTGGATTCAAATCAGCAAAGAGGCATTACTTTTAGGTTAGAAGTGTGGTTCCCTATGAACTAAAGCACCAGAGCTCCCTTCTTCCACTAAAGCAAGGCACATTATATAACCATTCACAGTTAACCTACAGGTTAAGCTTGAGATACACTTAGGAATTGATTTCATTTGTAACCCTGGAGCTGGCTGTAATCAATCTCTCTCCACCCCATGTGCTCATAGAACTAAGATGATATGATCACTGAGGAGTATCATCTTTTTTACTTTCATACTATACACTTTCAGGGTGTTATTTACCAAGTACACAAACATAGACTCTAACCAGCAATGCTTGAGAAGGCCTTTCAGAGTCTGGAGATAAACATTCCAGGATGCTTTAGAGGCCAGATGTAGAGATTGTGGGATAGCACTATGTGAAAAGGGAGGTAGGGGGAATCAAGCCCATAAATTCTCCAACATTTCCAGAGTAGCATATTCTTCTTTGCACAGACGTGGCATGGAAAAGATTTCCTCCAGGCTATTGGTTTCCAACACCTTCTAGCTGTTTGTGAATTTAAGTTAAATTAGAAAGGCAAGAGTAGGTTTGTGAGTAATAATCCTAAACACAAAGGGGCCGGAAGTGTCTATATTTGTTTTTCTCTGAACCCCAATAGGTCCAATACCTACCTCATTATACAGAAAATAAAATTGCCCGAACTTCTACAACGCTTGACTAACTGTGTGATCTTGAACAAACTGCCTTACAACTGCCAGCCATTGCATCCTCATGTCCTCTTCTGTAGAACAAAGGAAGAGTTTCAGAAGATGGCAAGGCCCTTTCTGCATCTATGAGAACTCCAGGAGGCTTCTTCACCTTCATGTAACAGCTCTATGAGGCAAGCTCTAATTCTTCTCCTCAGAGCTCTAAGCAAATCTCAGCCTAGTGACTGGCATTTCATATCCATGCTTATGCGTTCTCACACACAAACCCTCCCCGGAGCTTCCCTTTGTTCTTTGGATATGTCTGTTTCCGCCATCCCAAGAAAATGCAAGAACAGTCAAATGCAGGTGTTTGGGCATGGCCTAACAGCTAAGGTTCCCTGTCTTTTGTGTGTGTGATGGGGGAATGTGTTTTACTGCACAGAAAAAGCCACAAAGGCTGATTCCAAAGTCTTCACATCTCCCCCCAGTTGTCTGAAATTTCCTCTGAAGTCCATGAGAATCCAGCGTTCTGTAGGCCTTGTCCCGTAATTGGTAAATGAGGGAAAAATCGAAGGGAAAAAGAGTTTTAAAATTAACAAAGGGGAGGAAAAAAATTGAATACATAAAAAGTGATTTTGTTGTTGTTGTCGGAAAAAATGGGAGTTTAAACAGCACATTTATTTCGTTTTAATTTCTGGGCTGTCAGACATCAGCTCTGAAGCCCTGATTCGGAACACATGCAGAAACCCTTTGAAGTCCTGGCTGCATTTTTAACAATGGCAGAAAGATATAAAGAAATTAAACTGCAACATAATCATAAAATAGAACTTCTGGACTCCTGATTTACAAATTGTCATTCTTTCATTTTTTTCGGAGCTTCGTTTTCAAAGCTTCCTTGTAGCACAACCCTTTTTATAATTTTTTTCTCCCTTTAAATTCAATCTCCTGCTATACTTTTTCCTCGTCAAAACGAGGCATTCTACTTTTATTTTAATCCACGGAAGAAAAATGGTTTATTGTGGTTTTCTGAAGACAAAGAAAGGACTGGAAAATCCAGAGAAATAAACTAGGTGAAACTTTTTGATAAAAAACCATAGTAACATAAGGTTTTGCTGTTAAAGTACCTAATTCTCTTGGTAGAAGGACGAAACAGACATTCCATTTTTAGGCAGTCCAAACAAAATGTCTATTTGGCCATCATGCTCTAATTACAAAAAATTTCAAGGACAGTTAATAAAAAATTATACATTTTAAATCTCATCCAGCAGATGCCACAGTTTAACACATATCCCCACATACACTCACAAACCCATACAAATTTCATGTTATTAATCAGTAACCACACATTCTATATCTGACCAAAGATGAACAAATTGTGTAACCTAACAGTGTCTTTTAAATCCACATGAAATTACAAGATAAGCAGTTCGTAGATGGTGGCTGCTAGGACAGAATTCAGAACTGTTGTTGATAGGGTCACTATGGGTCATACTCACCTCGAAGGCACCTAACAAAAACAACACATTTAATATTCTTTCTTTAATTTTTTTTAGTCTTCTCATATCACATATTCCAATACGTATGCATTTTCCAAATACCTTATTCTACCTTTTCCAATTTTTATAGTGACCTCCCTACTCCAGGGGTTTCTTCTCTGACACAATCGATGGTTAAAATGTCAAAAATTATGTTTTTGAACAAATATATTGAACTTCAGTATATTTTCTATGTATTCTTATCAACTTTTATGTAAAATTCCAGCTCAATACAGGCAAAGTAAGGTGCATGTTAGGCCACCTAATAATGTTTATGAGGGCAGGTAGTTAAATATTAACAAATTTGTGAGCATAGCTATTTTTAGAACTTAAATTCAGAAATTTGAATGGAAGGCATTTAAATAAATTATAAATGCTCAAAACTCATTATTTCCTAATTATTTGAATCTTTTTGTCTATCCTCTATGTTTATGATGCTATTTCTGTCATTTGTATCTATATAGTAGAAATACTATCTAATAATTTGCCAACGTCAGTTTGGAAGCTGCATATTGGCCAGGTGGGAAAATTTACACTACAAATCTGTTTTTATTTTTTCTTTCCTCTCCATTTCTCTCTCTGTTAAAAGCCCGTTTTCAAGTATTGCTAGTGTATCATTAGTTATTTTTACCTAAATTATTTTTAAAAACTAATTTAAAGCAATTATCTTGTATCAGTTACTTAAATGAGAACTTAATTCAATAAGAACTGAAAACTGAAATTTCCTTATGCCAGGTTGCACTGTTTGAGAATATTCAGGGGAAGAATTGGAATTTATACAAATATTTCTACTTGCCCACAAGCTGAAATTCCTTATACTTCCCTCACTGCTTCCTATTCATTACCCTCTTCACTGTTACTCAACGTCTTGATTATCCTTTATACATTCTCTACATCCAGGGTTTATTAACTTTTCTTCTGCCTAGAATAAAGTTGTATTTTCACATCTACTGAAGCAACTCTCAAAACTATAATGAAAACTTACATGCTACATGATGTCAATCATAATTAGGAAGGTTGGTAAAGATTCTTCTTATTTTCTGGCACAGAATCAGGCACATGTGGTCCAAGTGAAACAGTAAGAAAATGATACATATATCTTTTAAAAAGGGAGGGGGGTGAAGTATGTATTGCTAGGTCATTACCTTAAAATCTTGGACTGTAAATGTCTAGAAGGGAGGTACCAAGTATGTCAAGTATCCTAATCCCTTAAGTATTAAATAATCATCAGATGGATTGCCAAACTTCCTCCCATCCTGCTCTGACAACAGCCTCCATCTACAAATGAAAAACATTTCTATGTCAAGTAGTTTAAATTCTGCTATTCTGATATAAGTGACTGGCTTGAATACAAACAGATTGTAGAGGTAGAAAATTAAGATCTCCTTCTCTAGAAGGGATATGGAAGAGATTTATACAAGAACTGGAGAAAGTATGACTGTGAACGTTAGCCATGTGTTGAAAAGACTGCATTATTTACATACTAAACTGCAAAAAGGAAAAGAAAGAGAAATCTAGATTCCACTCAATGCTAAAAGAGAAAAAGTGTTTAGCTGAGAAAATATCCTTTGATATGTGCTTGCACTCCCAAAGGCACACAGTTAGAAGCCACCAAATGCTCTGTGGGGGAGAAGAATGAACAATCTCGGGCAGTGCAATTTACTGCCTCTGAAAACCCACTGGAGGGTCAGCAATGAGTCGATTTTGAGTGGAAAACACATTACAATACAACAACAACACAACAATCAGCAATTATTTTTTTTCCAGACAACCTCTCTTTATTTTTTAATATTTTAACATTAGTCTTATTTATAATGTAGGAACAAAATAACCATTAAACATGTTGTTGTTATGTGCCGTCGAGTCGCCTGCGACTCATAGCGACCCTATGTACAACAGCCCTAAACTCCGCTCTGTCCTGT
>NW_006399757.1:19070766-19106955 GCF_000299155.1 Elephantulus edwardii | reverse complement strand
AAATGTGTTCTGTTGTACATAGGGTTTTCAGAGGCCTGCTATTTCAGAAGTGGATGGCCAATCCTTCTTCCTAGTCTGTCTCAATGTGAATGTTCAGATTTCGAGAAGTATTAGACAGACCAGCAAGTTAGCTCTGGTATAATATAATTTTCCAAAGGATGAGCATGTCCTTGATAAAATTGTAATGTCTGAATGTGTATTATCCAACTGTTAAATATTGAGAGTGATGACTCTAATTTTTATTGGAATCCTTAGCAATTCTATGTATTCTTTTATTTAAAATATAACAACAGATCAATATTTGTCAACCTCCATACTGTCAAGGGGATGATTTCCAAAAGTCCAGGGGCCTCTTGGAGTAAGAGCTACAAAGTTCTGATCCAGATATACAAGAAAGACACCAAGACCAAGTTAGAGCAAGAGAAAGAAATTGAGGTTTATTAGACGTTCATAACATAACAATGAAAGGTCAGGACAGACTGACTCCATTTTTATCTTACAAAAGAGTTTATCTATCTTTTGTTAGCACAGAGTGGCGTTTACACAGCTGATGGTGCATTCCTTCTAATAGACATATGGTGACTTTCAACCATCTCGTTTATCTTCTCCTTGAGTATGTTGTTTTGCCACATTCCTTGCCACTATTTTTATTGTTATATAGCGCATTCCTTGAGGGTCGGTTTCTGTTGTTATATTGCCACAGTCTTTGTCAATACCAGTTCTGATTGATCTCCTTAGTCAGCATTTCCTTTGCCATTCCCTGTTACATGCTACTGATATTTTGGACTGGAAAATATTTCTATGTTGTTTAGGGCAGTCCTTAATTGTGCAGGAAGTTTAGCCATATCTGACTTTTACCAAAGAGAGGCCAGTAGCATACCTCAGTTGTGAAAATTAGAATGCTTTTTTCTTTAAAACAAAACAAATACAAAACCTGATTGCCATCAAGTCAAAGCAGATGCTTAGCTGATCTTCCAATAGGTTTCCAAGGCTGAAAATGGCACAGGAGATTTTTCCATGTTTCTCTTATGGAGCTGCATGTGGATTTGAACCACAAGAGTTGTAACCTTTGGAGTAACAATGAAACTTGCTATGGATTATGCCACAAGAGTTCACATTGATAAATGTCAATTGGAAAAGCAATAAAAACAAAAATACTTAAAATTGAAAATCCTTGAATTGGACTAATTTTTGTGAACTTATGAAAACCTGCCAGAGGGGTTGGTTCTGACTCGACAGTACACAACAAGAACATTAATTTAATAAATATTTCCAGATGTTTCTTATTTACTAATCAAGAAGAGAAATCTAATAGTAATAATTATTTCTTACAATTCTCATGTAGTTTAGTAGTTTTCAACAGTAGGTTAATTATCAACCCTGAATTATATATCTTTATGTTCATTTTCACCTGTGAGAGAGAAACGGGTTTCAGAAGGCTACTTAGCTATTTTACTTGATCTAAAAATAGATATGTCTAATTCTTTAGCTCATTCTATGTATTTAATGAAAATCATTAAGTACTGATTACATAGGGAGCTCTTTTGGTCTAGTGGTAAGAAGCTGCGCTGTCATAATCCCAAAGGCACATAGTTCAAATCCACCAGTCCACCAGCTCTCTAGAGAATGAAGGGCAATCTCCTCCTGTTAATCTCCAGTGATTAACTACCTCTGAAAACCCACCAGAAGGTCAGCTTCCAACTCAATGGTACACAACAACAACAGCATGTAGTGACACTGCTAGGTGTGGTTCTTAGCTTCCAGATTATTATTATTATTTCTATAAGTATTTTAAGAAGATGCATAAAATTGTGAAGTACTAGCATCAGAATTAAAAAGAGCTAGAAAGATTTTCTTCTATTATGTGTTAAGAGGAAGTATAAAATTAACATACTTATAATGCTCACCTTCAGAATAAACTATCATATCTTAGTGTATGTATTGTGAATATAACACTATGACTTAAGATGTTATGTGCCATTGAGTTGCCTGTGGCTAACAGCAACCCTATGTACATTACTTCTGAAACCTGCCCTATCCTGAGCCAATTTCATTGTCTCTGACAGACCTAATTCCACTGCTCCAGTCACCGAGTCAATCAGTTTCATCCTGGGTCTTCCTCTCTTGCACTGTCCCTCCATCCTTCCAACGATAATGTCCCTTTCCAAGGACTGGATACTCCTGGGCATATGTTCAAAGTATGTGAGACACAGTATCAAAATCCTTACCTCCTGAGAGCAGCCTGGTTTCACCGTCTCTTCAGCACTACAACTCAAAGGCATCAATCCTTCATCTGTCATCCTTTGTTATTGTCCAGCTCTCTGATGCATAGCAAGGAATTGCGAAGACCATGGCCTGTATCAGGTGCACCTTAGTCTGGACTGACATCATTGCTTTTCAGTACTCTACTGAGGTTTCTGACAGCAGACTTTCCTAATGCAATTCATCTTTTGATTTCTTGACTGTTGATGCCAAGAATGTTGATTGTGGAAATAAGGAAGCTGAAGTTATTAACTATTTCAATCTCTTCTCCGTCCATTATAAAGCTGACAATAGTCGCAGTGGTGAGAATCTTTGTTTTCTTGATGTGGAGCTTTAATCCATATTGAAGACTTTAGTCCTTGACCTTGTGCAGCAAATGTTTCATGTCCTCTTCAGTTTCATAAAGCAAGGTTGTGTCATCTGCATAATGCAGGTTGTTGATGAGTCTACCTCCAGTCCTAATGCCATGTTCTTCCTCATAAAATCCAGCCTTCTGAATGATCTTTTCTGCATAGAGATTGAACAGGAATGGAGATAGAATCCATCCTGTCTCATACCTTTCTTGATCTTGAACCATGAAGTGGTTCCCTGCTCTGTTCTGACAACTGCTTTCTGGTCCAACTATAGGTTTCACATGAGCACAATTAAGTGTTCTTGGATCCCCATTCTTCTTAAGGTTAGCCACAATTTGTTGGGATCCACACAGTCAAATGCCTTTGCATAGTCAATGAAACACAGATAGACATTCCTCTGGAACTCTCTGCTTTCAGCGAAGAGCCATCTAACTTTGGCTATGATGTCCTTAGTTCCACGGCCTCTTCTAAACCGAGCCTACATATCTGGCAGTTCTCTGCTTATGTACTATTCCAGTCATTTCTGGATAATCTTCAACAGGCTCTTGCTTGGATATGATATTAGTGATGTCATTCGATAATTTCTACACTCTGTAGGGTCACCTTTTTTTTTGGATTGGTAATAAATACAGATCTCTTCCAGTCAGTTGGCCAGGTAGTTGTCCTCCATATTTCTTGGCATAATCCGGTGAGTGTGTCCAGGGCAGCATCTGTACGCTGAAACATGTCTACCGGTATTCCATTAATTCCTGGGGACTTGTTTTCTGCCATTTCTTTTAGAGCAGACTGAACTTCTTTCTTCATCACCAAAGGCTCTTGATCATGTGTAATTTCATCAAAATCCTCTGTGTCAGCCAATTCTTTTGGTTAGGAATATATATAGGGTGATTATTAACCCTAAGTCATTGTCATTAGCCTTCACTAGCAAAGTGACTTGGTTTTCTTATGCTTATTCTCCAGACCTAACTTATCAATATATCACTATCCTAGCAGGGAGCTCTAGTGGCCTAGTGGCAAGAGGCCGAACTGCAATCTTTCCACGGTGGTTCAAGGTCACCAACAGCTCTGTGGTAGAAGGATGGGCAATCACTTCTCCTGTTATAAACTGCCTCTGAAAACCTGCTGAAGGGTAAGCTATGGGCCAGTTATGACTCTGCTGTAGAAAACAACAAAACAACAGCGTGAGTAAAAGCAAATTGTAGAATGTTCTGTGTACTCTGTGTGTTGATTTTGGGTGAGTTGAGGTTATTTTCCTTCCAGATTAACTGATTTTCTATAATTGGGTTGCATGACATTGGGGATCACTTCTCCAAGGAGTTGCTTAGCTTGGTGGCTTCAAAAACTCAAAGGCAATCAGCACACACACACACACACCCCAAAACAGACCTATGGTCTTTTTAATAAGCATGGATCCTATAATGTATCAACGGATTCTACTTTGTTTTTCCAGTACTGTGATTTAACTGACTTTTTGACATATTATATCTGATAATGTAACATCACAAATGCTAAAGTGACTACAGTAGGAGAAAAATAGAATATCTTGAGATGCATCATAACTACTTACGACATATCCCTTTTAATACATATTTCAAATAAAGCGTTATAATTTGAGAACTAAGTACCTTAAAAAGTCTCATGTATATTACCTAGTTTTGAGGGTCCCAATGCACAAGTGGTTCTGTGGAAGTAAAATGGGCAATATCCTCTCTCCTGTGACGTACAGCTTTGGAAACCTAATGGATCTTCCATCATGAGTTGGCTCTAACTTCATAGCAAGGAGTGAGTGAGTGAAAGCATGATAAACCTATTGAATGCATACTTACTCCAAGCATTGTTCTATTTTTCCTAGGATGCATTTTCCAAATCAGAGAATTCTAGAGATTTATGTGAAGAAACTTTATCTTCTTCCTTTAATTGGAACTCAATATCTTTTTATCAAATGCAGATGAATTGATAAAGAAATAAGCCTATGTCTCTATGGTGTGAGTGGCACCATGTCCTGCAGGATGGGCTCCCCAGCCTCAGGCACCATCTGTTACTGGGGCTTCCTTATGTAGTGCCTCCTGCGGTTTCTGACATTTTGGGTGCAGATGGAACGGCTGCTTCTGTTGTGAAGAGAATAAAGGCCCATCCCACATCATCTCCTTCTCACAGTTTACACCCAAGCTATCTTATGTTTAGGACATGAATTTCTGGATAGGTCATTTCTCCAATGAGGGATGTTCCTGAGACTTTAAACGTTAAGAAAATTGATGTATATCAAGACCTCTGGTGGCCTCGTGGCAAGAAGCTGCACTGCAATCCCAGAGTTGCACAGTTCAAATCCACCAGATGCTCTGCTGGAGGAGGGTAAATTTTCTCTTGTACCGGTCAGGTCTGATTTGATGGTGTACACACACACACACACACAAAAAAAAAAAAAAAGAAAAAGAAAATGGATGTATATCTTAGATCATGAAAAGAATAGTCACTATTAATAGTATTAGTCATGTTTGTTTTATTGAATTGTGCTAATTGTATGATCTTTTTCCAACCCTAAAAGGTAAGTTCCATAAGTCAGCAAATCTATCTAATTCATAATGACACCCTCAGGAGAATCAGTCTACATTTCAGCAGAAATCAGATGAGATCTTAGGAGACTATAGAAGAGAATTTATTAAATATAATTTTTCATTGAGATGAGAGCCAGAAACAGAAACTTGTAAGAAGTGGAAAGTACTGCGAACTATAGACCCAAAGGGCAAAGACAGAGAATGAGATAACAGGTCATTTTAAACACCCCCAAAACAACACAAAACCCCACAACAAATATGTATTTCCCTCAAGACAGAAGAAAACTCATAACTGACCCTCCAGTGGGTTTTCACAGTCCACAAACTGCACTGGAGGACCTAGAACTTCTGTCATCCCCAGAGCAACAGGGAAACGTTGGTTAGAAGCACAACTCCCTACCCAATAGACCATCAGAGTTCTTTTATGTTGAGGGAAAGGTGTGCCATTTTTTTTCCAAGAACGTAGACACTACCCAAGGCGAGTTGAGCACAGAAGGAGAAAATTGTGGCATATTCACATGATGGAATACTATGCTGCACCCAGGAGCAGCCATTTTGAAAAATATTATGTAATATGAGAGAGGCTAGTGAGAATTATTCTGAGTGAACAAACTCAAACGAATAAGGATAAGTTATGCATAATATCATTATTGTAAAAACAGGATAAATAGTGAGATGTGTATGGACATCCAAAGAGGGAAGGGGAGGGGCAAAGAGTCTGAGGGTGGGGAGAAGGGCAAATCAGGGTTTACAAAGGTTTTTTGGTGTGTTCTTTTTTATGCTTATCATTTTAAAAAAATTTGTTGAATTGATATTTTAATGAAAGTTACAGAAAACTTGGATTTCCATTCATTCATTGTTGCACATTTTCCTCCCTACCTCCACCCAGTTTACTTTTCTCTTTAAACAGAGTCTTTCATTTTTGCACAATTTTCTCTGTCCCCCTTTATAGTCCCCCAGTCACCTCTTATTCTGGACTGTTGTCATGCAAATAATACCTAATCATATATTTCTTTTAGACAGTTCTTTCCCTCATCTAGTTCAATGCAGTGTTCATTATTTATCTCCTCTTTTCTTAATAACTTCCCAACCTCCATGTCAGTCCTATTTTATAACAGTGGCACTATGCAGTGTTTGTCCTTTTGTGATGGAGATATTTCATTCAACATAATGTCCTCCAGGGTCACCCATTTTGTATAAAGTTTTATGACTTTGGAGAGTAAACACATGAAGAAATGTTCAAAACCCCTAGCTCTAAGAGAGATGCAAATCAAAACAACTATGAGATATAATCTCACTCCAGGAAAAATAGCAAAATTCAACAGATCAGCAAACAACAAATGCTGGTGAGATTGTGGAGAAATTGGAACCCTTATTTACTGTTGGTGGAAGTCTAATAGGGAGCAACCACTACAGAAGGCAGTATGGCAGGGAGCTCTGGTGGTTGCCACCTAGTGGCAAGAAGCTGCACTGCAATTCGGAGGCAGGCGGTTCGAATCCACCAAATTCTCTGCTGGAGAAGGAGGGCCAACCTCCTCTTGTACCAGTCAGATCTGATTTGACGGTATACACACAGAAACAGTAAAATAAAATGAAAAAAAAAAATTAAAAATGAAGGCAGTATGGTGTTTTCTCAAAAAAGTTGGAAATACAAATACCATTTGACCCAGCAATTGCACAGCTGAGAATGTATCCTAAAGAAAGAATGAAATAAGAAAGAACTGGGAGTAAACACTGTACTTTCTCCCTCCAGCTCTCTGAGCGCCTGCCACACCCACCCCACAGTGACCACACCAAATCAATTTGGCTTTGTTAACCCTTCTACACAGGTCAGACCCCTAGGGCAAAGACACATTAGTGAGGACATTTATAGGAGCAATTGGGAAATAATAAATGTATATATGAGACATTCCAATCCACCCAGAAGTTATGATTTTTCAGTATAATAAAAGCATAGTATCACGTTCACCATAGGTATTATGTGAATTTTCTAACTTATTATTAACATTGTGTCTTTCTCCTCTTTTTAATTTTTTTTATTATGCTGTTGAGTATATAATAAAAGTTCCTGTCTTTCATGATTATCCTCTACTTCCATGATAATGGATGTGCACAGTAGAAGGAGGGAGTTTGGCTGGTGTAGTCTGTAGGGGAATTGTACAGATAATCAAAAGACTCAGCAGTACAAATCTAACCCTTTCACCCTCCATGTAATTTACAGCCTTGGAAAACTTGCTGGAGGGTCAGCTTTGAGTTGGTTCCTACTTTATAGTAATGAGATAAGTTGAAAGTAAATATTATATTAGTAAATTGCACTTTTCAGTAAGTAGACATTAACTCTTCTCTACTTAATAGAAATACGGAACCAATGGGTTTTCATCCATGATATTTTGAAGCTTGTACTTATTTGCATCTTGGGGTGGGCTTTTTTCTTTTTAGGATAAAAGTTATTCTTATTATGAGTATTAAGGATTCAGACTTTAAGTAGAAGAATCTTTGTTCCCAATCTTGGCCAGCATTCCTCAGATCCTAGATCCTTTGCCAGTTGTGTAAAAGATCTGGCTCTAATTCCATTTGGAACATTAAAGTGACTCCAGATTGATAAAACTGCAGGAACAGTATATTAGACTACAAAGGTCCCAAGTCAAACTGAGCCAAATGGTATATTCATGACTAATGCTGACTGACAATGAAAAGGAGAAGAGACTGTATGCATGAACTAAAAGTTGCATCTTTTAAGCGCTGAGTTTAAGCTACAGATAGGAAATTTGAGAGCATTTGGCAAAAAGATAGCTGAAGATAGTAAACAACTAACAAGAAATATATTTTAAAAAATGTTTTCTGCGAAGATGCAAAATCTCATCCTGTTCATGATCAAATAAATATTGGTGGTCAGTGAGATAATAGCTAAAGAAAAAAATGAAGGAAGCTGGAAAAGAGAAATCCGACTGATGTCCTGAGAAAGTGCAAGAGAGAAAAATCCCACTGGAGTTCTACTATCAAATAGAATGACGGGACAAAATACATGTAATAGAGAAGCCAAGAGAGATTAAAATGAACACAAAGGATTTACTTCTAGACATAGTTATTAACCCTCATTTCATTTTAGCCTAACACTTAACCATTGCATAGGTACAATGGAGTATTTGAGACAAACTATGAATAAAGTACAGTTGTTTGCTTTGTTTAAAAGTGTGCTTAACTGATATTTAGAATTAATAACAATTCTCCTAAGTTATATAGTTAAAAAGAGACCCATCCAGGAGCCCAGATCAGATATACCAAGCTCCAGAGCCTTTGCTCTTAACAACCAGGCTGAATTGTCTATCAGTTCTCAAAGTGTATTCTTTCTACTATACTGATTTATTGTATGGCCTTTTGCCTTAGTGGTAAGGAGTCTCACTGCTAACACAAAGGTATGTGATTTGAATATACCAACTGCTCCACAGTACAAAGATGGACAATCAACTCCTGTAAGTTTACTGCATCTGAAAACCCATTGGAGGGTCAGCTATGGGTCAATTCTGACTTGAGGGTACACAACAACAGAGTTGTAAAAAGAGTTTGGTGACAGAAGGGTTAAACACTAACAAGGTCATAGAAAGGCTGACTGTTCAAATTCACCCTGCAGCACTGCTAGAGAATCATTTAGCAATCTGATTGCATAAAGTCTACAGCCAAGGAAAGTCTTGGTCCAGTTCTAATTCATCACATGGGTTCCTACGAGTTGGAATTAACTTGAAGTCACTCAACATCAACAAAGATGTACATTGTTTGTAAATAACTCATGCAGTTATTAATGAAGAAATTACTGAATCTATTTGCATAAAATCCCTCCTCCAATTAAAGAAACTGTGCATCACATTTTATAACATCACTACATCTGCACAAATCATTTAGTTCAACATTTAGCAAAATGTCACATGTAAAAAAGTGTCTTCACTGTGGATCATTATTCTTGTTAGAAAACACTCAGAAGAATTAGATTAGTGAATTCTAACAGCTCACACATTTAGGAGAAAGAAGTGATTCATTTACAAATACTGTGAAATTTCTTTGTTCCAATATTTTCTATTCCTCAAGGTACTAAAACAAAATAGCTTTTCTCTAGGTGCCAAGTGGATTACTTAGGAAAAGAATTGTTTACTTAGGAAAAGAACTGATTATTTAGAAAGATGTGCTTCAATGCTGTCTCCTTTCCCCATATTATTCAGTCTGTTTGCTGAGCAAAATCATTCCAGAAACTGGACTCTATGAAGAAAACAGCATCTAGATCAGAGGAAGAATTATGCATATGATACAACCTTGCTCACTGAAATTGAGGACTTGAAACACTTGCTGCAGAAAATCAAGGATTATAACTTTCAATATAGATTGCACCTCACTATCAAGAAGACAAAAGTCACTGGACAATTTCATCTTACGTGGATCAACAACCAACATCTTGGGTATTAGCATTCAGGAAATGAGGAGGCATATTGTATTGGGAAAGTCTGTGGTCAGGGACCTCTCCAAATTACTGAGGAGCAATGATGTCTATTTGAAGACTGGTTGAAGGTGTGCCTGATCTCGGCCATGGGCTTTTCAAATATTTGTTGTGCATCTGAGAGCCGGACAATGAATAAGGAAGACACAAGGAGAATTGATACCTAATTGATGCCTTTGAGCTGTGGTGTTGGAGCAGTACTTAATATCCTATTGTTTCCAGAAGGACAAACAGTTATATCTTGGAAAAAGTGCATCCAGAATGCTCCTTGGAGGCTAAGATGACAAAGCTTCATCTTACAGCATTTGGACATAATGCTAGGGGAAGATATTCCTTGGAGAAGGACATAATGCTTGGAAGGGTGGAGGGTCAGCAAAAGAAGACCTTAAATGAGATGGGTTGACAAAGTGACTAGAGCAATGGACTTGAGTGGGTCAGAGATTGTGAAGAAGGCCCATGGTAGCACAGGGTTCAGATCTATTGCTCATAGGGTCTTCATGAATTGTACTTGACTTAATGGTACCTAGCAACAACAAACAAAAGGCATTCCAACAAGACGCTGAACTGAGGTGAGAACATGGTCCAGCTTATTCTATCAAGGATTCACCCTTGCCCTTGTCAATTGGTTCCGTTGCTCTCAGGAAATTCTATGAGAAAAGAAATACTGTTAAGAAAGAGTTCTCAAATAGTGCTTTATCTTCATTATATTGAATATTCTATTCCAATCAAACCCACAGGGAAATCTTTTCACTGACACACTTCCCTTTCATAGTTTTGTTTCAAACACAGGGAGTTTTTCCTGCCAAAACCTCATTTTTCTCCTTCATTTCTGCTCAAGGCAGTCTTCTGGAGACTGTTCACTTACCCACCCCTTTGTAGAGTTCACCAGGATGACTCTCCTAAAGACCTATCAGAACGTTTCACCCTAATACACATTTTACTAAAAGCTCCCAGGGTGAGAAAAGACATTCACTGGGGTTTTATTAAGCATATACTTAATGCCAAGAAAAAGTTTTCAAGAGGTAAGAGAAGTCACCAGTAGGCTTTGTCCCACTGAGAGTAAACATTGCACTTTCTAACTCCCAGTGGTAAACTGTTGGAGATGGTGTGTGTGCTCTCTGAGACTAGTTCCAGAAACTTCTGCCTCTAATAATCCTCACTCTTAAAGATTGCCACTACACCTGAGGCTGTTTCGACATATTCCAGAACACTGTATGCCTGCAAGATCTTCTGTCTGTTTACCGGGTTAATAAAAGGTCTGTGGTTGTTATGTCCCTTAGATCCAGAAGCAACTCACAGCTGACCTTCCAGCAATAAATCACAGAGAAGACTGTCCACCCTTCACCCACAGAGCAGCTGGTGAATTTGAACCACTGCCTTTAGGATTGCAGCACAACTTCTTACAACAGGGCCACCAGAGCTCCCTGAGTAAGAGAAGAAAATAATACAGAGAAGACACAAAACCAAAAGAGAAACAAATCCACTGATATGGAGGTGGTTCTGATCCAGAGCAATCCTATAGGACAGATTGTTGTTGTGTGCTGCCCAGTTAGAAAAGACTCATAAATGGCCCTTCAGCGGTTTTCAGAGGCAGTAAATTGCAGGAGAGGAGACTGCCCATCTTTCTCTCTCTGAGCAGCTGCTGGATTCAAACTATATACCTTTGGGAATGCAATGCAGCTTCCTACATTTGGCCAACAGAACTCCCTGTAGGACAGAGTAAGATTGCCTAATGGGGTTTCGCAGGCTATCTTTACAAAAGCAGACTGCCACATCTTTCTCCCATGGGTTCTAACTTGCTGACCATTTGATTAGCAGCCAAACACTTCACCATTTCCCCAATGGGACTCCTTGGTAAGACTAAACAAAGCTCATGGTAAAGTTTGACTTTGATGTAAAATAATATTCTTTATCCCTGATAGGAATAAAAAAGAACATTACTTGTTAAGCAGGGAAGAAGAAAAAAAATCATATGTAGGCAGATCTAAGGAAAAAGATCAAATTAAAGGTATCAAACTCATACATGGTTTAATAGTTAAAATAAAAGCACTGTGTTCCCGGGTGGGCTCAAAGCACCAAGCTTTTGGGTAACAGTCTAGCCTATTAACAAATCGCAAACAAAGATATCCTGCTTGACTGATAATAAGAAGCAGGCTTATTAGAAGATAGTAATTGGACTATCTCCACTATGTTAAATAAATTCAGTGTTATTGTTGTTATGTGCCATCAAGTCATCTGCAACTCACAGTGACCCTAGGTAGAGCCAGTCTCACTGTTTCTGACTAATGTTCAATATAATAGTTAAATACCAAGTCTAGCTATTCTATTCCCTAATGCTATTAATGAAAACAAAAAGTCTTTGGAGAAGGAGGAGTTTTAAAAAAAATTTTACTTTCAGATATTTAAATCTTGCTGCATCAAAAGGATCACCAAGGTCACAGGCAAAGTATTGAGAATATTGATACATATAGTATATAGATACATCTCTATATAATCTGATCTGTTGTAGTCTGAGAGCCCTGGGAATAAAGCATCTTGTTGGGAATTTCTGTCATATTTTAGATGATCATGATTAATGTCACTAAATTTAAGCATTCTTTGAAATGAAGACAAAATGTGCCACAAAAATTCACTTGATTGTGCCAGTGGGAATATTTCCTAACATATTCCCAAACTTCAAAAACAGAAGCAAGCATGCAACTGGAGTAAGGGGCGGGGTTGATTCCTGTAGAACTGAGCCGATGATTTAATTTATTTAAAATAAAAATGTTGGGAACACTGTGCCTCTCATTAGCATGAGAAAGGAGAACCCACTGGTATCTGTACCCTGGGTTGTTCACGTATCTTTTTTTCCCAGGGTAAGGAGGTCTTTGCATGTCTTACTGCTTCATGTCACCAGTTTGTAACCCAGATTGTAACTTTAAGATGTTATCTTGCAGCTGCTCAGATAAACAGCCCATTATTGTATTTATGGTGGGCCCTTCTGAATCCTCAGGGGATTAGAAGATATTGGCTGAAGTTTGTGCTTTTTCCCTGCTAGACTATCAAGGAGTCCATCAAGTGTCCTCCAGAATATGGCTTTAAGCAAACACCTTCCTCATAATGTCATTCTCACACTGCCTTCTTGGCCATGGACTTCAAAAGCTGATTGCAGGGAGGGCCAAAAAGGCAATAACCCTCAATATAACAGAGCCAGCCTAGAGGGGACAGACAGGGCAAAGGTAAGGCGTCTCTGAGGTTGGCATTTGTGTGTTTAGCCACATGGGGTGAATAGGGGCCATCTGTGCTTTAGCAGTCCACCTCATCACTTTCACACCATCATGGAATCAAGTACATTTCATGCTTACTGGTGACAGCAATGTAGCGCTTTCCCAATCTCAGTGATACATATTTGAAGTCTAATTACTTTGATCTCTGAACAAAGTATGTTTTGGTGTATGTACAGTGTGTTCTAAAGATTCAAATGGTTCTTTGTACTCCCCAAAATATGATTATCACAATTAGTTAACCCAAAAGTCAAGTGTATGTTCAAAAACTTGCACTTTTGGCAAGGGTAAAAATTGCAATGTGTGTTGCTGTAGTTCTTAATTTTGTTCTTCAGGTCACAGAGAATATGAAGTTTATTAAAAGGAAGACACGACTAACACAGACATCTTCATTAACACTTCTTTGTACATAACAAATTATATTGAATAGTATAAGGCTTGTATCTTTAAAAAAATCTTTAGTTCATTGTGTTTATATTATTGTGTAAGTTAACTTGGTTAAGATGTCTTCTAAAAGAAGAAATAAAATTTTCATTGTATTAAACAAAATAATTAGAATTTATATCTCTGTAGTCTTTTAAATTTAAAAAATACAAATCACCTAATATAGTTAATTGACTCTTGCTTCTGGTGGTTATCAATTATCTGAGTCATCAGTTCGTTTGATAAAATCTAGCCAGGTCTTTCAGATCTTACTGTCTTTTTCAATATCCAAGATATTGAAAAAAAAAAGAAGAAATCAAGTTCATGTTCAGGTATAGAAAGAGTAAATGACTTTCAGAAAAGCAATGCTTGTGTTAACATCAGGCACTGTGTTGATTCAAGCACACTGAATGCTTTTTACCTTTTAAGAGCTAAACTCACATCCAAGCAAATTGCTCTTTATCTTAGAAGAGCTAAATTTGTATCACATGCTTTTAGAAAGCTTCTATTGATGGGATTTACCAATTGTCAATTTACAATTTTCAGTTTGACAAACAACAGATTATATCTCAAACAGTTTCTAGTAAAAAGTTATGTTTTGAGTCAGTGAAACCACAGCATATTCAGAGTAAAACCTAGTTTGTTTGTTTTTTCATGAATAAGTTTTCTTAAAGGAGAGTCCAAAATCTAACTTTGTATTTTAAACCTTTTTATATGCAATAACTTCCTAATTTAGTTTTTCACACTTTTTCTTTGCAAGCATGATCTTAATAAAATTTGAAACCCTATACACTGTTGTCTATTTTAAAAAGATATCTATTGTTTTATGAACTTAATTACTTTTAAAGAATGTACTTCTATGTATGTACGTATGCAAGTGCTCTGAAACATTCTTATAAAAATATCCAGTCTCTTGATTTAGTGTTTTAATTTATGGAAAATGTCCTATACAGAATCAAATTACCAATATCATTCCTCATTATCTTACCAATCTATGACATCACGCTCACTTTTTTGGCCAGGAAAAAGTTTTATTTCCATTTTATAATTCAAATGTTGTGAATGTGAATTCAAATGGGGGTATACAGATGAATAATATAAATGGATGAACAGACAGGCAAGCAAGAGGAATAGTTGAGGTAAATGAGACATATAGATAGACAGTCAGGCAGGCAGGCAGCAAAATCAAGATCAGGGGTGGATAGAAGCATACAGACTTTCCAAGGATTCCTAGGGAAAACAAAGAGCTGCTGCCCCCCATATTTCCTAGTGATACTTTGTTTAGTGGTCACAGGAAACTACATCCTAGATTTTCCATTCTTAAATGGCTTCACCTTCCTCATTCTGCCTACACACTTCCCACACAAAATTAGTCGTTATTTTCCTGAAATTACATTGTATTGAAATATGTTCAGCCCATAAGCACACCACCTTTATTGCAAGGTATAGAGATCTGCTTCTTCATCTTCTCCAAGTTTCATCATGCTGTTGTTGTTAAGTGCCATCAAGTTGTAGACGACTCATAGCAACCCTATGAACCAAAGTCCTGAACACGTATAATTTTCATCCTTTCTCTAAAGTTATAGAGTTTCTGGAGGCAAGCTATTTCCGAAGTGGATGCCACTCCTGCTTCTAAACCTGTTTTAATTTGAGAGCTCCACCCAACACTGTCCACCATGGGTAACCATTATCACATTAGATACATCAGTGTCAGTGTTTACCATCACACCAACTACTTCTGTCCAGCAAATTGACAGATCAGTGCTATATCACTTAGAAGAATGTCTGACCAAAAACAATTAAAACTAGCACCAGTCCCACCTAAGCCTCAGCCAAAACAGAAAACACACCTATGTAGATTCCAGCTGCTTTACTCAGCTTCCCAAACTGGAAAGCAACCCCAAACTGGTGGCCAAATGCCTTTTTTAAATACAAGGCTAAATCAAATCAGCTCACACCCAAAAGCTTCATCACAGTTTAGTGTAAACTTTTCACATCTATATTAACATCGTTTATGTGTGTGTGTATAATGTCTTTTAATAAATAATGACTGCTTACTGTATATTAACTATTATATTAACTGAACGCAAACAACATAATTGCTCATCTGTTCCTCTAAGAAGCCAATTTGTTCATCTGAGGAGCTTCCATCTAAATATAAACTGCCAACCTTTTATTATTATTAAAGCTGTTCCTTTAATAATCTGAACTACTGAGAGACTCAAAGGCTAACTGTTATTATGTGCCTTTGATTAAGCATCAATTTACAGCAACCTCACTTACAAAATAAGGTGGAAAAAAACATTGCCTAGGATACTACATCTTCTTTACACTTTTAATAGGCTGCAACCCATTGTTGCATCCACTATGTAAATCCATTTTATTGAGGACTTTCCTCTTCCTTAGGAATTTCTACTTTACGAAGCATGATATCCATTTCCAGGAACTGGGATATTCTAACAAGATATCCAGAGAAAGCGGTCATTGCTCCAAGACAGATTTATTTGTTCTTCTGGCAGTACATGGTATGTATAGTCAACATTCCTCACCATTTCCATAATTCAAATGAACTCATTCTTTGGTTTCCTTTTTTACCATCTAGCTTTACTAGTCTGCTCTCTGAAAAGTTGGCAGTTTGAATCCACCCACCACTCAAGGGGAAGAAGGTAAAGCATTCTGCTCCCACTGAGGTTTGTAGCCTTGGAAACCAGATGATGGGTCACTGGGATCCTAAACTGATTCAACAGCAAGGAGTTTGGTTTGGGGTTTGTGTTAGATATTGTAAGTAATCCAGAGTTTATTTGAAGTACATGAAATGATGTAAGTACATAATATGCAACTATTATGAGCCCTGGTAACCTAGTGATAAGAGCTGCACTGCAATCCCAAAGGCATGTAGCTCAAATCCACTAGCTGCTCCATGGGAGAAGGATGGGCAATCTCCTCTGCTGCAATTTACTGTCTCTGAAATCCACTGGAGGGTCAGCTATGGGTCAGTTCCAACTTGACGGCACACAACAACCTCTACCTGGTGGAAAAGACTTTTTGCTATAATGAGGAAACAACAGGGCATATGGGTAAGAACACTTTAAAAGGGCATATGATGGGCTAGTGGCAAGAAGCCACACTGTAATCCCAGGGATATGCGGTTCGAATCCACCAGATGATCTGCCAGAGAAGGAGGAGCAGTCTCCTCCTGTACCAGTCAGATCCGATTTGATGGTATACACACACAAAAAAATAATAATTTTTTTTTAAAAAGGGCATATGGATGAGAAAAAAATTACATTTGTTTTATGACTGTTACTTTTTAAATTTTATTAAGCCTATTTAATTTCTACAGCACAGAGTAAAGAAAATATAAAATTCTTGACTAATCCTGAAAAGATACATATGAAGAACTATCACTCATGACACAACTTTTAGATTGCCAAATCAAACACCATAACTAAATAAGACATGTTAAAATAAATATATAAAATATAAATAAAATAAATATAAGACACAGTTAAAATAAATGTGATCTACATTAGCAATTATTCTGATATTCTTTAGATTAAAATAGTACACTAAACAGTAATAATCAGATCACAATATGTAACAATTTCTGGTAAATTATAACATTGACTTTTTTGAGCCATATAATACTTATTTATGTTCTCATATATTGCTACATTGTAACAGTACAAAGAAAAATATAAAGTTTTAAAGTTTAAAAAAAATGAATTCAATTCCGAGTATTGCTTCCATTTTCAAGCACTTATTCAATATATAATAATTTGGGGCAGTATTAATTGTCTTTCAAGTGGCAGTCAGTTCCCTCATTATGTTCATTCTAACAGCATTAGAGTTTCATTCTTCTACGAGAAATAAGTATGTAGAAAGATAAAACTAGGAATTCAGACTTGATTAGAAACACTAGTATTGGTTTTTCCCCCCTACAATTTATATTTTAAAATTAGGAATTCTTAGTGAAAACTTTGGTAAATTAAAGAAAGTGAAATATATACCATGACTACACACACACACACACACACACACTCTCTCTCTCTACTAGAACAGATGACAGCCTATTGTAAACTTTTAAAAGTATGACATTATATGCAGAGTCAGTAAAAAACATCTTTTTACGCTATTCAAGTTTATGGTCGCAGGAAGTGGAAGTTCATTTTTTTTGACTCAATAAGTTAGATCTGAAGTTAACTTCCTTCTCAACTTCTCTGCAGACACCGTTTGTGGTAAAATTTTCAGTAATGGCATTTGCATTTTGAAAGTCTGGGGCCAGAAATGGCATCTCCAAAGCAATGTCTTTACTTGCCTCACACTCAACAGTGCCTCAGGAATGGCACGTTACCCAATTTTTCACTTGTAGTTAAATATATATATATATATATATATATATCTATGTACAAAAATGAACACTGGGACAGATTTTAAAAATCATGTGGCCTGAAACTAAGGTTTACTCTATCTTTAGTGTTATTGGTAAGGGACAGAGACTCAAGCTCAAGAATGAAAAAGAAAACACTTAAGGAAGTCTGGGCAGTTTTAACAGCATGAGTGAAATACAACACCAAACAGGATGTCTCTATTCCCTTTGAACTTGAGGCATCCTATGGACCCTAAGCTACTGAATTCTCTGGTTAGTTATGTGGTGCCAGACGGTCAGTGGCACTTAATGAAGATAAGTTTATAACTTATGCTTTTAAAGGTAATGGTGAATGAATCCTGCCTGACCAAATTGAGTGTGCTTTGTCAAGGTCATTGTAAAGTTAAAGGAAATACACACACTTCTCTTTTCAGTTTAACGTTTTTCCCCTTCTCTACTTTTCCTCATTGAATGTCATTAAATCTTGAAATTGCAAGCAGAAACTTTTCAACATTTATGCCTTGGAAATAAATGCCAACATGTTTGTTTATTCTGGAAACATTAATAAGAAATTAACTGGAAAGAAAACTTTTAATTTCAAATTTAATCAGCAAATGATTGTATACCATTAAAGTGTTTAATTCTTTAATAAAGAAAATAACATTTATTATTTAGGAAAATAATCTTATTTTTACCTTTTTGCTGTAATGAAACTGATCTCTGCTTTTGGTTGGCTTTTTTTCTTCAGATTTCTTCCATTTTTCAAGTAGCATGATGATTTTTCCCCCCCATCAATGAATACAGACTCAACATCTAGAACAATGTTCTCCCTTTCTTTTAGAAATGTTCATTTAAACTGTTGCTATTAAGACTCATATTTGAAATCCCTATAAAGCAAACTCTTGGCAATTGGGTATAACAAGGAGCTTAAGCTTTAGATTGAATACAAACTCCAAAACTCTCTTTGCTTGAGTCACAAGAGAAAAAAAAAATGTGCGAGAGAAGATAGTACCATATGAGGGGAGTATAATGCCCTTATTATGTTTTCTTAATTTTAAAACTGAACTATGAATTGATTGTATCTCATCAAATATGTTGTCTCTAGAAGAAGAAAACACACCCATTCAGACAACAGCATTAACCTATTAAAATCTGAAGGTGACTCTTGTGTTTGAATTGAGTTTAGTACATAGTTTACCAACTTTTCTCATCATCAAGGCCTTTTCTTTTTACTAGCACTAACGGGAACCTTCCATAATATCAATACCAAAACCTACTTTTTTTATCATCACCTCCTACCTTTTCACATTACCCCCTGTACTACCCTGACAGCAATCCATTTCTTCTACCAATTTTTCATTTCTTTTATTCTCAGGTTGTCATTTTCTTACCCTGGTTAAAATCCATCATCAATCAGATAATCACTTCCTGCCTTCTTCAGTCTAACTTAACCTTGATTAAATCCAACTCCCCATTTAGGGGAACATAGATCTTGCAGCTGAACATGGCCAATGACTGGTTTCACTTTAAAATATGCCCATGAGTCTTCCAGGAGTCCTTAGACCTGTCCAGTACATTTTCTATTATATCTGTTTCCTCTTACCCAGTGAATTGTGCCATATCTTCTTTTCTATTTTCAAACTTCTAAAGCATATTCTTCCTTCAATTCATTTGATCTTGGTGGTCCATTTGTGTGCGCAAGTAATGGCAAGTTTTTGGGGTCAAGTGCCTTTTTGGGCCTGTGTTTGACGTGCAGGACTGCTCTTCCCCCCAGGAGCGAGACCCTTGAGGCTTGGCCTGGGTTTAAGGCAGGCGGTGACTTAAAGCTCCAAAGGGAGAGGGGAGAGAAGGTGGCTATATCCTTCCTGGATGGCTCCACCTAGGGTTTCTGTGACTTCGTGCTACCTGAGCATGGTGGTCTGCCTGCGCAAGTGATGGCAAGTTTTGGGGGTCGAGTGGTTTTTTTGGCTTGTGTTTAACATGCAAAACTGTTCTTCCCCCAGGAGCAAGGCCCTTGAGGTTTGACCTAGGGTTTAAGGCAGACGGTAGCTTAAAGCCCCAATTTAAATTGGTTTTTGTCAAACATTCTTCTAAATGGTATAGCACTGGTCTGTGCATTGCTGTACAGAGGTAACTCATGGTTGCTGTGATGCTGAACACTGTGACACTGATGTGCCGGATACGATAATGGTTACCCATGGTAGACAGTGTTTGCTGGAGCTTCCCAATTAAAACAAGCTTGGAAGCAGGAATGGCTTGCCTCTGGAAACTCTATGAACAGTGCTTAGGCCTCTCGTTCATAGGGTCACTATGAGTCGTCTATGACTCGATGGCACCTAACAACAACAACAAAGTATATTCTTCCTTCAGTTCATTTTCAGTGATGAGTTTGATTTCTAGTTCATCAAGAAAAATGCTGATTGGAATACTTCAGTTTTCCTGCTGCTTCTACAGATGAAGCTCTGGTGACCTACTGGTAAGGAGTTGAGTAGTAAGCAGTGGAGTGTGGAGGAGTTGAGCTGCTAACCCAAAGGCATATGGTTCAAATCCACCAGCAGCTTTGCAGGAGAAAGATGAGTAATTTCCTCCTGCGTGATTCTCTGCCTCTGAAAAACCTTTGGAAGGTCAGTTATTTGTTGATTTCATGGCACACAATAAAAGCAACATTATTGATAAGCTGTCCAGGTATCAATAGCTAAACTTATTAGTTGTGAAGTAGATTCTATTCTTTTTACAAATTTAAAGATTTTTCTCCAGTAAGTCTCTCCACCCACTACAGCAATGTCCATTTCCCCTTCGTACTAGATCACTCCAACCATCACATAAATATGATGCAATTTTTCTAATACCAGTTTTAAACACTCATTTGACTTACACCTATTATTTCACTTATCTGTTCCCCTAAAGAGTAGATTTTAGAAAAATGGAAATAATCTATATAAACATAGTCTTCAACTATTGTCTTCCACTTTTCTCCAATGGCTTTCAGCTCACCAAGTTTCCTTTCCCCTCTGTTGTAAGTCACTTATATAATCGCAAATATAGCAGCCAGTTCTCAGTTTTCTTCTTCGACCGTTCAGCTACATTTGATATAGCTGAGCACACTCTCCACTTTGAAACAACTCAATTGGGTACAATAGGACTTACCTCTGATAGTGATATAATCTGTTCTTCCTAATGGATGTAATGCTTGGCATCGGAATGTCCCACTAGTGAGAAAAGACTCACTGCTGAGATATGTCCCATGGGAGAGCTCACCGAGGCTCATGGTGCTAACATCACCAAAGGCTGATAACAACTCCCTGCACATCTTCTGCTCTGACTTCCCATGGCAACTCTAGCTCACATAGCCAACTGCTTTCCTAACAGTTCGACTTGGCTCTCCAAGGAAAATTCCAACCTAGTGAGTGATAAATCAAATACCAGATCATCTGCTCAAAATTGCTTCCTTAAGTTTCTTCACTTTAATGAAAGGCCACCCTCTCCTGTTTGGTACTTAGACTCAAAGGATTGCTTCTTTCCTCAATTCAAATAAATCTGTAAACAAATCCCCTTCCCTTACCTTTAAAATTAAAGCAGAGCATAACCCCTTCTCTCACTTCCCTTCAACCTTGAAGATGCCACCTCCTTGTTGTTCCTTAAGTACAGTAAGTGTGGTCCTGCCTGAAGGCCTATAGTCTTGTTGTGCCCCGTGCCTTCTTTTCTATGAAGATTTCATGTCTTGTTCCCTCACCATCTTCAGGCCTTTATTCAAGAAAGAGGTTCTATCTGATCACTGTTTTAGCATGCCTTTTTATAGGTTTGTATATAATCTTTCATATACGTTGGGGTGATCACTTGTTAAAAAAAATTTTCAGTCTCACTTCTCTCATTATCATATGACTCTTCTCCTTTTTCCTGCTTTAATTTCTTCAAAGCCTATGACACAGTGACTGCAGCTGGGCTCCAGTGTGTCAGAGATTGTCAGGTTGGCATAAATTAGAACAGGATTCAGATCTGTTGTTTATAGGGTTGCTATGAGTTGTACTTGACTTGACAATACCTAAGAAAACAGTAACAACATCCCTTAACACTATATTTAAAGACAAAAAACAAACCCAAACAAACAACAAAAATACCAACTAAGCAAACAGCTTATACACACATAAAAATCAAATCCACTACCAAAAAGTCAGTTTCAATTCATAATGACTCTCCATCAGTTTTCTGTTCAACTTTCTCCAATCTTTAAAACAGTCCATCTTTCTCCCACGGAGCAGCTGGTGAATTTGAATCAGTGAATTTTGGTTAGCAGGCCAATATATTACATGTGATATGACCATGGCTCCTGTTCGGCACTAAATCTCAAACAACACTCATTGCCCTTGAGTTAGAACTGACTCATAGTTGAAATTCCATTGGATTTCTGGGGCCATAATTGGCATAGGAGGAAACTGCTCATCTTTTATCCTGATGTCACTGGTAGATTCAAATCACGAGAGTTAACAACAAAACCTCCTATGGGCTTTGCCACTGGAGCTCCCTAAGCACTGCATACCAGTGTCCAAAAGAATTTTTTTTCTATCTCGTAAGTATTTCATATCTGTACTGCCCAATAAAATGAGACTAATAATTTCTGACTTCAGACACTTAAAATGTGACTCGTGTTTATTTAATTGGAATAATCTATCTAAATAGCCACATACGTCCAGTAAGTTGTCTCTCAGGTCAGCCAGAACATAAGGTACATCAGAAAAGGACGTCTTGACTTTTTCAGACTGACATAATTAATCTTCGCATTTACAACATCATCAGACATATGTGCCCATAGGTGCCTCACGTATGTGTGTTGAAGAAATTAATAATTTATTTTTCTCCTTTTTATTTTATTTCCTTAGTTGTATATTGATAGGTCATATGGTTAATAGAGAACAAAATAGATTTCCACTCCCATTCACTCTCCAACCATTGATACGAATAGCAAACTGCACAACCACAAGTCATGCCTCTCAGAGGGGCTTAGTTTTGCAGATGAACAAACAAATGTTTACAATCTGCATTGTACTCTCTCTTCTTTCTGATATCAAAATCAACTCAATTTTAAAAATCAGTTCATACATGAAAACCAACAAACAACAAGAGATAATTTAGCAGAGCATGACTCAGGTTCAATTTGGAAAAGGAAAATAACAAAAAAGAATTGACATACGCCTGTGGTGGTGCTGCTGTTATTTGCTGTAGAGTTACTTTATTTGCTGACTAGTGATGACACCAAGAGTGCAAAGTAGAATTACTCCATTTTGGAAGTAGATCATCAAGTTGGTTTTTCAAGATGCCTTACAACTCAACTCATTGGCATCAAATAATTTCCTGTTCATAGAGACCATTCATCCTGTGTCCAAGGCTGTAAATCTTCATGGGAGGAGACTGTCCAACTTTCTTACTCAGAGTTTCTGGCTGAACTACTCTGATGAACAGACTCAATTAGCAGCGCACCACACCACAGACTAAGGTGCGGTTCAAACTGCCACCTTTTCAACTGGTGGTTGAGAGCTTAATTCTTTGTGCAATCCAGAGAGCCCTTATGCTCAATAAAAAGACACTTCCATTTCAATGAAATGATCCTGAGAACATAAATGTCTTTTCTCTACTAAGAAGAAACACTATTGTTTTGAGATGGGGGAGGTCTAAATAGCTTCAGATGTCTGGGAACAAGAGCAAGTACTCCTTTCTAAGCTCTCTTTATTTTAGTGCAATGACCTCTTTCACCCATTTCCTGTACATGAGCAGGACCTGGGTCTTTCATAGTGAAGAGTTTTAAGCTAACACTTCACAAAACACCCTTCTAAGAGAGAAGAGGCGAAAGGTAGCAGAGAAGGTGAACAAGAGGTAAAGTCCTTTTATTCAGGGATGTGAGCATTAATGATCGGGTTGAATCTTAGTGGTGTGACCTAATCCATGAATCTCTTTTTTTTTTACCCCATGGCATCATCTGGTATAAAGTGAAACAAAACCTAACTGCTGTTGAGTTGATTCTAAGAGGGACCTTATACACAAAGGGGGGGGGGGAGGATCCCAGAAAAAAACAACACAACCAAACACACAAACTCCCCAAAGTATTTCACCATATTCTACCAGCTGTGAAGGCGCATCACCTGTGAATTCCAACTCTAGTTATTTCATTAGTCCCCTTTCTTAACTTCATTAAGCTTTGGTTTCCTCAGCAGTAAAGTAAGGATGTTGCTTTCCTAACACATAGTGTTGTTACAAAGAGAAATTAGTACATTAATGTGTTTGCCATATAATATAGGCACCAGAAATAAGTGAAGTTCTGCTATTCTGGGTAAAGAAAGAACTGTAAACTCTCTGTTGGTGTGAAGTAGTTCACTTTTTAGCTGAAGAATGGAGACTTACACCTTTAACATGATAACGTCTGAATCAGCTTTAGAACACATTTCCTAATTCCTGGCTAACCATCTCTGAGTGGCTCAGCTAGTTAAATGCTCTACTACTGATGAAAAGATTGGCAGTTTGAATTCACCCAGAAGCACTGTAGAAATGCCTAAATTACTTCTGGAAGGTCACAGCCTTGCAAAGCTAGTTAATGCTCCTTCTCATAGACCATAAATTCTAATCATCACCATTTCCTTCCCTTCATTCCTTCAAATTCTTTATTAAGTTGCTACATGGGTTAAATGGAGTAACCAGAACTAGCAGAGAGCAAGGTGGAAAATGATGACTGGAGCTCCCCTCCCCAAGAGGGAGCAGAGCCATTTACACAGCCCTCTTTGACTGCCATAAGCCAAATTCCCTTCTGTAAGGTGGAGTCTGACCTGTATGAAAAGTACATCTAAGGTTGCCAAAGATAAGATGAGTGAAGGATTATATATATATATATATATTTTCATGGAATATGTCACCCAAAGGTTGACCTTTGGGTGACATATTCCATGAATAGTTGTTTTCTATCTTCCTCTTGCTAAATACTCAAACACCAACTGTGGAATCAGTTACACAATGGGTAGAGCAGTGGGCACTGAAAAGAATACGATATGGACAAATTTGAGCCATCACTCCGGCCTGGCACTTTCTGGCCATTAAGTCAGGTAGTCAGTGATTTACTCTGAAAGTGCCTGTTGGGGTGTCCTTTGCCTAATTGCTGATCTCATTTTGCACCCCAGTGCCAAATAGTCCCCTGGAGATTACTGAGTTAAACAACAGGAAAAGTTCCAATAACCATCACAATCCTTAATAAAATGCAGCTCTTAAAGTAGACAGCCTTCCTGGAAGTATCCCAAGTAGCCTGACACTCTTCTGTTTTCTTTATGCATTTAATGTGCCTGTCAGTGGCTGAAATTAGCAACATTTAGTAAACGATTCTGTCTGGCTACTTGGACAATAAGGTGGTTTTAGGGACTCTTATGTGGGCATTATTTAGATGATTACCTCCAAACAAAGAGGAAATACTGTGCATAAGGACAGTGGTGTGGGGAGAAGTATTTGACCAGAAATAACTCAATTTGAAAGCAAAAAGCCACAAAAACCCATTTATAGTAGATCCTGAAAGCTTCAAATAAATGAACGGAGTTGGAAATTAATTTTGGATTTGAGATAAGTGATTCTAAATGAAAAGAGTGGGTTTTTTATATAGTACCCTAGCATATGCTATAAAATCCAGATCAGACACGCTCGCCAAAATAACCTACACTGTTGGAGTTGAGTGAAGGTCGGCCAAGTAAATGAAATCTAGAGTACACTACCTTGGCCTCATTTTCTGGTCTCCCAGGTATACCTCTGGCTTTCAATCTCCAGCTCCATCTAGTCTTTTATCTTTTCATTTAAACTTTATGTCATGGCCATCTAACTATTGGTCTCTATTTGTCTGGAGCAAAAGAGAATGTAGGAAATCAAAGACTCAGAGAAGAAATTAGACTACAAGCTGAACAGCCTACATGAACCACAGTCTCATCTATTCTGAAACCAGGTAAATGAAATAGTGCCAGACTACCATTACCAACTGTCCAGTGAGAGCCACAACAGATAGACTCTGATAGACTGAGTGGAAAATGTAAAAATAAATATCAAAGTGCTAAAACACAAATAAACAAAAGTAACAAACTTCCCAGACTGGTTGAGACTGAATAATTTTTTGAGATTATTGCCCTGAGTCAATCTTTAAACCTCGAGCCCAAACAAATCTCTGAAATCATCTGGTAGCTAAATAACAAGTTGGCTAAAAAAACAAAAAAAGGATTTTCTCTATGGGTTGTGTTGTTGATAAGTGGAGTTGATCCAAATACAACCAATAAAAACCCTACGAACAACAGACCACCCTCTCGCCCAATCCTGCACCATCCTCATGATCTAATGCTGGCATCTACTGTTACAGTCACTATGTCAATCCATCTCAGCGAAGATCCTCCTCTTCTATGCGGACTCTCTACCTTTTCCAGCATTAGGTCTCTTTTCCAAGCACTGGCTCCTACTGACAGCACACCCAAAGTACGTCAGCTGAAGTTTCAGCAATCTTGCCTCCAAGGAGCACCCTGGGTGCACTTCATCTGAAACAGGCTTATTTATTCTTTTGACAGTATATGGTAAATTCAATATTCTTTGCCAGCACATTTCAAAAGCTTTCATTCTTTTCTAGTATTTTTTTATTCATTATCCAATTTTCAAATGCAAAACAAACAAACAAAACCCCTCAAATAAACACAACAACCAACCACAACAACAATAACAAAACCCAAACAATTGGAAATACTATAACTTGAATCAGGTGCACCTTATGAGACTGATGTTCTACTTACTGCATCAATGAGGCTCCTAAATCCTTAGTCCTTAAATTGATATCCTTACTCTTTAGCAACTTAATGGAATCCTTGACAGCAGGTTTTAAAGGAGTAAGCACTATGTTCCTTTAAAATCCCACCCTATATTAGACCAAATGGTTGGCAATTAGTTTAAAGCACAGATTAGAGTATAAGGGGGGAAGGAAACATAAGAAACAGAACAATCAGAATGGAAATAATAAGAATGTCCACAAATTATAAAAGATAAAACAATGTTACTGAACAATTTATGTAGAAATTGTTCAATAGGAACCTAAACTACTGTGTAAGCCTTCACCTGAAACACAATAAAATACCATTTAGAAAACATACATCATAGCACCATGAAAATTATATTTATATATTAATGCAAATTAATAAATATTTTATGCTATACTGAATTAAATTTTCTTACTTCAAAATAAAAAAAAAAATAACAACCCAAAACAAACCACACAACAAACACCCTACCCTTGGATGAGAAGCATGAAGAGCCAAGCTAGCTGGACTCGGTGAAGAGGAGCATGGCTTCAGGATTGGAGGGAGACTCATCAATAACCTGCATTATGCAGATGACACAACCTTACTTGCTGAAAGTGAGGAGAACTTGAAGCATTCGTTGCAGAAGATCAAGGAATGCAGCCTTCAGTGTGGACTGCATCTCAATAGCAAGAAAACAAAGACTCTTACTATTGGGCCAATAGGCAGTGTCACGATGGATGGAGAGGAGACTGAAAATGTCAACGGCTTCATCTTCCTTAGATTCACAATTAACACCCTTGCTACCAGAAGTCAGGAAATAAGGAGCCACACTGCACTATGAAAACTGCAATTAGGGACCTCTCCAAATTATTTAGAAGTAATGACGTCAGTTTGAGGAAGAAGGTGTATCTGATTCAGGTCATGGTCTTTCCGATTACTTGCTATGCATCTGGATAGTGAATAAGGATGACAGAAGAATTGATGCCTTTGAGCTGTGATGCTGGAGAAGAGCACTGACTATACCATGGACCACAAAGAGAATGAACAGATATATCTTGGAGAGGGTGCAGCTGGAGTGTTTTTTGGAGGCAGGAATGATAAGACTTTGTTTCACATACTTTGGGCAAGTTTTTTCTTGCCCAAGTTGAATATTTTTTTAATATCTGTATGTACCTGTATGAAGAGCAGATTATCTGAAAGGCGGGGCTCTATGAGAAGCGTGGCGTTAGGATTGGTGGACGATCTATCAACAATCTGTGTTATGCAGATGACACAACCTTGCTCGCTGAAACTGAGGAGGACCTCATGCACGTGCTGCAGAGGGTCAAGGACTGCAGTCTTCAGTATGGACTGAGGCTCAATGTCAAGAAGACAAAAATTTTCACCACTGGACCAATCGGTAGCATCAGGATCGATGGCGAAGAGATTGAGATTGTTCACAGCTTCAGTTTGCTTGGCTCCACAGTCAACACTCTTGGCACCAGTAACCAGGAAATAAAGAAACGTATTACCATGGGAAAGTCTGCTGTTAGGGACCTCTCCAAAATACTCAAGAGCAACAGTGTCTCTCTGGAGACTAAGGTGCACCTGATACAGGCCATGGTTTTTGCAATCACTTGTTATGCATCAGAGAGTTGGACAATGATAGGGAGGATAGAAGGAGACTTGACGCCTTTGAGCTGTGGTGCTGAAGAAGAGTATTGAATGTACCATGAACCGCCAAGAAAACAAACAGATTCATCGTAGAGAGGGTTAAACCAGGCTGCTCCTTGGAGGCAAGGATTCTGGGGCTTCGACTGACATACTTTGGACATGTAAGGAGAGACAGGTCTTTGGAGAAGGACATCATGCTGGGTAGAGTAGAGGGACAGCGCAGGAGGGGAAGACCCTCTATGAGGTGGATTGATTCAGTGACTGGGGTAATCGGGATGGGTGTGTCAGAGGCAATGAGATTGGCACAGGATAGAGCACGGTTTAGGGCTGTTGTACATAGGGTCGCTATGAGTCGCAAACGACTCCACGGCACGTAACAACAACAATATCTGTATGTAAAAAATATTTTGAGATGTTTATGGAGCTGTCTAGTAATTAAAGAAAGTAGCAATATATCCCAAATATACACAGGCTATTTAACTACATAAATTACTCATTATGTAGAACTCTGGAAGACTTATTCTACAAAGTGATGTGATGTCCTACCCTCTACTAAAGTCCCGACTTGCAGATTTTAATAGTTGCTCATTGTTGGTTTCTATCTTTTAGTCTAAAGTATTGAAAAGGCACATAGCTCTATGCTGTTATTAAGACTCAGTTCCAGAACTGCTCAGCTTTAATATATAAAAATAATAGACCCTGCATATATTAAATGTGTTAGGATAAAGAGTGCCTTTGAGGCACATGAAAACTTTAAGACTAATATTGGCTAACATTTATTGAGTGCTTACTAAGTTTTCACTGTTTAAGTGCAGCAGATTTAAATGAATTATCTTATTCAATCTTCACAAACATGGAAGAGCAGACCCACCTACAGATGAAGGAATCAAGGTTCACTAGGGAAAAGTAAGCTCCCAAAGTCACAAAGAAAAGTAATACTCTAGCCTGCCTTTTAAATCCAAGACTAAATACTTTCTGGAATGGTGGTTACTGTTGCTGTCTTTTTCCTAATAACACAGATGGAACAACAAGTATGCTAATCAGGAAACTATCCTGAACATACAAATTGTTTATGCTAAAAAGAACAATAGATTGATTTTAGGTGACTTAGTATATTTTAGGTCACTTTTGTAAAAAGACAATTATAATTCAGTCAATTTATTTTTTTTTATTATTTCAGTTTGAAGATTTAAGGGTTTATTCAAAACGGCTGTCCTAGCCATTGCCTGACTTTGTCATGGTGACAGGCAGGAATATGCAAATAGGGTGGGCTAGTCTATCCACAAGGGGACTGGCTATTTTCACCTTTAAATTGAGCAGATCCAGCAGCAGAAAGAAGACCATCTCCACCAGCAAAAGCAGAAGAGAATGTAATGTGCTCTTTGGAGCCAGACTAGGTGGGCTTACGGGATCAGCAGCAATAGTAGCCACAGCAGAGAATCAGAGGCCTGACATGGGATGGGGCGTGGGGATTAGAACCAGAGCTACGAGACTTTGCCAAAGTTTGTTGGACAACTAGGGGTAGAAGGCATATTTCACAGGACTGAAACTTTGTGACACTAGCCTAAAGCCACAAGGCTCAAGGCTGAGGCACCTGAGAGCACATTTTTTGGCAGCTAACCTGACTGTATTCTTCTACTCACTTGGATTATAACCTTTGGCTTCTCCAGTATGGTTCTGCATGCTCTGTGAGCTATTGCATCTGATTTTTGATCCTTTAATAGAGCAGTAAGATTGGAGTTTTGATGAGTGGAAAGAGGTACAGAAGCATAGGTCAGACATGTCTGACCTCATGGGATTTGGTTTTGGGTTGTTTATGCTGTTGACAGGTTTTATGCTGTTTATGCTGTTACCCCTTTGTGAAGTTGCTTAAGGTCAGATATGGCCCTGCCTCTTTTTACACTGTTTGAGAGACAAGAATGTTAAAACATTATGTTTAGAAGACAATTCATACTGTGGATTAGGGCTTTTGGAGTTCTTTCAAGCTTTTCTTTATTAAAATTTAAAATCTTTACACCTTGGTCCTTGATCCACCTTGAGTTGGTTTTTGCATAGCACCACTCTTATATAGCAGGTCTGACATGGGAGGTTGAGAGAAGAACAGGATAAGAGTGGATAGATAATGGCCATTGCATTGGAACAGATGAAAGAAAGAACTGTCTGCAATGAATCTATTATTAGACATTAAAAAAAAATATACTATGAAACAACAACCAAAAATAAGAGATATATCATTTAAAAGAGAGGACTGGGGTGCGGGAGGTAACAATAATGAATGGTGCAACAATCAATAAATATTTTTTTTAAAAAGTAAGCTGGGGGATGGGGAAGAGAGGCTGAGTGGGTAAAATTTGCAACAGTGAATGCATGTTAAAATCACAATTAAAATAAAGTTTTATTTTTAAAATAAGAATGTTATAATATACACAAAAAACCTGAGTTGGTAGCTTGCTAACTCTAGATCTACCAACTATGAACGCCATTTTCTTTCTTTCCATAAACTGAAGAGCAATTCCCAAAGTGTAGTTCCTAGACCAATGCTTTTAGCAATTTCCAACTCAACTCCAGACCTACTGAATCAGACACCCTGGAAGTAGGCCGAGCAATGGGAAGCCTTCCAAGTAACTCAACTCAATCAACTCATTGCTAGTGAATCAGAACCAGTTCATAGCTGACCCTCCAGTGGGCTTTCAGAGGCTGTAAATCAGCTGGGTGGAAATTTTCTACTTTTCTCCAGTTGAACAGCTGTTAGATTTGATCACCCTACCTTTGGGTTGGCAATGCAACTCCTTATCCATTAGGCCACCAAGTAACCCTAATGTCTACTAATTTGGAGACTGCAGTATTAGACATTTGTGATTATATATCCCATAAGAATAATGTAATAACAAGAGTCAAATGCCGATGGATTATTGTGTCTGTTTTTAGGTGCTGTGGAATTGAGTATTACCCATCGAAACCTATGAACAATAGATCTGAATCCTGTTATATTCTGTTCATTCTCATACTTCCTAACACACTAGAGCCTATTGCACCACTCACTGTGTCAATCCACCAGGTTAAGTGTCTTCCTCTCTTTCACCAACCCTCCACATTTCCAAGCATGTCATCCAAGGAAAAGCCTCTTCTAGCAACAAGCCAAAGTATGTGAGGCAATGCTTTATCACCTTTGCCTCCAAGGAGTACTCTGTCTGCCCTTTTCTCCAAGATCTATTTGTTTGTTCCTTTGGAAGTCCATGGAATATACAGTACTCTTCTCCAACACCACAGCTTAAAGGCATCAATTCTTCTTCTGTCATCCTTATTCTTTGTCTGGCTCTTAGATGCATAGCAAGTGATCAGAAAGACCATGGCCTGAATCAGATGCACCTTAGTCCTCAAACCAACATCACTGCTTCTTAATAATTTGGATGGGTCCCTCGCTGCAGATTTTCCTAGGGCAATATATCTCCTGGATTTCCTTATTTCTGTGGGTGGATAGTACACAATAATTCACCTAAAATGTCTTTGATTATTTAGTCAAATAAACACATATTAATAGACCATTTATAGTCATACAACTGTGGCCTATAGATTTACACAATATAATTTCCAGTGCTATAGTTACTATCATGACTTTATAACATCAACTTAATAAACAATTCAACTGGTTCCCCCCTCCCAATAGATTTGTTTTGAAAAGCTAAATAAAAACAAATTCTTTTACTGTTAAATACAGTGATTTTTTTTTAAATATCACAATCTATTGCCATAGACATTTCTGGGCAAGGGAAATACATTTTTTTTCTGAATCTAAGAGCAAATTAACATTAAAATCACTATTTAAAAATATTTCTCCAACAATACACATATTGTTTATTTTCACTATCTTTTTTATAGCCTTCTCAGTATTCTGTACAACTATTAGAACCCTAGAGAATAAATATAAAATGGAGCTCTATGCTATAATTTTAGGATGAGCTCTAAATGGGATTTTAGAAGAAGATCTCAAAAAGTGAATTACTGTATCTCACTGACTTTTGTTATGTTTTTAAGTCCCCTATGACTCAAGTGACCCTATGCACAATAACTTTGAATTCTGTCTTATCCTGAGCAAGTCTTACTGTCTCCTACACACCTAACCCCATTACTCCAGGTATTGTGTCAGCCCATCTGATCCATGGGCTTCCTCTCTTGCACTGTCCCTTCATCCTTCTGCATATGATGTTGTTCTCCAAGGACTGGTCCCCTCTGGAAGCCTGTCCAAAGTATGTGAGATGGAGCTTCAAAATCCTTGCCTCCAAAGGAGCAACTTGGTTTCACCCTCTCCAGGAAAAACCTGTTGGTTCTCTTGGCCGTTCATGGAATGTTCAACACTCTTCTCCTGTACCATAACTCAAAAACATTGATTCTTCTTCTGTCATCCTTAGTCATTGTCCAGCTTTCTGGTGCATAGCAAGTAACTATAAAGACCATTCCCTGGATCATGGGGACCTTAATCTCCAGACTGATATTGTTGCTCTTTAGCACTCTGGAGATATCCCTGACAGCAGATTTTTCTCAATGCAATTTCCTTCATTGTTGAATTGAAACTGTGTTTTAGAGTTGGGTTTTTTTCTTTCTTTTTTTTCTGGTGGTACATGAAATACTGGGATGATGTCTTAAATAGTAAGTCATCCCAGTATTTCAATGAAATTCCATCAACAGTAAGATGCATTCCAATTCTAGGCATTTAAAAAAATAAGAAAAGTGCCTCTTAGCATCAAGGAAATCCAGTACCAGTTTTGCTATATAGTTACAGCTGGCATCCTCCTTCAGGGCTAACTACTTATGTATTTTCATTTCCTTGGCAGTGTTGATCTGGCCATAGTTACAGCACAGTCAGAGCAATTTTGATCTTCAAAGTTAAGCAATAGTCATCCTAGCCTAAGGACGGCTTCACGACACTAATAACTAAGCCCTGCAGATGGAAAATATTCTTTTACAATTTGGTATCTGGGTTGTCAAGTGATGAAAGGAAACGGGCAATTGAGAGAAAATGAAGGCAGAGTAATAGTAAAACATGGGCCACTCATTCTAGTGAATAAATCTTCTGGCTGTCATTTAAAAAAAAATTTCCAAACCTGATTTTTTAGTTTTTCATATGCTGACATTTCCCCTTTTAAAATTAGTTATGCTATTTTTTATGTTAGCTTCTAAATATGCATAATTAAAATATGTTGCATAAATTCATAAATATCCTGCAGACTCACTTCCTTTTATCATTGCAGGGGGCCTAGTAGTTGCTTTCAATTACAACAAAGAGATATATACTAGGATTCTAATGTTAAGCTTAACTCCCTGATTGGTTTTTCTACAGAACGATCCAGAAAAAAAATAGAGAATGTGCCCTACAAACTGGTAAGTTCCATGTTGTAAAAGCTCTAATTACATTTTGGGTTTGAAAAATTTTTTCAACAATAAACACAATATGGGGTACTAATTTTTCAATTCTATGTATTTTCAGAATTCAGAAGAGGTAATTAAAACTTTAATTTTGAGAGGGGTAGTTTTAATAATCTAAATATAGTAGCAAGAATATTGAGCTGAAATTCTATGATGCTAAGATGTTTGGCAAGTCACTTAAATTTTCTTTACTTTTCTCTAAAAGAAGAGGTTTAAATTATTTCATCTCCTTATACAGCTTTGGTAGCCTAGTGGTAAGAAGCTGCACTGCAGTGTTGAAGGACCAGGGTACAAATCCACCAGCTGCTCTGTGGGAGAAAGATGGACAATCTCCTCCTGTGTGATTTTACTGTCTCTGAAAACCCATTGGAGGGTCAGCAGGTAGCTATTACATGAAGGGAGGTTATTTTAAAAAAAAAATTAAAAGTCTTTTTTTTTAAGTCATCCAAGCTTACCAGCCCCTAAATTCTATATTCTGTCCATGGACCTCTGTCTATGGAGAGGGAACATTTGGGTATACAAATTAAGAAACTTCTGAGACATTCATTTACCACCACTCTCACACTGCTACTTAAATCTGTTGCAGGTTGGAATATTAAATCAGCCCTGAAGTTGCAAGTTATGGATAAAAGATCAATCCCATTTTTCCCTGATTATTTTCTAATTCCTAACTGTATTTGGGATATCTCACTGGCTCAAAAGGAGATCACTGAATTATCTGTTGTTATTGTTCTTTTTGTTGTTTGCCATCGAGTTGAGGACTCTACTCATAGTGACCTTATGAACAAAAGGCCTGATGCCTTTCGATAACTATCAACATTTATCAAAGTACCCAGAGTTTCCAGAAGCATGTTGCTTAGGAAGTGGATGCCACTCCTGCTTCCAAATTATTTACAGAATTATTTACCCATCAATAATGACAATGTCCAAGGACACCTTAATATAGCAAAACAAATTGCACAACCATTAAATAGGCAAGGATCAATGCATCTATTCATAAAATAACAATGGGTTCTTTCCTTTGGAAGTATTATCATATGCATGATTTGATACCATATAATACTATAGAGTAAGTAGTCAGATTGACTTAAATCAAATACACATACATATACAAATGACCTAGAATATTGTATGTTTTCTATGGTGACAGTTCATCTCAGATACTTTGGATATGTCATCGGGAACCACTAGTCTTCAGATAAAGAAATCATACTGGGAAAAACTGTAGGTTAATGAAAGAAAGGAATGACTGACAGATGTACACAGTCTCCTCAACAGTGGACTTGAGAGTGGTAGAGATGGTAAGCAGAGCATAGGATAGGGCAAGGTTCAGATCTGTTGTTCACGGAGTCATTTTGAGAGAGTGTGGACTTGAAGGCATTAACAACATCAACCTTGCTCACCAAAAGTGAGGAGGACTTGAAGCACTTGAGGGACAAAATCAAAGACTACAGCCTTCAATATGGATTGTATCTCAATCAACATCAAGAAAACAAAAAATCCTTACCCTCTGGCCAATAGGCAGCATCTTGATAAATGGAGAAAAGACTGAAGTTGTTAATGACTTCATCTTGGATCCACAGTCAACAACCTTGGCAATAGCAGTAAGAAAATCAAAAGACAAGTTGCAATGGGAAAATCTGTAGGTGGCAATTCCTCCAGAGTGTGAAAGAGCAACAATGTCAATCTAAAGACTAAGGTGCATGGTCTTCTTGATTGTTTGCTATGTGTATGAGAGCTGGACAATGACTAAGACTGGCAGAAGCAGAACCAATACATTTGAGTTGTGGTGCTGGAGAAGAACACTGAACATCCCATGGACTGTCAAGAGAACAAATGGGTCTCTCCCGAATAAAGTGAAACCAGGGTACTCCTTGGAGGTAAAGATAATGAAACCCATCTCAGATATATTGGATATATTGCTAGTAGGGGCAGCACAAGAGAGCAAGACCCTGGAAGAGATGGATTGACACAGTGACTGTGACAATGAATTCAGGGGTGTTGGAGATGGTGAGGTTGGCTTAGGATAGGGCAAGCTTGTTCATAGTTTCACTATAAGTCCTAGTTGACTTGACAGTAGATAACAAATGTAATGGTTTGTATATTGTGGTGATGGAATCTGTATATGAACCAACAAGAAGCAGTAATTTGAACAGAACAAGGGGATACTGACTTGTTTAAAAATCACAAAAGATGTACATCAAAGGTATATTCTTTTCACTGTATCTATTTGTATGCCAAGCAAATAAACAGAGAAGCTGGAGTATATGCAGAAGAATATGGCGTCAGAATTTATAGGAAGACTCATCAATAGCCAGCCATATGTAGAAGATACAAACTTATTTGCTCAAAGTGAAGAGTTATTTTATTTACTCTATTTTTTTATTTTAGTGAAGGTTTAAAGAGAAATTGGTATTCATTCATGCATGCAGGTTTTGCTCCTTCCCCTCATTCCTTTTTTAATGCTTGTCCTATTCCAGACTGTTGATTGTAATAGACATAATTTCTAATCCTCCAGAAAGGGCAACCTAGGTAGAACTATCAAGTATGGAAATACAAAGGAGGAGGAACAGTTGTAAGCAGACCCAAGTGATTGGTACATGGAA
>NW_006399757.1:19046417-19067966 GCF_000299155.1 Elephantulus edwardii | reverse complement strand
GGCACATAACAACAACAACAACAACAAAACCATTCCTTTTAGACTGCTCTTCCTTCTACCTATCCCAGTACAGTGTTCATTACATATCTATCCTTTCCCTGCTCTTGCCCCCCTCTTCCGCCCCTGCCCAATACCGATTACTACAACAGGAGTCTTTTGAAGGACTTGTCCTTTGTGACAGAGATATTTGAAAGTGAAGCGTTCATTCTGGCTTACACCCTAACAAATAAATAAACTAACAATAATCCTCACAATTGGATCAATAAGAAACATGATAAACAGAAAAAAGACTAAAGTTATCAAACATTTCATTTTATTTGTATCCACAATAAACACCCATTGTTACAAAACAGTCAAGATATCAAATGACAGGAAGCTTTGGACAAATTTGTTGTCTTCTTTTTGGAGGGAGGGGGCTCACAAAAGCCCTTTTTATTTGAGGTGAGGGTGGTGGGCTGAGGGTCAGAGCTCCTAGTGGTTGCACCACTGTTAGTGGCACCATGCTGACTGCAGATCTGCTTCTCTGGGGTTAGAAGGGTGCGTTCTTGTGTACTGTTGGGTTAGAATCCTGCAGGGATTTCAGAGGCAGTTAATCACTCAGGAGAAGATTGTTCATCCTTTTCCCAAGGAGCAGTTGCAGGGGTTGAACCACATGCCTTCAGTTTTCCTGCGCAGCTTTTACCATTATGCCACCAGAGTTCCCTAAGTCTGTTGTCTAAATCCCCTTTAAAGTGCTAATGAGCAGTTTAAAGATTAAGTTGCACCCGACCCCAGCCAAATACTCTTCCGTTATTTCAGAAACATGTGAAAGTTGGACAATAAATAAAGAACCGTGGAGACTACTTGAAGCATTTGAAATGTGGTGTTGGTGAAGAGTTTTGAATATCCCATGCCATAGACTGCCAAAAGAACAAGCAAACAGGTCTTAGAAGATGTGCAGTTGAAGTACTCCTTGGAGGCAAGGATGGTGAGACTTTATTTCACATACTCTGAAAATATTAAAAGAGCCAGCCCTTGAAAAAGTTCATCATCATGCCTGCACAGGTAGAGACCTAATAAAAGAAAGGAACACTTAACAAGAAGGACTGATACAGTGACTGAAAATCCAAGGTTAAGCACAGCTGATTGAGGATGGCACAAAATAGGGAAGGCTTTTGTTTTGGTGTTCGTAAGATCGCTACCAGTGGAACCACTCCAACACCTAAATATAATACCACAATGACCTTTAGGAAAAGAGAGAGACTTCAACTGGATTAATTGACACAATGACTACAGCAAAGGCTCCAACATTGCCATAACTGCAAGAAAGGTGCAGGTCAGGACAGTGAATTTCATTCTGTTGCACACAGGGTTGCTAAGATTTGGAACCAATTAATGACATCTAACAACAATCAGGTGATGGTATCCTCAGGGCTTCTTGAAGCTTCTATGTGGGACACAAACGGGTTTTACCAGAATTAAGAAACATTTAGAGAGATATTTATTTCTGTGCACTTCTAGTCCTTTTTTATACTCCTTTTGAGACACTCCTCATGCGGAGGATACATTCGGGCATGGGATGATGAGAGCCCAGGGTGAACTATATAACCAGAACTCAAACCAATGCAATGTGCATACATCAGCCAGATCATTAGAAAGTAAACAGAGGCCCAACAGTGAGATATTTGGGGAATAACTGTAATTTCTAACCAAATTGTAGTAACATCTCTAGAAAGCCATCTATAGCTGGTAAGCATGAGTATACTACATGATATACATGATATATTCAAACAGTTTTCCTGGTGTGGTGTTTTGTTCATTTCTATTTGGGGATTATGGACTACCAATCTCTTTGAGTCTATGTTCATGGAAATAAAAATTTTGAACACTCACATGGCTTCTCTAAAGCTCACTTGAATTCTCTTTTTTTTCATACTTTTATAGACATGTTTTCTCTTTAGCAACAAAATTTTTCAAAAGCCTCATGCAAATTCAGGCTGATTTTAAAAAGTATTTTTTTCAGATAGCATACTAAACCAAGAGTTTCATCGTCTATAAGATGGGTGAAGTGTTTCTGGTAATTTTTACTATCATGTCTCTAGACTCTAAGGGAATGAAAGTGATATATACCTTCTTTTTATATAATTTATTTATTAAAATAACAAGTTACTCCAACAAAGAGTCAGTTATTAAATCACTTAGAACACGTGTGTGTGCACACACAAGTGTGTGTGCATTTAAGTGTGCGTGTATTTAAGGAAACAAGATGTCTTTTGAGAAAGAATATGGTTTTTTGAGGAAGAAAGACATCAAAGGAGAGAAACATCAAGAAAGGGTTAGCGAGATTATAGGCAAATTTATCCTAGGATAGATAGCAGTGAACAGCTTCCCCCAGATGGCTAGGAAAATACCAGTTGAATGTGTCAGTGCACTATACCAAAGCTAACATGATATAGAACTATGATTCTTAGGTCCATGATCCAAATACCATATTATTCTTACTTTCTAGTCTACCTTCCAAGGTGACATTTGAGATTTGTATTTAACTTGGCAAGAACTAAACAAAGAAGAAAACAAAATGACTAGGCTTTTCCAGTTATTTCTGAGAAATGAACTGGGTGCAAACAGCTAATCTGGTGAGGAAGATTCAAATGTAGACTATAGTCTGTCCAGAGGAAGGTTCATGAACTCAACGGCAAAGAGCACTTTTTTCAAGACTGCGTTTGTACTCTCCCTGTGTTTTATTTTATTAAGGTTTATCTTTTTCTAAGATGCATTATTTTCTATTCACTCATGTTGGCCCAAATGAGGTCCCTCTTCAGTGGGAAGACTACTTTCCATTGTGCAAAGTTCCATGAAGGAGTGGAGGAATCATAAAGTCACTTATTATGAACAAACACCTCTCTGTTTAATTTTACCAAAATTGTGAACAATTATGCTGAATATTCTCTCTGGAGTTGCTTCTTTTAATATGTTTTCAATAGACAACAAAGCATTATGTAAATAATAGATGTTAAAAATAACTACTACCTAACAATGTTGCTGGAACAATTAGAGTGTAGAAAATTCTCTCACATGAGAAGCCAAGTAAAAACAAAGGCTGGCATGGTGCTGTTCCTTTGGTTCTTTTCAAATAAATAAAACATACTTGCTCTGAACTCATCTCTCCCAGTGAAAACTATTTGGTTGATTTTGTTTTATTTGCCTTTCCCCCCCCCCCCAATTCTCCCTGAAATATATAATACTGGATCCTATTCTTTGGGTAACTTTCCTTTTTTGCCATTTCTGTTTTGAGTTTCAAGAGTTTCACTGTATGTGTGGATTATATATATAGTCCTTATTTTCACGGGCATAGGGCAAGGAATTCTGAAAGCGATCCTTTTTCCAGGCAAATACTATGAAGTCATGTTGTTAAGCATACAACAGAAAGTTCATTTCTTCAGTTGGGGCTTAGGTACCACAGCATACAATCAAAAAGCTAACCTTTGCAAAACAACAGAAACCAGTTCAAATCCTGAAAGTTGCCTATAGATGTCCCTGAGCAAGAAGGAGATACACTTTTGCATGCGAATTACTGGAAAGTAACCAGGCCTATGCACTAAGTTCCTGGTGGTACAATTCATATGTTTAATGAAAGGTTGGAGAGTCTGGTCCATCCACAAACACCTCAAAAGAAAGGCCTCCAATTTTTTTTCCAAAAAAATCACTGAAAATGCCACAGAGCATCGTTCTACTATGACACACATGGAGTAGCCATGAGGTGAAATCAACTTGATGCAACTGAGTTTACACAATGAACCACACACAATGAAATAAAGCAGTGGCTTCCATAGCTTTGCAAAAAGTTCAGGTGCTCTACTTGACTCATTGCTTCTCAAGTCAGTCAGCACGTTTGAAGCCCTATCTGACATTTCTACCTTTCAATGACAAAATGAGACTCCTGAAAATCCTAAAGGCTAGATATTGTCACCTCAAGCTTACAGAAGGGAGAAAGCAATTAATATTTTTTTTTTAAAGACCAGAGAGATGAATCTGACTGAACAACAAACCAAACTCTCCAGTCAATTCCTCCGTGGAGTTTCTATAGCTTTAAACCTTAACAAGAACAGACAGCACCTTTTACTTCTCTACAGGGTGACTGGTCTGCTCAAACTCTGACCTTTTGGTAAATAGCCCACCTCTTAACTCACTTCCTCACCACGGCCTCCTGAAGCACATAAAAGCCGTTTCTATACTAATAACCTAAAAAGTGTTAATGTATCATAGTATTTTATAAAAGTTCTAAATGATATACTTACATTTTGCTGTCACTTTATAACCCCCCAGAGGAGGGGCGTGGCCTTCTACTGCATCAAATCCGGCGGAAACTAGGACCACGTCAGGATCAAACTCTTTGGCCACAGGCATCACTATGCTCCTGCACAGTAAGAAGGCAACCAGTTACACATGGGAATGGCACATTCTTTCAAAATTGCTCAGTGCAAATGACTTGGCATAACCTCAAGAACTTCCCAAGAATAAAGAAAGGGGGGAAAAGAAAACACTATTTGAACGGATCAAAACCTTATCATTTCCTTAATACTAAATCACCATATATTTTGTATCCAAAGTCATTCTTTCATCCTTTCCCCCCCCAAAAAAAATGCTTTGCAGGTACTTTCTAAAGTCCATCATATTACCCACACATCTGTGGTTATTTTATCCTATGCTCTATTAAAGGGGGGGGGGGAGCTTCTTCCAAGGGAGTGACTAATGTTTTACAGAGGAAAGTCAAATCTTCAGTGAAAAACCCGGCTTGCTCCAGTTAGTGAGAACTTGGTGTAAATTTGAACTATAAATTTCTTTGGGGAAAAAGTTTGCTTTCCCAACTTTTTTAAAAAACATTTTTAAATATTTGTCGTGGTAGGGGGTGAGCCTTGCAAAGGAAAAACATGAAATTCCCTTAATAGAATCCAGACTATAATGTTAAGTGAGTCCAAGGTCAGACACACCAGGAATGTGGCAGCCGCATCCTGGACAGCAACCCCTGCTGGCCCTCACAGACACTTCAGCACTTGCCTCTCTCACCTTCTCAAGGCTCCTTATTTAGCCTTTCCCCTCAGCGCTGGCTTACACACAGAATAACCAATAGGTGAGACTGGGCTTTATAAAATGTTTTCACATACATAGTCTTTAAGAGCTTAAGGGGGCCCTGGGTCTTGAGTGGGTAAGGAGTTTGAAACCAAGCCAAAAACCTAGTAGTTCAAATCCAAATGCTCCTGGAAAGAAAAAAAAAAAAAGAAAAATGGACAATCTCCTTCCAAGAGATTTACAGTCTCTGTGACCCTACTGGGAAGTCAGCTATGTGTTGGTTCCAGCTTGACTGCAAATGAGTGTGAGTAAATCCGGTATGCTATCCTTAAGATTGAAACTGTTAAAGACTGTTCAATGAAATGAGGAAACCTCATATTACAGTGACTTTAAAAAGTACTCTGAACTCCCTTGTGTGTGCACTTCTGTTAAAAGCAATGAAGCTAAATATTGTTGTTGGTTTTGTGTGTTATGAGTCGCCTACAACTCAGAGCAACCCTATGTACAACAGCTCTAAACCCTTGCTCATTCCTGTGCCAATCTTACTGTCTCTGACACACCAATCCCTATTACCCCTAGTCACTGTATCAATCCATCTCATAGAAGGTCTTCCTCTCCTGCACTGTGTCCTCCACCCTCCCAGGAATGACGTCCCTTTCCAAGGACTGATCCCACCTTGCACCATGTCCAAAGTATGTCAGACGAAGTTTCAGAATCTTTGCCTCCAAGGATCAGCCCAGTAGTCCATGGTATATTCAATACTCTTCTCAAGCACCACATCTCAAAGGCATCAATTTTCCTTCCATCATCTGTAGGCACTGTCCAGCTTTCCAAAGCATAGCAAGTGGCTGCAAAGACCATGGCCTGTTTCTGGCGCACCTAAACTACACTGCAATCGTGAGGGAACGTGGTTCGAGGCCACCAGATGCTCTGTGGGAGAAGGATGGGCAATTTCCTCCCGTGTGATTGAAAACCCACTGGAGGGTCAGCTGTGGGTCGGTTCTGACTCGACAGTACACAACAACAACAACAATTTTTTGTAATATATATTTATTCCAGTATTTCTTTATTGTTGTAGAATTATAACACTTTTTAAGTGTAAAAGCCAGTGATACACCAATCTTGTTGTACATTTTCTATCAATATTTGTTGCCAAGTTTTCCATCACTACAGACGTTGAATGTTTCCTACTGAAAAAAATGGAGTTCTGCTCTTTTTTAAAAATGTCTGTTGTTGATATACTAATTTTATGATTTAAATTTATAATTGCATGTCTTAAACTACAACTTCTCAAAATTATAAAGTGAAATCAAAGAGGAAAAGTGCTGACAATTTTTCTATTCATTATTCTCAGACAAAGAATTATGACCAAGACAGGTTTCTGTTGTGTTTTATTATAGTTTTTAATATTGGGAGTTGATCATGAAACATCAGATAGTAGTGGCATCCACTTTCTAAACAACATGCCTCTGGAAACTCTATGAACTTTGATTAATGTCAATAGTTGTAGAGGGGCTTCAGGAGTTATGAGTCATGCTTGACTCGAAGGCAATCAACAACCACCACCTACCTTAATAAATTATTTCTTTGAAACTTACATAAATATGAGAACAATGTATAAAATATTATTTCTAAAAACTCTGTCACTATAATTGAATCTAAGCTTACAAATGTCCATGTAAGTGTCCTCAGTAGTCCTCCCACTTATTGGAAAGAGAAAGAAATCTAAAGCATCCTTATTATTGGGCCTCGGGAGCCTAATTTTGCTTAATACGGAGCTCTGGTGGCATAGCGGTTAAGCAGATGGCTGGTAACCAAAAGGTTAGTGATCTAAACCCACCAGAAGCTCCATGGAATAAAAATGTATGTCAGTTTGCTTCTATTTATCTAATCTATCCTGAATTATTGTGATACATTTTGCACTTTATTACAAAAAAATTGTACATATTATTGTGTGCTATAGATGACCCTATAGCACACACTATGTACAACTTCATACTTTTTCTCAATAAATCTACAAATTGATGATAACGCTGTATTATCAGGAGACATGACTTCAATTACTTTCCTCCTAACTCTTATATTATCATTTCCATATAAGTTGTCACATATAATTAATTCATCCTTTTTCTTTGAGTGAAATAATTTTGTGATGTATGTTGCTAGAATATAATATATTGAAATAATTTCCCGCAAAGAAGTCTGCTTTTTTCTAATTAATTTTTTTCTAATTAATTTGCTTAATTCTATGAACACCCTTAAAAACATGAAGGCTGCGTAGTGGAGTGGACTTGGGAGGAGGGATTATATAACAGTGAAATAATTTTTCTTTTATTTTTCAAAGAGAAAAACCAACTGGGGGGAGGGGTGGGCAGAGAAAAAAAGTGCAACAATGAATGAATGGAAACCCAAAATCTCTGTAAATTGTCATTAAAATTAGTAATAATAACCAAAAAAAAGAAAAAAAGCATTACTGTTATAAAAATGGTGGTTGTTGTTATCGTTGTTCGGTGCCATCAAGTGGTAGACGATTCATAGTGACCCTATGAACGAAAGGCCTGAGCACTGTTCATACATAGAGTCTCCGGAGGCAAGCCATTTCAGAAGTGGATGCCGCTTCCAGGCTTGTTTTAGTCGGGAAGCTCCAGCAAACACTGTCCACTATGGGTAACCATTACCACATTTGACACATCACTGTCACAGTGTTCAGCATCACAACAACCACAGTTACCTCTGTACAGCAACACACAGATCAGCGCTATACCACCTAGAATGTTTGACAGGAAAACAATTTGAACCTGGCCTGAGGGCTGCAGGCCCGTGGGCCCTTTAAGGCTTAAAGTTCCCTCCTGCCTTAAACCCTAGGCCAAGCCTGGCTTGCCTCGCTTCTGGCTCCTGGGGGCAGAGCAAACCTGCATGTCAAACACAAGCCTGAAAAAGCACTCAATTCCAAAAGCTTGCGATAATTCCTGTGCTCGCACCACCATGCTCCCTCTGGCAACGAGAAGTCACAGAAATCCTGGGAGGAGCCAACCAGGAAAAGATGGCCGCCTCCTCTCCCCACTCCCTTTGGGGCTTAAAAATGGTTAGGAAGATAATTACACACAGTTCCCCACCGTATCATGTGTAACTGATTTTCAACCTACTTTCCCTCCATTGGAACAAACCTCTCTCTTCCAAATTTTTTTTTCTTACTCTAATCAATTTTATTTTATTTTTATTTTTTTTTTTTATATGCTGGAGTGCTATCATATGATATTCTTCCCTTGGCACCTCTCACCAAATGACTGGATGAGATTATGCAAATGAAGTGTTCATTGCCCAACAAATGATTGGACAATTTGCTAATATATAACAAATTAAGGTGTATGGTACCCTTGTAGTGTTAAGATCATGTAGGTATGCTAGATGGGAGAGTTGGTGGGTTTTACCATCCTACTAGGCTTACACTGAGCCATCTCAGGGATGAACAGAGGGACCACTAGTACCAAGAAGAAGAAATGGAGACAATTATGTCCTTTAGATTGAGGTGTCTACGCTGAGAAACTTCTTGACCTAGAGGCTGTAACACAGCATGTAGTGAAAGATGGTGAGAAGCAGCAGAGAAATGGCAGCTTCAGAAGTGGAAGATTGACAGGGGATGATGCAGACAATTGCTGATTCATGGAATTGAGAGCTTAGTGTCTTCAGGGCACAGTCTTTTTTTTTTTTAATTTTGTTTTTTATTCACTGTTGCACATTTTCTTTTTTTTTCTATAATTATATTTTATTAATTTTCATAAACATTTACAGAGATTTTGGGTTTCCATTCATTCATTGTTGCACAGTCTTTAGCAGAGTGGGATGGCCTAGGCATTTATTGGCAGACTTTAAGAGCTTTGTAATACTTGTCCAGGCAAAGCATAGCCTAAGAAGTGCAGGGCTAGGAGGAGCCTTGCATGCAGGCACAGCTGAGAAGAACCTATCCTGTTTACTGAATGATGTTCCCTATACGGAATTCTAACCTATTACTTCCCTAATAAACCCCATAACTAGGAGTATTATCTTTGAGCTCTGTGTCACCATTGTAATAATGAATTATTGAACCAGCAGAGAGTAAAGAGTGCTGTGAGAAGAAGGCCTGACAATCAGAATTGGTAAAAGTATTTGAAAGAAGATGTAGATAAATGGATGGATGGATAGATAGATAGATAGATAGATAGATAGATAGATATAGATAGATACTCTCTGCCTCAATGTGCTGCTAATATTAATAGCCCCTTACTCTCTCATAAAGCTAGAGGAATCAGATGCCTTTGCTATGCTACTTTTTACACTAGTCTAATCTTCATTTGTTCTTCAAAGCACAACTTTAGTATTACCTTCTCCACAAAGACTTCCTTCTACACAGATATTCAGTAGATGTTGTTATGTACCATCAAGTCAGAGCTAATTAATTGCTGGCTCTCCAGCAGGTTTTCAGAGGCCATATATTACATGGGAGGAGACTGCTTATCCTTCTTTCATGGAGTGAATGAATATGAGGTTGATGAATTTAAACCAACCTTTGGGTTGGCAGTGCAACTCCTTACCATTAGACCACCAGAGGTCTCTTACTAAATAGATAGGTACATAAGCACATGTATTTTAAAAGGGACCATGGTAGTGTATTGATGCTGACCATAAGGTTCGTAACTCCAACCTACAAGCTGCTCTGAGGGTGAAAGATGGCAATCTCCTCTCTTAGTCTTGGAAATCTGATGGAGGGTCCTTAAGCATGAGACTGAATTTGATGGCTCTGGTATGAGTTTTGAAGGAGAAAACTGACAAGGAGAATATAAGACAACTAGAGAAAAATGTCATTATGATTTTGGAATATGAAAGCATACTGATGGTGTACAGCAGGCAAATCTAAAGTACTACAGAAGTATGAAAAGTGAGCCAGTTTTTCCTGTATTCCTGAAGAAACTAATCAGGAAATGAGAAAATACCAATATAGACTCGAGTTCGAGTCATTCAGAAATTTAAAGGGCAAGATAAATTCCAATCTTCTTTTTGACTAGTGAATTCTCCAGTCAAAAAGCTCAGTTGAGACATACACAGTTTCCTCTTCTCCTTTCTGAGTCTTCTCTCAAATGCAAGTGGACAACCCCTATATGAGGAAAGGCTCTAGGAAGAAACACAGAACAAAACCAGCATGCAAGTAAAAGAAAGTGAGCTCAGAAACACAGATACAATACTGGAGACCAGAATTTTTTTAAAAATGTCATTATTCTTAAAGAGAAAAGGCAGAATATCCATAAAATAAGAAAGTTAAATAAAAATAAACAAGAAATACTAAATAAAACATTTGATGAGTAGTTTCTAAGACAAAATTGATGGATTTTTCTCAGAAGGAACAAAAAATAAACATGGAAAATTGGCAAGAATAGATTAGATATTCTGAAATTTAGAGGATACATTTAGGAAATCTAACATCTGACAAAAATACAGAAGTATTTTTTAAACTTGGACTATCATATCCATCCAATAGCTTTAGATGCCCTAACTCTTTCTTTAAAATAGCCATTTCCTTTAAATAGTTTTGAAGAATGACTGCATGAAGTTCATCAAAGTGAGAGCATAGACTAAGAAGGAGAGAGGCATAAAATTCATTCTCCAAAATATTTCCACAAATTTCCATCTAACTTTACAACACAAGAGAAAAACTTAATCTACAATGCCAACATTACTATGAAACAAACATACTTTCATCCCAATATAACTATTTTGTTAGTATATATAACTTACCACTTGTAATGTTATCTATATGCCCTGTATCTCAAAATATACATCTGTACATTGTGTTCTGACTGAAGCAGTGAGCACTTTGCTGATCATTCTAGAATTCACACACACATGGATTTTGCAATTTATCATAAATATTAAAAGATTTCCTTGATCAAAACAAATTTTATATATTTTTATTTACTCAAAATGAAAAGTTAGCAAAAACCTGTACCAGCTTATGGATTGATTTCTTCCAGTACAAAAGACATGCCTATGATAGTGTCTCTACAACCTCTAGGGCTCCTAATTAAACTATTTACACATGGAAAATTCATCCACTTATGATTTTTCTTCCTGGCTGCTGTTACCAAGAGTGTTAAACCTCTCAAGAGTACTGAAGAGCAAAGACATCAGGCTGGAGATTAAGGTGTGCCTGATCCAGGCTATACTCTTTGCAATTATGTCCCATGCATCAGAGTTGGACAGTGAATAGGGATGATAGAAAGAGAAGTGATGCTTTTGAGCTGTGAGGCTGGAGAAGAATATTGAATATACCATGGACTGCTAGAAGAATAAACAGGTTTGTCCTGGATAAGGTGAAGCCAGAAAGTTCCTTGGAGTCAAGGATTCTGAAGCTTTGTCTTACATACTTTGGGCATGTTGCAAAGAGGGACTGGTCCTTGGAGAGGGGCACCATGTTTGGCAGAGTGGAGGGGCAGCACAGGAGAGCAAGACCTTTGATGACATGGATTGATTCTGTGACTGGAGTGGTGGGACTAAGTGCATCTGAGATGGCTAGGTTGGCACAGGATAGAATGGTGTTTAGGTCTCTCTTGTACATAGGGTTGCTATAAGTCACAAGCAACTCGATGGCACATAACAACAACAACAACATGATTTTTCTTAAATTGTAACAGAAAAAACTGAGATTTCTGAGCAGGAGGAGATTAAAAAACATAAAAAATAAAAGACAAAACTAAATGTAAAAATAAATGACCCTGGAGGAAATAATGAAAATTCAGGGACCAATAATAGTAGTGTCAATGGGATTAAAGAAATTATCTTTATGACAAAAAACATGTTGTTCTAAAACTAAGATCAACCAATTAACAAGGAAAACAATAACAGAAATTGATTGCATAACAACAACAACAAAATTAACAAGTTTGAAAAACATAGTTGAACATATGTCTCCAAAAGGAAGCAAGTAGACAAAAATATAAATTATATGGGGATATATAAACATGAAGAATCAATGCAAAGTCCTATATTTGAATGATTGGAGTCACAAAGAGAGTTAAAAAGAAGAGAGGAAGATATTATTAAATAAAAAAGAAGATAATTTTTAGGAACTGAAGAATGACTCAGCCTACAGATGTGACAAGTCGAGACCCGTGCCAAGCACAGTGTGTATAAAAACATGCACTTAGACATATTTTACTGAAACTTCAACTCCCAAGAGACGATTAAAAGGAAAAATAAAAGACATCCTCAAAAGAAACAAAAAAATAAGATTGGCATCAATCAGCAATACTAAATGTCCTCAAGTCCAGAGGGAAAATAATAATTAACCTTTCATTTTACTTTCAGCCAAACTAATAATCAAGCATGAGGCTAAAATATGGATATTCTAAGACAAGCAAAGGACTCAGAGACTTCTTTCTCATAAATATTTTCTGAATAATTTACATGAGAAGGTACTTCCATAACACAGGAAAGTATACCAAAGAAATAGGAAGGTGTATAACTACCACTCAGGAAAGGGATGATTGGAGGGCACTTACAACAGGAATGATTTTTACATGTTTGATTTTCCTAGAAAACCAGTAGTACTTGTTGTTGTGTGCTGTCAAGTCTATTTTGACTCATAGAAAGCCATTTAATTTAAACCTACAACCGGGAGAAGAAAAAGTAGATGAATGGGATCTTCTAAGACTCAAATCCCTATGCACATCCAAAAACTTCTCCAACAGGGTAAAAATGGAAGCCACTGACTGGGAAAAAGTATTTGGTAATAACATAACAGATAAGGGACTTCTTCTACCCAGAATTTATAAAATATTTGAGCACCACAACACAACAAGATAAAGGTAAATAATCCAATAGAAAAATGGGCACAGAATATGGACAGATACTTCACCGAAAATGACATTCAGATGGCTAACAAGCACATGAAGAAATGTTCAAAATCCCTAGCTCTAAGACAGATGCAAATTAAAACAACTATGAGATATCATCTCACCCCAGTCAGAATAGCAAAATTTAACAAAACAGCAAGCAACAAATGCTGGCGAGGTTGTGGAGAAACTGGAACCCTTATTCACTGTTGATGGGAGTGTAAAATGGTGCAACCACTGTGGAAGGCGGTATGGCGCTTTCTCAAAAAAATTGCAAATAGAGATACCATTTGACCCAGCAATTCCACTACTGGGAATATACCCCAAAGAGACAATAACTGCCACCCAAGCACATATATGCACACCCATGTTTATCGAGGTTTTGTTCACAATAGCAAGGAGTTGGAAACAACCTAAGTGCCCATCTACAAACAAATGGATAGAGAAGCTGTGGTATAGTCACACAATGGAATACTATGCTGCATTGAAAACAGGGAACTCATGCATTATTATTCAAAATGGGTGAACCTGGAGGACATTATGCTGAGTGAAGTATCTCAGTCACAAAAGGACAAATACTGCATGGTGCCACTGTTGTAAAATAGGACTGAGCTCGGGGTTGGGAGGAAACTGAAAAAGATGGGTTCAATAATGTATACTGCATTGAAACAGATGAGGGAGAAAACCGTTTTAAAGGGATATGTGATTAGGTACTTTTGTCATGACAGGAGTCTAGAGCGAAGGCTACATGGTGGAGTGAACCTGGGGGAGGGTTTGTAAAACAACGAAAGAATTTTTCTTTCACTTTTCCAAGAGGGTAGTGTTGGGGGGGGGAGGTTTGGAAGGGGAGAAATGTGCAATAATGAATGAACAGAAATACAAAGCCTCTGTAAATTTTTACTGAAATAAACAAATTTAAATTTAAAAAAAATTTAAGTTAGAGTAAGGAAGGCAGTGGATCTATAACTGCTCATGCTAATAACACTATATCATGGCATGGAGGAGGAATAGTGGAAATGTATCCACATTTACAATATTCTTACCAAAACCATTTATGAAAAATGGGAACTGCATTGGAACATGTATCTCTGGATTGGAAATGATCATGTTGTTAATAATTCTAGCCTTAAACTTAAAAGATTATATTGTTCAAAATTAATTGTTATATATTTGTTTAAATTTTTCCCTCTTTTAACAGCTGGGGTCTAGATGGAAGTGAAAAGACCAGAGAATGGCCAAAATTATTGAGGCAGCTATTGCTGCCAGTTTATGGTCTATGTCAGGAAAAGGAAGTCTTACTCATAAACAATGCCACCCAAAGGTAATCAAGGAGGTCAGAATTGCTTCCACTGTGGAAAGCTGGGCCACTTCAGTAGACAGTGTCACAGAAAAGAGCCACAGATAGGCAAGGGACTAGAGAGGAAGCTCCCACTCACTTGCTTTAAGTGTGGATCTGAAGGACACATGCCAAGGGTGGCCGACATCAGATCCTTGTGGCTGACAGGACTGACAGGCCCCAGCTCCCAGCTGGAAACAAAGGAGGATGCTTCAATGATTCAGATCCTCCCAGAAGATTTGTGGTGAGCATTAACATTACTGGTAAGAATATTCATTTTCTCCTGGAAACAAGAGCCTATTATTTGGTCCTAAAATCCATCTGGTGTCCCAACTCTTCTCACTATTTCTTAGTTGTTGGAATTGAAGGAAAGCCTCATAAGAAGTTACTTCACCTCTGCCTTGCATGCACACTTCCGAGCTATAAAACAATGCAGTGGTAGATGAAATTTGGTCCAGGACTTAAGAGCAATAAATGACATAGTTCAGTCTATACATCTTGTGTTCCTAACCTTTAAGCTATAATAGTCAAAGTGCTAGTCAATAAGCCTTTTACTTTAAGAACTACCTTCCCTCTGTAACTTGATTTGTGCCACTATTAGAACCTCTACTTGGAATATTATTGCTTTAAATTTTTGACTCCTATACTTTTAACTTTTTAGTTAAATTTGTATCTTCTAGGCTGCAACAGTTCCATGATACATCTTCAAGGATATGAACATGTATGGCTAAGCACAACTGATAACAGTGCATCTAAATTCCAAAATCAATCTCCACAATAGTCTACATATTTTCTATTGCTAAAGGGGCCCTTTAGAGTAGTGAAAGAAGATCTTCACCCTGAAACCTACAGTGTCCCTTTTCAGCATGGAGTAGCTAAGAGAATACGCTCTCCCCTTTTCTTTATGAATCAGGGTGAAATCTCTCTCAGGGAGGAGTGATGGGGAATGGCAAAGGACACACTGACAAAGGAGATTAATCAGAACTGATTTTGACAAACACTGTGGCAATGGTTCAATTAAAACAAAATTTCAAGGAAAAAAAAAGAGGAACGAACTGGGGGTGGGTAGAGAAAATAGTGTAAGAATGAATGAATGAAAATCCAAAATCTCTGTAAATGTTCATTAAAATTAATAAAATAATTTTTTTTTAAAAAAAAGAAAGCCATTTGACAGAGTAGAACTGACTCCTAGAAATTGTTTGGCTGTGATCTTAAAGAAGTCTTTCTTCCAGTTAAGTGGGTTTAAACTATATGCCTTTAGGGTAGTGCTTAACCACTCCACCAACATTTATGTGCCATCAAGTCACCTGCGATTCATAGCAATCCTATGTATAACAGCTCTGAACCCTGCCCTATCCAGAACCAATTTCAGTCTCTGATACACCTATCCACATTATACCAGTTACAAGTCAATCCATCTCCTCCAGTCTTCCTCTCCTGTGATGTCCTCCCACCTTTCCAAGCATGATGTCCTTGTCCAAGTACTGGTCCCTCATGTCAACACCCCAAAGTATGTGAGATGGAACTGCAAAATCCTTGCCCCTAAAGAACAGCTTGGCTTCACCATCTCCATGACAAACCTGTCAGTTCTCTTGGCCATTAATGATATAGTTCTTTAAAAACATTGTAGAAACAATAATAATATGTGTTTAAATCTTCACGTGAGCACTAAAGATCTCTACGCTCTTCTTGAAGAAGCCACTACTTCCTCCTTCTTCCTCGCATGTCTTTTGCTCTCTGTTGGAATTTATCCAAGATGTTGTTGTTGTTGTTGTTATGTGCCATCTAGTCGTTTGCGACTCATAACGACCCTATATACAACAGCCCTAAACTGTGCTCTATCCTGTGCCAATCTCATTGCATCTGACACACCCATCCCGAGTACTCCAGTCACTGAATCAATCCACCTCATAGAGGGTCTTCCCCTCCTGTGCTGTCCCTCCACCCTCCCAAGCATGATGTCCCTCTGCAAGGACCCTTCCCTCCTGGCAACATGTCCAAAGTATGTCAGATGAAGCCCCAGAATCCTTGCCTCCAAGGAGTAGCTTGGTTTAATCCTCTCCAAGATGAATCTGTTTGTTTTCCTGGCAGTCCAGGGTACATTCAGTACCCTTCTCCAGCACCACAGCTCAAAAGCATCCACTCTCCTTCTGTCCTCCCTAGTCATTGTCCAACTCTCTGATGCATAACAAGCGATTGCAAATACCATGGCCTGTATCAGGCGCACCTTAGTCTCCAGAGAGACACTGCTGCTCTTGAGTATTTTGGAGAGGTCCCTAACCGCAGACTTTCCCATCGCAATACGTTTTTTGATTTCCTGGCTACCGGCGCCAAGAGTGTTGACCGTGGAGCCGAAATAAACGTCATAAAAATAAGTGGAGGCATGTATCATGTGACCAGGAGCTCTAATGAAGGAACAGTTAAAGGCTTAGCTGCTGACATAAAAAGATCAACTGTCCAAATTCACCAATCCTTTTCCAGAAGAAAGGAGAGATTTTCAGCCACCTTTTCACAGCTGCAGTGTCTCAATGGGGCTGCTCTACTTTGTCACATAGTGTAATTTACTTGATAGTACATAACAACAACAGCCTATATGACCAGATACTGTAGTGCCTTACACAGAACAAGGGACAAAAGAATTCTGAATTACTTTCCATGATGTTTTGGATGATTGATCATGATTCAGAACTTCCTCAGTTAGAAGCAGACCTCTGGCACAAGTTCACCTCCAGTCAACAATTGGTTGCCTTTGGCCCAATGACTGGTTGTACCAACACTGAGTCATGTGCTGTGCTTAGGTTGAATCAAACTAGTGATTTCCTGTGACTCACTCTGGCATGTGCTGAGTGAACACTGTACCATACTACCCACTCATTTGACATGCTCAGCTGCAAGAAAGGAGCACGGCAGGACCACTGGTCTGCCTTTAAGGAAGACAAATGGTTCTTCAGCTTTCAACTCAAATTTTAAAGTGGTCAAAAGAGTTTTATCCCATACAATTGTTGAATGAATTTTTGTATTCATTCATTAGTCATGTCTTGAGCTGCTCCTATGTGGGAGGTAATAGGATGATGTCAGCATTTGAAAAAGCAAATAAGCTGCAGTTCTACTACCGTCATGGAGATCACAGAAGCAAGAGAATAAGGATGGAAAATAACCAAGATGCAGATAGTGTACCAAAAGGAAGAAAGAGGTTAGTAGCCAACATGGAGGTAGGGAGTATGAAGAAAACCCACCAGAGAAGAGGATCTGAAAATTAGTTTGGGCATTAACATAAGAGACTGCCAAGTAGAAACATAAAGATGATATTGCAGGCAGGTAGCCTAGCAAGGATAAGCATTGGAAATTCAAATGGCATACAAGATTGTGGCAATTAATTTGATATGACTGTAGCATATGGCATATATCAGGTAGCAACTGCAGAAGAATCTAAGAAGACTTGCCAATCCCAAACTTTTAAAGTTTTCTGGAAGAAAATCAGAAAACTGTCATGTTGAGGAAGCCAAGTCGGTGGAATATTTCAAGAATTAGAAGGTAAACGATCATGTCAGTGCATCATAAAGTCGATCCATTCACGCTTCTTCACTCAACAAAGCTTTGCCAAGTGTCTGCTGTGTGCCAAGCACTGGTAGATTCAGGGATTAACAACAAAGTCCTTCATGAGGGGTAAAGTATTGTTTTCAATTTATGAAGCTTAAAATCTCCTAAGAGCAAAAGGCAGTACTACATAAATAAACAAGTAAGTATATGGCAAAGCTAAGGCAAATATATATATATGCAGAAAGTTGTAAGGTTTACAAACTTAAATGTGGTAGATGAAGAAGGCCACTCTGAGGTGGTGACAATGTAAGACCATTGTAGTAGTCCATTGTAAGACTCTTGGATTTCATCCTGATCAAGAAAAGAAACCAGAAATTTTTGGGTAGGGCAGTGACATGATTTATGTCATATCTGCCTTTATCAATTGAGGACAGTGTTTAAAATTGTCCTTTAAAATTCTGAGGTCTTTTTGACCTCTGAGGCAGCAGATTCTGATCCCCCGTGTAATTTATAATGTCATTGTATAATCATGTGAATATGAATTATAGGTGAAAATCCAAGGCTACATTTTTCTTTATAGTTTAATTGTAGGTTGCTCCTTAAAAGCTGCAGATTATAAAATTACACACTTTGAAATGGTACAGGGACTTCTGTTCTTTTAGCTTTTCCTTAAAAAAAAATAAAAATGCATGTTATAATCTCTATACTCTTTCATCTGTCTGCACAAGATTGTGTGTAATATTCTAGGGAGGATGTGCCCATAGACAAGAAAAGTCTTCATGGCAGTTTAAGGAAAGCAGAACTTCATAGAGGTGCGACTAAGCAGATCCCAGGCAGCTGTTGTGGCTTCTGATGCTTCAGGAAGAGTTTCCCCCAGGACCTCATTCTCCATTTGACCAGGAGGTCTTTGTGAGAAGCACCCAAGAAGGAATCTTACAAGCTTGTAGATGTGCTAAGGGCCACTTCTGTCACAAAACATTAGTGTGTTCTGCAAGCTTCAGCAATCTTCCTTTTTTTTTTCACTTGTGTACATGTGTGTGCTACCACCTTGGTCAGTATAATCTCTTACTTAGCATGTCTACAGTTTTATCTCTCTACACCCTATTTTAAGCAAAGCAGTCATACTGAAAGCATCAGAAAGCTGAATATTGACTAGGAGTGATAGAAGGAGAATTGATGCCCTTGAGCTGTGGTGTTGGAGAAGAGTAAATATACCATGGACTGCTAGGAGAACAAGTAAGTTTGTCCTGGAGAAGATAAAGCCAGGCTGCTCCTTGAAAGCAAGGATTCTGGAGCTTCATGACACACTTTGGACATGTTGCAAGGAGGGACCAGTCCTTGGAGAAGGACATCATGCTTGGCAGGGTGGAGGGACAGCACAGGAGAGAAAGACCCTCGATGAGATGGATTGATTCAGTGACTGGGGTAATGGGGGTAGTTGTGTCAGAGACAGTAAGATTGGTGCAGGATAGAGCAGGGTATAGGGCTGTTGTACATAGAGTCTCAAGTGACTCAAGGGCACATAACAACAACAACAGTCATACTGACGGCTATTGAACTCCATTCTCCTGAGTTAGAAGTTTTAAAACATATCCCACAAGTCTCTGCAAAAGGACTGATGTCCATCATATTTCTGATTCTCTCTTGCCACATCCCTTCCCCAAAGACTCTGTTCACATTGGGTTTTGCTATTTTGCAATTATTTCAGGCATCTTCTGGTCCTAAGATTTTTCTTGGCTACTCCTTACCTGGAATGTACTTTTTTGAAGTCTAGTTATCTTACTTCTATCAAATCTTTGCTCATATTATATATTCTAGTTAAAACCTTTTCCTAAAATATATTTCTACACCTGTGTGGCATCCACTTCCTAAACAACATGCCTTTGGAAAATCTAAGAACTTTAATAAATGACAATAATTATTGAAAGGCTTAAGGCTTTTTTGTTCATATGGTCACAAGTCATGCTCGACTCAATGGCAATCAACAACAACAACATAGCCTCTAAAATTTCCTGGTCTTATTCTGCTTCCTTTTACTTGCTAACACTCAGCATCTCCTAAAATGGTATATAATTTATTTCTCATGTCCATTGTTTACTGTCTTCTTTTCACCAGATGAAAGAGCCCTAAGCAGAGGTGAGGAAAACTGCTATTTGTTAACAGATATATCCTCCAAATCCAGAAGAGTGCCTGGCACATGGTGCATACACCATAAATAATTGTTGAACAGACTGACTGAAGGATGACCTCTAGTTTTTTCAAGCTTTCAGCTCAAGTTTTCTTGACCCCTGCTCTTCCTCTCATATAAAACTTCCAGACCATAGCATATTTTACAAATATACAGCAGAAATACCTCTGTAAAGGTGATTCACACTGCTGTGGTTACTTCATTATGTAGCCAACTTTGACTTGACTGCAAACACCCTGACTCAATGGATTATGAGGTCTAAAATAGAGTAGGGCTGATCATGACAAGCGTACACCAGCGTCTGCTTTGTAAATTCCAATTACAATTTAAAAAGCGCTCATTCCTCCAAAATAGACAATGCAAGTGCCCGTTTAATTATTTTTTTTTCAAGAAAATATACTAACAAGAAGAAGAAATGGAAACCTCTTTATATATGTGATGGACCTTCCACTTTTACCATTTGTTCTTGTTTATTTTTATTGCCTGTGTCTATTGAGAAAAGCATAGACTTCTCTCGTGGTGATTAAGGGCTCAGCTGCTACCCAAAAGGTAAATGGTTCAAACTCAGCACCTGCTCCACAGAAGAAAAGGTGGCAGTTGGTTTCCAAGCTTACAGTGTTGGAAACCTTAAAGAGCAATTTTACTCCGTTGTAGAGGATGGCGATGAATAAGAACTGTGCCAATGACAATGTTTGAGTTTGAGTTTGATGTCTCCTTAACTTTTCTCTATCTCAAATGCTATAATTTTGTCAAGTATTCTTTTCTTATTTTACTGTATTTTTATAATGAATTTAGATCTATTTCAGTTCTTTTTATTTGTATGGGTTAAGAGCTATGATATCTGCTCCTGAAAAGCACATTATTCTTTAGCCATCACACTTTGATGAGCACTCAAAATCTCAAGCTTTTTTGTCATCAAGTCAGAATCAACTCATAGCTGACCCTTTGGTGGGTTTTCTGATTGCTCCGTGGGTTGTCTGTCTTCCTCCCACAGAGCTGCTGGTAGATTCAAACTGCCAGAGAGCTAACACCTTTGGATTTGCAGTGAAACTACCTAAAGACTTCACCACAAGAGCTCACCTGATGAAAATTAGAAAATTAAGAGGGCAAGAAGGAGCAAGCTGGGATTATTCTAGAAACTTTGAAAAAGTTTTTGAAATTTAGTAATATTTTCTCGTGACTGTTTTCCAATCCTGAACTCTGTTGCGGTAAGACAAAATGGAAAGAACACTGAACTTGAATTTAAGACATCTAATTTCGGTCCGTTTTTTTTGTTGTTGTGCATAGGGTTTTCAGAGGCCTGCTATTTCAGAAGTGGGTGGCCAATCCTTCTTCCTAGTCTGTTTTAATCTGAATGGTCAGATTTAGAGGAGTATCTGACAGACAAGCAATTTGTGGAGCAGTGAAAGATAAATCCCTTATTCTGGAGATAAACATTAGTTACAGTATTGACCCCACCCTTAGCCCAGTGCCTTGACCCACTTACTTCCCAGCTCCACCCTCCAACAGGATAACCCTTCACATCTGCCAAGTCCCTTCAGAAAATATCTTCCATTGTCCAACCCATGATC
>NW_006399757.1:19036758-19045040 GCF_000299155.1 Elephantulus edwardii | reverse complement strand
ACACACACACACACATACACACACACACACACATATATATACAGAGAGAGAGGGAAAAAAATATATAGAGAGAGAGAGAGTGAGAGAGGGAGAGGGAAAGAGGGAGAGAGAGAGGAGTAAGGGATGGAGAGAGTGCTCATGCCCTGGTGGCTTAGTGGTAAGCAGCAGTGCTGCCAGTGAAAAGTACTTCACCAGAGAAAGATAGGTAATCTCCTCCCATGAAATTTATTACCTCTGAAAATCTACTGAAGGGTCACCTACAGGTTCGTTCCAACTTGATGGTAAACAACAACAACCTATGTGTGTGAGAGTATAAGTATATAAAATACATATATTTTAATATGTTGCTATTGTTGTTATGTGCCATTGAGTTACTTGCAACTCAACCCTATGTACAACAGCCCTAAACTCTGTTCTATCCTGTGCCAATCTCATTGTCTCTGACCCATCTACTATATAAATTTAAAATTCTGGAGTCAAGTTGGAATCAGCTCCTACCTTATTTCCCATTGGTTTTCTAGGAGCTGTAAATTGCACAGGAGGAAACTGTCCCATCTTTCTGCAGCAGAGCTGATGGTGGATTTGAACTACCAGGGAAGGAACCATCTTTAGATTAGCAGTGTAACTCTGAACTATATCACCAGTGTTATTAGTAAGTTTGTATTGTTTTCTTACCCCAAAGGAATCCTCCTGGGCATGGCAAATAATTAACTTGCTCAGCTAATAATGGAAAGGTTCTATGTAGGTTTAAGTTCACCCAGAAGTACCTCTTAAAACAACACTGGTTGACCTAACTTCTGAAAAATCTGCCACTGAAAACTCTTTGGAACACAGCTCTATCCTGACAAAAATGAGTCACCATGTGTCAAAATTGACTCAGTATCAACCGGAAATGAATAAACTGTGCAAACAGCAGTTTTTTAAAAGTTACCATAATAAGAGAATCTTATTACATTAATCATTTACATATCCCAAATTGAGGAAACTCTGGTGGCCTATTAGATAGGAAGTTGTGTTGCCATCACAAAGACTCTGGTGGCCTAGTATATAAGAAGTTGTGTTGCCATCCCAAAGACAGACAGTTCAAAGCCACCAGCTGCTGTGCAAAAGAACATTGAGTAATCTCTTCCATCATGATTCATAGTTTTTGAAAACCCCTGCCCCAGAGGGTCAGCTATGCATACTTTCTGACTTGATGGTACATTACAATAACAACAACAACACCACCACAACAACAATATCTCAAATTGAAAACAATTTTTTTTGGACTAAGACTCTCCGTGTAATACTTGTTGTTATTGTGTGTCATGAAATCTGAACCAACTCATAGCTGGAATCTTCAGGGAGTTTTCAGAGGCAGTTTAAATTGCACAGGAGGAGATTGTCCACCCTTCTCCAATAGAGTAGCTGGTTGATTTGAATTTCATGAGAAATTATTTTACTTAGAATTATTATATTTACACTCATTTAGGACTCTGCTATGTGAGTTTTTAAGTGAATCTTTAAAAGATGCAAGGACTTTCCTCGCTTATAATGTGTCATCTAGCCAATACTATTTCTGCTTATGTCAGAAATGTTGCCCAATATGTCTTTAAGTCAATCTGGGAGTTGGAGGACAAATCTTTCTCAAGAGTATCTCTTTTTGGCTTTATGACAAAGTCAGTGAGTATCAGATTATTGTGTTTGGAGTTCCTTTGTACATGGTAAGATTGGTTTCCTAGAAAAAATCCTAAACTCACTTATAGCAATCTGTGTTAATAGCTTAAGATTCTTACTATATCAAAGTAGATAAGCTGATACATATCTAATAATAAGTGCAAAAAGAGTAGTTATAGAGGATTAGTAGGTTTTTCTTTTGTTGAAGTTAATACTAAAATTTGGTCTTAAAAATTAAGAGATTCTAAAATTTGCTTAGTTGGAGCTTTGAGAAGTCATTTAAGAGCTAATATTAAAATGAACATTTCTTTGGTTGAGAAATATGGAATGAAATGTGTACATTTTATATATGTCCCTTTCTAGCCATTATTTTATGAAAGTATATAAATATTATGTGTTTTACTAGGCAAAATAAGGTGGCAATATTTTGCAAGAGTGGTTTTCAAGAAATATTTTATTATGACTCCAAATGTAACCCCAGTAACTTACAGATGGTCTTAAGTCTTTAATTTCATAAGCATTTCTAAATTGGTTCTCCCAAATTTGTAAAATCTAAGTCCAGAAAAGCATAGGCCTCTCTCCTTTGCTCTGCTTTAATCCAGTTAACAAAGAGCCAGCCCCTAGGGAACTCATATTGGTTGAGTCATGGAGGGCAGAACAGAGATCTAGTCCAAACTAATGCACTGGTACTGTTGATAGCTTTGTGAAACTTTCAGAATGTGGGTGGCTACTCCCCAACAAGACGGATTGACATGGAGACTTCAGCAATAGGTTCTAGTGTGTTAGAGATTATGAAGACGGCACAGGCTAGGGCAGGGTTCAGGTTGGCTGTTCACAGGGTCACTACGAGTCATACTCAACAACACTCAACAACTGCAGTATATATGATTTCCCTTAAGGCTACTACAGATGCTTGGTGTCTATAGAAAGTTTTGAGAGATCACTTCCATAATATATAATAATGTTAGTGCTACACTATTCTTTCTTCCTCACTCCTTCCCATCCTGTCATCTTAATCTCTCTTTTTTTAAAGTTAGCATTCTTCCCCCCCCTTTTTTTTTATTAATTTTAATGAAAGTTTACAGAGACTTTGGATTTCCCTTTATTCATTGCTGCACTTTCCTCCCTGCACACCCCTCCCCCCAGTTCATTCTTCTCTTCGAAAAGTAAAAAAGAAAAAAAATGTTTAATTATTATATAATCCTTCCCCCTTCTCCTTCCCCTCCATTATGTAGCCTTCATTCTGTACTCCTATCATGACAGTAATACCTAATCCTACATTCCTTTTAAACATTTCTCTCCCTCATCTGTTTCAATGCAGTATACATTATTTACCCTCTTTTCTTAGTTTCCCCCCAACCCCGGTGTCATGCAGCATTTGTCCTTTTGTGATGGAGGTATTTCACTTAGCATAACATGCTCCAGGGTCACCCATTTTGTATAATATTTCATGTGTTCCTTGTTTTTCAATGCTGCATAGTATTCCATTGTATGAATATGCCACAGCTTCTCTATCCATTTGTTTGTTGATGGGCACTTGCATTGTTTCCAACTCTTTATTATTGTGAACAAAGCTGTAATAAACATGGGTGTGCATATATCTCCCTGGGTAGAAGATCTGGTTTCTATAGGATATATTCCCAGTAGTGGAATTGCTGGTCAAATGGTATTTCTATTTCCATCTTTTTGAGAAAGTGCTATACTGCCTTACATAGTGGTTGCACCATTTTACACTCCCACCAACATCTTCATCTCTCTTATATTTATATTTTTTTCTTTTTGTTTCAGACAAAAACATCAGGTGCAAAAAGAATGAACAAAACTATGGAGTGGAGGATAAATCACACTGAGCAAACTACAAATTGTTCACCTTCATTTCCTTAGGTCAAGACCAACAAGATTACTGGCTAAGAATATTCAACAAAGAACATCACCCATATGACTCACAAGAGAGCCAAAGCAAGACCTTGCAACAAGTATCTTTCTAAATTTTTATTTCCTTTTGTCCCTATAGTAACCTGGTGGTTGTAAACTAGTGCCTTAATGAGTGGAAAATAGAACACAAAGGACAATAAAATGTTATAACTAAACAGCAGAGAACTGTTTAGAGACTTTGGAAAGACTGGTTTTAAGAAGTGGAGCTCACAGCTGAAAAAAAAAATGCCTACCTAAGTCAATAGTAAATTTCCCTTCCAGTGGGACAATACGATGCTTATGACACATGTAATTTAGAAACGCAATTATATGCCCATTTCTTGTTATTACTTTATTTATCCAGAGAAATCCCTAAGGAGGTTTTACTACCATCAAATCAGTCGTAGGGATTTCTCCTTTCAATGGGGTGCAATGAGGAGCTTAGTACATATATTGCATTTCCCATCATCCTAGGAGCAGCACAAAATATTCTTTTTGTAAAGTTTCAATGGGCCTCTCTTTGGTCTTTACACAAGTGATTGCATTCCATAAAACATTACTGCATGAAGTCAAAGCACCCTGGTTAAAAATGAAACTCAGAATTCAAATAAAATCCAATCTAGAATGAATACACACACACAAAAGAGAACGCTAACATATATATTTCTTCTCTAGGAAGAGAAGATGGAACTTTGTAGGCACAAAAAGAAGGAAAATAAAGAAAGGTCAAACTTGACTGTAAGTAAATATTCTGTGGTTTACAGAATTCACAAAACAAATTATAGCATGACATCCTTCTCAAGGAACTGTTTGTGTCTTCGGAAAATGTGTGTATTACTTTTGGTGAACTCTACTTTTTGATGTGGCCTTTCTGAGGGAGGCAGCTTCATCAAGATTTTCCCCCTACAATTGCATAACAATGTGAGATGAACAAGACAAAAGGCAAGCTCCTTGAGTAACTTAAGCCCTCCAGTGCCCTGAGGCATAGCCAGAAAGAAAGAGCAGGAAGAAAATTCTGGCCTCTAAAGGATTTCTGAAGGGTAAAGGCAAGTTATCTTTGACTTAGGAGATCAACCCAAGATTAAGAAAAGGAAACTGTATGCACATCGAGAAATACACAGGTGCATGGACAAACAAAATACGGTACAGACATACAAGGGAATATTACTCAGCCAATAAGAAAATGAAGACTTGAAAAAGACTACACAGCATGGATGGAGTTTGAAAACATTATGCTGAGTGAAGTAAGCTAATTACAAAAGGACAAATATAGTATGGTCTGATATATATGATCTGATATATGGCCTAGTGGCAAGAAGCTGCACTGCAATCCCAGAGGCACTCAGTTTGAGGTTACCAGATGTTCAACAGGAAAAGGGTGGGAAATCTCCTCCCTTGAGATTAACTGCTTCTGAAAACCTACCAGAGGGTGAGCTATGGGTCGGTTCCAATTCTACACTGCAGAACAACAAGTATGTGTGTGTATGTATACATATACATAAAAAAAACCCAACAAGAGGGGTTATCAGTAACCAAATGGCTGTCAATACATTATACACATGTAAAAATTGAACTGGCAAAAGTTATATGACAGATATTACAACAGGGGAAAAAAAAGAAAGAAAAAAGTATCTGCTGAGGCTGCTTATGTACCAGACATTTAATGGAATTTGGTTCGCTGGTTTAGAGTTTAGGGTCATGGTTTTCTGTGGCATCTCAGTTAATTGGCATAATAATATATTTAGTGCTTCTGTTCTATTTCTTAGAGCTCTGGTGCCTCTGGTTGTGCTGCCAGTCCAAAGGCAGGTGGTTCTAATCTCCCAGCTGCTCCAAGTGGTTAGGATAGACATTCTTTTCCAGAACCATTTACAGACTCCTAAAACCACTGGAAGGTCAGGAATGAGTCAGTTCCAACATGACAGCAACTGATGTTCTGTCATTTAAATCTCTCCAGTTTAGTTTACAGTGTCTGGCATATTTTCCTTTTTTAAAAAATTTTCTATTTTTCTACTAGTTTATTTACAACATTCAAATACAAATTTGAACGAATTCTTTCAACTTCCCTCACCCCCACAACCCATCAAATTATACAACCCAGTGACTAATCCCCCTTTTACCCTACACATCCACATCCCTTTGCTTCCTCTCCTGGATCCTTATACTCATTCTACAATAATGGCTTTATACAATATTAATCCTTATGTGACTGAGTTAGTTCACTCAGCATAATGCTCTCCAGTCCCCACCAAGTTAGGTAATAATTTACAAAGTTATTGTTCCTGCGTGCTGTATATATAGTATTCCATTGTATGAATGTACCATAATTTCTAAATACATTCATTTGTAGTTGGATATTTGGGCTGTTTCCATGTTCTTGTATTGGTGAATAATGCTGCTATGAACATAGGTGTACAAATCTCAGTTTAATATTTCATATTTCAAATCTCAGTTCTCATATTCTCAGGGTATATTCCAGGTAGTGGACTAGCTAGGTCATATAGTGACTGGAATCTTAAAAACACGCAAATGACCATGTTGTTTGTTGCTGTATGTATACTGCAGAGTGGGAACCGACCACAGCTGACACTCCAATGGGTTTTCAGAGGTAGTTAATCACATGGGACAAAACTGTCAATCTTTCTCCCTCAGAACAGTTGGTGGATTTAAGCTTCAGGATTGTAGTGCAGCCTCTTGCCACTAAGCTACCAGAGCACCCTATTGCAAGTTACCATATAGTTGTTATATGCTTTCAAATTGCTTGTGACTCTTAGCGACCCTATGCACAGGAGCCCTAAACCCTGCTCTATCCAGTGCCATTGTCATTGTCTCTGACACAATTACCCCCATCACCCCAGAGACTGAATCAACCATCTCATCAAAGGTCTTCCTCTCTTATGCTGTCCTTCCACCCCTCCCAAACATGATGTCCCTCTCCAAAGACTGGTCTCTCCCTTGTAACATGTCTGAAGTATGTCAAACGAAGCTTCAGATCCTTGCCTCCAAGGAGAAGCCTGGTTTAACCCTCTCTAGGACAAACCTGTTTGTTCTCCTAGAGGTCCACTGTATATTCAATACTCTTCTCCAGTACCACAGCTCAAAGGCATCAATTCTCTATTATCCCTAGTCATTGTCCAGCTCTCTGACATATAACAAGCAATTGTGAAGACTATGGCCTGGACCAGGTTCACCTTAGTTTCCATACTGATGTCAATGCTCTTCAGTTCTCTGGAGAGGTGCCTGACAGTTGACTTTCCCAATGCAATTTGACTCTTGATTTCCGGACTGCTAGTACCAAGAGTGTTAATCGTGGAGCCAAGCAAATTAAAGCTGTTACCATTTCAATCTCTTCACCATCGATCATGATGCTGCCAATCGAACAAGTGATGAGAATCTTTGTTTTCTTGATATTGAGCCTCAATCCATACTGAAAACTGCAGTCCCTGACCTTCCACGGGAAGTGCTTCAGGTCCTCCTCAGTTTAGGCAAGCAGGATGGTATCATCTATATAACGCAGATTGTTTATGAATCTTCCTCCAATCCTGATGCCACATTCCTCTTCTTAGAGCCCAGTGCCCCGGATAATCTGTTCTGCATATAGATTGAAAAGGTATGGAGACAGAATACATCTCTGGCAGACATCCTTCCCAGTTTTGCAGTGTCTCCTTGCTCTGTTCTGATGCCTGCCTCCTGGTTCAAGTACAGGTTTCACATAAGCACAAATGTTCTGGGATTCCTATTCTTCTGAGTCAGCCACAGTTTCTTGTGATCCACACAGTCAAACGCCTTTCCATAGTCAATGAAACACAAATATACATTCCTCCGGTACCCTCTGCTTTGAGCCAAGACCAATCTAACATTAGCCATGTTATCCCTAGTACCACGGCCTCTTCTAAACCCAGCCTGCACATCTGGCAGTTCTCTGTTGATGTTCTGCTCTAGTAATGTTTGGATAATTTTCATCAGAATCTTGCTCCATGTGATATTAATGATATTGCTCGATAATTTCCACACTCTATCTGATCACTTCACTTTAGAATGGGAACAAATATCAATTTCTTCTAGTCAGTTGGCTAGGTGGCTGTTCTCCAGCTTTCTTGGCACAATTTGGTGAGCACATCCAGGATAGTGTCTGTTGAAATATGTCAATTGGTATGTCATCAATTTCTGGAGCCTTGTTTTTTGCCAGTTCTTTCAGAGCAACTGGAACTTCCTCCTCCATCACCACAGGCTGTTGCCCATATGTTGTTTCATGAAATTCTTCTGTGCCAGCCAACTCCTTCTGATTCTGTTTACCACCAGTCCTGAAGCAGAAGTTCAAGGCAAAAGACTTCCTCAGAACCATCTGAGACAGCAAGCCTTCCCTGATACTTGTACCAGATAGTTCTACTTAGAGACTCTTAAATTCAAGAAATACAGGCCACAGCATAAGAAACTGGCAGCAGCATGAGGTGTTTGGAATCACAGAAGCCCTGACAGCTTGAGACTTAAGCCATCATATCAAGGGATGGATAAAGAGAGATTTGTTGAATGGTGTAAGCAGAAGTGAAAGGGATGCTCGTGGAGTAGGGAAAGGGGTGGGTCAAGACACACGTAGCAAGAGTGGGTAGTTAACACTGACTCTGTCATTTCTCTAATTAGGTAAATGTCTTTCTTCTGCTCCTTTTTGTAAAATGCTTGTCTGTCAGATGTTGTTGTTGTTGTTATGTGCCGTC
>NW_006399757.1:19006027-19034038 GCF_000299155.1 Elephantulus edwardii | reverse complement strand
TTAACAATTTCTAATTTTCCTTCATTCATGGCTCTCACATTCCATGTACCAATCACTAGGGTCTGCTTACAACTGTTCCTCCTCCTTTGTATTTATAAAAATTAAGACAGACTAGGAAGAAGGATTTGCCATCCACTTCTTAAATAGCAGGCCTTTGAATATCCTGTGTATGATAGAGCACACTTAGACTAACATGCGTGGCAACTGAGGTTGAGATCTCAAATACAGAAACACAAAGGAGGAGGAACAGCTGTAAACAGACACTAGTGATTGGAACGTGGGATGTGAGAAGCATGAATGTTAGAAAATTATACGTTGTTAAGAAAGAAATGGAATGCCTAAATATTGACATACTAGGTATTGATGAAGTGAGTTGGCTTGGCATAGGACATTTTGAATCAGATGATTATATGATCTACTCTGCTGGAGATGAAAAGGAGAGAAAAAAATGGGTTTGCTTTCATAATTAAAAAAGTCATTTCTAGATCCATCATGAAATATAATGTGGTGAGCAATAGGATAGTATCTATATGCATACAAGGAAGTCCAGTGAATACCACTATCATTCAATATATGCACTGACAACTAGAGCAAGTGACCATATGAAACATAAAATTTGGTCCCTTCATCTGGAGCACAGAGGAAGGAGAAGGGGGAATATTAGGGGATATAGAATAATATTTGGTTAACTATCTCTTTAGAGAACTTCCTTCTTTGCTATGAGACCAGCTGGACAACTGGACGGTGCCTGGCCGTGATTATCAAACCTGTTCCACCCAAAATTCCACAGACTTATCTTGATCAAATAAGATTTCAAATTCTTATTGAAACTAGCCTCTTTTGAGCCAGGGAGAGCGTTCACGATGAATGAAGAAACGATACACCTGAGACAATTTTTAGGGGATTTTCAAAAGTCTATGAGGATTTGGAAAGGAAAAAAAAAAGCTGCAAAGCTAAAGCTGCTGTTTCTCTCTAGCAAACTGAATCCCCACAGTGTGAATGTACCATAATTTCTCAATCCATTTTATTGTGGTTGTCCATCTGGGGTGTTTCCATGTTCTTGTGATGGTGAATAATGCAGCTATGAAAAAAGGTGTATAAATCTCCATTTGTGCCTCAGTTCTCACTTTTTCAGGGTATATTCCAAGCAGTGGAATAGCTGGGTCTGATGGAATTTCCATGAAGGGATCACTGGTAGCCTAGTGGGTAAGGAGTTACGCTGCAAACTCAAAGGGAAGCAGTTCTAATTCACCAACTGCTCTGTGCAGAAAGATGGGCAATCTTCTCTCATGCAATTTACAGCCTCTGAAAACCTGCTGGAGAGTCGCCGTAAGATGATTCTAATTTGAAGGAAGTGAAAGACCAACATGCTTCCATGAGCAGACTGAGTCATGTCATGTTGTTGTTGTTAAATGCCGTCGAGTCGTTTGCGACTCATAGCGACCCTATGCACAACAGCCCTAAACCCTTCTCTACCCTGTGCCAACCAATCAATCCATCTCATAGAGGGTCTTCCCTTCCTGCACCGTCCCTCCACCCTCCCAAGCATGATGTCCCTCTCCAAGGACCCGTCCCTCCTTGCAACATGCCCAAAGTACGTCAGACAAAGCCCCAGAATCCTTGCCTCCAAGGAGTTGCTTGGTTTAATCCTCTCCAGGATGAATGTTTGTTTTCCTGGCAGTCCACGGTACATTCAATACTCTTCTCCAACACCACAGCTCAAAAGGCATCAATTCTCCTTCTGTCCTCCCTAGTTATTGTCCAACTCTCTGATGTGTAACAAGTGATTGCAAAGCCCCTGGTCTGTATCAGGTGGAACTTAGTCTCCAGAGAGACACCGTTGCTCCTGAGTACTTTAGAGAGGTCCCTAACAGCAGACTTTCCCATCACAATACATTTTTTTATTTCCTGGCTGCTGGTGCCAAGAGTGTTGACTGTGGAGCCAAGCAAACTGAAGCTGTGAACAATGTATTTAATTAATGCCTTTCATGTTTTCATGGGTTAGAGGTGAAAGAGATGTGCTATTTGCTACTTTATAAAACATTATAGAAATGATACAATGGTAGTGAATACGCTTTCAATAGTAACTTCCAGACATAATTCCAACTCTAACGTTTATTTCACCATAAACATGGACTTTTCATTTCGGCATAATTGTTTTATTACTTTCTATTGATGATGATAAAAATATATCATTTCATCAACTAGTTAGATTATGAATTGTCAGTTAGATTATATGGATTGTAAGATTAGCGTGACCAAAATTTCTCTATATATAACACTTTTCAGATAAGATGTGAAAATATAATCTGACAGTGCATTTTTATAAATATACAGCTGTCTGGCTTCATATACAGAAATAGCTGCCCATCTGATTATTTATTTTCATATTTAAAAACGTGCATGTTATGGTAGCACATGTATGTTGCTACAGTGACATGCCAACTGAATTGTTAAACACTTGACAGATCTCAAGATTCCAACAGATAAAGCTTTAACATTTAATCCTATATTCTTATATAGATTTGGCTCAACAGTAAAAAATCTTTTATAGAATGTAAAAAAAAAAAGAAAAAAGGTCTTACAGTTATCTGTAGAGCAGTGCTACCCCTTTATATTACAAAATTAAACTATTTTTAAAAAGCTATTTAAATTAAGGGAGTTCTGGTAGCCCAGTGGCAAGAAGTTGCTCTGCAATCCTAAAGGCACATGGTGTGAGGCCACCAACTGCTCTGTGGAAGAAAAATGCACAATCTCCTCCTGTGTGATTAACTGTCTCTGTAAAAACGCTGGAGGTCAGCTATGGGTCGGTTCCTTCTCGACAGTACATAAAAATAGCACAACATTTAAAATAACATATTTCATAAAATATTTTCTCATTGGTTTGTATACAGCATATCTACATCTGAAAAATGTAAGAAAAAGTGAAATATTAACTTTGACAACATTGTCTCATTTATTATTTTGTTTTTCTTGCTCAAGTGTTCAGTTACCCACTCAGCATCCACTGAATAATACCTATACTTGTTATTGTGTCCCCTTGGAGTCTGAACCGATTCATAGCTGACCCTCCAGCAGGTTTTCTAAGGCAGTTAATCTCATGGGAGGAGATTGCCCATCCTTCTCCCATGGAGCATTTGGGGGACCCGAACCACGTGCCTTCTGGATTGTGGTGCAGCTTCTTGCCACTATGCCACCAGATCTCCCTAATACCTACATAAATCCCATGGTGCCAAGTGCTTCACATCATATTATTATGACAGGTTCTTGTACTTTAGGAATTGGCATGGCATACATGAAGTGAATCTTTAAACAAATTTCTAATTTGGCATGGTAAACTGTTTAATAGAAATATATCCTTTTTAATGTAATGCATACTTTGAAAATGGACACTGTATATATAGTCATTACATTAAATATGGGTGCAGGGAAGAGTCATTAATTGTTTTTAAGACAAAGAGGAAAGGTGTTGCAGACAAAATGATAGCTAAATTGGCTGATTAAATATTGACTTCCAAAGTTTCTAAATTACAATAGCAAATACATATATTTTTTTAATCTCCTAAATCAACACATGCACACAAACACACACAACTGAAACAAAAGTTTCAGGAAACAATACTACATACTTTTTATTATATCCTATTTCATTAAAATGCTATTGGTCCACTGAATTGAATTCAGAACCTCTTAACAAGCTTTTTTAACTCAAAGCAGAAAAGTAATGAAAGCAATAGCCATTGTATGAAAATAGTTCAAGCAAAGAGTTTGTAAGTTGCTGAATTACCAGCTTTGCCATAGAGAGAAAATGGAAGAAAGGAATCAAAAAACTAAGAGTATAAACAGAACCAGGAAGGAAGGGTTCCTATGGTGCCCCTTGAAGGCAAGGATTTTAAAATTCTTTGTCTGTCATGTTGTTTGGGCATGCTGTTGGAATGGGGAAAATGACGTCATGCTAGAGAAAGTGCAGGATCAGTGAAAGGAAGACCTTCAGTAAGGTGGGTCGACAAAGTGGCTACCCTAATGGGCTTGAAGATGGCAGAGATTTTGAGGGCAACACAGAATAGGGCAAAGTTTCAATCTGTTGTTCTTAGGCTCACTATGAGTCACAGTAAGCTTGATGGATCTAATGAAAACAATAAGAATGTTTCTGTTGTTAGGTGCCATAGAGTAAGACTCAACAAACATGTTGTTGTTAGTTGCCATCAAGCTGAGTATGATTCATAGCAACCCTATGGACAGCAGATCTGAACTCTGCTCTATCCTGTGCCTCATCTTCCCTCATCATCTCTGACACACTGGAACTCACTGCTGCAGTCACTGTGTCAATTCATCTCATTGGGGTCTTCGTCTTTTTTGTTGACTCTCCATCTTTCTAGTCATGATGACCCTTTCCGAGAAAAAGCCTCACCTAGCAACATACCCAAAGTAACAAGCATGATACGGAGGAGATTAAGAGTTGAAAACTAAATCTGAGGAGTAAGAAAGAGGTAATGCTAACACTATGTGTAGAATAACCTAGGACTAGAATTTTAATTTTCCTTCCAGGGATCCAGGTTGGGAGTATTCTGAAACAGCCTGACTCTACAGACGTTTAATTTCTGGTTCTGGTGAGATTTTGGTTGCAATGTTTACTGGCTATTGGCTGTGAGTTGATTGTATTCAGCCTCCTATTTAAAAAGGTATTTGGTTACCAGTATGGTGCCAGAATTCAGGAGAGGAGTATTCTGAAGCAGCCTGACTCTACAGAGGTTTGATTTCTGGTTCAATGAAAGTTATACAAGTATTCAGGTTTTTCATTCATAGGGTCACTATTGAATCATCTATGACTCGATGGCACTTAACAACAACAATGTATATTGAAGTTATAGATTGACAACAGTGATTCAGCTGAGATCATCAAGGTGGGAAATTAACATGCACTTGTATTTTGTGGGATGACAGCAATGTGGATGGGTGAGCTAGATAAATGGCAAAGGCCAGAGACATGGCAGTTGAGGTAGGATGTGTATCAGGGAGAAATTTCAAGAAGTATCCCTGCCAAGAAGAGATCTGAATTTGGATACAGTATACAATCATAGTGGAATCAGAACAAAATGGAAAAGTGAAGATAAAATACTAGGTAAAAAAAAATACTAGGTAAACAACATTTTTCTCATTTTCAAATAACCAATTTTATGCATTTAACTAACCTTAAAAAGGAAAATTTTTTAAAAAATTACTATCTAAATGGTCATGTATTAAGTTAATAAAATGGTCATTAAATATGTGAAAAATATTAATTTTATTAGTAATCACAGAAATAATTGCAAAAGTCATATGCCATTTTCCACTTTTTAGTTGGCAAGAGGTTTGCTTTTGTTTTGTTGTTTTATAACATTAATACTGTGTTCTCTGTCATTCCCTTCAAGTTGTAGCTGAACCCTCTAGCAATTTTGAAGAGACTGTAAATTGCATGAGAGGAGATTGCCAATATTTCTGCCTTGGAGTACCTGGTGGATTCAAACCATTTGCCTTGGAGTTGGCAGTGCAATTCCCTAGACCACCAAAGCTCCTTGTAATGGCAATAGAAATCCAATGTGGTGCTCAAATAGATTACAAAGGAGATTGAAAAAACTGTCTTATTATCTTTACAGAAATTAATTAAGCAATTTTTATAATAACTGTATTAAAAGTATCATACCTATTAATGGAAAACTCAACTTCTAGGGTTACTTCCTTAAGGATATAACCAGATTTAAAAAGAGAACAATTTCAGGCTATTGAATATTTATAGGAATGAGAATATGAAAATAGCCTAAATCTCCACCAATAAGGGAGCTGGTTAAAAATATTATGTGACCACTAGAAAGGAAGGCTTAATTTTCCTATAGAAGAAAAGATTTTATATTCATAATTTGAATTTGATTATGGTTTCATAAATAATTGATGATATGAGGACATGCTCATAGTGTTAAGTTAATAAACTGCAGGTGTTAAGGTACATGAGGAAGATAAAGAAAACATGCAAAATGATTAAAGATTATATATCTAGAGTATAGGATTATATAAAAAGTATTCTTTATATTTTCCTTTATTTTTGCTTATATTCTATAATTTACAAGTATTACTTTTGTAATGAAGATCAAGTCCTTAAGTCAATTAACATATAAAATCATGGGTAAATAAAATTTCTTTAGAACATTTCCTAAGAACAAAACATGTCCAGAATTTGCAGATAGCCTATGCACAAACCTCTAGCGTACAGAAGGATCATAGAAGACAGCAGAAACTTTGTTTCTGATGGCATAGTGGATTGCATACTGGTCTGCTAACTTTAAGGTTGGTGATTCGAATTAGTCACTTTGCAGGAGACATATGAGATGGTCTCTTCTGGTATAGATTTATTTATAGGTTTGGAAGTCTGGTAGTAGGTCACCATGAGTCAGAATAACTCAACAGGAGTGGGTCTGGCTTCAGGTTTTAGTGTTGTGAAGGTTCTGTGCTTAAGGCATTGATCACTAATCAAAAGGTTGGTAATTTGAGCGCCCCATTTCACTAGAGTAAGATGAGGTAGTCTAGTGGAGCAGTTCTGTGCTGTTCCTAAAGGGTGTTTAGAGTAGGAATCAACTCGGTGGTATTGAGTTTGGTTTCTTTAATGCTGTGGGGGGAAAAGGACGCTTCAAATCTCATGCGGAAGTAGAGCATTTTGTCTGGTACATAGTTAAATTTATACTGATATCTACTATTCAATATCAGAAGTGATTTTAATATAAGGTACATGCAACCTGGACTGAATCTTTTTTTCCCCCCTCTGGGTATTTATTTTAACCCAAGCGGCCTTAATATTCAGTAAGCCTACTTTAAAATGGTAAAAACAATGGCGTACGGCATAATATTCAGCCCAATTCTAAGTTTTTACTGATATATCCTCATCTATTCCACAGAGCGTCCTGAGAATTATTTCCTCTTCAACTTGTTCCTATTTTGCAGATGAGCAAACCTGCAGCCAAAATAAGTAACTTGCCCAAAGTGACACAGCAGGAGAAGTGTTGTTTGTGTTCTCTCATGCTCTCAAGTCAGAAGCCACAAAGACACTCTGGACTCATGGAAAGTTAGAAATGGCCTAAGTCTAAAGAGTTGGCTTCTAATCATTGGACTAACTTGATATTGTACTGATCCTATGGTCCTAACTGAATGTTCGTGTTTCTCGTTGCACTGCAACAGAAAAATCAGCAGTTCAAATCCACCTGCCCCAAGGAGAAATGTGGACAATTCTCCTCACACAAAGGTTTACAGTTTCAGAAACCAATTTGAGGGTCCCTTTGGATCAGAATCAACTTGATGGCAATGTGTTTAGTTTGGTTTGGTGCCTTGTCGTGACTGCATAATGAGCATAAGCATGAAGTATTTCTTTACTTATTTTAAAACAAGACAGGAGCTGAGGTTTGAAGCCAGGTGGTCTAGAGCCAGAACATTTAACAATTCAGGTAATTAAACAACCTGTTTTATAACATTGTGGCAAGATAGACAATTGGCATTCCAAATGGATTAGATTGCACCTGAATCAACAACACATGCATGTATTGTTAACATTAACCAGAAGAATATCAATAGAAAGCAATCGATTACATCACCTGGATATTTCCATAGGATAGTCAAACAATACAAAAAACCCCAACAAAACCCACAGGCTGTTTTTCAAATTCACTCATAATTGACATCCTTTGAGAATCACTTCCATGAAACAATCCAGAGTTAGGTATTTGGTCACCTCCATGTGCTCACTGTTAATGACCAAAACAGTAAAATAGCTTCTGATTTTGAGGGTAATTGATAGCCAATTTAAAATCTAACCAGTTACTCACAGTTTTGTTGAGGTTAGAGAATCTACCTTTAATTCACTACCTCTCAAATATCATAAAAACACCTTCTTTTCCAACATGCATTTTAAAAGAATAGCAAAATTCAGCTCCCATAACCACCAGCCCAGCTCCAAAGATACACCAGATGTTAGGTCTGTGCACAAAGCAAACATGAGTCCTGCTAATGTGGTCTGTGCTGAATTCTCCCTACTTAGACATTCATCCCAGTGCAGAGTCAAGGTCATTAGAGCGAAAGACTGTATTATGTACAATTATGTTGCCCTCGTGTTTCTCTGCATGAAGTCAAGGGAGACAACAGGAGTACAAGGAGGAACGTTTCTATCACTGCAATAGTCTCTTGGTACCATACATGTTGGGGAACAGACTGAGTCAGTGGCAGAATCAATTACCATTTGATTTGGTTAGAGAGCTTGAACTGGATTTGGATTTCAGCTCTGTCTCTTCTGACCCAAGCTAGGGAAACAGTGAAAGAATGAGTAAATGGCAAGTGAAAAAGTAAGGGGCAAGCAGCCACAGTCCACTTGGTCTTAAGAAGTGGTGAAACCACAGGCAGCTGGACAAGAGTGTTCAAGTTCAGCATGGCCACCATTTCTGAACACAATGGGATGTAGAACTGTGAACAGCAAAGGACAAGCAAGGAAGAAGAGCTATTGATGAATACTTAAAACACAATCATCTCTGGCAATAGTAAGAATGGACAGAAGAGAACTGTTGAAAATAGGCCACATTAAAAAAAAAAAAACCCTAAAAACAACAAAACACAATTGCAGCTGTTTTCTCTTAATAGAGAAAAATGTGTTTATATCAGGTTCACAGACAATGGCTGGTGATCAATTAGAATCTCAAACGCCATTCTTCCACAGTAATGCAAGGCAGGGGCTAGAAAATCTTTTGGGATGTAAATATAGAAAAGTTTACCCGGTAATTAAAACCAGACAATCTGGGTTCTGAACAAGGACCTGTGCTCCCTAGAAGGGTAGACTAGGGGAGGAGTAGGGAGCTTGGGTGGTTTAGTCTATGGTGAGTTGCACTGGTAAAGCAAAGGCTGCGTGTCTCAGGCAGTGCTAACTCTCCCGCCACTCCACAGAAGAAGGATGGGCAAGCCAACCCTTTTATGATTTATAGCCTTGGAAATCTGATGCAAAGTGGAGGGGAGTAGGAATCAAGTTGAGAGTTTGAGTTTTTGAGTTGTAGCTAATTCCTCTGGCTCTGAAACTGGAAGCCAATCATTTAGCAACCAATCACATCAGTTTTCCTATCAAGTAACAAAATCACATTTAAAATATTTAATAATCGGAACACAAGGTCTGACCAATTTGTAGAGATGCTGATGATGTTGTCTTTCTAGACGATTAAGTGCTCTGGCAAAATAAACACCATAAAAGCTATAATGTCAATGACCGTGATAAAACCCATTATTATAAATCAGAGCAGTAATGGAAAATAATGGCATTTCCCATTTTTACTTCCAACCCCCTCCATGGCTCCTTATACCCACCTCTAAAAAAAAACAAACAAACAAAAAAAAACTGATGATACTAATTACCCCTTTTTAATGTTTTGTGTCTTTTTCTCCAATTTTTTCCTTTTAGCATTCTGTATTCCAATCTTTCTTCTGCCCCCACTGTCCTTTTTTTCCTCTTTTTTTGTATGCTTTTGCATTTCTTTATTATATTTCCTTGTGCTGTCTCTTCTTTTGTTCCCCTTCTTGTCTAATTCTTAATGCACTTTCAGCATCTCTCCCTCACTTATTTTTCTGGCATATAGTTCAAATTCACCAGCTATTCTGTGAGAGAAAGATGGACAATATCCTCCCATACAATTTAATCTCTGAAAGCCTGCAGTTATGAGTCAATTCAAACTCCATGGCAATGACTTTGAATTTATTTTCTAATATTTAATTGATCTGCATATAATAACTTGTTTATATTGTCTTTGATGCATGTACCGTATATTTTATGTAGTCATATAAATTGTATTTTATATAATTATTACTGATCTATAAGAAAAATAATTGATGTCTTTGAACTGTGGTGTTGGAGAACACTGAACATTCCGTGGACGGCCAAGAAAACGGATATGACTTGGAGAGGGTGCAGCTGGAGTGTTTTGTGGAGGCAACTATGATAAGGCTTTGTCTCACATACTTTAGACGTATTGCTAGGAGGTACTATTCCTCGGTGAGGGACATGATGTTGGGAAGAGTGGAGGGCCGACAAAGGAAAGGAAGACCTTCAACCAAGTGGATTGACACGGTGACTGCTGCAATGAGCTCATGTGTGTCAGGAAGTGTGAGAATGGCACAGGACAGTACTAGGTTCAGATATTTTGTTCATAGGATTACTATAAGTTGTGCTCGACTCGATGGCACCTAACAACAACAATAACAACAACAACAACTAATCTTTGCCTATTATTACTCAGTCAAGTATTCACTGAATCTAATTTTTTCACAGTGCCCCATACACCCACAAACTTCTGCTAAACTAATTATTTTCTTCTTCCCCCTTTTTCTGTTTTCTTCATTTTTTACATTTATACATATATACTGATTAGTTATCCTATTTTTACAATAATAGTCTTATGTAGCATTTTAATGACTTTGACTTTTGAAGATATATTGACAGCCTTAGGATTCATCCAACCACTAGTATTATCAACATTATTGCTATCACTACCATGACTTTCATGATAGTAGAGAATAATGTGCAATGGTTAAAACTCTCAGCTACCAAATCATCAGTCAGTGGTTCAAATCCGCTAGTGACTTTGTGGGAGAAAGATGTGGCAGTCTGTTCCAATAATAAAGATTACAGCCTTAGAAAATCTATATGATTGTTAATGTTGTTAGTTACTGTTGGAAATGACTCATTGCTGATCTTCCAGCAGGTTTTCAGAGGCAGTAAACCACATGGGAGGAGAGTGCCCATCTTTCCCCCACAGAGCAGCTGGTAGATTTGAACTTCATGCCTTTAAGTTTACAAAACAATTCCTTCTCCTTTATCCCACAGGATGACTGTAAGCCAGTACTAATTTGACTGCAATACATTTGGAGTGGTTTCATATCTATATCTAAGACACTTAAAGTAAAAATATTTCAGTAGATCATGCATGATAAAATGCAAACTCAAATGCATTACCAGTGATTCAGCACTGACTCATAGCTAACCCTCCACTGGATTTGTGAGGCTATAAATCATACTGGGAGGTTACGTATCTTTCTTCCTTGGAGCAACTGGTGTATTCCAACTACCAAAGATGTTTGGCGTTTGTGTTAGCAGAACGACTCCCTATAGATTATACCATCAGAGCTCAAAAGGCAGATAACGGAAACATTTCTCAGAAATCTGTTGAAAAGTTTACCATTTCTTTTCTGGTCCTTTTTGTTAGCAATTATGGCTTGTTTGGATCCACAATCAAGATTCTTTAAAACCAGCAGTCAGGAAATCAAAAGACAAATTGCACTGGGAAAATCTGCTGTCAGGACCTCTCCAGAGTGCTGAAGAGCAACAATGTCAGTCTAGATACAAAGTTGTGCCTAATTCAAGCCATGATCTTCTCAATTACTTGTTATGCTTCAGAGAGCTGGACAATAACTAAGGATGACAAGAAGAAGAACAGATGCCTTCAAGTTGTGGTGCTGGAGAAGAGCCTTGAACATATCTTGGACTGCCAAGAAAACAAATAGGTCTGTACTGGAGAGGGTGAAACCAAGTCTCTCCTTGGAGGGTAGGATTTTGAAGCTTTGCCTCACTTATTTCGAGCTTGTGTCCAGGAAAGATACGTCCTTGGAGAAGGACAGTATGCTTGGAGGGGTGGACGTACAGTACAGGAGAGGAAGATCCCGGATGAGATGGATTGATACAGTTACTAGGGCGATAGGGGTTGGGGTGTCAGAATTAGTGATACTGGCTCAGTACAGGAAAGGGTTCAGAGCTGTTGTACAGAGGCGACTCAACAACACACAACAGCAATAACATACTATGACAGGTTTGGAAGCAGAAGTGACATCCACTTCCTAAACAACAGAAACTCCAGAAACTCTATGAACTTTGAGAAATGTCGATAGTTTTAGAGGCTTCAGGCCTTTTGTTCACAGGGTCACTGTGAGTAGTGCTGGACTTGAAGGCAATCAACAACAACATATATCATCAAGTTAGGAGTTCTGCTGGCCTTGTGGTGAGGAGCTGAAGGTACACAATTTGAAAACACCAGCTGCTCCACAGGAGAAAGATGAACATTCTCTTTGCAATCTCTGGAAAATGCCCTGTAAGGTCAGAAATGAGTTAGTTCTAACTCGAAGGCATATAACAACAACATATCATCAGGTAGCTGCCAACTGACATGCTAGACTAACAGTTTCATCACATTAGGCTTTATGAACAGAAATAGGAATTGGAAAAAAGGTTGAAAAGTGTACAGATGTCTTATTTCTTAATATTGAGTTTAAACATCTTCCAGAAATGGATTACTACTTTTTAAGATGGGGAGGGGGGAAGACGATTTTTGTATGTTCCTAGCAAGTAAATTAAGTTTCCCTAAGCAAATTTTGGCTTTTCTAAATGTCATAATCAGCTAGATAAATTGCAACTCAGTCAACAGTTAAGATAAACAGACATATGAATAATAATTTACAGGGAAAATGCCAACCAATCTTTCCCCCCAGTCTATTCATTTAACTAACTTACTTTCCATGCAATTGAATTACATGTCGTGTAGGGAATGCAATCTAATGGGAGTGAAGGGTTGGACCACCTTTATGCTGCCTGTAATTTCTATTAAAATTATGCGTTTTTTTATATTAGAATGGTAACAACAATTGAAAACAAGAGACTAAACTATAATACCTAAACAAAATAACAAGATTTCCTTAAAGTGAAAGAGGACTTATACTTACAGATGCTAAGAAAATTGTCCTAGTTCTTAATTTACAAGGAAGCTTAATATATTTTATAAAGCACGATTAAGAAATGAAATTTCAGAAGGCAAACGAGCACTCTACATTAAAGGATAAATTATTACCTTTGAACTTTTTTATGCTCATTGAATCTTCTATTGCTGATCTTAATGACTGTTCAGAACATTGAGTATTGGTACAAAACTTCAACACTCATTTTTTTTCCCCTCCCCTAATGGACTTAACCCTACCCAGGGTCACCTACAAATTTATTCTGGTATGTATTGAGGTTTTCCATTTGTTTTAATAAATATAATCATACAAAAGTCCTGGACATATTTATTTAATATTTTTAAAAAGAGACTAGGATGTCAAGGGTATTTTCTCTGTTTCATTTCATTAACATAAATCACTCTGGTTAAGATGAAACACCCTACATGTGAACCGCATTAAAGCAACTCTACCCTGTAGGAGGGAAGGCGCAGGCAGACCCTCTCGGGGATTTGCCTCAGTCCAGATTTTGAACATGCTCACAAACAGGTGCAGACTCTTCACACCGAACCCAGCAGAAAAGTGTGTGCTCCCCACCTAAACATCAGCTGTTTGGGCTGTCGCTCCTGATTCGTTTTGTTTTGTTTTGAGTTTACATCATTATTTTTTGTTGATGGCTTCTTTTGACCTTTAAGACTATCTACTTAAGCATACACTAGAAATAGAGAAAAAAATAAGATTCTTTTACTTTGATCTCCTTTGGAAAGTGCCCTAAAATGAAAAATGTATCCCAGTTGAATTTTCACGTCAAGTCCATTCTCTGTCAGTGCATTTTCTCTCAGAAACCCCCACCCTGCAGAATGTCGGCTCCCCCTCTCCAACTACTATTGCCATTAGCTTTATCCAAGAGGCTAACTTACACAGTGACTTGTATAATAATATGCTTCATGCCAACTGATGACAATACAAGGCACATATGAAACAAAGCCTAGTTATCTAAACACCGCACAGTAATTTTCAGTGTCCTTCATTATCATGGAATATTTTTTAGGGCCTATACGTGTTTTTTAACGTTTACCCTTGTGTTCTTTCTCTTAAATAAAGTCCTTTAAAGACCACAAAATTGAGGCCCACAAACTAGGGTTTGTTCTCGAGTCGGAAAGACAGCATCCCTAAAGCCATGTGAAATCAATCCTCCCTGACCAGCTCCTCTTAGTGCCTGCTGAAGGAACGACGGCTATGAAACCTTGATCTGCAGCCTTTCCTTTGTGTATTTTCCAACTGCATCGTCCATATTCCATACTTTGTTGTGGCACAGTGATTAAAGCACTTCACCTCTACCAAAAGGTCAGTGGTACATACAATCCAAACAGAGCTCCAAGGGGTGACATGCTGTTTGTGCAGTTTTATAGCAGTGGAAACACTTGGGATAACTCTATCCTGTCCTTTAGGAGCTGCTGTGAGTTGAAATCTACTTAAGGGTGATGGGTTTGCTTTCATTCTCTAATTATTTTCATTAATTCTCCTATCAGTCAGTCCTGTAAATCTCTCTAGAGGGGTCACTGGATACTCTTGCATTCTCTTCCACAGTTACTAACTCAGGTGTTTGCAAGGCAAATTTCTAAGGATCTAGGCTCATGAAAGAAAGATGTCTCAAACCATGAAAGACTAAAATGAGATGCTGATCAACTTCCTCTCCTATGATCATTCCCCACAGGCATGGACCTGTCTACCAAAGGAAAGAAGACATTGCTCTGGGGCTGGTTCTGTATCAAAAAATGGTTAAGAATATTTAATGAATCTGTGAACCAATTTCAAACCAATATTTGCATAAATGTAAAATGGAAAAGAGTGTGCTTTCATAAAATTATTTTCAAAGACAGGCTTACTGACAGGCAATTGATGTAAATGGAATTTTTAAAAGTTGATTGGAGGAAAATGTGTATGAGTGAATGGATGAAAGCGAATTCTTTCTAATTAATTTCTAAAGTAATGATAAGAAATGGGTTGTTTTTTTTTTTTTAAGTTGATTGGATGATGTATAATAAGTCCATAAACCAACATTTCAGAAAAAAGAATTATCAAAGGAATCCAGATCTAAACCTTTGAAAATTAAAAATGTAGTTTCATATGGAATAAAAAAAAATAAAGGATGATAATTTCTATGAAGCAATAGTCAAGCAAAGCACTAGAGAAAAGCTGGCACATGGAGGGAGACATGAGGAGAAGCTCTACGGCTGGGCAAATCGATGTTCATAACCACAAGTACAGGTTACTTCTCAGGATATTTCTAAATCCAGTCATATGCATATTAGGAATGCAGGGAGATTACTATTTTGAAAGAATGTCGTGTGCTGTTCTCTAGTACTGTGGAGTTGACTATGATACACAGTCATCTTATGGACAAAAGACTGGAATCTGGCCCTAACCTGCACCATTTTTAATTAATAGTTAGTGAATATGCTTTCCTTTTACTCCTGCTACAATTTCCTGAGTGATCTTGGAAAGTAGGTTCTCTAGTTCATTAAGGATGTTTGAAGACAAAATATCACAATGAATGCATAGTTATTGAGGTGTTGGAAAAATAATACTTCATTATATTGTTGGGCAAAGCAAAGTCCATGAAAGGAAATTATGAAATTACTCTCACAAGGAATTATTCCCTCACGTCTCATTTTGGGAAGACATCATCAACCCATCTTTCATTCTTCTAGAAGGTAAAAAATACAAAGTGGAGCATTCTACCCTGGCTCCACACTATGGCTTTCCAAGCACAACCACTATTTTGAGTATCGGGAGCTGAGTCAATTTAACAAAGGAAGGCCTGAATTCTTTTGTATTATTCAAGAAGACTTTTGGTTCAAACCTACAACATAATGACCCACACATAGTAAGGTTATTTTATAACTTTTGAGTGTTTGCTACAAATATACCTTTCACTTTCTTATTTGCATGTTTTTACTTAGGTTGCCTTCCTCCCTCACACAATCCAAACTACACTGATACTGTAGACATTGGTTGAGTTCAAACGTAACCAAACCCTTGCTATCAAGTACATTCTGACTCAAAATGAATCTGAGTTGCTCAAGTACTTATTGGTATGTATACAGTAATAGCAAAGAGCACATGGAGGCAAACCACTATGAAGATCCACTGATTCTTTTTACCCCTTTAATAGCTGCATTACCTTTAAATAAATATGTGATAAGATTCAGAGCATTTGTACAATTAGAATCATTATTTTGAGACTACAATGGCATTGTTGCACCCTGATTCTTATAGAGTATGTATAAGCCCACTTCATTTTTAAAGCTCAACATCATGCATCGAGACCTATCTTCTCTCAGAATATGCTTTTTCCATCACAAAGGCAACTCACTTAACTGAAACGCTCCCCTTGCTGACATAAAGACAAATAAACTAAATCAGGCCTCCTCTCTCTCTCTCTTTAACCTCAACAAAATAGTCATGAAAAACAAATGAGGTCTGCACCACTGTAACTCCACCAATGGATTTATTCATAAAACCAATTATATGTTCACACTACAATTAGCTGCTAATTGTAAGTTTTTTTTTAAAAGACCATGTTTTTAATGTGTCATATCTGATCTAAAGTAAGTCTGAGAGATACGTGCACATATTTAAGCTGAAACAAAATACACTCAGTAACCGTAAAATATCACTAATTTGCTATAATTTTGAATGGCAGTAACTTTACCCTAAGAAAATTCACTGGGTTATTTAATAGTGATATCAAAGGAAACTGACCCGCTTTTCCCATCTCCTCATCTCTTGTTGATTCTGTTTCTTTTTCTTTGTCTTTATGGTGATGTGTTATCTAAGAACTATTCAGACTCAAATGGTGGAAAATAGAATCTGTAAGAGTTCACCCAAATGTTCAGTTTATGTGATAATATATTATAATAATGTATACTAAGCACTGTACTTATTTTTGCCTAGCTTGACTGTGAGAGTCTTCCAAACAGATGTGCTTTATTTACTATTACCAGTAACCAGCAGGGATTCAATTAATGTTTATTGAATTAATGGTGAATGGTTTAAAATGCCCATCAACTTTTCTATCTGTTCATCAAATGTTTCAAACTATATAACTATATTTTGTGAAATGTTTATGTCCATGGTGGTGGTGGTTGTTGTTGATTATATATATGTATATATATATTCTTGGAGAAAAAATATCCATGTGAAAGGTAGATATCTATGTTCAGTTTTTGGAAATAATAAATACTATAAAATAGATTACTACTGAAAGGTCTTGAAATCTTTAAAGTTCTTGCAAATTATCTATGTTGAAGGAGAGATTTTTTCCATCACAAAATATTCTTTTCTTATTGAGAGATAGCTATCCTTATCTAGGATTCCTGGTGACGTAATGTGTATCACACGGAGCTGTTAAGGAAACGTCAGCAGTTTGACGCCACCAGCACGCCACAGGAGAAAGAAGGCCACTCTTCTCTTCAGAGGTGGTGAGCTGCACACGAGAAGGTTGCACATCTTTCCCCCCTGGAGCACTTGGCCTTGGTCATTCGTATTTAGCCAAATGTAGTTTGGCAAATGCTTTTAAGCCATCACATTTAGAACCATGCCTAGGCTAGAAGTTCCCAAGAACTGTTCTGTGCTTAACGAGCAGAAATATATTTTGAATAAACTAATATTCTTTGACTCTTTTCACCTACACTTAAAGGTGGCATCTTGTACACATTTCTACCAAAAACTTGCTAAAACCCAAACTGAAACCAACCAAAATACCCCATCAGCTGCTCTTGAATTGATTATATTTTAGAGTAGAAACTGCCGCATGGAGTTTTCAATCTTTTTTTCTTGCCAAGGCCGACTGCAAGGCCTCTTACCGGGTGTGGGGTGGAGGGGCTCTATGTGGACAGACACTATCCATTCAGTTATTAGTCAAGTGCTGAACTATTTGTGATACCAAAACCTTCGCTGTCAAAGGCCCTTTTAATTTACCTCTTGGCAGGTGAAAGCATGAAGGTTTGATCTTGTCTTCAATATACAGATGACTCTATGTTCTCAATATGGTTTCTTAGGATCAAAACTCACCATTCTGGTGGAACCCAAATGCCTATGCCTAATAATCTTCATACAGAAATGCCAAATGAGTGGTCACCATCACCATGGTCATGTGTGAATTTGAAACACATTAATGTCAAGTTTACTTAAATAATGGAAAAATGATTAACTTTTTTCTTCTCCTAAAGAATCAAGTCACGTGGTATCACTCATGACTGTTGTACCAAAGAGGTGATTAATAGGGCAGGAAGTTAAGTCTGGATTTTATGTCTGTTGGCTTGAGTAGATCGCCTTGGCTGAGAAAGCCAAGGGTGGGATAACTATTAATTCATTCAGAAGCACACTCTCTCTTGACCAACTGGACCAAGACTGGAGCAATAGCAAAATGAGGAAGGGTAAGATATTGGTGACACCATGACTGATCCCTGAGAGTGATATTTCCTTGTTTTTGTTTCTTGGATTTGGATTGGGTTGGAGGTCTTTTGTGTGTAGCTTCTTTGTGAGAGACTCTAGAAGCTGGGATTTAATTTTGTAGTCTCCAGAGGAGTCTTTATTCCTCAGGGTGTCAGGACAACTCTCACCCCACAGGAGGTTCCCCTCACTTATTTCCACTTCAAAGGGGCGTCAATAATAATCCTCCTTATTACAGATCCAACCAGATCACTCTGGTGTGATGATTAATTGGGAGGTGGCTTGGTTTTGCTTTTTTCAAATGTATCTATCACGTGCAATCATTGCAGTCCCTAAAAGTCCATGTTCTCCTGGAAAAAAAAAAAAAAACAACTAAAAATGACACAAACAAAAATGTTTTGAAAAGTAATCACTTGTTTAAAAAATGGAAATCAGGCTTCTGTGTTGCAAGGAATGTATGTGCATAACGGTGAAATTCAACACTGGTAAATGATCTGACTACCTCAAAGTGAAGTTTTTGCCTTCCTACAGTGGCCTTTAACCCTGCCCTTTCCTCCAATCTGAGAAGAGCTGATGTTGATGGAACATATAATGGCCCCTTTCCTGTGTAGTAAAGTCAGCAATAAAGCTTAGTAATTAAGGGTACCAGGGAGGCCCAGCCCAGCAGGCTAGTGGTGTGGCGAACACTTTTAGAACTTCAAACAATATCAAAGTCACTGAGAAATGGGCCCTAGCTCACTTCTGGTTTGAATTAAGCCTCACTTCCACACGCACTTTTCAAATCCAAGCTCAAACAAGAAAGCCAAGGCCTTCTGGATTTCATTAGAGCCAATTATCTTATCTGTTTCATCTCAGGCCTGACCCTAAGGCTGGCAAACAGCTATTCAGTGCATTTGTGTGGTTGTTTGAGAAAGACTCCAGTCAGCCAATGGCCTGAGGACCTGCTAATTAAAACACTGTTGCCCCCCTGCCTCTAGTGATTAAATATTTTCAAGCTTTTGTAAATAATTTTTCCATTCTTTGCCCCAAGCCTCAAAGGTCCAATACATGCAGTAATTTATTTAGTTTGTCAGAGAATACTGTTGGAAATAGGGTCATAATGGAACCTTTGGAAACTTTTATACGTCTTCATACTTCTGAAAGTGACAGTTTATAAACCAGCCAAATGTGTATACTGTTTCTGATGTAATTATGTCCTAATGGCCTTTCTCCTTTTGAAGTGATATAGTGTATAACAGGTTTACATTTTGTCAATAATCATATTTCCTCAAATGTCAACATGATATCTAGAGTGGGGAGTTTAATGAGATCATTTAAGTCCTAGAAATGGTATCAAAGTATATTGCCTTTAAGAATTTCGCCTGAGGGCAGGTCACCGTGGCAAAGGCTAGTTTGGAAAGACAAGTAGTCCCACTCTTGGTTGTTCTTTGTGGCCAGGACCTGCTAGTGAGCACTGAATTCTTTCCAGAGCCAACTTCTGAGCAATATGCTAATTGTCAGTTCAGAAAAGTTTAAAAAAAAAAATCAGGAAGGAGAAAAATTGGTAGAATGAAAATAATTGAGTTAAAATCTTTTCGCAAACCTAATTTCTTTTTAGAATGATCTGAGCTTGCAAATGCAATTCTCTTGCAATTGGATTGAAAGAAAGGGTTAGAGGATTAGGAATTTTCTGAATAGTCTGATATTTACTAAATATTAGGCATCTAATAAACACCAGAAACCCTATGGCTACTCTACATCTCATGGGCTTTCCTGTCCTCCATGCTGTCATGCTTGCTAGGGCTCTGTGTCCTAACGTGCATGGAACTCCAGGCAAACTTTCGGAACCAAAACACAGATGTAGCAGACGGAGCTGACAGGCACTCACAGATACCACTTGTCCCAACGTCTTGGGCTCCTCCACATAGACTCATGTGGCCCTTCCAACCAAGCCACTTAAGTTTTATTGGAGAAAAATAAAAACCCAAGTTTTTGTTTTGTTGTTGTTATTCTTTTTGAAGTATTACAAGGAAAAATGTCTGCAGTCTCATTAGCTGCACCCAGTGTTCACCTATGAAAAAGAGTAACAAAACCCAACAGCCTGGCTTCTGTTGTTCTTAAAATGACACTTTGGTCATATCCTAAATAATAGGCTTTTAATAAAAACATCCACCAAAGGCAAACAATTAAACAATACATAAAGCACCAGGGGGCAACCTCGTGGTTCAGTTACAGTCTGGAGTCTTTCCAAACGCGAACATGTGTGTATTTTACAGGGAACAATGCACGTCTCCAAAGTTATTCTAAAACAACAAATTTTAAATTGGACTATTGAAGCTGTTCAGACCTGGTTCAGTATTTTATGCTTATTCCTAACAAAGGGATAACTTATCATATTCTAATATCTTCAAAGGCAAATTTAGAAAATTCTTGAAACACAGTATATACTATTACTATTTTAGAGGACAGATAGACAAAATGTTAATTCATTAATTTTAAAATGTACTGACACCAGTAATTTAGGAGGTGAGTACCTTTTCTTCCCTTATTATCTTTCATTTGTACTCTACACATAGTTTTATTTTTAACTAGTGTCACCTTCTCAAAATATTAATCAAAACTGTGGCGCAAATTAGAGTTTTCTGAATAATTTCTGTTTTAATCAGATAATGTACACAAAATCACTACAATGACAAGAATCATGTCATTGTTTCTGCCTTTTTCATAGGTCGTGAGAAAATTAATACTTATTAATAATTTTTTAAAATAATTTTTGTGATATTTTAATTTTACAAATCCTGGAGCATAAAAGGGAATAAATACTGTCAGAAATGTGTGCAAGGTTGAGGACTTGGACACATGAAGCAAAGGTGGAGGCCTGATGTGGCTACTCTAATGTCTATGAGACAATTTCTGAAACTAAAAGTCAAGAGGAGTTGAGAAGTCAAACTCACTTGAAGCTATAAAACGTTCAAGTTGAAAATGTTCTCTAAAAAAAAAGGGTAAAAAAAAAAAAAGAAGAAAATGTTCTCTATTCTCTTCCTGAGATACAAATAAATGCCTCTTTATCTCCTTGTCTTTTGACTACTATTATGAAAAACAAATCACTTGTTTATAATGGCTAGTCCATTTCAGTAAACCATCCTTGTTTTATTTTCTTATGCATCCTCGACTCACTGGCACCTAGCAACAACATATATCCCAGATGGACCAACAATTTGTTTTCAAGTACAATCTCTCTCATTGCCATCAAGTTGGAACTAATTCCTAGCTGGCCTTCCACTGAGTTTCCAAAGCTATGAATCTCACAGGAAGTGATTGCCCATCTTTCTTCCCCAGTGTGTGAATTTGAACCACCAGAGAGACACAGCCTTTGGCTAATAGCACAAATTCCTCTAAAGTAGCCACTAGAGCTCCATTTAAATATGCTGTGTGTCGACATGTTGTTGATACATGTAATTAAGTAGATAAATAATACATGTTGTTGTTGTTATGTACCATCGAGTAGGAACTGACTCATAGCCGACCCACTAGGAGAGTTTCAAAGACAGTACATTGTACAGGAGGAAAGTGCCCATCTTTCTCCCATGAAGCAGTTGAGTGCCCATCTTTTCTCCCATGAAGTCGCTGATAGAGCTGAATGGCATGTCTTTCGGTTGGTAATGCAACTCTCTACCACTAAGCCATCAGAGGCCCCTAAGTAATACACAGGTGGTATTTTCTTGATGGTCATTACTAGAATAATTTTAGGATGCCAAATATCCTTAAATTGAGATGGAAATAGATTTAAAATTCTGCCTGCCTTGAAAGTTGACTGTATACGCTAGCTCTCTTCTACTCACCTTTCAAACTGTGAAATATGAACTATAATGGGAAGAATGTTATTTTGCTAGACCTTTGCCACAAGAAGTAACTGTATGCAGTTCACAAGCTCGCTGCCCTCTGCAGGGCTTTACAACAGCAGTGCATCTCTTTGGAATAGAAGATGTTTAGACAACCAATACTCCACACTGTGGTCCCCACAAGAAAGATGGGCAGATCTGTAACAGATACAAGGATACCCTCTAGAAGAGTGCCAGAGGAGTTTAAATGTCTCTGTAAATAAGAACAGCTGTTGATTTACAAGTTTCATCTATATGACATCAAAACATTTGGATGAAAAATGGAAAATTGCATCTATCATCCAGATGTTTGATGTCATGAAAAGACGGGCACATCTTTCTCAAAGTCCTGTGCACAAGGGAATGGTGTGAACTTCAGTCCTCCACCAGAATAGTTCAACAGATTTTCTGTTGAACAAAATGTCCAAAAGGACTAGTCTCCCACCTGGGAAGTTAGTAAGTACATTCTGTTTGCTTATCTGTTTAAATCATTGCACTTATCTTGTTCTTGAAAAGGAACATGTTTATTTTTATGAAATACAAAATTTCTACCTTTTTTGTTCTATGAGATCATCTCAGTGAATTTAGTAATAATAACAATAAGTTTTTGGTGGAAAATCACCAAAGAAGAGAAGAATTAGTCAGTGGAGAAAAAAGACCTTTCACTGAACTTTAAAATTCATGTTTATTGTCATATAGTCAGAGCCAACTCATAGCTGATCTGTCCAGGGGGCTTTCAGAGGTTGTAAATCGCATGAGAGGAGGTTGCCCATCTTTCTCTCACACAGAAGCTAATGAATTTGAACCACATGCCATTGGGCTGGCAGCACAACTTTTTACCTGCCAGGCCACCTAGGCACTCTAATATTGACAGGAATTAATATTTGATTAATTAAAGCTAAAAGGATATGAATGAAGTAGAATGTAAGTATCTTTTCTTTTATTCAGAGCTTTAATTTACCTGTACACTATGCATAATTTTAAATATTCATGAACACTGTGAAAGAAGAGAGGTTCCATACTTTTTTCATTATATTTAACAATTCCACTATTATCAGTTAGTTGCGATGAGATGATTTAAGTTGATTAGCTGACCTGAGTTCCTTGACACTACTAAAGATACGCTATGTGGGCTAGACACTTGGCAATAATATTTCAGAGAGAGATATAATTTTCTGATATTTCTGAGTAGTACACATATGCTGAGAAGATTTTGTAGAAATAAAGGCTTTTATAATCCAGTATTTCATCTAGAATGAAAACAAGACATTTCTAGCCACACTCTCTTTTCTTGGAGAGAACTACTATGGAAAAGAGCAAATTGAACACACCCCTTCTTATTCTTAGATGAATATATCAGGATTACAGAAATGCCTCAAAATTTTTGGCTTCAAAACTGTTCTAAGGCAGAAAGAAATAATGATACTTTAAAATCTTTATAGTTGAACTGACCTTTTAAAATAATAATAAAGAATATGTTGTAGCGTTTGAACTGTTTTAAATAGCTGGTTATTCTTCATTGAAGATATTATCATTCACTTTTCAAACTTCAAGCACTTCAAAATATTTCCTGGACTTTTTACCTGAGCTCTCTGTACTGTCTAATAATATCATATCTCTTTGATGCTCAGCTCCAAAATGAAGTTTGCAAGTTTCACAAGGAAGACAGGTGTGCATAAGATCAATTTACTCCCTGGGTCAAAGAGCAAAAATTCTAAGGGTATCTAGAGACACACACCTATAGAAATTGTAATTTTTTTTATGAAAATTGGTACAATATGTTGCACAGATGAGAGAAAGAGAGAGAAAAAGTTCTTAAACTCTGCTTATTCCTGAAACGAAAGAGCAAAGAGAGTTGACAGCTTTCTAAAATTTATTCTTGTAAATCTTTTTTCTCGTGATTTGTTTTGGTAAAACTCCTTGAAACATCTTAATATGTTGAAGAATATATAGAGAATAAGAGGTGAGTAATAAAATTATAGAATACATCGGTTAAATTCATATATAGTATTCTTCATCGAAATAACATTAAATAGAGAAAAATCATGACTGCTTTGTTTCTAAGAATGATTGACAAGTTTGTATTTGAAGTCTATCTCTTCTTTATTAGCCAACATTTTCAGAAAGGAAAAAAAATGTGGGCTTGATTTGTGAGCTATGATAAATGGTCTGGGAGAGGTGGTAGTAGGACCAATTTGATATGTACAGTATTTCATATTGGCAAATTGTTTCAAGAAATTCCATCTTCTTTCTTAAAATGCCCTGGACATCCTTGGGAAAATACATACTGTCATGAACATAATATATTTGGTTGTCACTAATAACTGTGAAACCATTGAAAGACTAGGAAGCATCAGCCACAGCTCTTATAGACAAAATAATACCACAAATAATTTTACAGAATTAGGGATGATTTTTAGATGACAACAAATTACTATTTATTTCACAATTAGATCTAAAAGTTCATTTATCATTACATGTTCTACTAAAAGTCAATGTGAGATTACTCTAATTCAGTTCTTTAAAAAAATGGTAAATATTTACATAATAAAGTATATGTTTCTTTAAAAAGCACAAACTGGTTCACGATTATAAACAAAATGTTTATCAAAATAAAAAGTTTAAACAAATAAATCCTTTCAGTATGTTACATGATTGTTATTGTTGTGATCAGATGACACTGAGTCCAGTACAACCCTAGCTACCCTATAAACACAGATTGGAACCCTGTCCTATCCTGTGCCATCCTCAGACAATAAGATGATATTGTTGGCTATGTCAAGATAAAATGTCTACCCTAAATGTCTTCTTGGGTGAAGTGTCTGTTCCTATCCTGTGCCCATTTTTTCAATTGGATTATTTATCTTGTTGTGGTGCTCAAGTATTTTATAACTTTTAGATATAAGTCCCTTATCTGACACGTAATTACCAAGTATTTTTTCCCAGTCTGTGGCTTTCCTTTTTTACTCTGTTGGAGAAGTTTTTAGATGTGCATGGGGTTTGATTCTTAGAAGGTCCCCTTCATCTATTTTATCCTCTCCTGGTTATAGATTTTTCAGGATTCTTGGAAGACTGTTTATTGTGGATTAGGACTACTAGAGTTCTTCCAAGCCTTTCTTTAATGAAATGTATAGTCCTTGGTTTTAGTCCTAGGTCCATGATCCATTTTGAGTTGGTTTTTGTGTACGGAGTGAGGTGTGTATCTTGCTTGAGTTTTCTACAGGTAGTTTTCCAATTTTACCAGACATTCAGATGGCCAAGAAGCAGATGAAGAAATGTTCAAAATCCCTAGCTCTTAAGAGAAATGAAAATCAAAACAACTATGAGATATCATCTCACCCCAGTAAGAACAGTAAAATTTAACTGAACAGCAAACAACAAATGCTGGCAAGGTTGCAAAAAAACTGGAACCATTATTCACTGTTGGTGGGAGTGTACAATGTTGCAACCACTATGGAAGGCTGTATGGTGCTTTCTCAAAAAGTTGCAAATAGAAATACCATTTTGACCCAGCAATTCCTCTCCTGGGAATATACCCTAAAGAAACGATAACTGCCACCCAGGCAGATATATGCAAACCCATGTTTATTGCAGTTTTGTCCACAATAGCAAAGAGTTGGAAACAACCTAAGTTCCATCAACAAAAGAATGGATAGAGAAGCTCTGGTATTTTCACACAACGGAATACTACTCTGCATTGAGAAACAAGGAACTCATGCAATATTATTCAAAATGGGTGATCCTGGAGGATATTATGCTGAGTGAAGTATCTCAGTCACAAAAGGACAAATACTGCATAGTGCCACTGTTGTAGAACAGGACTGACATCAGGGTTGGGATAAGACTGAGAAAAATTGGATAAATTATGTATACTGCATTGAAACAGATGAGGGAGAGAACAGTTTAAAATCGATATATGATTGGGTACGATGGTTATGACAAGAGTCCAGAATGAAGGTTCCATAGTGGAGTGTATTCAGGGCAGGGGGACTGTTTACCAATAAAGGAATTTTTCTTTTACTTTCTAAAGAGAAGAGTGAACTAGGGGGAAGGGGTAGGCATGGAAAAAAATGCAACAATGAATGAATGGAAATCCAAAATATCTGTAAACGTTCATTAAAATTAATAAAATAAAATTTAATAAAAAGTCTACCCTAGGAAAAGGACAAAGAGAAATAGCTTAGAGATACTGTATGGCACCAGAGCCAAGCAAATTGCCATTGGGTCAGCTCTGATTCCTCATGACTCCACGTGCTGCAGAGTAGAACTGAGACCCGTAATTCAAGGCCATTTTCAAGGCCTTTTGTGGATTAGATCATCAAATTTTCTAACAAGCTGCCTCTGAGAAGTTTCAAATTGCCAGCTTGATAGTAAGTACTCAAGCAAGTAAACTATTTGCATTACCCAGGGCCTTCACTAGATGATGCAAAGGCAGTGAGTTCCTGCTTACTGCTTCTCAGCTCTGAGACATCAGACAACTGCTGAAACTCAAGAGGTTTGCTGGCCTCCTTGGAAATAGGAGAATTTGACTCAAGAACTGGTAAAGAGAAAAAGATTATGCCTCCAGTGAGTTTTCTAAGGTCTATATTATTATGATCATAATTGGACTGTGTATCAGAAAGTGTGGATACTCTGATATTTGCTGATTCTGATGGCCTAGTGGCAAGAAATTGTATTGTAATTCCCAAAGGCACACAGTTCCAGGCCTCACACTCACAGGTGATTAACTGCCTCTGAAAACACACCAGAGGGTCAGCTATGGGTGGGTCACAACTCTACGGTACATAACAACAATTTAATTATGATTATTAAATTTTTTTATTTTTGCAAAGTAATATATTCCATAATTTAACATACTCCATCAAACTAGGATAAAAATAAAGACAACCATAAGTTACTTAGCTATCACTTAGCTATCATTACCAAAAAACTTAAAAGACTTATTCACTGTTGTTCCATTCTTACCTTAGCTAGAAAATAACATGTTTTTCAGCCTATGTATATAAAAAAATATTTATAAAATGCTATTCTAAGAAGAAAAATACAATCTATGCAGGAGTTCTACAGGACACATCACCTAACCTTCGAAGACAATACAACTAAACTTAAGAGACACCGGACACAGCATAAAAAAAATTATCAGCAGTTGATGTGTTTGGAATCACAGAAGCCAAGAAAGCTTCAGAGACAAGCTGTCAGATCACGGATCAGACAATGGAAGGGATTTGGTAGAAGTGAATGGGTATCCTGGTGGAGGGTGGAGCTGGGAAATAAGTGGGTCAAGGCACTGGGCTAAGGGCAAGGACACTCCACAATGAGGGATTTTTCTTTCACTGCTCCACAAATTGCTTGTCTGTCAGATACTCCTCTAAATCTAAACATTCAGATTAAGAAAGACTAGGAAGAAGGATTGGCCATCCACTTCTGAAATAGCAGGTCTCCGAAAACCCTATGTACAACAGAACACACATAGACCAATAGAAAGGGCAACCTAGGTAGGTATTTCAAGTATGGAAATACAAAGGAACAGGAACAGTTAGAAGCAGACATTAGTGATTGGAACATGGTGAGAACCATGAATGTAGGAAAATTAGAAATTGTTAAGAAAAAAATGGAACGCATAAGTATTGACATACTAGGCATTGGAGAGATGAGATGGACTGGCATGGGGTATTTTGAGTCAGATGATCAGATGATATATTACTCCAGAGATGAAAAGGTGAGGAAAAACGGGGTTGCTTTCATAGTTAAAAAAGTAATTTCTAGATCCATCTTGAAGTACAATATTGTGAGTGATAGGATTATATCCATACGCTTACAAGGAAATCCAGTGAATACCACTACCATTCAGATATATGCACCAACAACCAGAGCCAAAGAAGAAGAAATAGATGATTTCTACCAACTTTTACAGTCGGAGATCGATCGAACATGCAAT
>NW_006399757.1:18996235-19003962 GCF_000299155.1 Elephantulus edwardii | reverse complement strand
GAATTGATGCCTTTGAGCTGTGGTGCTGGAGAAGAGTACTGAATGTACCATGGACTGCCAAGAAAAACAGATTCATCCTGAAAAGATTTAAACCAGGCTTCGTCTGACATACTTTGGATATGTTGTAAGGAGAGACAAGTCCTTGGAGTCTCAGGCAACTCGACGGCACATAACAACAACAACTGTTCTAATATTTATTAGAATTACAATGACATACTTTTTCAGATAGTAATAAAGATTATATTTAGGTTGTTTTCCCTTGACCAGAGATTTCTATCATCATTACACAATCAGTCCAATTTCTCTAAGAAAACTTTAGGATGACATTATTTTATTGTTGTTGTTGTTATGTGCCATTGAGCTGCCTGAGACTCATCATGACCCTATGCACAACAGCCTTAGACCCTGCTCTATCCTGTTCCAATCTTATTGTCTTTGACATACCTATCCACATTACCCCAGTCACTGAATCAATACATTTCATTGAGGATCTTCCTCTACTGCTCTGTTCCTTCACACTCCCAAGTATGACATAACTCCCCAAGGACTGATCCTGCCTTGCACCATGTCCAAAGTATATCATACGAAGCTTCACAGAGTCTGACAGCAGATTTTACCAATGCAATTCGTCTTTTAATTTCCTGGCTGCTGGTACTAAGAGTGTTGATTGTGGAGCCGAACAAACTGAAGCTGTTAATAATCTCAGTCTCATCATGTTCTATCATGATGCTGCCAATTGGCTCACCAGTGAGAATCTTTGTTTTCTTGATGTTGAGCTTCAATCCATATTGAAGGCTGCAGTCCTTGGCCTTCTGCAGCAAGTGCTTCAGGTCCTCCTCAGTTTCAGCAAGCAGTGTTGTTTCATTTGCATAATGCAGACTGTTGATGAGTCTACCTTCAATCTTGATACATTTCTCCTCATAGAGCCCAGACTTCCAGATAATCTGTTCTGCATATAGATTGAATATATATGGAGATAGCATACATCCTTGGTGCACACATTTCCCAATTTTGAACTATGCAGTGTTTCCTTGCTCTGTTCTGATGACTGCCTCATGGTCCAACTATAGGTTTTGCTTAAGCACAATCAGGTGTTCTGGGATTTCCATCCTCCTTGGAGTCAGCCAATAAAGCATCTATTCTAAGAATAGGACAATAAAAGACTATTTTGTTTGTGCACAAAAAAAAGACATATTTTTGGGTTTTGTCACAGCAGAGTTGGAATCACAGGAATCTATTATTCCTATTTTAGAGACCCTACATCAGGGGTAAAGTTGGTACGTTTAATTATTAGTTTCTAATCATTGTTGTTGTTGTTGATTGCTGTTGAGTTGAGTACAAGTCATAGCGACCCTATGAACTAAAGACCTGGAACCTTTCCATAATCATAGTTACCTCTCAAAGTTTATAAAGTTTCTAGAGGTATGTTGTTTAGGAAGTGGATGCCACTACTGTTTGGAGTTATGGAATTTAAATTTTCTTCAGACCCACCTGCTAGTAAGCTGGAGAAAGACAAGAAGTCACAAGTAAAGACTGATCATCCTGGACACCTGAAGAAGGACTATGATGATTCAGAGCCCACATGGCGGCAACAGTTTTAAACCATTAAAGCAAACAGGTATAAAGCAAAGTTAGAAAACAGAGATACAGATTTTTAATATTTTGTATGCATTCAACTGGTTCAATTACTTCAACTGTGTAGAAATAACACTAAGATTAAAAAGGAATTTCTACTTGGTTGCATGACTAAAGCATTTTAGCAAAGGATACGTCTAAAAACCAAAGTTGTTTCTATTAAATATAGGTCAAAAGTCAAGGAAAAGAAAAATTTGGTAGCTTAAAATAATGTTTAGGTAGTTTTTTTTCTTTGATCATCAAGTCACCCAATTTGTGCCCCTTCTTTTATGTTGGCACACTGACAACTTCATAAATAAAATAATTTTTGCTCAAAGTTTTCCCCTAAGATGAATATCCCTGATGGGCTGATCTATAGCTTGCATATATTGAAAATCTTCATTAGGGTTTATTTAAGTACCTAAAGCCAGGCTTGTTAGTTGGCATATTTTAAAACCAAACCCTGGGCATTGCAGCAGTTAGCATGAATACTTAAAGGTTAAGTACATGAGAGAAACATTAGAATATAGGTCTGGTGATCTACTTCTGAAAAATCAGTTCCTGAAAAGCCTATGCAAAATCCTAGCATGGTTTGACACACAGGAAGTCAGAACTGAGTCAATTGCAAAAGTTAGTATTTGCTGTTACAGTTGTTTCTGACTTAGCAGCCCTTTGTACAGCAGAAAAAAATCCAATGACAATTGTTGTTACACTGAGGTCATTGTTACACATACTGTGTCAAGCTATCTCATTGAAGGTTTTCATCTTTTTCATTGACCTTCTACGTTAGCAAGCATGATGTCCTTCCTTCTCCAGGCACTAGGCCCTCTTGGTAGCACCCACAAAGTAAGTGAGAGGCAGTGTTGCCACCTTTGCTTTTCAGGAGCATTCTGGATGTACTTCTTCTAAGGCAGATTTGTGTGTTCATTGCCAGTCTATGATACAGACAATATTCTTCACCGCCACCATAATTCAAAGGCACTGATTATTTTTTGGTCTTCTTTCCTCATTGTCCAATTTTCACATGCATATGAAGCAATAGAAAATTCTTTGTATTGAGACACAGTCTCACCTCCATCCTCCAATTGACACCCTTGCCCTTTAAAGAGCTTCTTTACAGCAGATAATATTCAATTTAATTTTTGCACGTAAGGAATCCAGATAAAAGTTCAACGCCTTTCTTTTACAAGATTTTGGTGTATGCAAAATGGGTCATTTATTATTTCATTAAAATCTTCAAAGTTAAATCAGCTTATCATTTTTTAAATTAAAAGAAAACAAATAACAGAGTTTACAATTTATTCACTCACACATTCATTTCTTTATTCAAATAGGTGCAATTTCAGTGGTAAAAAGTATCTTACTCCTGCATCGGAAAGAGATAAGAATTTTTTTATAAAATATTCATAGACGGATATTTTCAACCCTAGATTTTATTAGAAGCACAATGCTTGTATTATCTCTTGCTTAATATAAAAAGTTATTTAAATAATCTCATATAAATTAGAACAGTTGATGACTTTGACTTAGATGCTGGCAAAGAATATTAACCATACTGTGGACTACAAGAAGAACAAACAAATCAATCTGTCTTAGAATAAGTGTAGCCAGAAATCAAGGCTGATGAGATTCCATCTCACATACTTTAGTCTCAAGAAAGACTAGTCCCTACAAATAGACATCATGCTCAGTTAAGTAGGGGGTCAACGAAAAGATCTTTGACAACATGGATTGACTCAGTGGCTATAAACAGTGGCCTTAAATACAGGATGTATTGTGAGGCTGATGTTGAACTGGTTAGTTTCCGTGTTCATAGGATGGCTGTGAATAGAAACTGACTCAACAGGGCCTACCAACAACATACAAAATATTTCCTTTTTATGTTATTTTTTAAAAATAATCTTTATAAACAATAATGTGTGCAGGGATCATCCGGACCCCATAAAGGATGCATAAACAACTGGAACAATCTTCTGAAACTATTGCATAGCCAACATTTTAAAAATATTTGTTAATGAAAAGACATCTGACAGAATGGGTGGCCACAATACTTTAAAAAAAGCATTCCTTCAGGTGAGAAGTGACAGGGTGATGTAACCCTGAAGAGATTTTTGCTTATTAGAAGAGACATGCAATGCTCCTAATTTAGTCATTCCCTCTTTTTTTTCTCTACCATTCATTGATTCACCAATTATTTATTCATGAAATGGCTATTATTTGCCATGTCATACTCTCATTTGAAAGTTAGGTCAGGGAATGCAAGTTTTACACTTCAGTAAGTGTGCACTGTGCCCTAGTCACAAAAGGACGATTCTAGTCTTCAAGTTATAATCTATAGAATGAAGCATCTGGTGTGACATAATTTTAAAAAGAAAAAAACAAACAAAAAAAACCCAAAACCCAAGCAATCAAAATCCTCATTGCCTTCAAGTCCGAACTCACTCAGCTGATCCTCCCATGTTTTTTCTGGGGTTTTAAATCTCATATGAAGAGACTGTCCACCTTCCATACAGCTGCTGTTAGACTGAAATCTGAGAGAGCTATGGGTGAGCTGTATGATTCCCTACAGACTACATCACTAGAGCTTCCTGTGGTGTGAAGGGGGCAACATAAATTTTGAGGCTATGACCTGAGTTCAAATCATCACAGTTCCATTTCTTAGTTATATGAGTTATACAGACTACTTAAGAATTAACATAATGTCTGAAATTTTCTACTCGAGGACCTGGCACACTAGAACTTAAAAATAGCTATAATTATTTTAGAAAATTATAACCTTGGAAATAAATACCTAGTTGAACATAAAAGATATTTGATATTATGGAATATAGGAAAAGTACTGGTGAAAAATCTAATATATATCTTACAATAATTTCAGGGATAAATGATAATGGGGTGGAAAAATACCAGTCATCTAAAATAATTTAGGTATTCTATTGTATTTTCAAAGTTATATTTAATTCTCATAGCAAACATAAAAAAATGTTTCAATTGCTTCTGGCTTTCTTTCTTGCCATGGGGTGGGGGAAGCCTCTAATAAAAACCAGAAGGGAAGCAAGTAGGGCAAATTTTAACTGGGGATATAAGCAGCCATACATATGTGCCACTGTACCAGTAGCTTCAGAGAGAGAAAGTTTCCCTTCAAAGATATTTACTATAGGTCAGAAAAAAATTCAAAATTAAAAAGAAAAGAGGATACAGCTTTACTTTCCCTCTACCTCCATTTCTTACCTCCACACCCAAATGCCAAAAAGCTCTAGTCATGTCAACACTGGAAACAAGGCTTGTATTAAGAAAGATATGTATTTGAAAAATATTTGTTGTTATTGTTTAGTGTCGCCGAGTTGTAAATGATTCATAGTGGCCCTATGAACAAAAGACCTGAATACTTGTATAACTGTTGTCTTTTCTCCATGTTCATAGAGTATCCAAAAGCAAGCCATTTCAGAAGTGGATACCACTCCTGCTTCCAAACCTATTAATAGTGGAGCTCCACCAAACACTGTCCACCATGAGTAAACATTGTCATTTTAGACACATCAGTGTCACGTCACAATGCTTAGCATCACAGCAACCATGAGTTACCTCTGTACAGCAACGCACAGACTAGTGCTATACCACTTAGAAGAATGTTTGACAAAAACCAATTTACAACAGGCTTGAGGGCTGCAGATTAAAATCACCCACCTTTGGCTTGGTAGCATAACTTTCTATCCACTAGGCCAACATAGCTTTCTCTAGGTTGTCGTTGTTATTGTTGTTAAGTGCCGTCAAGTCGTAGACTCATAGTGACCCTATGAACAAAAGGCCTGAACACTTGCATAATTTTGGTCGTTTCTCCATGTTTTTAGAGTTTCCAGAGGAGGTATATCTCATTAAAGACTGTACACACAAGGCAAAATCTATGTTTACATGGGCAGTTATTTGCCTGTAAGAAAATTTTGTGAGTATGATCCATATTCTTGCTATCCTAACCCAGCTTCATGCCTTTGAGTCAACAGAGAAAGATTATTTCGAGATAAATTCATGTTTTTCCATGGGCTATTCTTTCTGTACAAAATGAACTTCCTCCACTTAAATTCTTTTTCCTTTTCAAAATTTCTACTCATCCTTGAAAGAGCCGGTTGAAAAGCCCTTAGTGAAGTCGCTCCAGATCTGTAACTAGAAGAGTGTAATATTTTACCCTCCCTTTCTTAATGCACATCTCTTCCATAGAACGTTAATTATCACTTCTATTATGACTCATGAGAGCACAACCCGTTCTGAATTCCAGAAATTCAGGAGGGATTTGGAAGACAATGGAATGTGGGTTATCCAGCTAATGACAAGTGGATTTTGGCTAAAAACATAAAATAGCAGAAAGATGTTGATTTATACTTTATCAACTATACAAAAGCATTGGATTCTGGGAGTCATCATAAATTATGGAAAAAAACTGAGCATAATGTGAATCCCAGAACATTTAATTATACTTGTGCAAAACCTATATATACACCAAGATACAATTGTTAGAGTAAAACAAGGAGATACTACCGTGTAATCTAAAATCACAATTAAGTGTGTCTCAAAGTTATATCCTTTCACCATGCCAATTCTATTTGTATACTAAGCAAATAATTCAAGAAGCTGGACTGTATGAAGAAGAAAGTGGCATGAGAAATGGTGGAAACTCATCATGACTCCATTATGTAGATGGCACATTACTGCTTGATGAAAGTAAAATAGAATTGAAGCACTTCTTGAAGAAGATCAAAGACTACAACTTTCAATATGGATCATACCTCAAGATTAAGAAAACAAAAATTCTGACCACTGGCCCTACAGCAACTTGATGGCAGATGGATAAAATATTGAAATTGTCAAAGATTCCATTTTCCTTTGATCCACAGTAAACACTTATAGAAGCAGTAATCAAGAAATCAGACAACGTGGTGATTGAGCAAATTTGTTGCCCAAGATCTTTGTAAAGTGACATAGATAAATGATGCTAGTTTAAAGACATATGCCTGGCTCAACTCATGTTATTTTTTCATTGCTTTATAAATATGTGAAAGTTGGATAATGAATAAGTAATACTGACGAAGATGCCTTTGACTTGTGGTGTTGGTGAAGATTACTGGATATACTTTAGACTGCTAAAACAACCAGCAAATTTGTCTTGGTAAAAGTGAAGCCAGAGTGTTTCTTAGAAGTCAGGATTATGAGACTTAGTGTCATGTAATTTGGACATGTTCAGGAGCATTCAGTCCTTGGAAAACCCCATTATGCATGAAAAGAGTAGAGAGTTAACCAAAGAGAAGAAAATTCTCAACAAAATGGATTCACAGAGTGACTGCGACTATGACCTTAAACAAATGGAGGTCAGAGGATAGTACAGGATCAGGTAAGGATTGGTTGTATTGTGCATATATATGGTCATGAAATGTCAGAACCAACCAGACATACCTAACAGCAACTGTTACTGTTCCTGTTCCTGCCTTTGAGTCAGAAATAACACATAACTGACTTTTCAGTGGGTTTTAAGAGGCAGTTAATTGTAGGAGAGAATGTCCGTCCCTCTCCTGTACAGCTGACATTGGATTTGAACCATGTGCCTTCAGGATTGCAGTACAGTTTCTCACCACTAAACCACTTGAGCTCCTAGGTGAGCAATTAAGATGATTCATACATATGCACAATCATTTCATTTTTAATAAATTATTTACTTTCTTCATTTAGCTAATACATAACCTTTTGTACTCATCCTGGATGATACTCTTGATATCCTCCCACAACTCATCTGGTCTTCACTCACTGGTGTTCAGGGCCTCAAACCTGTTCCTGAGAAGGTTTTAAAATTCAGGTGGGATAGACGCAAGGTCATATTTTGGTTCCTGTGGATTAGGTTTAATTTTCCTCAGCTTCAGCTTGAACTTGTATATGAGTAGTTGGTGGTCTGTTCCACAGTCAGCACCTGATCTAGTTTTCATAGCTGATATTGAGCTTCTCCAGTGGTTCTTTCCACAGATGTAATCAGTCTTACACCATCAGGTGAAATCCATGTGTATAACCTGCATTTATGTTTCTTATACAAAGTATTTGCAAAGAATAGATCATTGATTGTGAAAAATTCA
>NW_006399757.1:18994651-18996135 GCF_000299155.1 Elephantulus edwardii | reverse complement strand
CAGATGAGTTGCGTGAGGATGTCAACTGTATCATCCAGGAAGAGTGCAAACAGTCATTACAAAGACAGAAGAGGAAGAAAAGACCAAAATGGATGTCAGAAGAAACTCTGAAGATTGCACTCACTGGAGCATAGAGAAGCCAAAGCACAGGGAAGAATTCAATATACTAAAGAGTTGAACAGAAGATTCCAAAAGGCAGCAAGGAATGACAAAGCAAAATATTACAATGAAATGTGTGAGGAGCTAGAATCGGAAAATCAAAGGGCCGAACTTTTTCAGCATTTCTTAAGCTCAAGGAACTGAAGAACAAATTCAAACCTAGAGTTGCATAATCAAGGATGCTTTGGGCAGAATATTAAATGATCCAGGAGGTATTAAAAGACGATGGAAGGAATATACTGAATCATTGTATCGAAAGGAATTGGCAGATACAGAAGAATTTAGTGAAATAACATTTGAGCAAGAGCCTACAGTGATGAAGGAAGAAATTCAAGCTGCTTTGAAGGAAATAGCAAAAAGTAAGACCCCAGTAATAGATGGTATACCTATTGACATATTTCAGCTAACAGATGCTGCCCTGGATGTGCTCACCAAATTGTGCCAAGAAATCTGGAGAACAACCACTTGGCCAACTGACTGGAAGAGATCTATATTAGTTCCCATTCCAAAGAAGGGTGACCCAACTGAGTGCGGACCTACAGAGCAATATCATTGATTTCACATGCAAACAAGATTCTACTGAAGATTATCCAAAAACGACTGGAACAGTACATCAGCAGAGTACTGCCAGAAGTCCAGGCTGGGTTTAGAAAGGGTTGTGGTACTAAGGATATTGTAGTTGATGTTAGATGGATCTTAGCTGAAATCAGGGAATACCAGAAGAATGTCTATCTGTGTTTCATTGACTATGCAAAGGCGTTTGACTGTGTGGATCATTACAAACTGTGGCTGACTCTGAGAAGAATGGGAATCCCAGAATATTTAATCGTGCTAATGTAAAACCTATACTTGGACCAAGAGGCAGTCGTCAGAACAGAGCAGGGTAACACTGCATAGTTCAAAACTGGGAAGGGTGTACGCCAGGGATGTGTCCTATCTCCATATCTTTTCAACATGTATGCAGAGCAGATTATCCCAGAGGCTGGGCTCTATGAGGAGAAGTGTGGTGTCAGTATTGGTGGAAGAAGTATTAACAATCTGCATTATGCAGATGACACAACCCTGCTTGCTGAAACTGAGGAGGACCTCATGCACTTGTTGCAGAGGGTCAAGAACTGCAGCGTTCAGTATGTATTGAGGCTCAATGTCAAGAAGACAAAGATTCTCACCAGTGGACCAAATGGTAGCATCAGGATGGATGGTGAAGAGATTGAGATTGTTCACAGCTTCAGTTTGCTTGGCTCCATGGTCAACATTCTTGGCACTAGCAGCCAGGAAATCAAAAAACATATTGCGATGGGAAAGTCTGCTGTTAGGGACCTCTC
>NW_006399757.1:18983263-18994551 GCF_000299155.1 Elephantulus edwardii | reverse complement strand
CAACAACTTTTGATATGGCAGCTCAACTCTACTTTCTAGGCCACCAGATCTTATCATAGGTAGAATATTCCCAAGTTCTTTAACCATAAAAATCTTTCCAAGGAAGACAGAACAGAGTATATGTAGGTCATTGACCAATACATCTTTGTAACTAACTTGATAGATGTGGGGGCTTATTCTCATCCCTTTGCCCATATTTCATAAGTACTTATGGAGCAATATTTATGAAAAGCAGACATCTGTTTTAATATCCTTTAGATCACCTCTTTTGTTGAAATGTGTATTTCACTTTTGGATTTGATGTGGTTTCATGTTTGGTACATGTTCCAAGTTGTCACTTTCTGAGATAAAGAACAACCAACCTAGCGAGCTCTGGTGGCCTAGTGGCAGGAAGCTGCACTGCAATCTCAGAAGTGCACGGTTCGAATCCACCAGATGCTCTGCTGGAGAAGGAGGAGCAATCTCTTCCTATACCAGTCAGATCTGATTTGACGGTACACACAAAAAATAATGAAATAAAATTAAAAAAAAGAACAACCAACCTGAATGCTTCAAGGTACTCAATATCTCCCATGGGCGGATCGAGGCCACCTGTCCAGGCAATATTGATATTATAGCCTTCTCCGAGGCCAGTTCCAACCTGCAAGGAGGGAAATGCACAAGCGTGGGTAGAGAAGCAGTCAGAGGGAAGAAAGCAAGGAGAGGGGGAAACAAACACATGTGAGCTCTTGAAATAAACATCAAACAACATGTCAAATCAGCCCAACCTCGCTTGACAACCGGGGCTCTGGGTTATGCACTTGTTCCCCACTGGCTCGTGGTCCCGAGGGACAGTTCAGTAATCTCGTGTAATTTAAAACACCAGCAAAGGACAAGAAAATTAGGGGTAATCATGCAATGCAATTACCTGAAAGATACAAATAAAAGTGGGGCTCTAAAGAAATAAACCGAACCTCATTTGGGGCTCCACTGCCCGGGAAAAAGTTCCCTTCATCATAGCGATGGAGTGAAATATACAGGATGCTGGGGTCAGCATAAAAGGCCTGCTGTGTACCGTTTCCATGGTGAACATCCTACAGAGAAAAGAAAACAGATGACAAATACAGTCATGTCTGAGTCCATGTGGAGACAACCTTTCTGATTTCTAGTTGCCTGTCTTTCTACCCCACCCGCCTCCCCATTTTGTCTCACTATGTCCCTTTTTCTTTCTCCCTTTCTGCCTGCTTCCACACCACCCCCTTTACTTCCTGAACTTTCAGGCAAATTACCCTTTAATGCACTCATTTTTTAAACTGGCTTCTAAAAAATCAGGAAACCACAGCGAGCATGCCCTGGAGACTCCAGATGAGCAGTCATTGAGAAAGCCCAGTCCTTTGGTACAATTAGATATTTATACACCGGCTCTTTGTACTCTTTGCTTCAGTGATGGAATCTTGCATCCTGTTTTATGGAGGAATTTTATGACTTATTAACTGCCAACAGTTCATAACCCCTCAGGCTTAATTAACTAGCCTCATTGGCCTCTGAAGAAAGACTAATGTTTAAACTACAAACTAGTATTTTGCAGAAGGATCTATGGCTCAGAGAACATTTTCACAATTCTTGACAGAACACTGAACATACGTGTATGCACTGATTTGCCAAGTCCCACCATTGAGGTCAAAGGCTTTGCAACCAGCTGAGTAAATTGGCTTTCTTGAGGCATTCAATTCAGTTAGCAATCCCTCAGCAGTTAGAATCACTTCAAAAGAGAAGCCAGATGCAAAAAGGGCTTCATACTTCATTTGGGGAAAATCATGATGGCAAAGGTTGAAGACACAGGAGCATGAGCTCATTAGCTATTAAACCAGTTGGGCCAAAGAGAGATGGCATGGGGCTTTATACAATCTTGTCCAATCTGCCTGGATTTAATGTTATATCATGGCTTCTCTTCCCAGCCTCTTTCCTGTCCTTTCTTCTTTTCTCATACCACTCCTATCTCATTTAACAAAGAGACATAAAAGCTTTTGCTATTAAAATGGAGGAGCAAATCAAAACAAAACAAAACAAAAAGGACCTTTCTATATGAAAAATTGATGCTTCAAAATTCCACAATTGTTGGGTTTTTTTAATCATCTTGTCATTTCTGGAAAAAAGTCATATGGAAGAATGACACAAAAGATGGGGAAATCTATATACAAGCTGTATAACAGAAAATAAAGTAAATGTAATTTTTAAAGTAACTGCTCTAATAGACCTCAGAGCCTAAGAAAATAAACTCATATTCTCCTAGTGTCTTCTGAATGAGCAATGATTAAGCATTTAGCTGCTAACTAAAGGGTTAGTGGTTTGAATCCACCAGTTCATGCAATAAACGAGTGGCTTTCTAAGTCTGTAAAGATTTTCAGCTTTGCAAAATGTATGAAGTTGTGCTGCGTGTCAAAGGGTTGCTGCAAGTCAGAATCTACTTGATGGCATTGGGAACACCTGATCAAATGTAAAATGGGCCACTATTTTAAAGTGAATAATCTATATAATGGTATTTAACAGACTAGTACTGCTGAATCTATAGTGTATCTGTACTTTTTGGTAATGTTACTAAAAAAACGAAAAAGTTTGTAATTCATTATTTTATTATATCATTAAGAAGTACACTAATTTCACTAACAATTCCTATAATGTTTAAGTCAAGTAGTATATTAAACCTCTTGCATGAATTTGTTAATAACGATATTGGGAGTATGGCATTATACCCTAACTTAAAAGATAAGTAAACGGAGCCCAAGAGTGGTTCAAAACTCAACAGCATGAGGGGGGAACTAACTCATGATATCCTCCAGTGGGCTTCAGAAACTGGAAATTCTCCAAAATGGGAAGAGATTGCCCATCTTTCTTCCGAGATGTGGATTTGAACTACTTGCCTTTGTGTTGATATCACAACTCCTTACCAACAAGGCGATCAGAGAGTTAAGGTAATATTAAGATTACACAATGAGTGCCTTGAATCCACCTTTTACTCCAAAAGTCAAACTCTTACCCATTACACTATAACTTGTATTTAAATCTGTTAACACTCATTCTCTTAGCAAATTGGTGACATGAAACTGTCAGTCATCACTGTTTCATGCAGAAGGGCAATCAAAGTCTCCTTTTGGAGGGCTCTTGAAGCCAGCATTGTGATAGCTACTTAAAGTGCAGACACCAACAAATCTTTTCCCTTTTTATACATTTCGAACATATCCAACATTACTTAGGAAGTTATCAAATATTGGAAAAGTAAGCATTGTCACTAATTCTCTCATTTCTGAATGCTCAAAGTAAATGAAATACATAGCAAAATTATTTTCCTTTGTGTGGACCAAACTGAAAACAATTTAAGATTTACTATCTCTTGAAGTTGCTGTGGGATCTCTAGAGAATGAAGAAGAACAATAATATTTGGAAAATCAATGGAAGGTGTTTGCCTTTCTTCTCCTCAGATAATAAATTTTTAATCAGTATTGTTTTTAAAAATTGCACTGAGGATAATAAATTCATAACTGCAAAGCAGAACAAAGTTGTTCTGAATGCTTTTGGTTCTTTAGAGACTTGGTAAAAATAATTCAGTAACATTAAATAAAAGAAGTTAGCTTGTCTTATATAAAAATTCATTTGTGATTAAATTTCTTAATATGTTGCTGATGTTAATTGCCATCAAGTCAAGAATGGCTCATAGCAACCCTATGAACAACAAATCTGAACTCTGTCCTATTCTCATCATCTCTGACACACTAGAATCCATTGCTGCAATCACTGTGTCAATCCATCTCATCAAAATTCATCCTCGCTTTCACTAACCCTTCATATTTCCAAGCATAAAATCCCTCCCCTAGCCTCAGTTAGCAACATGTCCACAGCATATCCTTTTATCCATAGTGCAAGAAGCACATATCAGATTTCCAATGAATATTATTTATTAAAATGCACAAATTCATTCTAATGGATTATACATTTACAATAATGAAATATTAAGCAACAAAGGGAAATGCTAATATGTGTTATGGTGTGATCCAGAACCTTGATAACTTTTTCAACTTCATTATTTTTGCTGTAAAAGAGTCATACCAAGTACCCTCTGAATAGTATTTCTTCTTAACAGTGAAACAATAGAACCCCTAAGAATTTACACTAGACTGAGAGAACAAAAAGTTTGTGATAAATTACTGTAGAAATTAAATAAACAGAATTATTCAAAGATTCCAAAATGGCTATGTAAGATATGCTTAGAAATAGTGATAGTTATTTTAAAATAGTTATTTTAGCAGTTTACTCTAAAACAGATTTTATACATGTTGTTTTTTGGTAGGTGCTGTTGAGTCAAGCATGACTCATAGCAACCCTATGAATAGATCTGAACCCTGTCCTGTCCTGTGCCATCCTCACAGTTTCTGACACACTTGATTTGACTGCTGTGTCACTGTGTCAATCCATCTAGTTGAGAGTCTTCCTCTATTTTGTCGAGCCTCCACCTTTTCATGCATGATATCCCTTTCCAAGAAATAAGCTGTCCTGGAAACATGCCCAAAGTATGTGAGATGAAGCTTTATTATCTGTACCTCCCAGGAGCATTCTGGCTACACCTTCTCCAAGACATATCTATCTGTTCTTTTGGCAGTCCATGGAATTCAAGAATATAGAGCTAATAATATGTTATTATTGTTTGCCATTAAGTCAGAACCGACCCATAGCTGGTCCTCCTGTGGATTTTCAGAGGCATTTAATCGCACTGGAGGAGACTCTTCATTCTTCTCCCACAGAGCAGTTGGGAGATTTGAAACACATGCTTTAATATATTATTATCCTATTATTATTGCTTTGGATAAGTCATACACTCTACTGGTTAAAGTAGTTACTAAAAATCATTCATAAGAAAATTTGCGACAAAATTCTAAATGTACCTCAACAAAACTAGAATTGCCAAAAATGTAAAAGATATTTGCTGCAGACCTCTCTCACTATGCTGCTCACTGAGTGGGAACTGACTCATAACCGATGCTCCAGGGCGGTTTCAGGGGCTGTACACAGCACGGGAGGGGATTGCCGCTCTTCCTCCTGAGGAGTAGCTCATGTTTTCACACCACTTGCCTTTGAGAGTTCGTATTGCAACTCCTCACCTAGTAGGGCACCAGAGCCCCTTATATTTAGGATGGAAAGCCTAGAAAGATATTATTACGAAAAAGAGATCACATTCCACAAAACTACCCGAATCGTATAGGTAATCTGCTCCTGTGGGCGTGACTCCCTGAACACAGATGTGCAATGGCTGGTTTCCTCTCATTTGAGAAGCAAGTTGTTGACCTGCTCCTTCTCCTCATCAATAGGAATGTCTTTGGAATCGTCTGTGAAGGAAAACTGGAATAAATGGGCTCTTGAAATCAAAGGGAATTACGTCTGCCTAAAAATATTCAGCTTATTCTTATTGGCAGTTACACCAAGTAGAAGGTGAATTAAAACTCTAGTTTCCTACATATCTCAAACCTGTGGCCATTGAGTCAGTTCTAACTCTTGGTGATTCCATGTGTGACAGCCTAGAACTGACCTCCATAGAATTTCATGGCTGTAATCTTAACAGAATTAGATCACTGGGACCTCCTTCCAGGTCAATGGTGGCAGGTTCAGCTGCCAAGTGTTCACTTAGCAAAAAGAAAACAAAACAAAACCCACAGCTGTCCAGTGGATTCTGACTCATATTGACTCTCCCCTGGGTTTCCAAGATAATACATTTTTACTGAAGGAGACTACCTATTTTTCTGTTATGGAGCAGATTTGAACCACTGACCTTTTGGTTAGTAGGACATGTTATGCCCTAGGACACTAGCACCCCACTCATGAAATGTCTCTATTTACTCTTATAAAACTCATTGTCATTGAGTAGTCACAAATACACAGCTGACCTTCCAGCGGGCTTCTGAACCTGTAACTGCAAAGTGGGGGTTGATCCTCTTTTCCTCATGGAGCTGCTGATAGATTTGAACCACCCTGAGGAGGTCTGGCCTTTGGGTTAACAGTGCAGCTCCCTATGGAGTGTTCCACCAGAGCTCCCTCTACTCATGAGACATAAAAATATTTAACTCATTGCTGGACAGTGGAGTTTATCTCCTTTCTGTCAGTCCAAGATTTTTTAGAGCTATGCACACCCACTAGCTAATAACAAGAACATCAGATATGCAGGAACGAATTTCTTTAGCCATTAAAACCATCATCTCTTTTGCTAACGAATTTCTTTAGCCATTAAAACCATCATCTCTTTTGCTAATTCACAGAATAGAACTGTCAGCCAGGGAGAACGGATGTCTCAGCGCCACGTGGCACTTTAAAACTTCCTTCTCGGCAGCTGGAAGAAACAGGGGAATTTCCTCAAAGTAGTGCTGCAGCTGCAGAATTTGGAAGACTTGTAAGTGAGTCTATGTGAGCTGGTGGTGATCTCACAGGCAACCCTTTGGATAGAGCTTCATATATTTAGAGAATTTGAAACTAAAACATCTCGTCGGCTACAGCCTGCTGGGAAATCAGTATTCTTTATGATTGGATAATGGAATACATTCACAATCAAAGGCCAGTAAGCTTGCAGAACCTCCTCAGAGCTACCAACAAGCTTATTTAATAAATAGCATCATCAAATATTCTCCAGCAGTCTAGTTGTTCTGAGATGAATGTACCAACCCAAAATGTGACACACAGATCCTCTGAGGTGCAAAGTGTCCACGTGACACAGGTAGGCTTTTGAGCTTTTAAGTCTATTGCACAATTCATTACTTTTGCAGTTGGAAATTACAGCATACTTTTGAAGAAGGCTTTTAATGTTATAGATTATCTTCATAGAACCATAAAATACACATTAGAAGAGATACTAAGCAAAAGCCCAAAAAAATTTCTTGAAGACTGGCTGCACACCCTTTACAAATCCTGTTGCCACACATTTCAACAAAATCTTGGATAACGTTTTTCCCACAATTTTTATCTCGCTGTTATCCTTTTTTAAAGTTTTCCGTTTATCTTTCTAGCAAAAACCTTAAATAATTAATAACACACTAAAAATGTTACTCAGTTGATATTTTTAAAATAACATAGTATCAAAAAAACCCCACATAGTATCTTATAAATCATCCAAAATAGTGATTATGAGTTTATTTAAAATGTCATTTTGTATGTATGGGAAAATAAGTACTAGTGTTGGGAAAATAGGTACTGATGTTTTCATGTTTGTAAAATTTCGAGACCTTGCTCCTGTACGACACTGAGGCCTTCAACACTTCTTTAATGGTGAACTATGACCTGCATGTGAAACTTCAGCATCTTTGCAAATTACACACACAAAAAGGGATATACAAATATACACCAGACTGCTCACAGGAAAGCTTTAAAGCAGGGTGTGAATAACATTCTGACACACATCAGAAATCAGTTTTTCTTTCCTTTACTCTCCATTTAAATGTAACAAACTATTTCTTCAGATGGCTCTGTTTGTGCTCCTTACCCTCTGGTGTGATTGCAGAGGGGAACTGAAGGGTTAGATGGTGAGGCCATGACTTCCCAATAAGATTTAATTATAAGTGCAGATATGAACAAGATTTAGACTATTAAAGCTTGCACTTCAAAAAAAAAACCCCAAGCCTTTAACATATTTTGCCTTTAAATCTTTTATCACCTGCAAAAATTAATTAAGTGCAGATGTCGCAGGTTCGGTTTGGATGCCAGGGTTCATTTCCTGTCTATGCTTTGTCAGACAACCTATTACACCTCCTCGTGAACTGGAGGCAAACTGAAAGCTGGACTCATAAATCACCATTCAGCGCTCCTTCGCCCTTTTCTGGGTTGGTCCTTTTTGTATGGGGCAGATCTCCAGCTCATTACTCATGAATATACTATAGACAACATGCCAAGTGTCATCTGTATTTAAACAAACCATTTGTTAAACAAATTATAACTCTGTTTTGTAAGAGTGCATCACGTTAAAATGCAAGACTAATCGGGAGCCTCTGACTTTTAATCACTCAGGGTTCCTGCAGGGAGTCATCCCAAACTGGCATCCACCATTGTGAGATCTTTTCAGAGAGAATGACATGCTGACTTGTTTTAATAATACCACTGTTGCACAACAAGCAACATGATTGCTAACCAGGGGAAGTGGCCAATTTGGTAACCAAAGCAACAGCATTCTTTCCAGCACATCTGACTATTTAAAATCCATATTCCGTAGGGAAAAGTAAATGCAGGTTCTTTTGGGTTATTTTAACTGTGGAAGTATCAATTCATTTAAGCATCATAAAAGTTGCCCTGATCTGCTCCTTCTTCTCATTAAATCGCAGTTAACACCATGAAAGTGAAACGTGAAGGTTTATGGTTTCAGAACTGCAATCTTGAATTTAATGAGTTTCCACATTCAAAGGAAACGCACCCTTAAGTTGTTTGTAAGTGCTAAAAGTGAGACAGCCTGACAGAGAAATACAAATTCACTCCTTTTATCTAGAGTTGCTAAAAAATGCAGCTCTGGCCAGGTATACATACCAGATCTACAATCAATATCTTGCTTATATTTAGTTGGTCTCTCAAGTATTTGGCGGTAATTGCAACTGAATTAAAAAAGCAGAACCCCCTGTGGAATAGAGAAGAACAGAGAAATAAGAAAGCAAATCAGCCAGGAAAACCATTATAAATAATGTTCAGAGCATTTTAAAAAATGCTATATGATCTCTGAAGCCATAAATCTGCTTCTGGGAGTACCTTGCAAGATTTTTTCAGTCCATCTGCTAACAATTAGAGGCTTCAGAGATATGCATGGGGCAGGTGACTGCCAGGAATTGTGGTGCTTGGAGATGGGCAACTGTCCCTGATACTTACATGGCTGTGGATTCTTCAGCATGATGGCCTGGGGGCCGGACCACAGCGAATCCATTCTGTAAGAACAAGACAAATTTTCAATGATCAGATATGGAGGCACCCTGCTTGGACCTCCCTGTGCTACAGAGCAGACGGTACACGTAAAATATCGTGGAGCCAATTCGAATTGGTTGAGCTTGTTATTATGCTCTCAATAGCATTACATAGGATGAACAGAAATAATACATATGATTACACCTTTTTTGGGTCCTATTTCAAAAAGAAAGTCCCCATTGAGCCAGAGAAAGAAGAGGACTTAGTAGTTGTACCTGGCTGGCAAAGTGCATTTGAGTTGTTGGGCTAGTGTCATTCATTTTCAAGAACCACCTCTTATTTTATGACTTCAGCATCTTACCGAGAGAAAACATTCACCCTTGGTGCAGTTTTGGGTCAAAGTTTGGAGGAACCAGGGAAGATCTGAAGCAAAAATTCTTGAGCTGGATTCACTCAATGGTTACTTCCAATTCAATGTCAGCAAAATGATAAATTTGCACTCACACACTCACATGCGCACAAAAGAAATCTCAGAAAGGTGAAAAAGAGAACAATGGAAAGCCCATATTTTTTTCCAGTCTATAAATTTAGCTTGGATGACTGCCAAGACTTGCACGTTTATTGGATTCCCTAAGTCAATTTCTAGCCCATGTTCTGGAATTTTATAAAGAATTCCAGAGCTGAGCAGCAATCAGATATACCCGTGATCAAGCAATGTCTTAACCTCCAGATTAGTTGGAATGCATCACAGAAAGCTGAAGTAACTCCAGTATGAAGGCAGGGAACTATAAATCCTCACAAAGATATCATTATCTGAAAAGCAGTATTGCTTGACATGAAATTTATCATTTATAAGATAGTTCACACCACCTTTCATGTAACTCTGAATCAAGTAACATGCTTAAAAAACTATTTAGCAGGAAAATGTTAAAAATTATAAAATAATTTTAGTATGCTTTAAGGAATTTTTCTCCCCAGGTATCTCATTGCAAATATAAAGATGATATTGAGAAAAATAATTTCTTTCCTATGTCTTTACATTTTCCTAGTATATTATGCTCATTAGTGCAAGATGAGTTCAATTGCTATAAATTTTTACTAGCATAGGCAGAGAGATAATCTTAGAAGCAAATTATAAGCAAAAGGGCAATTATTATAATACCATGAGTAGTAATAAAACTATTCTCATGCTCCTGTTAATAATATACTATTTTGGAAATAATAGACTATATGGTAGAAACTTTTAACAATGCAAAACAACAGAGATTAAAATACAAAAATTGTAGAGTAAGAATATAAATACTGCTAGATTTCTGAGAATGGAGATATCAGAAAAATTATGCAAGTTACAACATATCCCATTGAGAAAATAAGTTATTCTGAAAAGAATAATAACTATATCAAGACGCAGGGAGCTCTGGCAGCTGAATGCTAAGAAGTTGTGCTATCAACCCAAAGGCAGGTTGTTCAAATCCTCCAGTGGCTCCTTGGGATGAAAGATGGGCAAATTCTTCCTGTGTGATTTTCCTTTTCAAGACACCTGGAAAGTCCATTACAACTTGATTCTGACTCAACACACATAACAATAACATACCAGGGGTCAATATAGAATTCATTTGTAAAGAAATTAATTAGTATTTAAAAATACAGGATAGTTTTTGTTTAAAACACACTCCATAGAGAGTTGCACTGCTAACACCAAGGTGGCACCTCTCACCACGGGAGAAAGATGGGTGATCTCCTTTTGGGTAATATAGCCTCTGAAAACCTGCTGGAAGGTCAGCTATGAGTCAATTCCAACTCCTTGGCAATGAGCTGAATTGAATATTTGGAGAATTGAGACTGCAGCTTTAAATATGGATTGAAGCTCAACATCAAGAAAAGAAAGATTCTCAACAGCTTCAGTTTGGCTCCATAATCAACACTCTGCATACTAGCAACCAGGAAATTAAAAGACCAATTGCATTGGGAAAGTCTGCTGTCAGAGACCTCTCCAAAGTACTGAAAGGCAATGATGTCAGTCTGGAGACTAAGGTGCCCCTGATTCAAGCCATGGTCTTTGCAATTACTTGCTATGCGTCAGAAAGGTGGACAATGACTAGGGAATATAGAAAGAGAATTGATGCTTTTGACCTGTGGTACTGGAGATGAGTATTGAATTTCCATGGACTACTAGGAGAAAAAAACAGGTTCATCCTTGAGAGGGTGAAACCAGACTGCTCCTTGGAGACAAGGATTCTGAAGGTTCATTTGACATACTTGGAGAGGGATTTCATGCTTGAGAGGGTGGAAGGACAGCACAAGAGAGGGAAACCCTTGATGAGATGCATTGATTTAGTGACTGGGGTAATGGGGGTAGGTGTATCAGAGACAATAAGATTGGCACAAGATAGAGG
>NW_006399757.1:18981200-18983163 GCF_000299155.1 Elephantulus edwardii | reverse complement strand
TCATTCTATCTCCAGATTAATTTCTGTCACTGAGTTCATATTTTCCTTCTTCTCTGTTCCAACTTTTGCATTCCAGTCACTCATTATTACTAATGCAGCTTGACTGCAAATTTGATCTATCTCAGACGTAAAAGTTAGCAGAAACCTTCTATTTCCTCTTCTTTGGTTCTGGTTGTTTGTTCCCATCCCGAAGAAAAGTGACCCAACAGAATGTGGAAATTATCAAACAATATCATTGATATCATATGTAAGCAACATTCTGCTGAAGATTATACAGAAACAACTGGAACAGCACAGAGAACTTCCAGAAGTCCACGCTGGGTTCAAAAGGGGTCGAGGTAGTAGGGATATTATAGCTATTATTAGATGGATCTCGGCAGAAAGCAAGGAGTACCAGAGGAATGTCTATCTGTGTTTCATTGATTATGAAAAGGCACTTGACTATGTGGATCACAACAAACTGTGGCTGACTCTGAGAAGAATGGGAATCTCAGAACACTTGATTGTGCTAATGCAAAACTTATACTTGGACCAGGAGGCAGTGATCAGAACTGAGAAAGGAAACACTGCATGGTTCAAAATTGGGAAGGGTGTATGCCAGGGATGTGTACTCTCTCCATACTTTTTCAACCTATCTGCAGAACAGATTATCCAGGTGGCTGGGCAGTATTAGGAGAAGTGTGGCATTAGGATTGGAGGAAGATCCAACAACAATCTGCATTATGCAGATGACACAATCATGCTTGCTGAAACTGAGGAGGACCTGAAGCGTTTGCTGCAGAGGGTCAAGGACTGCAACCTTCAATATGGATTGAGGCACTATATCAAAAAGACAAAGATTCTCACCACTGGACCAATTGGCAGCATCAGGATGGATGGTGAAGAGGTTGATACTATTCACAGCTTTAGTTTGCTTGGCTCCACAATCAACACTTTTGGCACCAGCAGCCAGAAAATTAAAAGACCATTGTGATGGGGAAGTCTGCTATTAGAGACTTCATCAAAGTACTGAATGTCACTCTGGAGACTAAGGTGCAACTGAAACAGGCCATAGTCTTTGCAATCACTTGCATCACTTGCTATGTGTCAGAGAGCTAGACAATGACAAAGGAGGATAGCAGGAGAATTGATGCATTTGAGCTGTGGTGTTGGAGAAGAGTATTGAATATACACACCATGGACTGCTAATATAATGAACAGTTTCGACCTAGAGCGGGTTAAACCAGGCTGCTCCTTGGAGGCAAGGATTCTGAAGCTTCGTCTGACAAACTTTGGACACGTTGCAAGGAGGGACCCATTCTTGAATAAGGACGTCATGCTTGGGAGGGTGGAGGGACAGCACAGGAGATGAAGACTCTCTATGAGGTAGATTTATTCAGTGACTGGGGTAACCGGGGCAGGTGTGTCAGAGGCAGTGCGATTGGCACAGGATAGAGCATGGTTTAGGGCTGTTGTACATAGGGTTGCAATGAGTCACAGGCAACTTGACGGCACATAACAACAACAATTCACAAACAAGTACTTCTAGCAATGCATGTAGAATGGCAAATGTGGTATAGTTGAAGCTAACAGGATTAGTAATGTTTAAATCGATATTTTAGAACTATGAATGATAAAAGGTACCATTTAAATGTATGCTAACAAAATGATGGTGCTTCCCTTCTAAACATTGTACGTGTGGGGAATTACACTGAAAAATTTTGACAAGTTTGCTAATAAAGAGTCCGTATTCAAAGCAAAGAAGGTATGACTTTTAGGATATCTGGTCACTCATAAACACTTTATCCAATTACCATTTTATTCTTAAAACAATATTCTGTAGGTGCACATGCTATTATTTTTACATTATTTAATAAAAAATTTGAGCTCTGGTGAACTAATGATAAGAAGTTGTGCTGCCAACTCAAATGTAAGTAGATCAAATCCACCAGCTGCTCCTTGGAAGAAAGATGAACAATCTCTT
>NW_006399757.1:18970226-18976540 GCF_000299155.1 Elephantulus edwardii | reverse complement strand
ATTGCTATAATGTCAGAATCAATGCATAGCTGACCGCCATATAGCATTCTAAGCTTGTAAACTTCAGAAGAGGAAATTGCTCATCTTTTTCTAGTGAAGCCATTGATGAGTTCAAACCACTGGAGAAGTGAGAACTTTTGAATTAGCAACACTACTCTGCATGGACCATGCAATTCAGTGTTAAAATGAAAATATACTGTATGATGTAACTGCGTTACACTTTTATTATTTGTTGTTATTTGGCAGTTGAGTCAGGAACTACCCTTACTTAGCCGACCCTCCAGTGGGTTTTCAGAGGCTGTAAGTTGCACTGGAGGTTACTGTTCCTCTTTCTCACAGTAGACAGTGGATTCAAACCACCTTCCTTTGTGTTGGCAGTGCAGCCCTTTCCCAGGGCCTTCTTCCACTTGGCTGCCCTCTTCCCAGCCCTGTGTCACCCTTAATCAAGTATAAGCTATTTCATTATTAATTTATAATTTCTTGTATTTCCCAAGAGGTTGTACAGCAGATATTATTTTTTTTTTACAGTGGACAAAACAGCTTATTGTAAGGAAAATGAAACTGAGGTTGAAGTCAGCTGGGCTTTAGAAAAAGTGTCATACATATTCAAATTCTCCTCTTGAACAAGAAAACATTTTCTTGAAATCTCTTTCACTTTAAAATCTTCTGCAAAGACCATTTTACTCTACCTTCCAGCTGACCTCTGAAGCTGCATTTCTAAGGATGAACATTATCTTCTTTACAAACAAATATTTTCTCTTTCATAATCCTCCCAAACCTTCCACTGTGCCCAAGGACTTCAATCTTGCCTCACTTCTTTTCAGAGAACACTCCTTTCCTTTGCCAAAACACAGCAAGCCTGCTTTTCCCACACTCCCTCCACTCAAGTGTAGCTGTTCCCTCCGTCACAAATCTGCCAATATTGACTGCACTATCAGAAGACAAAACTGCTCCTGTTTCTCACTGCTGCTTTGCAAGCACAGATACCTCTGCACCCAAAGTGCCACAACAACTTCCTGTGAAAAAGGTTTAGAACACCTAGGAAAAAGGGAAACTAGTAAAAAGAAAATAACTGAGAATGAATCCAGAAAAAGTCCAGCTCCTTGTTCAACCTTTGTCGGTAGAGGAAGTGCTAGACTTCCTAAAAGTTCTCTAACCACTGATGGGTTAGTCCACAATTACCTACCTCTCTTTACTAATATATTAAATGAATAACATGTCAAAGTCATATTCAAATTCCTCTTCCCATTGTATATTTTTTACTAAGATTAGATATGATGAAATGTCCATCATTTGGATGATGCAGGATTGGATAATGTTTCATTTTGCTGTAAATAAAGTTGCTATGATTTGGAGACAACCGATGGCTTAATGTCAAGAAGCTGTGCTGCAATCCTGAATGCATAGGATTTGAGACCAACAGCTGCTCTGCGGGAGGAAGATGACAGTCTCTTCCAATGTGATTAACTACCTCTGAAAACCCGCCACAAGGTCAGCTATGGGTTAGTTATGACTCTACAACACACAACTACACATGACGCCTAACATAAACAAAAACAACATGGATTTGCAAAAGGAGCTGATGTAACATGAGGGTGGCTGTGGCTGAGTCTGATTCCTAACCAATTCATAAAGGAGAACTGAACCCATCAATTGCATCATTAGTGGCAAACAAACACCTACTAGGCTCCTGAATCTATTTCCACCAATCACTGAGTTTGATATTTATTGTTGACTCACAGGCTTTACTCATAGTTGTGGTCCTAAGAGTGGGGTTTATTAAGGAAATTGGTTGGGGAGTGGGAGAGGTAAAGAATACCTTACAATCCAAGTCTAACTTTAGTTCAGCAGCCCCAAGGCACAATTCCTTAGTAAAAGTCCTGGTTTCAGTTGAGCAACACAAATTTAAGAAGCCTCTGGTTTCCTCAATCATCCAGCAAGTTTTGCCTCAGAGCAGCTGTTAAGTCAGCTTTTCTTGAAGCATCCAGCAAGAACAGTAAGACTCGTAACTGTGGCCAGCACAAATGCAAGAAACATCAGGTTCCACCATGCACAGTTTCTCCACAGCAATGCGAGTCTCTCCACCACCATCACTAGGATCTTGCCATGTGAATCTCTCTCCCACTAGGGTCTTACTGCAGTCTCCCTCAAGTCAAGTCCCGTGTGGGAAGCACTCTCTTTTCTCCTAGCTTTTGGTGATTTGAAAGACCACATTAGTATAGTTAAGGTAGCTGGAGGCCAGGAAGGGCTAACATAATGGCTAGAAAAGCCAACTTTTAAGCTAAAGCACAGAGTCACACTCTAATATTTTGTCTGTATGTATGCTGTATGCATGTGCATAAGAAATACATCTTAACATAAAGAACAAAAATCCTCACAATTCTATCAATAAGCAACAGCATAATAGATGGAGAAAATGTTTACATTTTCAAAGATTTCATTTTAGTAGGATTGAAATTCAATGCCTATGGAAGCATCAATGAAAAGGTCAAATGATGATATTATATTGGATAAATTTGTTGTAAAAGTCCTTGTTAAATATTTGTTTTTCATAATTGTAGTTTCAATTTTTTTTGCAACTGTGGTTTTAATGAAGGATGAGGTTTCCTTGATTCATTGACACATTTTTGTTCTTTTTGCAATTTACTTTGTAATGCATGTCTTCTTCCAGATTACCAATTGCCATACACACAATGTCTAACCATCTTTTCCCTTCAGATAGTACCTCCCTTTTCTCATTCCAATGTAGTGGTCATTATCTCTTCATCCTTTCCCTGCTCTTCTCTCCCCAATACCTATTATAATTTTATAACAGTGGTGCCATGCAGCATTCATCCTTTTGTAACTAAGATATTTCACTCACAATAATGTCTTTCAGACACACGCATGTTGTATAATTGTTGCTGTCCATTTGCTGGCAACGAACAGTGACACCTTGATGGGGATAAGCATGACGGAGACACACCACCCCAGGAGCTGTTCAGAGAGTCGATCCAGCTCAATTTTATTCAGGTCTGCAGTGCACTTTTATATGAGCAAGTAAACAGGAAGACAGGATAGGGTGGGCTTGCAGAAGTGGGAAATGCGGATTGGATAGGAGAACCTCACAGCCTCATGCAGACTACTCTCAGCTCAACAGATGCAGCAGCTGTCTTCCCAGGTGGCGAGCTATCTCAAGCCAGTAATGGCCAAACACAGGAGATCTTTCTCTATCCTATATTAAAGGCCGTTGGGAAGCTTGAACTTATCTGGAGCTTAGGTGATCTGTCCTGGCCAGAGGCCCTCCCTTCGTCCCTAACCTTCCCCAACAGTATAATGTTTTACAAGTTCCTTGTTTTTCAGTGCTGTGTATTATTCCAGTGTGTTGCTGTACCACAGTGTTTCTATCCATTTGTGTTCATAGGAAATGGGACTGTTTAAAACTCTTCACTATTGTGAACACCACTGCCATAAATATAAGTGTGAATCTATCTGTCTGCATGAGGGCTTGGTTTGTTTAGGATATATTTCCAGGAATGGGATAACTGGGATAAATATTTCATTTTTTTAAATTTTTTATCATAAATTTCAAAGAAAATTTACAGAGACTTTGGATATCTATTCATTCATTGTTGCGCTTTCTCCCCCCTCCCAACCCCACCCCCCACAAGTATACTCCCTTCTTGAAAAAGTTAAAGAAAAATTCCTTCATTGTTTTACAATCCCTGCCCCCAGGTCTACTCCACTATGCAGCCTTCGCTCTGGACTCCTGTCATGACAAAAATACCTAATCACATATCCCTTTTAAACAGTTTTCTCCCTCATATGTTTCAATGCAGTATACATTTTTGAACCCATCTTTCTCAGTTTCCTCCCAACCCTGAGGTCAGTCCTATTTCACAACAGTGGCACCATGCAGTGTTTGTCCTTTTGTGACTGAGATACTTCACTCAGCATAATGTCCTCCAGGGTCACCCATTTTGAATAATAATACATGAGTTCCCTGTTTTTCAATGTAGCATAGTATTCCATTGTGTGAATATACCACAGCTTCTCTATCCATTCGTTTCTTGATGGGCACTTAGGTTGTTTCCAACTCCTGGCTATTGTGAACAAAGCCTCAATAAACATGGGTGTGCATATATCTGCTTGGGTGGCAGTTATTGTCTCTTTGGGGTATATTCCCAGTAGTGGAATTGCTGAGTCAAATGATGTCTCTATTTGCAACTTTTTTGAGAAAGCGCCATACTGCCTTCCACAGTGGTTGCACCATTTTACACTTCCACCAACAGTTAATAAGAGTTCTAGTTTCTCCACAACCTCGCCAGCATTTCTTGCTTGCTCCTCTGTTAAATTTTGCAACCCTTACTGGGGTGAGATGATATCTCATAGTTGTTTTGGATAAATGGTATTTCTATTTCCAACTTTTTGAGAAAACACCAGGCTGGTTTTCTTTTTTCAGCAGTGCTTTGTTTATTTGGGTTTTATTTTTATAAATATAAGAATATTAATATAATATTTATATTATGTATATCTGACAATGTTCATATTTGATGTACCCAGTTTTTATGTATCCAGTTTTGCTGGGTACAGTATTCTTGTTTGACAACAGTGTTCTTTTGAGTGTTTGAGATATGTATCGTTCCACTGTCTTCTTACTTGCATAGTTTCTGCTGAGAAACTGGCATTGAACCCATATTTGCTCTCCTTTAAAGATTATTCTTCATTTCCCCCTAACTGCTCCTAGAATTCTCTCGTCTTTGATTCTGAAAGATTTGATTATAATATGCCCTGGGGTTTTTCTTTTAGGGTCTATTCTATTTGGGGTTGCACAGCTTCTTGGATGTGTTTTTTCTCATTCTTCATGACACCTGGAAAGTTTTCCACTAGTAAATCTTCCACAATTTTTTCAGTATTTTTTTTCTTCATCTTCTTGCTCTGGAATTCCAATTATGTACATGTTATTGCTCTTTCTAGTGTCTCACATTATTCTTAGGTTTTCTTCATTTTACTACAATTTTTATTCTGATGTTTGCTCTAGCAGATCAATGCAGAGTGCTCTATCTTCTTTTTTGCTGATTCAGTGCTCCATCTCTTCAAATTGCTCATCTGATCCTCCAACTTGTTAACAGCTTCTGAAACATTGGTCTTAATATTCCGACTGCTTTCTCTTGTTTTTCTAATGTCTCATTGGTTTTGGCTGCATCATCTTATATTGCTCTTTTAAAATTCCTCTTGGGATTAGCTTGTGGATTCCTCCAATTCTTTGACTGTTCTGTTTTCTTTTCCCATTGAAAATACTTGATCATTTTTCTTCAGTTAGACTTTCCACCTACAGGAAATCCACTGATTCTTTGTTTTGATCATTGTGGGGGATGATACTTGCTGGTTTTTGGTAGTTTGGAGGTACTCTGTGTCTTCCATGTCATTGCTGTGCTGGTTTTTCTTTTATGGGGTCCTGGGTCTGGCAACCTCTTCTGGAATGCTTAATTGCTCCAGTAGAGAGAGGAGAGGGAAATTTGTCCTGCCTGAAGACCTCTTTGGTCTCTGGGCTAGTGGGAAGACACACTACTTAGGGAGCTCAACATTCCAGGCAAGGGGAGGGAAATTCACCCTGCCTTAGGCCCTTTCTGGTCCCTGAACTTCCAGGAAGATTTGTCTGGGTTGGTGAGCTCACTAGGGGAAGGGAAAGCAATCCAGTCCTCTCTGGTTCCTTCCAAGGCTAACAGGAGGAAATTTCACCTTGGTTGGGGAGCTTACCAGAAAAGCAATTTGTCCTATCTAAAGTTCTCTCTGGTCCCACAGGTAATGGGAAATCTTTCCTGGCTGGATAGGACACTCTCTTGGCTAGGACTTTTTAAAACCTTAAAAGCAAAGATGTCAATTTGTATTAAGGAGTGTCTGACCCAAGTCATGGTTATTTTTAATCCCTCATTTGCATATGAAAGTTGGACAATGAAAAAGAAAGACTGGAGAAGAATTGGTGCTTTTGTTGGCAAAGAATATTGACTATACCACAGCCTGTCAGAATGAATAAATCTGTCTTGGAGGAAGCACTGCCAGGATATTCCTTAAATAAAGATGATGAAACTTCATCTCGCTAACTTAACATATAATCAAGTGTGACCAATCCCTGGAGATGGACATTTTACTTGGTAAAGTAAAAAAAAGAAGAAGAAAAGGAACACTCTCCACAAGATGAACTGACACAGTAGCTAAAACGACGGGCTCAAACATAGCAATGATCGTGAGGATGGACTAGGAGAAGGCAATATTTTGTTCTTTTACACACAGAGTATGAATTGAAGCCAAGGCCCAGTGGCACCTAACAAATA
>NW_006399757.1:18946971-18970126 GCF_000299155.1 Elephantulus edwardii | reverse complement strand
CTTATACTATCTGTTTATTCTTCATATCTCCATATGTCACCTTTGCCTCAGTCATGAACTTTCTCTAATTTATCTTCCATATTCATTAATTACTTCCGTGGAGGAGCACTTGTTAAAATCATCAATGTGCTCGATACCTACTGATATTTCTATGGTATTAGCCTCAGTCTTTCGGTAACTTTTGACACTATTAGTCAATCCATTTTTAAAACATTGTCTTTTCTTGGCCTTGGTGACTTCTTATCTTGGTTTTATTATTAGTTAGTTTTTCACATTTACTCAGTCTGGCAAAAAGGGCCATACCCTTCAGACTGGCAACAAAGTTCTGAAGTTACTAAAGGCCCATTCTTAGGCTTCTTCTCTCATTCCTCACAGATTTTCCTGGGGATGTCGTGCTCTTTGATGGTTATTCATCATCAGAAATTTTAATTTCATAATTTTTAAGATTTATTATGTCATAAATTTTTATTTTAACGATTAAATGCCCCTCTAAGCATCCAATTTATCATCTTATAAACTCAATTCTCTTTTCTTGAGTGTTTCAGTCACTTCAGATTAATTATATCAAAAATCAAACTTGATTTTCTAACCTTAATTAATTTAACAATGACTATATGGTTCATTTAGCAACTCAGTGACTAGAGTTGATCTTGACGACTCTTTTTCATACTTTCTTTAATTTTAATTACTAATCAGTACAATTTTCTCTTTATGCCCTTATCTGTACATTAATTCTTTGGATATTTTGCCTTTTTATTTTCTCTATCACTCTTCATATAATTATTCTTAGTGATTTTAATATCCACCGCAATCTGACTCCTCATTACTAGTATTTGTATCTTCTGTTTACAGTCAAATCTCTAGACATTTTCATGGTCAATAACACTCACTCACTCATTTCCATAAAGTTGGACCTGACTCATAGCTGACGCTATAGTGTGCTTATCAAGTTTATGAATTGCATAGGGATAGACGGTTCATCTTTCTCCCATGAAGTCACTGATGGGTTTGAACTGCCAGAGAGGAGCTGCTTTTGGATTAGAAAGTGTACCACCCTAAGAATAAGAGCTCCCTCAATAACATTGTTGCTACATATCATTCAAACTATAGATGACCTAACCGTGGTTTTTCAGAGGCAGTAAATCTCACTGTAAGAGAGTGTCTGTCTTTCTTGAGCTAACTGACTGGTGCATTAGAACTGTGTAAATCTGGGTTGGCGGTGCAACTCCTTATCACTAAGCCATCAAAGCTCCCTCCGTTATCTCTTTTGTGTGTGTGTGTGTGATTTTTTTTTAATTTATTATTAATTTCAATGAAAACTACTGAGACTTTGGACATCCATTCATTCATTATTGCACTTTTTTTCCCTCCCAACCCTCCCCCCTAGTACACTACCCTCTTGGAAAAGTAAAAGAAAAATTCTTTCATTGTTTTACAATCCCTGCTCCCATGTTCACTCCACTATGCAGCCTTCACTCTGGACTCCTGACATGACAAAAATACCTAATCACATATCCATTTTAAACAGTTTTCTCCCTCATCTGTTTCAATGAAGTATACAATATTGAACCCATCTTTCTCAGTTTCCTCCCAACCCCGAGGTCAGTCCTATTTTACAACAGTGGTACCATGTAGTGTTTGTCCTTTTGTGACTGAGATACTTCACTCAGCATAATGTCCTCCAGGCTCACTCATTTTGAATAATTTTGCACGAGTTCCCTGTTTTTCAATGCAGCATAGTATTCCATTGTGTAAATATACCACAACTTCTCTATCCATTCATTTGTTGATAGGCACTCAGGTATTTCCAACTCCTTGCTTTTGTGAACAAAGCCTCAATAAACATGGGTGTGCTTGGGTGGCAATTATGGTCTCTTTGGGGTATATTCCCAGTAGTGGAATTGCTGAGTCAAATGGTATCTCTATTTGCAACTTTTTGAGAAAACGCCATACTGCCTTCCACAGTAGTTGCACCATTTTACACTTCCACTAACAGTTAATAAGGGTTCTAGTTTCTCCACAACCTCGCCAGCATTTCTTGCTTGCTCGTATTTTAAATTTTGCAATCCTTACTGGGGTGAGATGATATCTCAAAGTTGTTTTGATTTGCATCTCTCTTAGAACTAGGGATTTTGAACATTTCTTCATGTGCTTGTTAGCCATCTGAACGTCTTCTCCGGTGAAATGTTGTTCATATCCTGTGTCCATTTTTCTATTGGATTATTTACCTTTATCTTGTTGTGGTGCTCAAGTATTTTATAAATTCTGGATATAAGTCCCTTATCTGATATGTCATTACCAAATACTTTTTCCCAGTCTGTGGCTTCCCTTTTTACCCTGTTGAAGAAGTTTTTGAATGTGGATAGGGATTTGATTCTTAGAAGATCCCATTCATCTATTTTATCTTCTCCTAGTTGTAGGTTCCCTCCACAATCTTAACACACAGAATAGGGCGGGGTATAGATCCTTTTTTCATAGGCTCACTAGGAATCATAGTAAACTTGACAGCATGTAATAACAATAATAATTTCAATGTGAAATGCCATACTTTTCCACAATTTTATCTTCCCATGTAATCATTTTACTGCATTGGCATTTCTAATATACTGATCTTAACTTAGTTTTTGCTTTCGGTAATTCACTCCTATGATTTTAATTCTCATTTTTCTCTTCACCCAGTTTTGAGTGCAGAGTCTATTATCCTAGTTCTCTTCTTGCATGTACGTTCAGTCATGTGGCACCGTTTTCCCATCCAAATACACTCTCTGGGAAAACATTACTTCCCCTGAATAAATGAAACTCTCCTGCTGTGTTCCTGCAATCAAGCATATCTAAAAGCCACGATCCAAAAATCTCACATGGGTTCTTAGCAATAACCTGCAATCTTATTTATTAATAGATTTCCAAGTTGTCAGACATTATTTCTACCTTCTTCTGTCTTTCAAAATCAACGAAAAAACCATATTTGCATTTTAATCTTTCCTGGTGACTTTGCTCATTTCACTTGTTAGATGCTGTCAAGTTCATTAAAACTCATGACCCTATAAACAATGTATCTGAACTCTGTTCTGTTCTGTGACATCCTCATCAGCTCTGATATGCTTGAGCTCATAGTCACAGTCACTGTATCAATCCATCTTACCTCTCTTATATTGACCTTTCTCCTTTCCAAGAATGATATTCTTTTACATAAACTGGCAACATGACCAAAGTACAGGAAATGAAGCTTTATCGCCACCTTGCCTCCAAGAAGCACATTGTCTGCACTAGTCATACTTGTTTGTTCTTTTGGCAGTCCATGGATATCCATCATGATGCTGCCAATTGGCCCAGTGGTAAGAATCTTTGTTTTCTTGACAGTGAGCCTCAATCCACATTGAAGGCTGCAGTCAGTGACCTTCCACAACAAGTGCTTCAGGTCCTCGTCAGTTTCAGCAATCAGGGTAGTGTCATCTGCATAACGAAGATTGTTGATGAGTCTAACTTCAATTCTGATGCCACATTTCTTTCTCCTCATAGAGGTCAGCCTTGTGGATAATCTCTTCTGCATATAGGTTGAGAAGGTATAGAGATAGGACACATCCCTGGCATACACTCTTCCCAATTTTGAACCTTGCAGTGTTTTCTTGCTCTTTTCTAACGACTGATTCCTGGTCCAAGTACCGGTTTCGCATTAGCATCATCAAGTGTTTTGCAATTCCTATTCTTCTCAGAGTCAGCCACAGTTTGTTGTGATCCACACAGTCGAACACCTTTGCATAATCAATGAAATAGGGGTAGACATTTCTCTAGTACTCCCTGCTTTCAGGCAAGGTCCATCTAACATTAGCTATGATATCCTTAATACCATGACCCCTTCTAAACCCAGCCTGGACTTCTGGCAGTTCTCTGCTGATGTGCTGTTCCAGTCATGTTTGGATAATCATCAGCAGAATCTCGCTTGCATGTGATATCAATGATATTGTTTGATAATTTCCACACTCTGTTGGATCACCTTTCTTCGGAATGGAAACAAATATAGATCTCTTCCAGTCAGTTGGTCAAGTGGTTGTTCTCCAGATTTTTGGCACAACTTGGTGAACACATCTAGTTCAGCATTTGTTAATTGAAATATGTCAGTTGGTATACCAACTGGGGCCTTATTTTTTGTCAATTCTTTCAAAGCAGTTTGAACTTCTCTCTTCACCACCACAAGCTCTTCTCATATGTTGTTTCATGAAATTCTTCTGTGTTTGCCAATTCCTTTTGGTATAATGACTCTGTATGCTCTTTCTCTGTTCTTCTAATACTTCCAGGATCATTTAATATTCTGCCCAAAGCATCCTTAAGTATTGCAACTTGAGGCTTGAATTTGTTCTTCAGTTCCTTGAGCTTAAGAAATGCTGAGCGAGTTCAGCCCCTTTGATTTTCTGACTTCAGCACTTTACACATTTTATAATAGTATGTAATACATAATGATACAGGAGAAGGATGGGCAATCTCCTCCCGTGCAATTAACTGCCTCTGAAAACCTACCAGATGGTCAGCTATCGGTCTGTTCTGATTCTACAGTACACATCAACAATAATATATAATGTAGGGTTTGTGGTTTATGTGATATAATGCAAAAAAAATGACACAATTTAAAAATCTAGTTTTCATAACATTATTGGGCAGATTACTATTCCCATTTTACAGCTTACAATATTAAAGCACAGGAAGTTTAAATAATTTAGTCAAGCTTCATATTTCATGAAAAGTAGTGCTGATATTAAATTTCAGATAACCTGGCAGCTAAGAACATGCATTTAAGAATACTCACATTGTAATATCTAACCACAGTCCACCCTGTACGCTTTATCTTGTACCATTTATGACCTTTCTTTTGTCTCTACTCCAGTCACACAGGCCAGCTTCTCGTTCTTCCAGGGTCTTGCATCTTCCAGTCACAGGCCTTAGAACATATGCTTAGCTCTTTGTGAACTATTTTCTACGTGCCAACTTCTCTCCTTTTTTCTGGATATAATTTCTTAATTGTCCCATTTCAGCATCCTTTCCATTGGAAAATGATATATGGTTTCAAAAATTATGGAAAGGCAGAGCCTAATCAGAAGAGAATTCAAGTAAACCCAATGCCCTCACTTAGAACCAACTGACCCTCATAACTAACCCTCCCAGTGGATGTTCTGAGGTTGTAAATTGCACAGGAGGAGACTGACCCTCTTTCTCCTGCAAAGGCTAGTGGGTTCAAACTGCCAGAGAGGCACAGCCTTTAGTTAAGCAGGGCAGTACTTAGAGACTGTGCCAGCAGAGCTCACTAATTACATGACAGCGATTTGTAAAGACAAAAAGGAAATGGTGTTTAGAATCGCTTTACAGATACTGTCAAACTCAAATACTGCCATCGGCTGGAACCCTTCACAGCTGAGCCTCTGGTGGATTTTCAGAGGCTATAAATCAAACAGGAGGAGACTGCGCATCTTTCTCCGGCACAGCCACTGGTGGAACTGAATCACTAGAGTTGTCACCTCAGGGTATCAGCACAACTCCCTACCAACGTTGTCACAAAATTCCTCAGGTGCAGTTAAGAACAAAGAGAAGCAAGTTTACAGACTGTTGAAAATGTTAAGCAATGAACTAGAGCTTGTTGTTTGTTGTTGTTATGTGCCGTCGAGTCGTTTGCGACTCATAGCAACCCTATGTACAACAGCCCTAAACCCTGCTCTATCCTGTGCCAATCTCATTGCCTCTGACACACCCATCTCGATTACCCCAGTCACTGAACCAATCCACCTCATAGAGGGTCTTCCCCTCCTGCGCTGTCCCTCCACTCTGCCCAGCATGATGTCCCTCTCCAAAGACCTGTGTCTCCTTACAACATGTCCAAAGTATGTCAGACGAAGCCCCAGAATCCTTGCCTCCAAGGAACAGCCTGGTTTAACCCTCTCTAGGATGAATCTATTTGTTTTCTTGGCAGTCCATGGTACATTCAGTACTCTTCTCCAGCACCACAGTTCAAAGGCGTCAATTCTCCTTCTATCCTCCCTAGTCATTGTCCAACTCTCTGATGCATAACAAGTGATCGCAAAAACCATGGCCTGTATCAGGTGCACCTTAGTCTCCAAAGAGACACCGTTGCTCTTGAGTACTTTAGAGAGGTCCCTAACCGCAGACTTTCCCATTGCAATACGTTTTTTTTTTTATTTCCTGGCTACTGGAACTAGAGCTTACACTAACTGTTATTATGTGCTGTCTAGGTAGACCCTGACTCATACTGACTTTCCAGTAAATTTTCAGAGGCCATAAATCATAAAGGAGGAAATTGCCCATCTTTCTCCTGCAAAGCAGCTGATGGGGTCAAATGATAAGTTTCTGGGCTGGCAGCACAGCTTCTTACCACTAGGCCACCAGAGTTCCCTAGAACTTAAATGAACATAACCAATAATATCTAGAGGTCTCGTTTTCTATCTATGTTATGTTCACAAACTGACAATAAGCAATGAGATGTTTTTATTTCTTTTTTAGAAATATATGATTAAATATCAGATTTTTACTTAATTTTTAAAGATGCAACTTTACTTTGAGAATTTACCAGTAAAACAAAATCAAAGAATAATTTCTTCTGCAGAAAGCATCTGCCTATAATGTGACTACTGACTATCCAAAGATTAATTGAGCATGTCAGTCCAGTTGATTGAGATTCTGTTTTGAAATTTTTTTAGTGCACTGTAAATTTAGAACTCAGTAATTACATCTCAGTGCTCAAATACTACCCTGAAAGTATTCCTATATACTCAAAAATATCAATCCTCAGTGAAATAATATGCATCAAAACCAGGCAGAGCATGGAAAAGCTCTACAGCATGTCTTTTTAAATTCAGATGTGATGGTTGAATTATTACTTTCAGTACATTTGCTAAATTGGAAATGCACAGGCAATGTTATGTATGTTTTAAATATTTACATAGAAATTAAAGGAAAATCAAACAATAAAAAACCACAGCTACCCAAAGAGATTTATACTGATTGATGATCAATTTTTCAAATGATTTTAAGAAACACACACACACACACACACACACACACACACACAAGCACAATTGTTGTTGTTGTTCATTGTGTTCCAGTCAAGCACAACTCATAGAGACCCTATGAAGGAAAGGTCTGAGGCCTTTCTATAACTATCAACATTTATCAAAGTTCATAGAGTTTCCAGAGGCATGGTGTTTAGGAAGTGGATGCCATTTCTGCTTCCAAATATATATATAATATGTAAGTATATATTAGAGGGAGTTCTGTTAGCCTAGTGGCAAGAAGCTGTACTGCAATCCCAAAGGCAAATGGTCTGAGGCCACCAGCTGCTCCGCAGGAGAAGACTGGGCAATCTCCTCCTGTATGATTATCTGCTTCTGAAACCCCGCTGGAGGGACAGCTATGGGTTGGTTCTGACTCTGTGGTACACAACAACAACAACAAATATATATATATATATATATATATAAAATCTCTGGTGGCTTAGTGGTAAAGAATTGTGCTAACAACTCAAAGGTACGTTGTTCAAATCCACCTATTGCTCTGTAGGAGAAAGATGGCAAATCTCCTGTCATCTTATTTACTGTCCCTGAAAACCTGCTATAGGGTCAGCTATGAGTTCATTTTGACTTCATGGTACTTAACTACACACACACACACACACACACACACACACACATATAATTCTTTAGATGAGATATATAATTCTTTAGATGAGATATATAATTCTTTAGATGATATATACAATTTATATACAGTTATATAAATATATTTTAAAGGAGGATAGCTGGGAATTTTTATTGTACTATATTATTCGATTATTAAATTTTATTATGAAAGCAAAGCAAATTTTTATTTACTACCTACAAAAAATAAACAAACGAGTCTTGGAAAAAGTACAAAAAAAGTGCTGCTTATGAGTGAGGATAGTGACATTTCGCCTTATGTAACTTGGCCATGCTATCAGGAAGTATCAGTCCTTCAAAAAAGACATGATGCTTGGAAAAGTGGAGAGCTCATGAAAGAGAAGACCATCGATGAGATAGGCTGAGGTGGTGATTGTAACAATGGACTTAAGCACACGAGAAATTGATTATGGCATAGGATCTGGCAGGGTTAACTTTTGTTAACCTTGTACACAGAGTTGCTGTAAGTAGGACCTGATCCAATGGTACCTGGCCACAAAAAAGGAAGTATATTGGTCAAATATAACTATGCATGCGCGGTTTGGCTCTGGCATAAAAAAGTGTTGAAAGCAGCCAGAACTTGCAAGTAATATGGTTATAATACATTTTTCCTCTGAAGAAATCTCTTTACTCATAAGTAGTACATTTTGCCATATATCAGTAAACTAATTGCTCTTTACACATGTCTTATATAGTGGTGGATCACAGAAATAATAGAAATAAGTATAATATTAACTATAAGGAGCTCTGATGATCTAGTGGTAAGAAGCTGCAATCTCAAAGGCATGTAGTTTGAATCTATCAGCTGTTCCAAGGCAGAAAGATGGGTAATCGCCTCCTGTGTGATTTCTTGCCTTTGAAAACCTCTGGAGTTTTAGCTATGAGAAGGTTCTGATTCAAAACCCACAATAATAACATATATTAAATGGTTTAACAAAAAAGAAAAGTGTGTAAATAACTTCTGGCCTACTGTATTAAGCTGTATAAAGTTCAAGAAATCAGAAATCTAGAAAAGTTTTATTTAAATTGAACTTTTGGTAGTTCTCTATCAATATATTGTTCTAACCATTCTTGGATGATTTTACACAATATTTTGCTTGCATGTGATAATAATGATGTTTTATAATTTCTAGTTTCTGTTGGGTCACTTTTTTGAGAATGGGAAGAAATATGGATCTCTTCCAGTCAATTGGCCAGGTAATTGTTTTATAAATTCCCTAGCACAGACTAGTGAGCACAGCTAGGGCTGCATCTGTTACTTGGAACATGTCAAGTAGCACCCCATAGATTCCAGAGGCCTTACTTTTTGTCAATTTCTTCAATGTAGCTTGAACCTCTTCCTTCATGACCACTGGCTCTTCATTATGTATTATTTCCTAAAATTTCAGTGTCAATCTATCCTTTTTTTACAGGGATTCTTTGTATTTCCTCCATCTTCTTTTGATATTTCCTGGATCTTTCAAGATTTTTTCCATGGCATCTCTCAGTATTTCAACTTGAGGCTTGGATTTGTTTTTCAGTTCTTTATGTTTGAGAAATGTTAAATAAGTTCCTATTTTTTAATTCTCCAACTACAGTTCTTTGAATATTCCATTATACTGTGTTTTATCTTCTCAAGTTCCCCTTGAAATTTCCCGCCTATCTCACTTACTTCAACATATCTTTCCTTCGTTTTGGCTTACTGATGCTCTAGTGAGATTTTCTGAGCTCTTCTGACAACCAGTTGGTCTTTTTTCCCCTCTCCCCTATCTTGTACATAGGGTGACTATGAGTCACAAGTGACTCGACACCACATACAACAACAACAATTTTGTAATGATTTTCCTCTCTTTGTGAATGGTATCTTTACCAACTTTGCTTCCAAGGAATATTCTGGTTGCACTTTCTTGAATACATATTTGCTTGTTCTTATGGCAGTTCAGAGGATATTTAGCACTCTTCTTCAACACCACAACTCAAATTCATGGATTCTTCTTCCATCTTTTTCCATTGCCCAGATCTCAGATACATAGTGGGTAATTAGAAAGACTGTGGCTTGAATTAAGAATACCTTAGTCTTTACACTGATGTCATTGTTCTTCAGGACTTTGGAGAGATTCCTGACAACAGATTTTCTCAATGCTGTCTCCTTATCTCCTGACTATGGTACCAAGGGTGTTGATTGTGGATTCAAATTAGATGAAATCTATGACAATTTAAGTCTCTTCTCCATCTTTCATGAGCCTACTGATCCAGTGGTGAGGATTTTTGTTTTCTTAATATTGAGATGTAATTCTTATTGAATGCTGCAGTCCTTGATACTCTCTGCAGTAAGCTCTTCAGGTCCTCCTCAGTTTCGGCAAACAAGGGTGTATCATCTGATGATGCAGATGATTGATGACTCTTCTTTCAATTCTGATGTCACATTCTTCACCATAAAGCCCAGCTTCCTGAATGATTTTTTTTCAGCCATAGAAATAAGTAGAGAGAGAGAGAGAGAGAGAGAGGATACAGCCCTTGTGCACACCTTCACACCTTTACAGATTTTAAACTGACAGAGTTCCTTTGCTCTACTCATACAATAGCTTCTTGATCTAGGTATTTTTGTTGTTGATGATAATAGGTGCTGTCACAGCAAGTATAATCCAAAGTAACTCTATGAAAAATATATCTGAATACTGTCTTATCCTGTACCATCTTCACACTTGCTGACATACTAGAACCCACTGTAGCAGTCACTGTCAATCCATATGGCTGAGGGACTTCCTTTCTTTCACTTAACTTCTACCTTTCCATGTATTAAGCCCCTCTTCAATGAGTATCTTCTCCAAGCAACATGCCCAAGATACGATAGAAAAGACATTATCATCTTTGCCTCCAATAAGCATTCTGGCTGCACTTTCTCCAAGACATATTTGTTTGTTCCTTTACTGAGCGCCTCTTATTTAAAGCAGTTGGGACTCAGAAGGCAAGTCTTTTTGATCAATAGTTGTTTGGTCTAAGTATAGCTTTCACATAAATACAATTAATTGTTCTGGAATTTCCATTATTTTCAAGGTTAACTATAGTTTATCATGATCTACACAGCCAAACACCTTTGCATAGTAAACAAAAGACAAGTAGACATTCTTCTGATATTCTCTACTTTCAGCAAGATGCTTCTAACATCAGCAATAATGTCCCTAGTGTCATGATCTCTTCTAAACTCTGTTACATCATTCATGCAGCTGAGAGACTAACAATGAATAAGGATGACAAAAGAAGAATCAATGTGTTTGAGCTGTGGTGCTGGTGAAGAGTGCTGAATATCACTTGGACTGTCAAAAGAATAAATAGATATTTACTGGAGAAAGTGCAAACAAAATATTCCTTAATTGCAAAGTTGATGAAGCTTCGTCTCATACATTTTGGACATGTTAGGGGAGGTGTGCCTTGGAAAAGAAAATCATGCTTAAAAAAGTGGTGAGTCAATAAAGGAAAGGAAGACTTTCAATGAGATAGATTGATACAGTATCTGCAGAAATGGACTCAAATGTATTGAGGATAATAAGGATGACATAGGATAGGATGGAATTAAGATCTATCATTCATGGGGTCACTATGAGACTTAAGTGACTCCACAGCACTTAACAACAACAATTTTGGTCAAAGATAGCAATTTCCTCCTGTGGTAATACAATTTTGTCATTAAATATAAGTAATTGTGTTGTCTTTCTGGTTTTGTAATCATCGGTAGAAGATTTTGAGGAGCTCTGGTAGCCTAGTGCATAAGGAGTTACACTGCTAACTCAAGAGGCACACCTCTTTAATGGTTCAAACCCACCACTGGCTCTGCAGGAGAAACATGGGCAATTTACAGACTTGGAAACCCAAAGGAGAATTCAGTTATGCATCAGTTCCTACTTGATGGCAATGAGTGAGTAAGTTTTATTGTATTTTATTCTGGTGAGTAATGATAATTCTTTTGGGAAGATTAAAAATATAAATAATATTTCCTTAGAATTAATACTGCTCATATTGTTATATTAAGTATTTCATTTATAGGTTATGATTATTTATCATTCATTTAGGAAACACTGAATAGGACAAAAAAGATATTAAAAATTCTCTAAGGTCTAGGTGAACAGATACAAGCAGTCAATTAAACTTGACTTGATTTTGTTTCCTCACACAAAATGGTGTTTATGAAGCATGGCCCAGTGTAATGAGATTCTGTTATTTTGAGAAAGGAACTCAAATATACTAATTACGGTGCCTCTGCTCAGATCAGCCCAATGTTAAATATACCAGGAAAGATCTTACATGAAAGTTGGATGATTAATGGCTATCCCTGTTATGACTCTAGTAATGAATCAGAGGATTTAGTTATCATGAACAGGAAAAAAAAGATACACTTGTCTCCTACCTTGCCTCCTTTCACTCCGAGTCTCCTTATAATTGCTTGTGCAATAGTTGGCTCAGCTCTATTCCCCAGGAAAGCTCAAGCAGAGCAACACGGTTAATGCATTATTTAATAAGTGCAATCTCTAAATAGCCCTAGTGAATACGGCGCAGTTCATCACTAATTCAACGTATTTATATCAACTCTCATGCAAAGTTTCCCTCTGATGGTAATTTGGAAATTTTTTCTTCTTCTTCAGCTCCACTAATCTGTTTGCTGAAAAATAGTCTTAAATGATTTATACAATGGCAACAAAAATGCAAATTGGAATATTTCCTTTCCCAGTTTTAATTTGTTGGAATTAAATCATATTTAGAAGTAAAAGAATGATTTGTAAAGGTTATGGATAGTTGGCTTGCTCTGTCCTACCAACCTGTGAGAGAAGAATGAAGGGACCAAACCAAATATTAAGAATCTATCACTGACAAATGCCAGAATTAATTCATGTTTCCTCAAAGTCATGTCTTTAAGAAATCTTTTAAACAATTTTATTATTAAAAAAAAATCTGGAGTTAGGATTCTTTCTGAAATAACCGAAAAAGGAATAAAATGATAAAATAATAGATAACAAAACACTTGGACACTAAGTAAATATGGATCTCCTAATGAATATTGTAGGGAGTCTGGTGGCCTATGTTTGTAGGGAGTGGTTCTGCTAACTCAAAGGTTGTGCCTCACTGACTGTTCCAATTAATCAAAAGCTCTGAGGAAGAAAGGTGGGCAATATCCTTGCAAGCGACTTACAGCCTTGGAAATTCACTGGAGAGTCTGCTATAAATTGGTTCTGACTTGATGACAGTGAGAGAGAAAGAGAAAGAATGAGTATTATAAAGAACCCTAGTGGCTTTAGATGTTAGGATTTTGATGCTCTATCTCACAGGCCATGGTCTTTCCCAGTCACCTGTTATGCATCAGAGAGTTGGACAATGAACAAAGAGGATAGAAGGAGAATTGATGCCTTTGAGTTGTGGTGCTGGAGAAGAGTATTGAGAATACCATGGACTGCTAGGAAAACAAACAGATTTGTCCTGGAAAGGGTTAAACCGGGTGGCTCCTTGGAGGCAAGGATTCTGAGGCTCCGTCTAACATACTTTGGACATGTTGTGAGGAGAGACCGGTCCTTGGAGAGGGACATCATGCTTGGGAGGGTGGAGGGACAGCGCAGGAAGGGAAGGCCCTCTATGAGGTGGATTGATTCAGTGACTGGGATAATTGGGATGGGAGTGTCAGAGACAGTGTGATTGGCACAGGACAGAGCGGAGTTTAGGGCTGTTGTACATAGGATCGCTATGAGTCACAGGCGACTCGACGGCACATAACAACAACAACAACAAACTTACTTTGCATCTCATACAACAAAAACATACTTTGGGCATCTGGCCAGGAAGGACCAATTCTTGAAGAAGAACATGATGCTCAGAAGGGTGGAGAGACAGCGCAAGAGAGAAAGACCTGGATGAGATGATTGATACAGAAATTAGGGCAACGGGGCCAGGTGTATCAGAGTCAGTGATACGGGCTCAGAACAGTGAAGGCTTCAGAACATAGGGTAACTATGAGTTGCAGATGATTTGATAGTATGTAACAACAACAGTGGCATACTGGTGTCTTAGTGGTAAGAAGCTGCACTTAAAACCCAAAGGCGCACAGTTCAAGGCCACCAGGAGAAGGATAGACAATCTTCTCCCATGTGATTACTGCCTCTGAAAACCCACTAGAGGGTCAGCTATAGGTCGGATGCAACTGGACAGTACTCAACAACAACAGTGGCAAAGAGTACTACATGTTGTACTGCTACCCAAAGAGTTGGTGCTTAGAATGCACCAGGAGCTCCAAGAGAGAAAAACAGAGCAAGATGGGCAACCTGCAGTGATTTTCAGCCTGAGAAATCCCATGGAAGGTCAGCATGAGCAGAATCAACTTGACAGATATTGGTTTGGTTTTTGTTAAAGAAGTGAAGCTATTTGTAAAATATGCCATTCACTGTAGTAAGTCAAGTCAGGTCTTCTGCATGATCTTTAAACACAATTCACTAGTATAGGTGATACTTTGGAATACGCTAATATATTTCTCCCCAGGCAGTTCACATCAGCCTTTAAAAATATTCTAAAAAGACACTTTTCTTTAGATGTGATGCTACTGATCTACAGTCATAAGGAAAGAAAGTTTCACAAAGAAATTTTGTCTTTCATATACTAAAATGTCGGGGGATTAAAGAAGACGGGGCCATTTGCCAAGAAGACAATAAGGGCCATATGGGAATACAATTTGCTTCTCTGAGTGAGCTCAAGGGAGCCAGGAAAACAGGAGCCCAGAATTAGCAGTTTAACTGAACGTGGACCACAAAGCCCATGCACAGATGCCAGCCCTCCTCTCTAAAGAATCCAGTAGAAAGAAGCTTGATGACAGCACTGGAAAAAGTTCTTAGGAAGCCTGGCATCTGCAGCTACAATACCTACAGTCTTGGGCCTGGAAGAACGGTGGCTATAAGACTGAACACATTCATGAAAACTTGGGCTCACAGCAGAAGAGAGAGACTATTGGATGGTGCTTATATTACATATAATTAAAGTTGAGTCCTGTATGAAAACAATAACAATGGATCCACTATGAAGAATCCCATCTTATGAAAGGGAAAATCTTCAGGATGTGAGTCTTGGTAAGGCAATAATAACCTATTAAGAGCAATTTGTTTAGTTTATCAATCAGTGGTTTCAGCTGACACAAGACCCAACAATTCAATTGGTTGGTATTTTTTACAATTTAGTTGGTGTTTGGACAAAATATCAAATAGATATTACCACAGAGCTAGAGCCTCAGGATAAGAAAATAGAAATAATAAATTATGGTAAAATAGACCTTTTGTCTTGAGAAACAAAGATGCATTTTAAAAGATAGATAATAGTATATTTTATGAAAATAATAGCGAAAATTGTGCTAATGACAATGACCTGAGCAAAGATAATAAAGCAGGTGAAAAAAATTGTATCTCAACAATAAGAAGATCTCTTTTGTCATTACATACATGTAGTACACAGTAGAGTGACAGAAACAAGATCTAATATTTTTTAAAACTTAGTTTTCAGTTCTGCCAAAGCAACAATAAATAACTGAATGAACCAACAAATAAAAATTATAATTTCTTTTAAAAAGTTAAGAACCAAGGATATAAAGAAGGAGTAAAAAAAAAATTAAGATCAAGAAGAACAAGTCCATTTTAGACTTTGTTGTTGTTGTTGTTATGTGCCGTCGAGTTGCCTAGGACCTAGAGTGACCCTATGTACAGCAGGTCTAAACTCTTTCCTGTCCTGAGTCTGTCTCACTAATTCCAACACACTAACCTCCATTGCCTGAGCCACTGTATCAATTCATCTCATCTGAGGTCTTCCTCTCCTGTGCTCTCCCTCCACCCTTCCAAGCATGATGTCCTTCTCCAAGGACTGGTCTCTCCTGGCCATGTGCCCAAAGTATGTGAGAAAGAGCTTCAAAATCCTAGCCTGCAAGGAGAGACTTGGTTTCACCCTCTCCAAGACAAACCTATTTGTCTTCTTGGCAGTCCATGGTATGTTCAAGACTCTTCTCCGGCTCCACAATTCAAAGGCGTCTATTCTTCTTCTGTCATCCTTAGGCATTGTCCAACTTTCTGAAGCATAACAAGTAATTGTGAAGACCATGACCCGTATTAGGTGCACCTTAGTCTCTAGACTGACATTGTTACTTCTCAGTACTCTGGAGAGATCCCTGACAGCAGATTTTAGACTTTATTGTTTGTTAAATGCAGTGAATAGCATGAAATCACACATTATATACAAAGGAGCAACTGAATCCTCAAGATTACTAACTGAAAAAAAAGTAGTGTAGTAGAAATTTATTACAATGCTAGGATTTTTCAGGTAAAGACTTTCATTATAACAGCTGCATAACAGAGTCTCTGAGAAGAAATGATTTAACAAGTGAAGAGAAAAGGAATTTTAAAAGAAATTTAGCAGCTGTGAATAAAAATCTGAAATGAGATTCTTATGAGCACAATGTGTGAAATGAAAAATTATTTACATGTGATTAGCAGCTGATTGGACACAAAAGACTAGGCAGATAAACCTGAAGAAATATCAAGAGAAAAATTACTCAACAGATGTACAGAATGGAAAGAAACACTGAAAAAAAAAAAGAAACAGCTTCAATATCCTGCATAAAGCATTCAGATAAATATACAATTGAACTTTGAGAAAGAAGGAATATAGATAATTAGGCAGGATTTTTTCGGAAGAAATATTAGCTAGGCATTCCCTAATTTTTATCAAAATCAGCAAGTCACAGACAAAAAATACTCTGTAAATTCAAAGTAGGATAAGCACAGATAAAATAATATTTAAACATTATATTGCTAAAAACCTAAAGACAATCTTAAAAGCAATTTCTTATAAGGAAAAATATTCATGAAGTTATTAAAGAAAGAGATCAATTTTAAAAATGACAGTTTATTTTACATCACTGGAACAAACAAGTAAAAAAATAAACAATATTAGAAAGATGCTGTTAAAGGGTGGAATGACTGTCAACATAGAATTTTATACAAGGATACAATCATTTAAATAGTAAAGGAAAACAAAAATATTCTTATGAGCAAAATTTGAAAGAATTCCTTGCTTGTAGAACTGAAATACCAAAAAAAAAAACAAATTGAAGGAAATTCTTCAGACTGACAGGAAATGATACCAGATAGGTGACCAAATCTAAAGAGCACTAGCAATAGAAAATATGTGGTCAAATAGAAAAACCTTTAAATCTCCTTTCCTCTGTTTCTTACATACATGTACAAACAATTTAAACTTGTTTTTCAAAAACTTTCAGCTTTTAAAGAAAAAGTAATAATTTCTCATATGTGGAAAAGTAAAATACATGATAATAAAAATGTTGGAAGGAAATTTAATTCTATGTTCTAATTCTCAAAAAAGGTAGAAAGATTGTTAGAAAATGTCTAAACTATGGACAGTGATGAGAGAGAAACAGAGGTTGTAAGTAGAGTAATTGTCCTAAAAATTGTTCAGCGAGCTCTGGTGGTCCACAGGAAGTTACACAGCTCACCCAAAGGTAACATCACTCTGGTGGTTCAGAGTGGCACAGGAGAAAGGTGGACAATTCACTTGTGCCATTATAGGTTCCTGAAAATCTGCTGGATCTCTAGCTATGAATTGTTTTGTTGTGTTTTTTTTAAAAAAAAAACATTTTCAGGGAGTTGGTTCTGCACTACAGTGTCAGAATGAGTTAGAATCAACTCAATGGCAAATGCATTAAAAGATACTCAAGTTTTAAAACTTTGAGAAGCAAAGACTATTGTTGAATACCAAAGAGGGAAGACAACTAAACCACTTGAATTCTTAAAGGTTGTTATTGTTTGTGGTTGTTGTTGTTGTTAGGTGCCGTCAAGTCAAGTATGACCCATAGTGACCATATGAACAACAGATCTGAACCCTATCCTACCCTGAAGCATCCTCACACTTCCTGACACACTAGAGCCCATTGTAGCAGTCACTCTGTCAATCTACCTGGTTGAGAGTCTTCCTTTCTTTTATCAACCCGCCACCTTCCTATGATGTACTTCTCCAAGAAATAGACTCTCCTAGTAATATTCCTAAAGTATGTGAGAAGAAACTTCACCTCTTTGCCTTGAAGGAGCACTCTGGCTGCACTTTCTCCAAGATACATTTTTTTGTTCTTTTGGCAGTCTATGGGATATTCAGTATTCTTCTCCACTGCCACAGCTCAAGTATATTAATTCTTCTGTCATCCTTTTTATTGTCCCGCACTTAGATACATAGCAAGTAATTGGAAAGCATGCCAATTGTAAATCTCAGCTGGAAAACTTCACCATCCTCAGAGGAGCACATCCTGATACATCTATGCAGGCTTCAACTGTATCTGGTAACATGATATTCATCTGCCTGATTTGCTAACAGAGGTACAACACTAAATAGTTAGTTTGTTATATTTGGGGAATATACTTTTTCTAATCAGTACAGTATTTGTCTGTCAGTTTGAAGTACTGCGGTAACTTGTGGATTGCTGTGATCCTGAAAGCTATGGTTCTGGTGTGTCAAATGCTACAAGGATCACCTGTGGTGAACAGGTTTTAGTAGAGTTCTCAAATCAAGACAGAATAGGAAACAGGATTGGCCATCCACTTCTTAAATAGTAGACCTTTGAAAGCCTATAAACAGTCTTGAAAGCAGAGAACCTTTATCTACTGTGATTGTTGTTGCTCTTAAGTGCCATCGAGTCATACACGACTCATAGCAACCCTATGAACAAAAGACCTGAACATTGTATAACTTTCATCATTTCTCCACGTTCACAGAGTTTCTGGAGGCAAGCCATTTTGAAAGTGGATGTCACTCCTGCTTCCCTTGTTTTAATGGGGGAGCTCCACCAAACACTGTCCACAATGGGTAACCATTATTGCATTTGACACTTCAGTGTCACAGTGTTTAGCAACACAGCAACCATGTACCTCTGTACAGCAAAGCACAGACAAGTACTATACCACATAGAAGAATATTTGAACAAAAACAATTAAAACCAAGCCTACTGTGATCAGTGATGGAAAATTTGAAAGATCCCCAGATGGACAAATTGATTCGGAGTCCTACTGCTGATCTGACAAGTTAGTGGCTATATAAAAGGACCATAAAAGAAATCTTGAAGCTAAAGATGGGCTCTATAAACCAGCAGTAAAACAGAGAACAAAGTCTGGTAATTCCATAGTAATGAATCCTACTTCCTAATTTTTAACAAACACAGAAATAGATTCTCTCATAGTCTCAAGAATTTAATGTCATCTTGCAGAGAAATTTATCTCAGCTCGGTTAGACCCACACGGTACTTCTGAATTAATGTATGTTGCTTCAAACTAGTACACTTGTGATAGTTTGTACAGAAGCAGTGGGGGTGGAACGCACTAGTAAATTGAATGGCCTACTAGTAATGACACACTAAGTTTTGAAAAAACATTCCCAGTGCATCTAAATTCCAAAATCAATCTCCACAATAGTCTACGTGTTTCCTATTGCCAAAGGGGCCCTTTAGAGTAGTGAGAGATCTTCACCCTGACCTACAGTGTCCCTTTTTAGCAGGAACTAAGAGAATACACCATCCCCTTTTCCTTATGAATCAGGGTGAAATCTCTCTCAGGGAGGAGAGATAGGGAATGGCAAAGGACACACTGAAAAAGGAGATTAATCAGAACTGGTTTTGACAAGCACTGTGGCAATGGGACAATTAAAACAGACTTTCAAGGAATATTCAACCTGAATCCTTCTAATCATATGGAGATTTTTGGAAGTATTTCTTTGAGTTTATTATGTTTAATTTGTTTCTTTGTGTATAAAGTATGCTCATCTAGATGATAACTTAATTATGATAAAAACAAAAGGGGGAAATATGGGAAGCCAATACTAAATATTTGTAATAAACTGAATGCTATTTTTTAAAAAAAAAAGTGGCAAGAGGCTTCCCTTTTGTCCCTTTACTTTTTGTTGCAGCATGTTTTGATATTTGTGGCTTATATGACCATCACAAGGCTTTCTATACTGGAAGTTAAAGCCTTGAAATTGGAGGTTTTGGACGTGTTTGCTGAATGAAAAGACTTTAAATATTCTGCAATAGCAGTTTTAAGAAATTTGGCTTTTAGCTAATCCTCCTCTTCCTGTTCCAAGTTGCCACTGTTGAACACTGAAATAGAAAAAGTTGAAAAATTAAAAGAAAAAGAAAAAAAGAAAAACATTCCAACACTAAATTCATTTCCTCTTTTTCTGATGCATACTACAGTTTTTCAGGCCACTTTCCACTGCAGAACAATTTCACTTTTAGACATTATTGTTAGGTGACGTCTAGTCAACTCCGACTCACAGTGACTCCACACAAAGCAGAACCAATCTGCCTGATTTGATGCTGTCCTCACCACCCTGGCTGCACAGGCACATTGGTGCAGTTACTATGTCAATCCATTTCATGAAATCTTCCTCTTTTTCTCTGATCCTCTACTTTTCCAAACTTGACTGATGGCCACTGGCACCAATGACAAACTTTTTCTAATGAAAGACCTTAAATATGTGAGATAAAGTTTCAACATCCTTGCTTCTAAGGAACATTCTGGTGACCCTATAAACAACAGATCTGATCCTTGTCATATCCTGAACCATTCTCATAATCTCTGTCATGCTCAAGTCCACTGGGGTAGTCACTGTGTCAATTAATCTTGGTGAAGGTCTTCCTCTCTTTCTCTGATCCTCCACCTTTCCCAAAATAATGTCTTTCTAAGGACTGGTCGCTTCTGACAACATGCCCAGTATATGTGAGATGTAATTTCACCATCCTTTCTTTATAATATATTAAATAGTATTTGCTATTGTTGCTACATGCTGTCAAGTTGACTGTGACTCATAGCAATCCTAGGAACAGTATCTCCAAACCCTGCTCTGCTCTGAACCAAGCTTACTGAGGCACACCTGCACCCAATACCCCATTTACTACGTTAATCCATCTCTTCCAGGGTCTTCCTCTCCTGAAATGGCCCTCCTTCCTTCTGAGCATAGTGTCCTTCTCCTGGCAATGTGTCCAAAGTATATGAGACAGACCTCAAAAATCTTTACCTCCAAGGAGCAAATACATACTAAAATAAGACACTAATTTATTATTTAATCATAATTCACTAAAATTGTCTTCTCATGTTGTCCTTTGAATATTTCTGTTTATTTCTCTTACTTCCTTCACTTGATTAGCCTCTCTACAATCAGAGCAAGTTCAACTTCTTCCTGTATCAACTTTAATCTTTACTGTCTTTTCCTTAAAAATGTAATTCAGTTTAACTTAAAAACACCAGAGAGTAAATGTGGTGTGACACATTTGGCAGAGGTGAGGAAAAGCATAGATAAAAGCATAGAAAGAGAACAGAGTAGAACAGCTAAAACATTTATATTCCTTTTGAAGGGTAATCCATCAATTATATTGCTAATATCTATTTTTTCATTGTATTTTTATTGTTTTTAAAATTAATTGAGCTTGATACTTGAATATCTAGTTGTACATCTTTTAGTGAATTAAAGACATGTGTGAAATGTTGTTGTTGTTGTTAGGTGCCATTCAGGCAAGTACAACCCACGGTGACACTATGAACAATAATAGGTCTGAATCCTGTACCTCACAATTTGAAATGCTTGAGCCCACTGCTGCAGTCACTGTGTGATTCCATCTGGTTTCATATTTTCTTTTGCCAATCATCCACCTTTCCAAAAATGATGCCCCCTTCCAATCGGTACAGGAATGTTCGTAGCTTGAATGTTGGAAAATTGAATATTATAAAAAATGAAATGGAAGTCATGAATATTGACATACTATGCATTAGTGAGGTGGGATGGACCAGCTATGGCCACTTTGAATCAGATTATTAAATTATATACTACGCAGGGAATGAAAACCAGAAGAAGAACGGTGTTGAATTCATAGTCAAAAAGTCAATTTCAGGTTCTCTCCTGAAATACAATGCTATGATTTATAGGATAGTGTTCATATACATACAGGATGTCAATTTGAGGACTAAAATACATCTGATTCAGGCCAGGGTATGAATCCGAGGCCTGGACAATGAATAAGGAAGAAAGAAAAAGTACTGATGATTTTGAGCTGTGATGCTGGGGGAGAGCACTAAACATTCCATGGATGGCCAAGAAAATTAATAGATATGTCTTGGAAGAGGGTGCAGCCGGGGTCCTTTTTGGAGGCTAGAATGATGAGGTTTTACCTTACATACTTTGGACATATTGCTAGGAGGTGCTATTCCTTGGAGAGGGACATGATGTTGGGAAAGGTGGAGTTTGGTACAGAAGAGGAAGACCCTCAACCAGGTGGATTGACAAGGTGACTGCTGCAATGGTCTCTTGTGTGTCAGGAAATGCGAGGATGGCACATGACAGGACTAGGTTCAGATCTTTTGTTCATAGGGCCGCCATGAATCATATTCAACTCAATGGCACCTAACAACAACAACAATAACAAAATACCCAAAGTATGTGAGGCGAAACTTTACTATCCTTACCTCTAAGGAGCACTCTGGACACAATTTCTTGATGCTCTTCTCCAGCACCACAGTTTAAAGGCATCAATTTTATACTTTAGTCATCTTTATTTAATCATCTTTATTCATTGTCCAGCTCCCAGATGCATAGCAAGTGACTGAAAAGGTCATAGCCTGAATCAGATTCACTTTAGATTTTAAACTGACATCATTGCTTTTCAGTATTCGAAGAGGCCCCTGATAGCAGACCTTCCAGTGCAACATTGTGGCTGTTGTTACGTACCATTGAGTTGCCTGCAATTCACAGTGACCCTATGTATGACAGCTCTGAAGTCCATATTGTCCTAAGCCAGTCTTATTGATTCTGACACACTTACCTCCATTGCTCCAGTTACTGTATCAAATATCTCATTTGAGTCCTTCTTCTCCTGTGCTGTCAGTCTACCCTTCTGAGCATGATGTCCTTTCTCAAGTACCATTCCCTCCTGGTCATATGCCCAAAATATGTGAATCAGAGTTTCAAAATCTAAGCTTACAAGGAGAAACTTGGTTTCACCCTCTGCAAGACAGACCTATTCATTTTCTTGGAGAATCAGGTATATTCAAGATTCTTTTCCATCACCACAACTATTGCTCTTCATATATATATGCCCTTGGGCCTGTCTTTCATTGTTTTTGTTCAGACATTCCTCTAGGTCGTATAGCCCTGGTGTACAAGTTGCCGTACAGTGGTAACTTGTGTTTGCTGTGAAGCTGGTGTATCAAATGTGTTAACGGTTGGCTACCCAATGTGGACAGAGAGTGGGGTGGAGCTCCCCAATTAAAACAAGCTTGGAAGGAGGAGTGGCATCCACTTCCGTAATAGCTTGCCTCCGGAAACTCTATGAACCTGGAGAGAGGATGAGAGACACCCAAGTGTCGTTGAGTACTCTCTTTCATAGGGTCGCTATGAGTCAACTGTGACTTGAC
>NW_006399757.1:18909453-18946316 GCF_000299155.1 Elephantulus edwardii | reverse complement strand
TGTTGTTGTTGTTGTGTACCACTGAGTCAGAACCAACCCATAAATAATCCTCCAAGGGTTTTCAGAGGCAGTTAATCGCATAAGAAGAGATTGCCCATCCTTCTTCAGTGGAACGGCTGGTGTCTTTGAACTGCGTGCCTTCGGGATTGCAGTGCAGCTTTTTGCCACTAGGCCACCAGAGCTCATGATTATAAACCTTAGGGTTTTGTTTGGTGTGTTTCTGTTTGTTTGTTTTGTTTTTTTAAATCTCTATCTCTGTGTGATTTCTACTATAGAGGTGATGTGTTTATATGTATTTGTTTTTATCTTAAGTTATCTAGCTCTTGCCTATCCTTCTAACATTATTTTTGCCTTCTTATCTCCAGATTACTTAGATCAAGCCACACAAGTCATTTTGTAATTTTTTCAACATCTCTAGATTTATTTTTTCCATCTTACTTGAGAGATTTTATATTTCCTTTTCTAATATCTCTGTGACTCACTTTATTATCTTCATTCAACTGAGTCACAACCTCTTGTGAGTTTCCAGAGACAATCACACAGGAGGAGCCTGCTCATCCTTCTCCCTAAGAGCAGCTGGTGGACTTGAATTGTGTGCCTTCGGGATTGTAGTGCAGCTTCTTGCCACTAGGCAACCAGAGCTCCCCTATTAATGTCCATCTATTAATAATTTCATTTGCTTAGTTCTACACTCTTGGCACCAGCCACCAGGAAAATAGAAGATGAATTGCCTTGGGAAAGTTTGCTGTCAGAGACCTCTCCAAAATACTGAAGAACAAGATGTCAGTCTGGAGACTAATGTGCACCTGATACAGGCCATGGTCTTTGTAATCACTTGTTATGCATCAGAGAGGTGGACAATGACTAGGGAGGAGAGAAGGAGAATTGATGCCTTTGAGCTGTGGTGCTGGAGAGGAGTACTGAATATACCATGGACTGCTAAGAGAATAAAGAGGTTCATCATGGAGAGGGTTAAACCAGGTTGCTCCTTGGAGGCAAGGATTCTGAGGCTTCGTGTGACATATTTTGGACATGTTGTAAGAAGAGTCCAGTCTTCGGAGAGGGACGTCATGCTTGGGATGGTGGAGGGACCACGCAGGACAGGAAGACCCTCGATGAGATAGAATGATTCAGTGATTGGGGTAATGGGGGTATGTGTGTCAGATACAATAAGACTGACACAGGATAGAACAGGGTTTAAGGCTGTTGTGCATGGGGTTGGTATGAGTTGCAGTCAGTTCGACGGCACATAACAACAACAACAAAAACACTAATAATTACTTCCCTGATAACCTAAGCTTGTCGATCTACCACTCAGTTAGTGTCTCATTAACTCAATGCTTTCCCTTTTTTTTTTTACTGTAAAGCGTGGCATCCACTTCCATAACAGCTTGCCTCCAGAAACCGTAAGAACCTGGAGAGAGGAAGAAAGGCACCCAAGCGTCAAGGACTCTCCTTCATAGGGTCGCTATGAGTCACCTGCGACTCAACGGCACTTAACAACAATAGTATCAACAGAAAGCGATGCTACCAAGCCAAAGGTGGGTGACTTTTAATCCACTGCCCTCGGGCCTGTCCTTCATTGTTTTTTGTTCAGACATTCCTCTAGGTCATATAGCCCTGGTGTACAAGTTGCCTTACTGCGTTCACTTGTGGTTGCTGTGAGGCTGAACACCTTGACCCTGGTGTGTCAAATGCGTTCATGGTTGGCTACCCAGTACGGACATAGAGTGGGGTGGAGCTCCCCGATTAAACAAACGTGGAAGGAGGGGTGGCATCCACTTCTATAATAGCTTGCCTCCGGAAACCCTATGAACCTGGAGAGAGGACGAAAGGCACCCAAGCATCAAGGACTCTCCCCTTCATAGGGTCTCTGTGAGTCACCTGTGACTCGACGGCACTTAACAATAACAACAATGTAAAGCATGTATTTTCACATCAGATTCTGTTACATGTATTTTTCCATCGCATGCATCACTATTGATTTGCATGTTGTTGTTGTTGTGTACCTGACAACTGGTTTTTCTACATTTAGGAAGAAGAAAAAAAAAAAAAACCAACCACCAAAGGACAAAGGAAAACTTGCACTAGGGAGTTTCCAAGACTGTAAATCATTACAGAAACATAGTGCCTCATCTTTCTCTCATAGAGTAGCTGTTGGATTTAAATTGCCAACTTCTGGGCTAGTAACCGAGCATTTGACTTTGTCTCACCAAAGCTTCTTTAGCATCACAGGTGTTTGATCTCTACCTGCTTTATATATAGCTAATTAATTACTGAAATGAGTTAAGTTATAAAGCAACGTCACAGGGTATCATTAAGTTATAGTGTTGCTACTGTTGTTGTTATTACATGCCACAGGATGTGAGACAACGCATAACTGACCCTCTAGAATGTTCTCAGAGCCAATAAATCGCATGTGAGGAGTGTTCCTTTGGGTTGGCAGCACTCCTCACATTAAGCCACCAGATACAAAGCTTAAATGATTCTGATTTGGTATTAAGCTCACTGTCCTCTTGGGAAGCAAAAGATAGACTATGCAAACAAAAAAGAAAGCATTGAAAGCAAAATGAGGGAAAAAAAGACAGAAAATAGTAGATTAGATCAGAGGAAACTGCAGTGCTAGTCAAAGGCAGAGCCTCTCTAGTGGTTTAAAGTCACTGTGGCTCTTGAAGGGAAAGAGAGGGATTTTCTCTAAAGAATGTACAGCCTCTGAAAACCCACTGAGGGCCGGTTGTAAATGGATCCCAACCTGATAGCAATGAGTTGAGTCTGTGTTATAAAGAAAGATCCAGCAGCTAACCTGACAACTGGTTTTTCCACATTACATTTAGGAAGCAGAAAAAAAGCAACAACCCAACCCTGAAAGACCTTCAAAGTGCTGTAAGAAACTGTCAGCCTTGAATTTTTTATTTATCAGAACACTCTTTTAAGAATGAGGGCAAGAAGACAGGTATAGATAAACAAAAACTCAGAAACCAGCACTAAAAAATGGACTGGAAAGAAAGAAAACAACCCAAGATGGGAGGTTTCAGATACAACAATAAACAGTGAATAAGAAAAATGGTAAATATGTGGGCACATATGAAAAAACACTGATGGTTTCAAACAGCACTGTGATGTCCCACTAGGGGTAGAGCAGGGAGCTCTGGTGGCAGAGTGGTAAGGAGCTGTGCTGCCAATATGAAACCCACCAGCCGCTTCACAGGACAAAGATGTGCAATCAACTCCAGTGCAATTCACTGCTTCTGAAAACCCACGGGAAGGTCAGCTATGGGTCCATTCTAACTCAATAGTACATAGCACCAAGAATGACAGTAGTAGATTTAGGGAACTCTGGTGGCTCAGTGATAAGGAGATGGGCTGCCAACTCAAACGTACAAGGTTTGAATTCCTCAGAAGCACCACCGGAGAAAGATGGACAATCTCCTCCCATTTCATTTACCTCCTGTGAAAATCTACTGGAGGGTAAGCTATGAGTCAGTTCTGACTCAATGGTACATAACAGCATAACAGTGGTAGAGCTATACTGCCAACCTAAAGATCAGCAGTTCAAATCTACCAGCTGCTCCATGAGAGAAATATGAGCAATCTCTACCCATGTGATTTACAGTCTGTGAAAACCTGTTGGAGAGTCAGCTATGAGAATAATTTCTGACTAGACAGAACATAACAACAACACTGGTATTTTTTTTTTAAAAAAGATAAAGTTTAGGCCATTTGTTGTTACTGTTAGTTGTTGAATTGACTATGACTTATAGTGGCCCTTTGAAATACAGATCTGACCCTTGACCTATGCTATGTCATCCTCATCCTCTCTGACAGCCCATTACTAACGTCACCATGTCAATCCATTTCATTTGGGGTCTTCTCTCTCACTGGCCTTCCATCACTCCAAATATGATGTCTCTTTCCAAGGAATAAATAGCCTCACCTAGCTATCTGTCCAAAGTAGGAAAATTGAAGAGTTTTGCCATCTTTGCCTCTGAGGACCACTCTGGCTGCATTTTTTCCAAGACACGTATGTTTACTCTTTTGATAGTAGCATACCAATTATAACAGAAAGATTATTGTTAATACATTCCATTTATATTTTTATGAAGAATAGAAAAAGGCACAGATTAAGTTTAGGATTTGTTATTTAAGGAAAATTATTAAAATAGAACAGTGCTTTTTTAAATTAGAAGAAACTGTTTCAGAAAAAGATTTAATTCAAAACAGGACAATTAACAGGAAATGGAATACTAAATTAGTGGGATATTCAGAAAACAAACTAAGATGATAACATATATTTGTGTATATTATCATTAATATTGTTGCTGTTATGTTCTGTTAAATTAGAATCAATTTATACTCAACCATTCAATGGGTTTTAAGAGTCAGTAAATAGCATGGAAGGAGATCTCTCATTTTTCTTTTCCACTGGTGGATCTTTTAACTATATGCCTTTGGATTAGCAGTGCAATTCTTTACCATTAAGTTTTCTATTATCAATCATAGCAAATACAAGTAAATTTAAATACAACTTCATGGTATTTGTAAGACATACATCTAATATATAACAGAATGTCAGAAAGTAAAAAGATGGTAAAGGAAAAACAAACAAAAATCAATCAATCAAACTAACTAAACCCCCGCAAAATTCATTACCATAGAAGCAGAACCAACTGACAGCTAACCCTTCATGGGGTTTTCATAAGCTGTAAATAACACAGAAGAAGATTGTCCACCTTTCTCCCACGGAGGAGCTGATGAATTCAAACTGCATACGTTTAGGTTGGCAGTACAACTCTGTATCCACTAGGTCACTAGAACTCCCTGAGGATAAACCAAGAGATACTAAAAGTATAAAATGTTGGCATTATAATATTAATATATTTTAATGTAGTTAACATGTAACTATATATCCTTTGACTACTATTGAAAGCACAAATATTTATGCACTTGAGATAATTATTAAGATCAAGAAGTATGTAACAATTCTATTTTATGGAGCCCCTTTTTGAGATAGTAGTCAAAGCACTTGCCTGTTAAAAGATCAGCAGTTAAAAGAAAACAACCATTCTGTGGTAGAAATATGAAACTGTCTGCTTCCACAGATATCTGCATTCTGGGAAATTCTATGATTCTACTCTGTTTTACAGGGTCACTTTGAGTGAGAATCTACTCAATTAAAAAAAGGATTTATTTGGGGAGTTTATTTTTTTATTTTATTAATTTTTATTAAAATTAAATGTTTATTAACATTTACAGAGATTTTGGATTTCCATTCATTAATTGTTGCGCTGTTTTCTCTACTCCCGCCTCATTCATTCCTCTCCTTTTTTTATCCTTGAAAGTCTGTTTTAAATTTCCGATTGCCACAGTGCTTGTCAAAACCAGTTCTGATTAATCTCCTTTGCCAGTATGTCCTTTGCCATTCCCTATCACTTCTCCCTGAGAGAGATTTCACCCTGATTCATAAGTAAAAGGGGACGGCGTATTCTCTTAGCTACTTCCTGCTAAAAAGGGATGCTATAGGTTTCAGGGTGAAGATCTTCTCTCACTACTCTAAGGGGCCCTTTGGCAACAGGAAACACGTAGACTATTGTGGAGATTGTTTTTGGAATTTAGATGCACTGTTATCAATTGTGCTTAGCCATACATGTTCATATCCTTGAAGATGCATCATGGAACTGTTGCAGCCTACTGATTCAGTAGAAAGGATTTCTATTTTCTTGTTGTTCAGATGTAATTCATATTAAAGGTTGACGTCTTTGATCTTCTTCTATAAGTGCTCAAGTCGTCTTCATTTCCTATATTTTGGACATGTTGATAGGAGGGACCAGTCCTTGAAGAGGGATGTCATGCTTGGGAGGGTGGAGAGACAGCAGGGAGTTTATTTTTCTATACATAAGAGGAGAAGTTAAAAAATATCTCCAATTGAAATTGAATTTTTATAAGGCATAATGTTGGCACAATCAATGCCTAGAAGATAGGCTTGGTGATCTGCTTCCTAATGTCACAGCCTTGAAAACCCTGTGGGGCACTTCAGCCATGTGCTCATGCAGGAATGATGAGTTAGACCTGAATCAGCAGCAACAACAACATCATCATCAAGATAGTCGGAAGCTTGAGTGCAGTTCTTTCAAATACAAAGTCTTGTGACTATCATAAAGAAAATGAAGAATATTTGAACAAAAAATAAGTTTGTGCTATTTGATCCACACAGACCTTAACATGCAGCCGTAGGAAGGTACAGATAATATTCAAGCACACAAGAAACATTTTATAACTATGAGCACTAGGGAGAAAAAGTAAGCTTCACAAACTTCCAAGAATCAGTATAATGTAGACCAAACTTTCCAAAACCAACATAATTAGGTTATAAACCTGTAATAAAAACATGAGTCGATAAAAAATTGAAAATTTAATAATATATTCATAGTACCAGGCTGCTCCTTGGAGACAAGGATTCTGAAGCTTCATCTGACATATTTTGGGCATGTTATCAGAAGGGACCAGTCTGTGGACAAGACACCATGCTTGGGATGATGGAGGGACAGCGCAAGAGGGGAAGACTCTTGATGAGAAGGATGGATTCAGTGACTGGAGTAATGGGGGTGGATGTATCAGAGACAATAAGGTTGGTTTAGGATAGAGCAGGATTCAGATCTGTTGTACATAGGATGGCTATGAGTCGCAAGCAACTTGACAGCATATAACTATAACAATAACAATAACAATAAAATTAATAATATACTTCTGAGTCATAAAGAGATAATAGAGAGAACCTCTTTGAATTGAATCTTATTGAAAATTCTGGTATATCAAGTAAATAGATATAACTACAATAATGACTGAAAAAATGTATTAACTCAAAACTCAAACTCATTGTTGTATAGGAACCAACTCATAGCTGACCCTCTCATGGGGAGGATGCCACCACAGTTACTTTAAAAGGAAAATATGTATCTGTATGAATACATTGGAAATGAATATACATTAAAAAACAACTAATTAAACAGATAAAAAGAAACTATTAAAAAAGAAATGTAAGAAGTTCCTCCAAAAATATAGGAAATAATAGAAATAAAAAGGGGGGTTGGGAGGGGATTATATACCAATGAAGGAATTTATCTTTTACTTTTCAAAGAGAAAAGTGAACTTGGGGGGTGGGGGCGGGAAGTGCAACAATGAATGAATTGAAATCCAAAATCTCTGTAAATGGTCATTAAAATTAATTTTAAAAAGCAGATGGAAAAATGTTAACCTCATAAGAAAGAAATATGCAAAGGCTTAAAGTTTGTTCTATCATGACAAAGGGGAGAAGGGGGAAAAAATAAGTATCAGGAGGATGAAAGAAGAGGGAAAAAAACCAAACTATGGCTCCTGCAAGCATTCGGTGGTGTGGGCTGGAATCTTCAAAATAGCTTTGCTAACTTGTAGGCTTTGAGGATTATGCTAATAATGTGAATGAGACGAATAGTATAGTTTGAGTGGGAAGATACAAATGATGTGTGTAGACTACCAGTGAAAGTAATGTTGCCATTTGTCAGGCTTAAATTGAACAGGTTTAGAGGCAGAAGGTGAGAATCTCACTACAAGCGAAAAAGAAGCAAGATAATGCAGTGGGAATACTTTGACTCCACAGAGATTCCACATAGAGGGAAACAGACTGACACTGGGACATTACAGCAGCGGCAGTGGAGAATCAGAGACCTACATGAGACAGAACAGAGCTGAGGCTGCCTTTTCATGTAGCCAGAGAAGCTTGCTGGAGGACCGGGATGCCACCAGTAAAGGGGGCGAAGCTGTTCTGAATGAAGAACTGCATCCTTTTTCTAGCCTGAACTGTAATCTGCTAACTTCCCTAATAAGCCATATGATCAAGAATATACTTCTATGTGGCCACTGCTATGTAGTGACAGACCCAATAGCAGCATAGTGAGAGTCTTGTGAGGGACAACTGGTATTAGAATCAGTAGTAGTAGGTGTGGGAGTATGGGGGCATGACTGATCTCATAAGAGTCAGATTTGTACTATGGATGTTGTTGATTGGGACTGTTCCACCATGTGGAGTTAAAGGAAGTCAAATCCACACTGGCCACATTCTTTATACATGTTAAAATATTTAGAAATTATATTATGAGAAAATTAATGTATTTTGAAAAACTCAGAAATAAATAGAAGAAATGTAAGTTTCCTAATTTGACTCAAAAGTATACAAAAGTTTCAAATAGTCTTCTAATCATAAAAGGAACGATGTTAAAAACATGCCCAAACATCAAATCTATATGGCTTTAAAATCAAACTGTATGGTACGTTCATGGAGAAAATTGCCTAAATTTGCCCAAAGATTTCTAAAAGAAAAATTCATTTTATTTTTTTTTAAGCCTGCAGCACCCGGTATTCCCAGGCGGTCTCCCAACCAAGTACTAACCAGGCCCGACCCTGCTTATCTTCCGAGATCAGACGAGATTGGGCACGTTCAGGGTAGTATGGCCATAGACAAATTCAAACTTAATTTATGTCTTGATGCCAAATACTAATTGTAACTGCAGATTAAAGTAGAAATTGATATGTTTCATCAAACAGATGCTGCCCTGGACATGCTCACCAGGTTATGGCAAGAAATCTGGAGGACAACTACCTACCTGGCCAACTGAGTAAAAGAGATCTATATTTATTCCCATTCCAGAAAAAAGGTGACCCGGTAGAGTATTTAAATTATTAAATAACATCAATAATATCACATGCAAGTGAGATCCTGCTGAAGATTATCCAAAAACTACTGGAACAGTACATCAGTAGAGAACTGCAAGATGTACAAGCTAAGTTTAGAAAAGGCCGTGGCACTAGGGATCTCATAGCCAGCATTAGATGGATCTTGACTGAAAGCAGAGAGTACCAGAGGAATGTCTATCTGTATTTCATTGACTATGCAAAGGTATTTAACTGTTTGGATCACAATAAATTGTGTTTAACCTTGAAAAGAATGGGAATCCAGAACACTTGTGTTCATGTGAAATCTATGCTTGGATCAAAACGCAATAGTCAGAACACAGCAGGGACACAATGTATAGTTCAGGAAGAGGAAAGATGTACATCAGGGATGTATGTATCCTATCTCCATACATTTTTAATCTATATGTAAAACAGATCATTCGGGAGGCTGGACTCTATGAGGAAGAATGTGGCACCAGGCTTGGAAGAAAACTCATCAACTACCTGCATTATGCAGATGACACAACCTTACTTGCTGAAACTGAGGAGGACATGAGGAATATGCTACAGAAGGTCAAGGACCATAGTCATCAATGTAGAGCGAAGCTCAATATTGAGAAGATAAAGATTCTCACCACTGGGCCAATTGGCACCTTCATGTTAGATGGAGTGGAAAAAAAATGATAACTTCAGCCTGCTTGGTCCCATAATCAACACTCTTGGTACCAGCAGTGAGGAAATCAAAATATTAATTGCATTGGGAAAGTCCTTTGTCAGGGACTTCTCTAGAATACTGAAGAGCAATGATCTCTATCTAGAGACTAAAGTGTGCCTAATACAGGCCATGTTGTTGTTGTTGATTGCCATCGAGTAGAGCACGACTCATAGTGACCCTATGAACAAAGTCCTGAAGTCTTTCTATAACTATCATCATTTCTCCAAGTTCATAGAGTTTCCAGAGGTATATGGTTTAGGAAGTGGATGCCACTCCTGCTTCCAAACCCGTCTTTAACTTTGGAGCTCCACCAAACACTGTTGACCATAGGCACACATTATAGCATTTGACCTCCCAATGGCACAAGGTTCAGCACTGCAGCAAAACCAGATTGCCTCAGTGCAGCAAATTGACAGAGGAGTGTGATACAACTTAGAAGAATATTTCTCCAAAATAAAATAAAATCTCAATAAAAAGCCTGAAGCCTTTCTATAACTATCATTGTTTCTCCAAATTCATAGAGCTTCCAGAGGAATATGGTTTAGGAAATAGATGCCACTGCTGCTTCCAAACTTGAATCAATCTGGGAGCTCCACTAAACACTGCCCAAGATGGGTACCCAGAGGGTGAAGCCAGGCTGCTACTTGGAAGCAAGGATTTGAAGTTCTGTCTGACATACTTTGGACAAGCTGAAAGGTAGGATCAGTTCTTGGAGAAGGGACGTCATGCTTGGGAGGGTGGAGGGACAGTGCAGGAGAGGAAGACCCTCGATGAGATGAATTGGGGTAATAGGGATAGGTGTGTCAGAGTCAATAAGATTGGCAACGGATAGAGAAGGGTTTAGGGCTGTTGTACATAGGGTCGCTATGAGTTGCAAGTGACTCGACAGCATATAACAACAACAAGAACATGGCACAGTTGTTCCATTATGGAATTTGAGATCAAAATGGCAAAAGATTCACAGCAAATTGATCAGAGAAGAATGTTGCTAGATGGCAAAACAAGCCATAGTCTTTGCAATTACTTGCTACGTGTCAGAGAACTGGACAATGACTAAGGATGACAGAAGAAAGATCGATACCTTTGAGTGTGGTTCTGGAGAATAGTCTTGAATATACCATGGACTGCCAGGAAAACAAAAATTTAAGTCCTGGAGAAGATGAAATCAAGCTGCTCCCTGGAGGAAGGGATTCTGAGGCTCTGACTCACATAATTTTGGAAGGACCAGTCCTTGGAGAAGGACATCTAGATTGGAAGGCTGGAAGGACAGCACAATAGAGGAAGATGCAGGATGACATGGATTGACTCAGTGTCTAGAGAAGTTGGATTGGGTTTGTCAGAGACAATGAGATTGGCTCAGGATAAGGCAGGCTTCAGAGCTGATGCACATAGGGTCCCAGGCAACACAATGACACATAACAATAACACAACATATAGTGTAACATCCGTTTATACTTATAATGAATCTATAGACAATTCTTTGAATAGTAAAGATATTTCTTTTACATTAAAAAATCTATATTAATATTCAGTACACATCATATTTGATAGATAACATGAAAAATGTAAAAATGCTTATTAGTACTACTAGTTTTCAGCATTACACCAGAGGTTTTGGCCCCTGGAATAAGGCATTAAAAGTTAAAACTCCCTAATTAGTACAAACAATTAAATTTAAAAAGGATTAAATCACACTGTCATTATTTGAATATTTTCACAATATATTTAAAGAAAACCAACAATAATATGTACCAATTGTTAATTAAAAGGTGCAATAATAATGGCCACATAATTAACTAGCAAAATAGAAACCACATTTCATAAAGCAGAAGAAATAGAATCTATTTTTCAATGACATGTCATTTAAACATTTTAAAATAAAAATTAGTTACATATAACATTTGTCTTTGAAGAATTTATAAAACCAGCTTCACATACATTAGTAACAATACATAAATAAATAAAAATATATGCTATAGTTAATAATTAATAGACATAGAAGCTTAAAGATTTTAACCCTTACCAGTATCATCTATAGATTACATAGAATCTCAGCTGAACTGGACCAGGAAGGTTCATGAAAAATGACACACTGAACTTAAACTAAAGATGCAAGTGTGAAGAGTCATGATCTAGTAAAGAAGAATAAGAAAGTGAAGGAATTAAGCTACCCGATAATCAAGACCTATTATGAAGTTAGTATTTATGGTGTGTCACTGGCTAGAGATAGACAAATAGACCAATGGAGCCTCCATTAACAGATTGATCCTCATATAAAATGATGCAATAAGTATGCTATCATCCATTAGTAAGTAAATGACAGCTTTATCCAGAAATGGTGTTGAGGTAATATATCATCTACAGTTTGAGGAGAGCTGCACTGATAACCTAAAGAGGAACGTCTCTGGAGGTTTGAACATCCCAGTGGTTGGCTATGCAGGAGAAAGATAATCTCCTCCTGTGTGATTTATAACCTCTGAAAACCTGCAGGAGGTTTCAGCTAAGAGTCAGTTCCAACTTGATGACAATAAATAAGTATATTAAAAATACAAAAACAAAACAAAAGATGCAGGAGAACAGGAGAAATGGTATCCATACCTCACAGCTCTCCTCTCTCTCTCTCTCTCTCTCTCTCTCTCTCTCTCTCTCTCTCTCTCTCTCTCTTAAAGACACACGTCTCAATTACAGAAATCAACTGTAGAAACAAAATTTCAAAATTTTTAACAAGAATATAGTTTTTTATGTGTTTAAGAACAGTAAGTATATTTTAGATAAGACATAAACTAGAATAGAAGGAAAGCACATTTTTAAATTATCTTATTGGAATATGTGATTCAAAAATGAAAGGTTAAAACTACATTCTGTAAAACATTTGTAACCTAACTGGTAGATTACCAAGATTCTCTGAAAATTAATAATGAAACATGTAGCTATATATAAAAATAGGCCAAAGATATAATAAGACAATTCATATTAGAAGAAATCTTGATGTAAAATAATGCTCAATCTCATTAAGTATCTAGGATATATACATTAGCACCACAGTTCTCAGAAGAGCTCTGGTGATATAATTCATAGGGATATGCCTTGCATCTGCTAAGGCATCTCCATGGGAGAAAGGCAGAATATACATTTTGTTATTGACATTTTCCTTTTCGTGGACCCATGTCATCTTCTAAGGTGTCTATATCCTTTATGAGTTCAGTAACCTCCTTTTCAGTGTCTTGCATTTCCTTGATTATATCTCCCTCCAAATCTATATATTAAAAATACAATTCTCTATTTTCTAAGGAAAAAATGCTGCATCCTGATAAATAGAGGTTATTCAACATTCAAATGAAGTTACTAATTTACTTAGAGAGTAGATTATCACACTGAAGAATGAGTATCAATGGAGAAAAGAAATAAACAAAATGGAAAAGTTATCTTTTCACATTTTTAATTATTTACCTACTTAGTTACCTAGTTCGACCATTTAGAAAATATTAAGAGGTGAGTTTGAAGAACAAAATTTTATTTTTTCCAAGTTTTGGAGAGCAGATCTTCATATCAGAGTCTCAGTTGTTGTGTTGACAGATTCTGTGGGGCTCTCTCTCTCAGCAATCTTTGATGATAATTTGCTTATAGGAAGGACTTCATATGGCATCTGTCTCCTCTGTGTGTCTAAGTCTGTTTGCCCTTTTTATGATACCACTTAGAAAGAATTAGATAGGGCTCACTACACTCCAGTATTATTTCATTAATACATCAAATAGAGTCCTATTTGCAGGTAAGAATTTATTAAGACAGCTAACTCCCTGGGGGACACAATTCAATTTGTAACACTGATCATAGAATAACTGTCCTTGATTTTCTTACATAGAACTGAATTAAGTGAATTAGCAGCTTTTGTTAATATTATTTCCGGTAGCTGCATCTCTTTCCAGCATCAGGGTTGTCGAGGACTCACCAACTACCCATGTTATGAGAATGACACAACCTTGTTTGCTGAAACCAAAGAGTACCTGAAGCACTTGCTGCAGAATGTCAAAGACTATAGTCTTCAGTATGGATTGAAATTCAACATCAAGAAGACAAAGATTCTTACCACTGGGCCAATTGACAGCACCATGATAGATGGAGAAGAGATTGAGGTTGCTAAATAATACAGCTTGTCCAACTCCACAGTCAATACTACTCCTAATACCAGCAGACAAAATATAAAAAAATTAATTGCACTGTGAAAACGTGCTATTAGGGACCTCTCCAGTGTACTGAAAAGAAACGATGTCAGTCTAGAGACTAAGGTGCATCTAATCCATGCCATGATCTTCATAATTATTTGCTATGCATCAATGCCTTCAAATTGTGGTATTGGAGAAGAATCTTGAACATCTCATAGACTGCCAAGAAAACAAATAGGTCTGTTTTGGAGAGAGTGAAACTAAGTTTCTCTTTGGAGGCTAGGACTTTGAAGCTCTGTCTCACACACTTTGGGTACAAGGCCAGGAAAGACCAGTCCTTGGAGAAGGACATCATACTCTGGAAGATGAAGGGAGGGTGCAGGAGAGGAAGACACTGGATTGATGGATTGATACTGGGGTATCGGAATTAGTGAGACTGGCTCAGGACAGGGCAGAATAGGGTTGCTATGGGTAGTAGACAACTTGATGTCAAAACAACAAGATTTTCTAAATATAGCTTTGTATCTCAGTTCTTGGTTCTGGCTCTAAATCACTTCTTTCTGTTACCTTTCCCATGTGGCACTCAAAGAAGCCAGTTTGAATCATTAGAACTTAAAGAGTTTAATCTCCTGACCTGTCATGTCAACATTGATACCTCTTTGATGGTCTTGCTTGTCATGGAATGTTACACTGTGCTTGACAATCAATCATGTAATGGAAAACCTACAATATTTGCTAAAGTAAGCTGCAATTTGTTTTGCAATATCTACTATCGTGAGGTTGGCTGGCACGGGACAGGGCAAGGTTCTCTCAGGTGTTCTTCATAAGGTTTCCATGCATTGTTGTCAACTTGACAGTACTTAACAAGAATAGCAATTATTCTGGATAATAGAGTGCATGACGTTGAACACCAGACCCATTTTTCATTTGTACAATAGCTCAGAAAGTCAATGCCAAGAGAAATCTTTGATGCCACGAAATCCATCTTGCTCTTTTTTTTGCAGAACAGAAAATCAAGGTCCAGAGATGTTAAATAATTTCCACAAATGACACACTATGCAAGTGGAAGATGTTGAACCAGGCAGTCTTGATTCTTAGGCTATTCCTTTTCTTCCTTAAACTTGCCAATTCCTAAGCCATATATTAGAGATGGACATTTGCCCAAATCTTTGTTCTTTACATAAACAGTCTGTGTTAACAAAGCTGGTGGTCAGTTAGGACATACTATATGATGTTGATTTTCCCCCTACATTTGTTGCTTAACATTGTTGACTTATAAAAACAGAATTTGGGTTTTGTTCAACTTACTTCCTACATGCTTTCAGCAGTTCTACACACTGTGAGAGAATAATAATTTTGTAATCTACAAGTAATATGTAAGGGGCTCTGGTGGCCTAGCAGGTAAGGAGTTACACTGTCAACTTCTAAGCAGGTGATCTGAATCCACCAGCTACTATGTGGAAGGAAGATGAGCAATCTTCTCCTGTGTGATTTACAGCATCTGACAACCTGCTGAAGGGTCAGCTCTGAGCCAGTTCCATCCAACTCAACAGCATGTAACAACAAGTAAGTGTGGGCATTCTACTTGAGAAAGACTCTGAATTATTAATTATGTTTTACATAGTTATAACAATGCTCAATACTTACATAACAATTGTATTTTTCTCAAATGGGATTGTGAAGCACCATTTCTTTGTTCTTTTGGTCAGATCCATTGCCTTTTTCCTCCGACAGTGATGACAAGGTAAAGACCCATCCCTCCCCCACAGTCCAGTTTCAAATCTGGCTGACTCAACAAGTGAGTTGTTAGACACTCCTTAGTTACTCAACTTTCATGACCACCACTGAGTCTTTTAAAACTTATAACACTGTAACATTCTCAAGTGTCATATAAATTCTTTTAAATGGAAGATCCTCAAATATTCCTCTTAAATACGTTAATTTATGCGACTGTTACAAATGACACTCAAAACTTAAATGGGCAAAAACCTCTCTGTGACGTGTACAATTACTTGTTATCAAAGATAAAGATGAGTAGTAAACCCACATTAAAAACCCCTTTAAACTCAGGAGATACACAATTAATGTCGGAGGCTGATCATGTCATAACAGCAGATAAGGCACAACATTTTTTAATAAGCACCCCACCTTATTAAAGTATTTCTGTAGGTTCCAACTTGTTTAAGGAAAAAAGTGAATTTATGAGTTAGAGCAAAGGCTTCTGGGACAGACAAAGCATTCTAAAAGTATGCATTCCTACCCTGCATATTTAATCACAAGTGAAGTAGTCAGGTGTAATTGAATAAAAATTCATTACACACAAGAAAAATACTGCTAATTAGATTTTATTTTAGATGAACAAAATTCGCAGTGCATATGTTGCTGGTCATGATATATTTCCCTAAAGCCCCACAATTGCTAAAAATACCAAATCAATCACCACTCAGATTGCATTATGAAGTGTGTGAACCAGTGTATTAAAAAGTCATGTTAGCACCAACAAAGTTTATTGGGGTAACTGCATTCAAGCCACACATGGCATACCTTTAAATAGCACTGTTAAAATACCAAATAAAATGTCAACGTCTGTCAGGTCTCTGGCTTTTATAAATTGTTTAGACTGGGGAACGTTGGGGTTTATACATTGTTCTTTTCATATGATGTAGAAAAGAAGAGACCATAAAAAGAAAAGAACAATAAAGCATAGCTCATTTTTGAAGTTCTTTCATGGAAAAACACACTCTGGATCATTACTCTCCTAATCAACAATTTCCTTCTTCCTCCCAATTCTTCCCGTCTGGTATTTACCTTTCTTCCCCCACCTCTCTCTGGGTGGTATTTTGAGCTTATACATACGATTCAGTAATCATATTTTTAGATTGCTTCAAAAGAGAATACCAGGACAGCATGACAGATATGTATATACACAAAGAGTATTTTTAACTTGACCATAGCTCTGCTCACCACCTCTATGCTCTTAAAAACACACCAGAGACCCCTAAACACAGTTTCCTGGGGAGAGGAGGGCCCAAAGAGGAGGATCAGCTACTACCTACCTACAGATGAGTTATTATCACACCTTAGTGGCCATCTCTGTGACCCCTTCCCTCCGCCCTTTTCCTTTTACTACCACACCACACGCCTCACAATTCCCCAACAACAACAGCTCTGTTTCAGCTTCTTCTTGGGATTTCCCACACTTAATGCAACCCAGACCTCACCTTCAGCTCTCCTGAGGCCACTTTGGAAGCCAGCTCGATGACACAGCCAACAGCCATGCGTGCAGCACCGGACGAGTGCAGCTCATTCCAAATGGTGTCACTGTCCACCTGAGCAAACAGTCCCAGAGCCCGAAGAAAGGGAGAGGGAGGAGAGAGGGAAGAGGTGAAGGGAGGAGGGAGGGGGAGGGGAGCAGAGGGAGAGAAAGCAAATCTGTGAGGGAAGGCTGGCAGGGTAACAGGCTATGTACAATAACATTAGTCTTCCGTCTTGGCCAGCTGAAAAGGCCTTCTGGACATGGCTTTGCTTATACTTTTTCTCTACACTGACTTCTCCAATGGAAACACATTCCTGCCATGCCTCACTGCCATTCCCTGTTTAGATTTCTCATTACAAACAGCATTACATAGGCCGGATCTGGCTTAGTTACAGGCCGGCTAGAAACCAGGCACAAGTAGTGGATAGAGTAAAAGCTAAGAGCACTTAGCTATACATAAAAATCGGATTTGCAAGTGCTAGAGGAGGGAAAAAAATTCAAATACCTTTCTGGCTGCAGGTTTACAGGGAGCCAAAGACAATTATTAAACAGGTAGCAGTAGCAGCCCGTGATAGGAAGTAGCAGCCACAGTTCAAGGTCTCCACCTCACCCTGCGGAGTGTGTGGTCCCTTACTTAAAACATTCAAACATTAAATTGCAAAGAGCAATTTCCTTTTCAACGTAGAAGCTTAAAATTTGTACCTTTGAGTGCTGGTTGGCAGCCAGGTTCAGTGAAAACTGACATAATTAAAATTTGATTGGCCAGTAAAATACATAGTTGCTTCTATATTAGAGAACATTATTAACAAAACAAGTGAATATTCTTTCCTATCTTCTTTCATAAAATGCTGCTCCTTTTCATGCATGAAATAAAAGGACATATATACCAAGAACATGATAATTATAGCCGTTATAATTTTCTTAAATAGTGTATATTTTCTTATATACTGTTTCAAATACAAAATAATAGTATCAGATGTTTGTGTCTCTAATTTTAGGGTACATGTTACTTGGATGTCTAAGAAATGGAACAACAATTTTGTGATTGCAAATAGGTTTATGATTTCCAAATGGGTAAAGTGGGGGGGGGGGAATCTAAAACAAATACATTTTTAAAGTATAAATCAAATGCAAGAGAACTAGGAGCAAACAAAAAATGCAGTAAATAGCAATGACATATAATATGCTACACAGTTTCCTAGCATTTTCACATACATTTTCCCATAAGATCCTTACCAAGTTCATCTGTCTACATAATTACACAAACAAAAAAATTAATTTTCCTCTGCAACAGTGTAGTGGTGAAGACAGAAGTTTCTGGACTTAAACTGTCGGACTCCACCAAGCTATCCACCACTAAAATTCAAACGATCTAGGGAAATTTATTTGTCTCTCTTAGCTTCCAAGTATGTAAAATGGGCATTTTAAAACAGATACCAGTTGTATATGATACTGATGAGAACCAAACAAGCAACTGAGAAACAAAGGTTAGCTACTTTCATTACACTTATCTTACAATATGTCGTCTATAATAGGGTATCTCATTAGGGAGCTCATGTGGTGTAGTCTGTAGGAAGTTGCAGTGCTAACATAAGGGCCATGTGGCAACTCTGGGGTGGGGATGGGTGGGAAGGTCGGTAGTTTTCTCTTGTGGCGATTACCAGTCTCAGAAATGCAGTGGAAGGGAAGAATCAGAACCGACTTGACAGCAGTGAGAGGTTTTTAGAGGTAGTCGCATTAGTGCTCAGGGAGCTCTGATGACCTAGTGGCAAGGAATTCTTCTGCCAGCCCAAATCATGCCATCTGAATTCACCAGCTGCTCTTGGGGAGATACATGGGCAATTCACTCTTGAAACCTGCTGGAGGGTCAGCCATTATGAGTTGTTTCCAACTCAGTGGTATACAATAAGAGCAACATTAGTGTTTACTGAAATGTGGGGGGACAGCAAATATTTGGCTTAGAAAGATTATTCAGCTGCTCCAAGGACCACCACACACAGCTTCTGACCTTGCCAGTCCATGTCTTCTACAACACTCCTGAAGTTAAGGCTATATTCTAAAAATATGTAACTAGTGTCATGTAATTATTGTTAAGTATTCTTTTGACTCACAGTAACCCCAACTGAAAGAACATCCCTGTCCCTAAGGGTTCTCTTATTTGCAAGAACAGATCTCTGGGTGGCTCTGGACAGCAGACCTTTCTGTTTGTGACCATTCAAGTGGTTAATTATTGTACTAATATTACAGTGAATGTCCTAAGCTGAAATGTGAAGCAGCAAGTCAAACACACACTAGTACCTAATCATTGTCTTCAAAATTAAAAAAAAAGGGAGAGAGAGAGAGTAATGAGCCAATCCAAGTAAATAAAAGTAAATTGAAATTCAAAATGAATCTTTACATTATGTGGTATAATTTTGCCAGCCCTAGTGGCATTGTATTAACTGAAAGGGCTAGTAGTTCTAATTCACCAGCACCTCCAGTGAGAGAAAGGTGAGGTAATTCCCCCCCCCCCCCCGTGGAAGGCTGCTATTAGTCGGAATCAACTCAGAGGTAGTGGATTGGGTAGTATAATGGTTAAACACTTGGCTGCTAATTGAGAGGTCAACAGTTCAAACCCACTGGTCTCTCAACAGAAGAAATATGTGCAGTCAGTTTCAATTAAGATTCATAGACTTGGAAATCTCAAGAGGGACAGATCTATTCTCACTCCATGGCAATGGACAGCAAAACATTACAGAACTACAGAAGTCCTCGTAAAGCTCAATGCTCATACTACTCAAATTTAAAGTTATTTTGAAGGCAAACAAAGATAAATCAAAAATTACTAAAGACTTTCTAAGAGACTCAACACCACATATAATTCAAAACTCCTCATTTGGACTGAAGTGTGTCCCCTGAAAATATGAGTTTGGTTGGCTGGGTCACTATGCCCAGCATTTTGCAAGTTATGATGTAATGTCTCAGTTATGTGATGATCTATCTCTTGATTTCAAAAGCCAATCTGGTCTAAAAAGATTAGCAGTGAAATGCACCATTAATTCAGTCACAGTTATGGTCAGATGTAAGGGGAGCTTGATCAGGATGTGATCTTAAAAGACCTTTTCTCTTACAGGAAAGAAGAGGAGAGAGAATGAAGAATGAGTGAGCTGGGGATATGGAACATACTTTTGGACCTAGGTGCCTGTGCTGCGACAGTCTCAGAACCAGTAGACTCATAAAGACATGGCCCTCTCCAGAATTGACATATACATTCAGACTTCGGGACTCCTAAACTGTGAAAGAGTAAGTTTCTGTTTGTTAAAGCCACTCACTTGTGTTCCAGCGGTACTATTGTTATTGTGCACCATTGAGTCAGAACTGACCCATAGCTGACCCTCTGGCGGATTTTCAGAGACAGTTAATCATATGGGAGGAGACTGCCCATCCGTCTCCCGTGAAGTAGCTGGTGGATTTAAACCATGTGCCTTCAGGATTACAGCACAGCTTTTTGCCACTAGCCTAGCAGAACCTACAAGATGACCACTATTTTACTTGACTTTATAATATATTCCAAATAAATGCATACCTAAAAATAATTATTTTTTTTGTCATTTCTATTTCCATGTATATGAATTTGATCTGTCCATTTCATCCTTGAGCCTTTGCTAGAATGGGGTGGTGGTTGTGTGGGTATGAGAAAGAGATAGAACATAAACTTAGGGCGGTTATAAAGGCAATGTAAGGACAATACTGTTAACATTCAAAATGGGATTTAGCAATAAAACATATAAAAATCAACAGATAAAAGAAGCATTTCCACCCCAGATTTCTTTATGTTACAGAGATTAAGGCTAGTGGTCTCATATCAAAGCCTCAGATCAACGAGAGCTAAGAGAACACTGCTGTCACTGCTTTTCTGAAGGACATCCAAAGAATAAACCCTTTTTACTTGTGACAGTTAAAATGGCGTTACTCACTTAAGCTACAAATAGGATATAAGACAAAGAAAAGGAAGAAAAAGTCCTCTTATCTTGTCCTAAGATACAGATAAAAAGCAAACCAAAGAAATATGACAGAAAGAGGGGCAGTAAGAATGACATGCGGACACACTAACATTTGTTTCTTGTTTGTTTTGTTTTATCCAGTTTATATACTAAAAATATGAACACAAGGTCAGGATGAAGCATTCCTAAAATCATCTCAATTCTTTTAAAAGAGATAGGCCTGCAAGTCTCAATTTTCCAAAGGATATGCTATGAAGATAACTCTGTGAAATAAACTAACTGTAGAGGAAACCAAATGGTATCTGTGAGAAGCTCTGGGAAACCCCAAAACCAATGAGGGTTATGTGAAGGAGCCTAAACCCAAGAGATCCACCAAGCTGCAACTTGCATTGACAGCAGGAATCAGGAGGTGATTTATCATCAAACTCAGCTGCAAATATTGGGAGCTCAGGCCAGTGAGGTAGACCAGGAAAGTTACTATAGAAATCTGAGTGTCCAGAGAATAGTACCAATATTCAGAGACTACTTTCTTCAAGACTCCACCTCATCCTTGTATATCCAAACACCTCTTTGGGAGAAAGGAGGGTTGACAGGAACTCTGAGAGTTCAAGCAATTAGTTGAAAAGACTGAGCCAAATAATAAATTGGTATTTGAAGCAACAATTTTAAACTGTACAAAAGCTGTTCCAACTACAGAAATTGACATACTATTATCTGTAAAAGAGATTATTGAAACTGAGAAAAAAAATAAACTACGTGTTTGTCACATATCAGAGTGAATTTGAGTAATTTTATATTCCTTTATAAAATCAGGAATTATTATTCTGGCTGGTTAAAAAACAAAAAACAAAAAAAAACCCTAGCCAGGATTCTGGTCAGAAATCACTAATGATGTTTTGTATATGCAGCTCATTAGCCAGGGCCATATATTGAGTTAATCAACTTACAGACCTGCTCAAAATTCACCTGAAACCTTTTTCCTGAGGATTTTGCTTTTGAAATATTCTAAAAATATGTGCATGTTACGTGTGAACTGACCCCTTAAAATCTCTCAAAACTCAAAAATTCATTGTGACCCAGTTGGAACTAATAATTCATTGCTGATCCTCCACTAGCTTTTCCAAGGCTTTAAATCACACAGTAGGAGATGGCTCATTTTCTCCTGCAGAGTTGCTGGCGGGTTTGAACTAGTAGACAGGTGTGACTTTTGGGTGAACAGCCCAACTTGCTACAGATGAGGTCATCAGGTTTCCCGAAGTACATAGGAAGTTTCAGACCTGACATGTTCAGAGTATCTTCCGTATGGTAGGTGGGGGCTGGCAAAAAGAAAGTCCATTTGTGTACAGAAGTAAACAGAGTTGAGATGAGAAGGTGGTAATATGCTTTAGAATGAAAAATTATTTACAAAGCTGGCCCAAAAGGAAGACAGATTATTGGAAGAAGGAGTACAAATCCAAAGGCAAAGGGAGTCTTTCGCTGAGATCCTCTCCATTGAAGACATTCCCCCAGGTGGATCGTCATAAACTATAGAGAACATTAAGAAGAATGAGAATCCCAGAACCTGCAACTGTGCATTTGACAAATCTATGCAAAGACCAAGAAGCTGTTGTTTAAACAGAACAAGGAAACACTGCATGATTAAAATCAGGAAAGGTCCATCAGATGCTCTGCCGGGGAAGGAGGGACAATCTCCTCCTGTACCAGTCAGCTCTGATTTGACGGTACACACACACACACACACACACACACACACACATAAAATCAGGAAAGGTGTGTATTAGGAAAATTGTCGAGTAACTCTTTATAATGCTAACCAACAAGGATGTCAATATAAAGATGAAAGTGTGCCTCATGCAAGCCACAGTATTTTCAATTGCTTTCTGTGCATAAAAGTTACACAAGGAATATGAAAAATCAAAGAAGAATTGCTTTTCAATGTGTGGTCATGATAAAGGGTTATGAATAATACCATTGACTGTCAAGAGAACAAACAAATCTATCTTGGAAGAATACACCTAATTGCTTCTTAGAGGTAAGGATGGTGAAACTTCATCTCGCATATTTTGGCCATTTTGTCAGAAGACACCAATCCTTTAAAAAAGAAAGGTAGAGGGTCAGCAAAAGAGAAGGTGGCCTTCAATAAAAGGAATTGATGCAATGACTACAAGAACGGGCTTGAACAAGGTTGTGATCATGACCATGGTACCAGGTAGGTCAAGGTTCCAACCTGTTGTTCATACAGTTTGATTCCGTGACACCTAACAACAACAGCAACAAAGTAAGTAGAGCCTATAGGAACGGGCAGATAGAAAAGGTTATAAAGAAAACCTGAAATGGAAAATTCTGTTAAAATTCCACACAGCAATGAGAAGGAAAAGTGGCACTGTAGTATGAACTGGAAAGAGGCATATTCCCCACTTAGACTTCAGAGAACTGAAAGCAAATGGCAGTGTGAAGACCCCAGGACATCAAATATTAATCTACAGGCAGCAGGTCACATCTCTAGGAAAGAAAGGGTGCAAGGAAGAAGAAAAGGTTGAAATAGAGATGGAAAAAAATTTAAAAAAGAGGCCTGCTGTTCAGAAGCAGATGACAATTGTTCTTATCAATCATCATCTGGAGACTCCTCAAATAATTAGGAATATTCTTTCTCTAAAAGGTATGGGAAAACTGGAATAGTACAGAGACTGAGAGCCAAAAAGTACTAGTTACACATATATTTATTAAACTAAGCCACTAAGATAATACTGTCCACATTCAAAAGGAGAAAAACATGTTACAGTCTCTTACTGGTGATGATAGACACAACGATTTGTTAAATTAAGCATTACTTACAGGCTTGTGAATAGTGGAAACGTGATTGTATTTACTCAAATTCATGGCGAAAAGCAATTCATTGTATACATGTAACTAGAAAATGAATGTAGGCAGTTACATTGTTTCCATTTTTATTTCCTCTTCCTGTATTAATCCTTGTCTTTAGTACTTACAAATAATAAAGACACCAACATTTTTATCAGCTTTCAGTGACCAATTTTTGAATGCTTAACAAAATCCAAGCACCATTCAGGGCTATATTCACTCATGCCACTCTTAAAACAAGCACTGACATTGCTCCTTCACTGCTCTCGAGCTGAAGACGGCTCATCTTCTGCCACAGAGGTGTTGGTGAATTCAAACTGCATAAGATATGCAGCTTTGGTCAGCAATGCAAGTGGCTAGAAACTGTGCTTCTAGTGCTGTCTACCACTGGCAGAGATGATGTCATATGTGATGAGAGTTACAGAAGTTATTCAACTGCTAATTAGAAATGGTGTGAGAATCCAGAAAAAAAAATAGCATGATATCAAACTTATATTGCTTTTCCCCCTCCTATTATTAATTTTTTATTGATTTGCATATAATCACTCATATATATCACGTCGTTGTTCTTCTGTGCTATTTAATCACTTGAGACTCATAATGACCATATGTACAACAGCCCTAAACCCTGCTCTAACCTGTGCCAATCTTATGGTCTCTGACATACCTACCCCCATTGCCCCAGTCACTGAATCAACCCATCTCATCGAGGGTCTTCCTTTCTTGCACTGTCCCTCTACCCTCCCAAGCATGACGTCCTTCTCCAAGGACTGGTCCCTCCTTGCAACATGTCCAGAGTATGTCTGATGAAGCTTCAGAATCCTTGCTTCCAAGGGGCAGCTGGTTTAACCCTCTCATGGTTTTGTGCTTTTTAAATTTTTTAAAAAACATTTTTTTGGTTTTCAAACAAAATTTGTATATGTTGTGTTTTGTTAAAATACATTATGTTTCACATATACTTTCATTTACATTATGTTTCATATGACCATTCCTATGCATTGTGGTTTGGTGGTGCTTTTTGTTTTTTAAATTTTATACTGATTCATTTACAAAGTTTGAATTCATCGCTTTTAACAAAATATCCTTCCCATTTCCTTCATATTGCTTTTTTAAGTTGGTGAAAAACGATCAAATTCTAAAGGAATACATAGTCTTATAAAATATTCTATAGATTCTCATTATAGTTGTAAAATCAAAGATAACCCTAATTAAATCACTATGTTAGGTTGGTAGTAAGAGCTAAATTAATATTTCATGTTTAAAGAGTATCAACTCCTGTCATAGTAAAATATTCTTTTTCTCTCTCTCACCCTCTTTCTCATCCTCAACTTAGAATAGTGTGTTTTTGTTGTTTTTCTGAGTGTTATAATGTTTGTCATTGTGTTTTATTGTAGCCAAGTTTTCCTTCCCCAGAAGACAATCTAGGTCAAGGAGACTAGCCACAAGGTAACACGAGGCCCAGAAACATAGTTCACATGTTGTTTTTGGGTTGCCAGGTGCTTTTGGGTTGAGTACAATTCATGGCAATCCTATGAACAAGTCCTGAACCCTCTCCTCCCCTGTGCCATCATCACTTCCTCACACACGGGAACTCACTGCTGTACCTACATCAGTCCATCTCGTTGAGCATCTTCCTCTCTTTCTTCAACCTTTTACCTTCCCAAGCATGATATCCTTCTCCAAGAAATAGCCTCTCCTAGCAAAATGTCCAAAGTCTGTGCGATGAAGCTTTGACATCTTGGCATAAAAGACTGTACTTTCTCTGAGACATATCTGTTTGTCCTTTTGGCAGTCCATGGATATCCCATGCTGTTCTCCAACACAACAGCTCAAAGTCATCAATATTTCTTCTATCATCCTTATGCACTGTCCAGGTCTCAAGTGATTGAAAAGACCATAGCCTGGACCAGGTGCACCCCAGTCCTCAAATCAGCATCATTGTTCCTCAGTAACTTGGGGAGGTCCCTGAGTGCAGTAGCCTGAAACTCAAGTAATACAAGCAGCCATGGGTGTTCCTTTCTAACAACTTTCAACTATACCAACAATTCCTGTTTATGTTCTCTGAAAGAAATTTAAGATGCCATGCTTATGCAAAAGCAAATGGGGTGACCCCCAAATGACCTTTCAGAGAAGGAAGGCCATGAAGAAGAAACCTTCAGGGCATGCACGTCTTGTGAAAATTAAGCAGCTAACCCAATAGATTCCATACTGAAGGCCAGTTGTGTGTGCCTCCAAATTTGCATAATAACTCCTTTGCTAAAATAAACTTGCCATTTCCTGCTGAAAGTGTTATATAAAAAATAAGCCTCTATCCACACCCTTAATCTAACTTATAAATTCTGCCTCAGCATTTTCCTTCCCTGAGATGACCTTTTTCAAGGCCTCTATCTCTTTTTCTTTATTGCAAGTAAAAATAAAGTTTGCTCATCCACAAAAATAAACAAGAAAAAACTCCAAAAAACAACTCAACAATTATTCTAGAGCAGTAGTGGTTCTTAATGGAGATGCTTTCCTTCCAAGGACACAAGCCAATGTCTAGAAACAGTTTTCTATATTAATGATGGAGAAAAATGGACTAGTGGTTCCTAAATGTACATGGCAGGCCCCAACAAAGAATTGATTAGTTAAAAAATACCAATAATACAAAAGTGAAGAAATTCTGCCATAAAATGTTAAGTGAACTATATAAATTGCAAGCACCCCTGGTAATGTACTGCTTTGCTTGCTGAACTGCCAACTAAAAGGTCTTTCTTTTGAATCTCCAAGCTGCTCCATGGGGAAAAGATGGGTGTTTCCTTCCCTAAACATCTACAGCCTTGGAAACGTGTTGGAGGGTCCTGATGGTTTGGAATCCACTTAAGGGCCCTGAGTTTGCCTTTTGGTCTTTGGACATAAATAACAAGTAAACTGGTGGTGCTGTGGTTACACACACTGCTGCTAATCAAAAAGTTGGCATTTCAGACCCTGTAGTTCTCTATGGTGGAGAAAGGTGTAGTAGGATGTTTCTGTAAAGTCGTACAGCTCTGGAAAGCCTATAGTTTCACCCTGTCTACTAGGATTACTGGGAATCATAACTGACTCAACAAATATACTCAAAATCACTTTCTCTAGGTTCCCGCCACTGCAAATCAGATGAGAGGAGATACCCATCTTGGTCCTGTAGAAATGCTGCTGGTGCATTTAAATGGCCAGAGAGGTGCTGCCTTTGAATTAGTAGTATAACCCCTATGGGCTATACCAGCAGGACCAGACTCCCTTTTCAGATTGGGTGACAGGAATTCTAAATCCGTAACTCCTCTTTCAGCAAGAGCGTGGCTATAGCAGTGTGCACTTTACACACTAAGCCCATCCTTGGTCCCACTGAACTTCCACCTTTTTTTTCTTTCTTTTTTATTTTTATTGGTTTGCATACAGTGTGTACCACTGATGTACACTGTGGTTTTTTACAATTATTCATATCATTGTATTTCATATAATGAATAACTATTGATCTATGCCTATTATCACCCCATTTTTTCACTCCCCTGTTGAATCTTTCCTATTCTTCACACACACCCCTCCATCCACTTTTCAGTGATCACCACACATAAAGGGAACTCTGGCAGTGTAGTCCTCAGGGGACTTGCACTGTTAAACCAAAGGCTGTGCCTCTCTGGAGATGCAAACCCATCAGTTGCTCCACTGGAGACAGATGGGTAATCTCTTCCCATGCATTTTACAGTTTCCTAAACCCAATGGAGCTCTAGTGGTTTAGTGGTAAGGAATTGAGCTGTCAAAGCAAAGGTATGTGGTTCGAATTCAGCAACTGCTTCATGGGAGACAGATGAGCAATTTCCTTCCTTCCATGCAATTTACTGCCTCTGAAGACCTTCTGGAGGTTTGGTTCCAACTTGGCAACAACAAAACCCAAGAGAGGGTCAGCTATGGATCAACAATAGCAATGAAAGAGATAGGCTGCGCCTATGTAAAGAAAAAAACCCCAAAATTCTTGTTTGTTGTTGAAAGATACTTAAATCCTTTATGGAAAATAGCTAGAAAAAAAGAGAAAGAAGGAAATATTTTAAAAAGATAAATTAGAGCTAAACTAGAGTATGAAACATGAAACAAGCCATGGTGAATAGGGAGGAGTAAGCTATATGTTTTTATTATTTTTTTTTAAATTGCTCTTTGTCTCTAGGTTTTTCCCCCGCCCCCCATTTTTAATCTCTGGAATATAACCAAGAATAATTTTTCTCAACACTGTTCCTTTCCCAAATTTATACAAATAATTCTGAGAAGTGAACAGAGCCAATTCTGTTATAAAGTTATTATTAAGCATTGTTCTGCCCTTTCAAGTTTCTAAAGTTTCACGAATGTTAGTGACAGAGCCAGGAAAAACCTTTCATAGTTCTTCCCAGTTTTTTGCTCCAGTTTCAACTTATCTCTTTCAACACATCAAAGAAAAGGGGGAAAAAGGCTTCCATTTAGTTTCATGGTTTAAAAAAAAATAATAATTACATAATATTAGTAGTGAAATTCAAAGATCAAGGAATACGGTATGATTATAGGCATCTACACACAAAAAAAAATCTAAGCAATGTAAAAGTTAGGTCCTTGAGAAATGATTGCTAAGTCCTTGAGAAATGGTTGTTCATGAGTGCTGATTTTGTCCCTTGCACACAGCACACACACATGGCGGGCTGGACATAGATGGACAGCCTACTGCCTGTGACAGGCTACGGTTCATTTTGTTGAAAAGAAATGTATAAGCACCATATCTGAGTGTGTTCTCTCTCCTCCATATCTCCTGATATACAAATTATTTGCAAGAGTTTAGATAACACTGTAAAAGACATGGCTTTCACAGTTGAATTATTCCACCGTGAATTAGGAACATGAATATAAATTATATGAAACTGTATCAAATTTGCAAATTCTATTCCAAATTTGCAAGAAACTAAATGCATTTATTGTATTTTGGATATGTTGCTAGGAAAGGCTACATCTTGGAGAGGGATATCATTCTTGGAAAGGTGGAGAGTCAGCAAAGGAGAGGAAGATCCTCAACCAGATGGATTGACACAATGGCTGAGCAATAGGCTCAAGTATGTCAGAGATAATGGGAGGGCACAGGATAGGAAAAGGTCTGATTCATAGGGCTACTACAAATCATAGGAGCTCTGCTGGCCTAGTGGCAAGAAGCTGCAATGCAATTTCAAGGCACACAGTTCAAGGCCACCAGCTGCTCTGTGGGATGAAGATGGGCAATCTCCTCCCATGTGATTAACTGTCTCTTAAAATCCAAGGGAGGGTCAGCTATGGGTCAGTTCTGACTAGATGGTAAACAACAACAACATGAGTCATACTCGACAGCACCTAACAACAAAAGCATTTCCTAACAATTTAAAAAATATTATATAACTTGGGGAAAACTGGAGAACATTATGCTCAGTGAACAAACTCAGTCTCATAAGGACATATACTACATAAGACCATTATTGCAAAAATAGAAAGATAACTAGTAAAATGTGTTTGGGAGCCCAAGGAGAGAAGGGGTGGGAGCAGAGGGGTGAGCATGAATAGGAGTGAAATGACAGAATTACACAATTCGGTGGGGGTGGCGTGTAAAGGAAATGGGAAGGATTCAGTGGGGACCTGAAAACACAGGGTAATTGTCAACATAGTTCAGTGGGGATTAATTTTATAAATACAATGAATGGGAATAATTGAAACACAATGTCAATGAAGAATATTGTGAAACATAATGTATGCAAATTTTGTAAGCAAACCAATATACAACTAACAAGCAAGGCATTTCCTGCATATACTTCTTTATTCAGAAACTCTGCTTCTGCAAATCTTCAGGTAAATAGTAGCCTTCAGGTTTTAGTTTGCTTTCTGTTCCTCACTGTATGAATATACACACAAAACAGAGGACAAAATAAAAGTATAACATGAAGTATTAAAACACACACACACACACATACACCCCAACAAACCCAACATGACCTATGTTTCAAGTGTTCCAGAGGTTCATAAAGGTATCTGTCACTAGGGAAAATACATGTTGTGTAAAATAAATTGGTTTCACTTATTTTTAAATGTAACAGTAATAACAACCACCACCATATCCCAAAACACTGCCTTAGATTTGGACCAAGAACAATTTAAATGTTAACAAGAGTGTGAAGAACTCTCTTGTTGTTGTTAAGAGATAATCATATCCTGTCCAAATGTCTAAGAAAACAGGGCAGAGTACAAAAAGAAGCCTGAGGAGCTTGGCTTAGAGAGTCTATATATATGTAAGAAAACACAATGATTACACGATTAAGGGCTACCAAAGTCAGATGGGTAATGTATATGAATGTAACTGAAGATAAACAGAGGACATATTCTAGTGTGAACTGTGGTTAACTAGTTAAATCTTACAAAGAAATGTGTACACAACTTTCAACTATTTTGTCTCAAGGAACTGAAGGTATAATGTCTTCTCGGCAGCTGTACATCTATACCCTCAATAGCAATTTTCAGTCCTAAATATAGACTATTTTTTAATACCCCTGCCAGGCTGGAAATAAACCCATTTGTATGTTGAATGTGACACCCAGCCTGCTAGGTCCTAACTTCTGCAGTCTCAACTGACTCTTCTACATAAAGTACAGAAGTTGTAAAGAAGATAAACAAACAAACAAACAAACAAAAACATACGGCTAAAAAACTAATGGGATGGATTCTGTGGTTGAACTCTTCATGGTTTCTCTCTAGGCTATTTCTCAAGACAGGTACTAGGACAGTGTAAGTACTCTTACACTAGAAGGTATCTTTGAATACACAAGAGCTTCTCTATCCATTTGTTTGTTGATGGGCACTATGCAGCATTGAAAAACAAGGAACTCATGAAGTATTATGCAAAATGGATGACCCTGGAGGACATTATGCTGAGTGAAATATCTCAGTCACAAGAGGACAAATATTGCATAGGGCCACTATTGTAAAACAGGACTGACATTGGGGTTGAGGGAAGGCAGAGAAGGAGGGGAGGAAGGATGTATACTGCATGGAAACAGAGGAGAGAGAGAACTGTTTAAAAGGGATATGTGACAGGGTGTTATTGTCATGACAGGAGTCCAGAATGAAGGCTGCACGGTGGAGTGGACCTGGGGGGAGGGATTGAATAATAATGAAAGATTTTTTTTCTTTCACTTTTCAAGGAAGAGTGAATCGGGGTTGGGAGGAAGGTGGTAGGCAGGAAGAAAAGTGCAACAATGAATGGGAAAAAAGAAGGCATGTTTGTAAAGATTCTGGCTTTAGTTTCTTGCTTATTGCCGTGGAGCCTCAACTGACTCATAGTTGCCCCTCTGTTTGGCTTCTTGTGCTGTGAATCACACTGAAGCAGACTGTCCAGCTGTCTCTTGCAAAGCTTTTGGTGGATGTGAGCTGCCAGAGAATCATGGACTTTAAGTCAACAGTACAATCCCTAAGGACTAGGCTGTCAGAGGCCCTATGACATTTCTAGTTAATATTTTTAAAAAATCAGAACTCTACAAAGCTTTATTACATTATTAACATTTGTTCCTTGAGAAACAAATTCAATTCTAAACTCACTGAAAAGAAGGTTGATCCAACAGAGTGTGGAAACTATAGAACAATGTCATTGATTTCACATGCAAGCAAGATTCTACTGAAAATTATCCAAAAACGACTGGAACAGTACATCAGCAGATAACTGGGGAAGTCCAGACTGGGTTTAAAAGGGATCATGGTACTAGGGATATTGTAGCTGATGTTAGATGGATCTTAGGTGAAAGCAGGGAATACCAGAGGAACGTATATCTGTGTTTTATTGACTATGCAAAGGCGTTTGACTGTGTGGATCATAACAAATTGTGGCTGACTCTGAGAAGATTGGGAATCCCAGAACACTTGATTATGCTAATGTGAAACCTATACTTGGACCAAGAGGCAGTCATCAGAAAGAGCAAGGAAACACTGCATGGTTCAAAATTGGGAAGGGCGTACGCCAGGGATGTGTCCTGTCTCCATACCTTTTCAACCTGTATGCAGAACAGATTATCCTGGAGGCTGGGCTCTATCAGGAGAATTGTGGGGTGAAGACTGGTGGAAGATCTATCGACAATCTGCGTTATGCAGATGACACAACCCTGCTTGCTGAAACTGAGGAGGACCTGAAGCGCTTGCTGCAGAGGGTCAAGGACTGCAGCCTCCAATATGGGTTGAGGCTCAGTGTCAAGAAGACAAAGATTCTCACCACTGGACCAATTGGCAGCATCAGGATGGATGGTGAAGAGATTGAGATTGTACACAGCTTTAGTTTGCTTGGCTCACAGTCAACACTCTTGGCACCAGTAGCCAGGAAATTAAAAGGCGCATTGCCATGGGAAAGTCTGCTGTTAGGGACCTCTCCAAAGTACTGAAGAGCAATGGTGTCTCTCAGGAGACTAAGGTATATCTGAAAAAGGCCATGGTCTTTGCCATCACTTGTTATGCATCAAAGACTTGGACAATGACTAAGCAGGATAGAAGGAGAATTGATGCCTTTGAGCTGTGGTGCTGGAGAAGAGTTTTGAGGGTGCCATGGACTGCTACTAAAACAAACAGATTCATCCTGGAAAGGGTTAAACCGGGCGGCTCCTTGGAGACAAGGATTCTGAGGCTCTGTCCAACATACTTTGGACATGTTGTAAGGAGGGACTGGTCCTTGGAGAGGGACATCATGCTTGGTAGGTGGAGGGACAGCACAGGAGGGGAAGGCCCTCTATGAGGTGGATTGATTCAGTGACTGGGGTAATCAGGCTGGGTGCATCGGAGACAGTGTGATTGGCACAGGACAGAGCAGAGTTTAGGGCTATTGTACAGGGTCGCTATGAGTCGCAAGCGACTCGATGGCACCTAAGAACAACAACTTCATTGACACAGAGTTAAGAACCAAATCATAGCTGACCCTCCAATGAGGTTTTTGGATGCTATAAATTATTGCATGGAGAGATATTTTCCATCTTTCTCTCTCAATGCTTCTGGTACATTTCAACCACCGGAGAGGCTGGTCAACCTTTAGGTTAGCTGTGCAACTTACTCTGACTACATACACTACCGTAGCTAGCAATAAAATGTATAATTCAACAATTCAAAGATCATCTGAAATATTTTAATTATATTACCACTTTCCTGCATATTTCAAAATGTAATTCACTCACATAGTTGTGAGACATAATTCCTATTCAGTCCATGCACAATGCTTGGTCTAAACTTGCTTTTCCCCCCACCGTATGGTGTAGAAAACTTCAAATTGTGACACTTCCAGACAATTACTAATTTTAACTTGAATTGAAAAGAAAATACACGTCTCCATTGAGTAAGGGCACACACAAACCACCTTTACCAGAACAAGGGGAAGGGAAATGGTCTCCATTTAGGCTGGTTAGAAGAAATGGGATAAAATATTAATAAACTGGTAAAAGCAAAGTATAGGTTAGCTCGTCAATTTGGAATAACTGAAAACTAGCGTTGTGAGAACTGATAGTCATTTTCATGTTGTTTCCTACATACCTTTACTAAGTGCTCATGAAGAATCCAGAGAACAGAGGCTGTTAGAGTCATGCACCAAAGCCATCCAGCATCACCTCCAGTATGACTCTTAACAGCCCCATGAACAACAGACCTGAATGCTGTCCTATCCTGTGCCATCCTCACAATCTCTGACATACTCAAGCGCATTGCTGCAATCATTGTGTTGACCCATCTAATCAAGCATCTTCCCCTCCACCTTCCCAAGCACAATATGCCTCTCCAATAAGAAGTATTTAAAGACTGTATCACTCTGATCTGAAATCAACTCAAGGGCATCAAACAACTACAAATGCATCAAAAGTAGCAATGGCTATAAGAAAATTCAAATCTTACCCAATTCCTTACCTGACTGACTAAACTCTCTAGACAGAAACAAAGGCCTGCTCATTTCAGACAGAAATGTGGTTTGTCCTCAGTCTCTGTAATTCTTCACATGTTACCTAGCATTAGCTTTGAAAAAATAGGGGGTGGGGAAGCCAAATATAAAGAAATAAACAAACAGAATAAGGCTAGAGAGATGACTCTTGGGCTTTAAAATACCTGGGATCAACCAAGAGCTTTAAATTATCTGTAAATAATATAGTAAAAGCACAAATGGAAAAAAACCAAGCAATATGAGTGAATGAACAGAAATGGAATTTAAGAAGATATAAAATAGTGGGTAATCTATGAAAGCAGAACCATTGAGGGTGTCTCGTTTTTCTGCATCTTCCAAGTTTTGCACCTTTGACAGGGTGTAATTTTATTCTCTTTCAGTTGCTTGCTATTAGAGTAAAAATATTTGAATTGTCCTTTTATGAGAGATTCCCACCTTACATAGAATCCAGCTTTCATAGACTTGATTGTGTTTGGAAAGGTCTAATGGAAATGCCAAAAATAAAGTTCTAGAATAAGAATTCCTTAAACAGGATCATTAGTATGATCAACATAGTTAAAGGCAAAACTAAGTAAACAAAAGTATAACAAAAAACAATTCTAAACATACAGTAGAGCATGTAAGAATGTGGGTCAGTATCAAATTGTCCCATTTAGGTAATGAGACCATTTACTTTTGTGGCCTGGTAAGAAGCTGTGCTGCAATCACACAGTATGAGTCCACCAGAAACTCCATGGGAGAAGGACAGGCAATCTCTTCCTCTGTGCATTGCTGCCTCTGTAAGCCTGCCGGAGAGTCAGCTATGAGTCGTTTCCACCTTGATGTCATATAGCAACAACTCCAACAGAGTCTTGGAAGGAAGAGGCACAGAGAACGATACAGAAGAAATATAAAAGAGAAAGTACTAAAGAAATTTTAGAAATAAAGATATTGTCATGAAACTGGAGAGTAATGATCAAAATAAGTATCCTCACAAATACAAAGCTATAGACACATCATAGTAAAAAAGCTGAAAGCACAAGAGTGTCCTAAAGGCAGCCCAAGAGGCGCATACATAAGAAGGAACAGAGATGAAAATCTGAAAACGTTTCTTTGCAGAAATTATTTCCAGCATTTTGCTGTGTATCATTGAGTCAGAAGTGACCCATACTAGAAAAAAATTGGTAAAAGAAGTTATTCATAAAAACAGTATGATATTGGGAGGCACTGGGGAGCATTATGCTGAGTGAAACTAACTCAGTCCCACAAGGGTAAATACTGTATAAAAGCATTATTGTAGAATGAGTATCAGGATCCAGGAGGGGTGGGAGAGGCTGGAAGCAGAGGGATGTGGATGTGCAGGGGGATTAATCATTGGGTTGTACAATTTGATGGGAGGGATGTGAGGGAAATTGAAAGAATTTGATCAAATTTGTATTTGAACTTCGTAAATAAACTAATGAAAAGGGGGGAAAAGTAAACTTGGGGAGGGGAAGGGAAGGAGGGGGTAAAATGTACAACAATGAATGAATGAAAATCTAATTTTTCTGTAAACGTGTCAAAATGACAATTTTGTTAAAATAAAAATGTTATTAAAAAAAACAAAAAACCTGTATGATATTGTTGATCTATATACCAAATGAAGATTGCTGCTAATGGTAAAAATGCATACAAATATATATGAGAGGTTTTTATTTAACATATTTTTAAAAAGACAACTGAAAAACTAAACCAAAAATTTAAAAATGCATTATGGCTTTATAACTTATGTCCAAGTCAAAAGTATGATGATAGTAACACATTGAATGGGAGGGAGGAACTAAAATTATATGGCTGTAAGGTTTTTACACTGTAACTGTAATTAATTTAAAAAACAAGACTTAGAGGTTAAATATTAATATTATGTTAAGGGAACTTTAAATATTAAGCAAAGGGCTACAATTAGTGTCAATAGCAGAGAAAAAGGATTTTTAAAAATACTTACGCTAAAGGAAGAAAGCAAAAGGAAAAATAACAAAAGCCAGCTGGGATGAATAGCAAAGCTATCTAGACACGTCTAAATCTAATCACATAAAGAATCACTGGTCTTGATCATGGCTAGTCAACACGTGGCCCATCAAACCACAGTGGCCCACAGAGCATTTACTTCTACTCCACAACAAGATAAATACATGCAAGCACTTAAAAATTTTATAGAAATTTGTTTGGAATATATTTATTCTTGTTGAGTCTAATAATAAATAATTGTGAATTTTTATGTCTATTATTTCTATTTTGTAATTCATTTTTATTGCATTTTGCAACAGTATTGTATTACAAATAAGAAGTAAAATGCAAATAAACAAAACATTGTCCTTTACCACATGATTGGGAAGTATTGAATTCATAGAGAAAGAATTTCCATTTCACATTTTAAAATAGCTCTGTCTTAAAAGTAGGGTTGCAAAAAACAGTCAATCTAGAAAATAAAGCTAAAAGTGTATTGGAACTTTGTCACTAAGTTAGCCTTTCTAAGCTAAGTCAATATGGCATTTTATATATATGTTGTTGTTGTTGTTATGTGCCATCGAGTCGTTTGCAACTCATAGCGACCCTATGTACTAGAGCCCTAAACGCCGTTCTATCCTGTGCCAACTCGCTGTCCCCAACACATTCATTCCCACCACTCCACTCACAGAATTGATCCATCTCATCGAGGGTCTTCCTCTCCTGCGCCGTCCCTCCACTCTCCCAAACATGATGTCCCTCTCCAAGGACCAGTCCCTCCTTGAAACATGCCCAAAGTATGTCAGATGAAAGCTTTGAATCCTTGACTCCAGAGAACATTCTAGCTTCACCCTCTCCAAGACAAACCTGTTTGTTCTCCTAGCAGTGCATGGTATATTCAGCACTCTTCTCCAGCACCACAATTCAAAGGCATCAATTCTCTTTCTATCATCCCTATTCACTGTCCAACTCTCCAATGCATAGCACGGAATTGCAAAGACTATAGACTGGATCAGGTGCACCTTAAGTCTCCAGTCTGACGTCATTGCACTTCAGTACTCTTGAGAGGTCCCTCACAGCTGACTTTCCCAATGCAATTCATCTCCTGATTTCCTGGCTGCTGTTACCAAGAATGTTGACTATGGAACCAAGTAAATGAAAACTGTTAACTATCTCAATCTCTTCACCATTCACACTGATGCTGCCAATTGGCCCAGTGGTGCGAATCTTTGTTTTCTTGATATTGAGCTTCAATATGTATATATAATAT